>NC_080396.1:51227500-52427500 GCF_030265065.1 Corythoichthys intestinalis | reverse complement strand
ATCCCAAACACACAGCCAGGGCAACAAAGGAGTGGCTTCGTAAGAAGCATTTCAAGGTCCTGGAGTGGCCTAGCCAGTCTCCTGATCACAACCCCATAGAAAATCTGTGGAGGGAGTTGAAAGTCTTTGTTGCCCAACGACAGCCCCAAAACATCACTGCTCTTGAGGAGATCTGCATTGAGGAATGGGCCAAAATACCAGCAACAGTGTGTGAAAATCTTGTGAAGAGTTACAGAAAACATTTGGCCTCCGTTATTGCCAACAAAGGGTACATAACAAAGTATTGAGATGAACGTTTGGTATTGACCAAATAATTATTTTCCACCATGATTTGCAAATGAATTCTTTAAAAATCAAACAATGTGATTTTCTGTTTTTTTTTCCACATTCTGTCTCTGTCTCTCATGGTTAAGGTTTACCCATGTTGACATTTACAGGCCTCTCTAATATTTTCAAATGGGAGAATTTGCACAATTAGTGGTTGACTAAATACTTATTTGCCCCACTGTAATTTTTGTACCATGCATGCATTTTGAAATGTTGTGAAAAAAAATCAATGGGAGAAATTAGCCGCTACAGCATTGGCATTATACAATGCAATATTTACTTAAAATAACTGCTAAATGCACTTTTCTTGCTTTTAACCAAGACTCAAGGCTGTTTTACGTCCGGATCTATCAAGAATTCAGGGATTGAAGCATTCATTCACAAGAATTTTCAACAGAAAAAGCTCTTTGTTTACATATGGCGGCCGCTAATTTCCTTACTATCTAGCCTCATAGTTCGCAATATTTACGTAAAATAAATGCTAACTGCACTTTTTTTTTTTTTTTTTGCTTTTAACCATGAATCGAGACCGCAGTGTGCAGTGGACCGGCGGTTAACGTGGCTCGTTGTCGTCGATTCCTCCAGTGCTTACTTCGGAGAGGAGGCGATGTGTATAAAAACATGGTGACGTGTTGGATGGCATTTTGCTGGAGCCTGTCGCGATAATAAATTTTTGTGTGCGATAATTTATCTCATAAATTATTGCGATATGCGATATTATTGCGCCCCACAATTTTTTTTTTTTAAACCAATATACAATGAGTGAGAATACAGTATATATTAATAGATCAAGTACACCCATTTAAATGCGATAAATATTTACTCTTAAATTCAAAAATACTTTTTAAGAAATCACAACTAAAAACAATTGACCATGCCTCTTAATTAAGAGACAATAATATTAATACCGCACAGAAACACACAATAAATGTGTTTTTCAAGAAAAAAAAAATAAATAAAATTGCACTTAATAACTTAAGCATTTAGGCAAATGAAAACTTTTTCCCTCACAGCTTCTGCAATGGTGTTCCATAGGGATGCAACGATACAGTTAAGCCACGGTTCGGTACGATTTTCGATACGGGGGACATGATTTTCGATCCGATTCAATACATTTAATGCTCTGAAAAAAAAAAAAAAAAAAAAAGATATTTTTCTGTTTCGTTTTTTTTTTTTTTTTTTTTTTTTTTTTGCTAACGAGCAAAAATTAAATTGCAATCATATAAACATGCATTTTAGTGCATAATATGTATGTGCTTACTTCTTACTTATCTGAAAAAAAATTGTATAAAAGTGCTGAGAACAATCTTTACTGTTTGTAAAGTGAGGCGGGGCACACTGTTGATTGCAACAGCTCTCTTAGCAGCTAGGTTTACTACATGAGCAAGACATCCTATTTGTGGTCCGAATCCATCTTTGTCACGTACTGAATTAACAATATTTGCAACATTATCTAGAGTCACTGGTATGGATTGATTTGGCCCTCTTAACTTCCATTCAGTTATGACAGTTTAGAATTCATCGATGTAGTATATGGACTACGTGTCCCATAATCACTCTGGGCTCACGTAGCCAATGGCATGGGACGGCGCACATCTAGTTTGCTATTTCATGATATCTAGTGTGTGCGCGCATTAAAAAAGTTAGCAAACGCCGCTGAAGTTGCGTCTGCTCATTATGACAATCGACTTTCATAAACAGGACGAGTGTGAAGCACAGCGCTCTTAATTAGCCACTCACTGTTCATCATTTCCATTCAGCTGTCCGTTGTCAAAGCGAGGTTGTTCGTACCAGCCAAGTCGGTAACAATGTTTTGGCGGACTTTGTTGTAAATATCCGGCGTTGTGGTGAAAAATAGCGTAAAGTCTCACCCCTGACGGGAGCGCCCACACGTCAACAACACCGGAGCGCCGGAGATGGTCCGCAGTCACGACTGGAACGAAGATGCATTTTGCGCAGTTGGTAACAAGGAATCCGAACGTCTGCCAAACGCGCGCACGCACGTGCACGCGAGGCAATAAATCGCAGCGGAAAAATTACCGCCTTCATTTTTATTTATCGTGCGATAAATGAAATTATTGCATATTGCGACAGGCTTATGGAGACTTTTATTAACAGAACAAGAACCAACATGGAACACAGCTACTTTTCACGGCGCTCTCCGCGCAGCTCTCTCAACACCTTGCTTCGCTGCCTCTCTTTTTCTCATCCAGACGCCCACTTCTTCTTCTACGCTTAACTAGTAAGCCGGTCATATTGTAAGGGACTGCAGCCCTTGGGGATGCCGGTAACAACTGGTTGGCTGGTTACTTCCGCTAGCTCTGTTTGTGCATTATGCCTTGAGAGCGTTGTGTGTCGCACAACAAGTGTCAAACGCCACTTCGAGACAAAACATGAAAATACATGGAAAACAGGGCTAGGGATGACATTAAGGTAGGTATCTTTTATATGTATTATATAAAATCTAAAATTGTGCATAGAATTCAGTGTTTAAGTTGCTAGAGAACAAGACAAAATGTAAGTTCTGACTTTGAAGGTTAAAACAGCCCGCTCGGTCCTGTGAGAGACCTGCACTGAGAATCACACCTCTTCCCCTTTTCTTGCTTGGGTGTGTGTGATATGTTTACATAAGATAATGCTGCTGTACAGCTGTTATTACTGTTGCACTTATTTTCAAGTTTTGATATTTTCTACAATATGCATTTATTTTTTTAGTTAATTGATAAAGAGGAATGGTAGTTATAGATTTTCAATGTAGTCATGTTGTTTTCTTTGGAGTAAAATTACAGCTCTATTGGATGTAAAAAATTGAATGTGCGTCATTAATCTTGGTGTGGCACACTGATTGACAAGAAAATTTGAAAGTGGCACTCCACACCAAAAAGGTTGCTTTATTCCTTCTCTACTTTATTTCAATTTCAATTTAATGCAATTTTATGTATAATTTTATTTCCTATTTCGATTGCCTTTGTTTTAACGTTGTTTTGATTTAATGAGATTTTTATGACCTTCATGTGATGGAAAGCACTTTGAGTTGCCTTGTGTTGAATTGTGCTTTACAAGTTAATTTGCCTTGCCTTACAGTACATGGTTTGTTACAATAGTTACCAGTTTTTCCTGTACTTAAATGTACTAGTTACAGTATGTGCATTGACCTGTGAGACAACCTAATCCTGTATGGTTTATTTCATTGCAGCTTTGTGTGTATCTGAGAGGTCCAAGGCCGTCTGTGTGCTGTGTGTCGATCAATGTAAGAGGTCCGGCTGTAAGATGGACGGTGCTGTCAGACTTGAATTAGATGTTAAATCTTTCGGACAAAATGTATTTTGGTCAAGATTTATCATGCGTTGTTCCTGAAAGCTGATGTACAGTGAATATAAAAAGCCTACATATACCTGTTCTAATACTGTGTTTTTTTTCTGATATAAAAATGAGAACAAGATAAATCTTTCTAAACTTTTTCCACAATTAACATTACCAAAAACTAGTACCGCTCAATGTGGAAAAAAACAATAAATAAAGATGGGAAGCATACATAGCTGAGATCATGTGGCTGATTTTTTTTTTTTTGCATTGGGTGGATCTAATTTGTTTCTAGAGTATCAGTCAGGAAAAAAAGGCATACATTTTTTTTTTTACAAGGAGTTAAAGTTACTATGGGAAACATAGAACAGATAAAAATGGCACAACACTGACATTACCAAGAACTAGACTTCCCTCCAAAACTGATGAAAAGACAAACATGAAACTAGTCATGGAGGATACCAAGAAACTGACAAAAACATTGAAGGAGCAGGAAGAATTTGGCAAGTACTGGCTATTAGTACTTGTCATAACAAGCTTCCATCTTCTCCGTTGTGCTATGGAGTGGGGTAGCAAGACAGAAGCCCTATCCGACGAAAAAAAAAAAAAACCCGAACATGAAATCTTTCAATCACATGCAAAAATGTGTTGTGGCCCTATGAAACAAAATTTGAACCATTGTGGCCAAAAGGCATTTGCAACTTAACCCTCCCATTTCTGTTTGTTTGTCAGGAGCAGTAATGATGTACCCAAAACGAGTCATTTTGATCTGTCACATAGCAGGAGAGTTAAGCACAACTCTGAATGATCACATCATAGCTACTACAAAGCATGGTGGTGGCAGGCTTTTGGTGTGTTTTTCTTCAGGTGTAATTTGAAAAGCCAAGATGGAGTGATGAATTATAAACACTTCCAAATATTCAGTCAGTCGCACAACACCATCATCCTACTGGAAAGAAAAAATATGCCAGGAAATGCCTACTAAAACATTTGATGCTGTTTGTATGGTATCGGGGCCCTTAAAATATTGGCATTAAACAGGAGTTTGAATGTGACTTAAAAGTGGAGATGTGTCATACTTGTCTGCATACTTGTGTGACCACATGATCTCAGTTGTCATAAATCTTGTTTTTTTTTTCCCCTGGTCTTTTGGGGGAACACTTCTGACTTTTTTCAGACCTTTTGCGGCCATCTTTTCTTCTTTGCATTTCCTTCTACCCAGGCAACCCTTCAAAGCTTCTCATGTTCCATAGATCAGTCTTCCTTCAAACATTATATCTTAGACTAAACGTATAACCCTATCATTTTTTCCCCTATTGGCCAAGGCTCCCTGCATTCTCCCGCTTAATCCATCACTTTCACCCCATCACTTCAACTGCTGCACTGTGTGCACACGCGCCAGTAAGTCTGTCTACTGATTGTGAAGCTATGTGCCTGGAAGTGTGCAATATGTCTACTAGCTATAATAAAGGATAGTGATTTGTGTCAAATCTACTTTCTCCTTATTAATTATATCTTAAACCTTCTTCAACTTAATTGAAGTAAGCTGTGAATGCCTTTAAATTCACAGAGCAGACGAATGCATCGGAATCTGGAAGAGTTGTTCAACATTTGAAGCTGTTTCTATGAGAATCATCAGTCAACCGTTCAGTCAGAAGAGTTTACAAATGTTGGGTGAGAATCCTTGGCTCAAATTCTTCATTCCACTGCACCCCAATGAAGTTTGATGGGCTTGAGGTCAGGACTCTGAGGTTCTTCCACACAAAACTTAGTCAAGCATGATTGATGTTATTATTTTTAGCACTGGCGTTTCTTCTTCCAGAGTTCTAGCCAAAAACACCACTATCAGCCATCGATTTTCTATACAGTTTGTCCTCATTAGAGTCACAGGTAACTAGAGCATTACCATGCTGGCTTGGGGCAAGACGCAGCGTAAATCCTCGTCTGCTCAAAGTCAGCCTTTTGTTACGTCCGCAAATGCGGAAACAAAGTTGGACCATGCAGCAGCCAACAAGCGGGGGTGATGTACAAGGGTTTATTAATCACAAACGAAAAACCACAAACGATTGCGGAAAGGTAGAAAAAACAAAAAGGGTCCGTGACAGTAGGTCCATGGGGCTCAATAATACAAACTCGAGGGTAAACTAAGACAATCGGCAGAGAGCCGAAAAAGGCAAAAAATGCAATACACAAATACCTGCACAAGGTAGAGATTCAAAAGAAGGCAACACACGAACAAAAATCCTAGGTAGCCGATATGCGAATGTAAAGAGACTATGGTGCGAGATGTCAAATGGCGATCAGCAAAGCAATATCTCGGCAGCTTTCTTTGAGATGTCCTGTGCTTAAATGCCGTGTTGATGAGCCTGCAATGGGTGCAGGTGCGACGTCGGGAACGCCCCCACAATCAGCTCTGCAACAAAACACAATCTAACCAGCAGAAGAACGTTGCACCTTTCACATGGCACATACACCGTATACAATTATTTACAATAATGCTCACAACGTCTCCAAAACTGGAAAAAAATATTTTTAAATGTGTTGTTATGTATACAAGATACAAACCAAGATTCTACGGATTAAAAAAAATAAATGAAAAACATCCCACATTCTGATAACTACACTGCAAAGATAACACTGAATGTTCAAACTGATCAAACCTTTGTTTGTGTTCAAATACCAGTTGCTCAGCAGTCAATGGTCTCTATTTTCATGTTTTAGGCTTAATGATAATAATAATAATAATTATAATGATAATAATATCAATTTAACTTGCATTTTTAGGCCTAGTGACAAACTGTAGTAACTGACAATGCTTGTATGAAGTTTTCCTGGGCCCGCTTGGCAATATTCTTTATAGAAGGATAACAATTTTTGATGCTGTTCTGCCATATGGATCGAAGATCAGGGGCCTTCAATGCTGGCGCTTTGCCACTTACGTACAGAGATTTCTCTAGATTCTGTATTATGGACCAGTGATGATAAATATCTAAATTTTCAATTGTAGGTTGAGAAACATTTGTTTTTAAATAATGCATTTGGTCCATAAATATCTGTTCACCTGTAGATTTTTTTTCCCCCACAAATTTTGCATTCTTTAGTTGCCTCTTTCCCATCTTATTTGTTTTGAGTTAATATTAGCAAACCAAATAATAACTTTTGTTTGAAAATGTTATATCTTGTCATTGTTGTGTTTCCAGTTGTATGTAGGGTGACCCAACGTCACAACTTCATTGGAACAAAATACTTGGACTCAATTTACTAATACAGTACATTCCTGTAAAGAAATGAATGCATATGAAATCTCTCACTCTCATCAGGTAGGCAGTATGGTTGACTCTCGCATAGATTCAAACACAGACACACACAAGTGCTCCACATGAATTTGCTTGTGGCACAATGCAGGGTGAGTGCAGGTTTTCATTGGGCACTGTGGTCCCAGTGAGAAGTCGACCACAGCAATTAACAGAGAGATGAAAGACACCAGGATGCCTGCTGAATAATTAAGAGAGGTTTGATAATCGGGGAGGGGCTCAGAGGGAGTCTGGCTTTTACTCTTCAACACTCAAGTATGTCCAGTCTCATAAAATATACTTGGACTTCCATTTTGTCGCGGGATTATCTTATAAAACATAGCCTTTAATGTGGATAAAAAAATGATCCTGGAAAAGACTTTATTGCTTGGGTAATAGTCCCCCAAGACATTATTTGTCAAAGACTAAGAGTGGACTAAAATTATGCATGCACGTTTCTGGTGAGGTGGAGCACACTGTAAAGGAGAGAACAAAGTGCATGTTTGTGCAAGTTTGATGGGTACATTTGAATGAGAGGGGGAGCAGAAGCAACGAGAATAAAGCATGTGAGAGATTGAGGCAGACACAGCAAACAGAAACTCTCCCAGAGGGTTCAGGTTCCATGTATTTAAATATATTCTGCTAATTACAAAACTCTAAACACATACGCACTGTTACAAACGCTCTCTGGCATTTTGTATGAGCTAATTAAATACACGTCGCTCCACGCGCCCGTGTGTATGTCTGTATGTGTGTGAGTTTTCCATAACTGCGTTTGTGGAGATGTTGCGAGGGAGAGAGGAGGAGATTAGAACCAATTTACATGTGGGAAACTAGATAAAGGGGGGCTTTTCCACAAAGATGAAGTAGTATGGATGAAAGCGGAGCATGTAGGCGCTTGGCTGTGCTGGCACAGAGGTGAAGAGGAATCCATGTTATCTCAAACAAAAACATTTACTGTAGTCATTCACTTCAAAACAATTCGAGTGTCTGCAGGAATCTGCTCATTCACAACTCGTGTGAAAGATGCCTAAAACCAACATTTCAGAGCATGCTCCTGTTGATTCATGTTTCGTGTTCAAGTGGTGTGAGGTGTGGGATCTGTCATTTTGATTTCTCAATAGAAACGGTCTCACTACTCTTTATGTATCTTAGTCTGTGTGAAAAATGGCTGTACATCAACTGCCCTGCTTTCTTGTCACTTTTCCCACAGTTTTACTTTTTTCGTGGTATTACATAAGGATCATTTTCATGTCTGATGGGCAACAACTGCCACTTGGTCAAAGTGTGTACTGTTGAAAAGCCAGTAAACTCAAAGCGGTCGTAGATATTTACCACTGTGGCAGGTGAATATTGTGGCCATTTCTTACTTTTAGTTGATTTTCAATAGCTGCTTCACCATATTGATCTCTCACTACTGACTGATTCCCATTTACAATACTTTCCTTCGTATACAGTACTTTTATTGTTTCTCTGCTTGGACGCTCTCTTGTTCTGCCTTTGGTTGAACAATCATGCTGCCAAATGTGCTTGTCAAAGCATCTTCAGTATTGCTTATTTTAAATAAACACAACATTTGAGTATGTTTCAATTTTCACCAATCTGGCACAATCCAGATTTTGAGGTTAACAGAATTCCTATTTGTTTTAATACAAGGGAGCAAAGAGGAATAAAACAATTACAGCATTTTTTCAAAGATAATTTATTTATGTCATATGGAAAAAAATACTACAGGATTTCCATAACAATTTCCTTCAATACAATAAAATCAGGGCAGCCATCAAAAGCAAATTGGGGTGGGGGGTGGTTTGGGCCCTGGTGCTACCCTCTCTCTGTGGCCGGTGGTTCTGGCAGGCGGGCCCCCGCATGCTTGAGCCTGCCTCTTAACTCACGCGCTGTTCACTTTGAACTGTAAATATCTTTCACCTCCGGCAACTAGACACACCTACAGTAGTGGGGGTTGGTGTAGGGGTCGGTGGCGCGTCCCCTCATCCCTTCCCTGAAAGCCAGGTAATGGGGGCGCGGATGGTTCAGGGTACCACTCTGGATCCCGGGGGTCCTCTTGCCGGAGCTGCGAGAAAATGGGATGGGCTGCGCTAGCTCATCCCCCTTATTGGCCGAGAAGGGGCTGTGGCCCTAGGGAGGCCCCCGCACAGCATTTCCACTTGTCTGCAGGACTATCACACGTCTGATGGGTTTCACGCATGACTGGGTGCAATTAGACTCACTTGAATAGAGAAACTATCAGTGCCAGGATTAGCGATCAGTCAGCATAGAATAGGATGTCAACATATCCACACTTACAAATGATTCACATAATGCTGGATTCTACACCTCACATTGCTTATTTGTTTTCGCTCCACCCCACCTAATCACATCTCTTTCTGACTCTCCCTCCCGTCCTTTTTCTCCTCGGTCATCAAGCCCCCCACATGGTGTCAACCGGAAATACAATTAGTTAATAATAGCACTACTATATTCATAGTTAGTGTAGGTGTGTTGAATGTAGTGCTTGTTATTGTTTGTTCTTCTCTTGTCTCTCCGTCCTCTTATATTTTCCTTTCTGATCCCCCATAATCCCTTTAGCTTGCTGCTTTGTCCTAATAAACGAAACAGAATGAATAATCCATCTCAATGAGAGTATATCATACTCCAATGTGATACATTAAAACTATTCAGACCAATGGGACACTCAGATTCCCATTCTCCATGTCAAGCAGCTGAACAGTTTTAAAAAAAAAAAGTATGTTTCAATGACTTTGGACATTAGAAGGTGCTGTAATTTGAACCATGTGCATTAGAGTAGATGGTTCTTCAGTGTGAAGGGATGAGGCTGAGAGGGATGAAGAGAAAGAGAGACATGTCTCCAGGGATGCATTTTAATCCACCCAATTGCCCTATATTCCCTTGCAGTTTTTGTTTTGATGATAGTGACGCTTTGCATATCTTCGCCCTCCAAGCGAAGAGGATGTGCACAAGGGGAGAACCTGCATGCCTGTGTGTTAGCGCTTCCGTGGGTGTGTGCGTATGTGGGCTTGTGTGAAAAGGACTTCACAATGCTACCTTGCAGCAACAGTGTATTGTATTGTGTGACACTGAACAGGAAAAGGAAGGTTGGGTTTGGCACAATATTAATTAGGGGATGTAACAAAATGAACAGATACCAATTATTCATCAATCATTTTTGATTGAATACAACTTGTGTTCTAAAAATAATGTAATCAGTAATGGACTAGAAAAATTGACTTTTTATTATTGTCAATGTCAAGCATGAAATGGTGATTTCAACCATTTATGGTTACAGTTCCATTCACTTTTATAACGACTCGTTGGCATTCATTAGAACTAGAACTTCCTTAAGTTCTTCTGCCATTGATTTTAGTCTATGTAATATTTTTTTCCCAATTTGCATCAGGTGTGGATGGAAGTCATAATCTAGCCAACACCTTTACTGAGGAAATTAACACAGTGAAAACATCTTCGTACATGCAATCTGTTGTATGCTATAGTTTCTATATTTACTTTAATTTGATTAAAAAAAAAAAAAAAAAAGTTTAAATGAAAATCTACAATGTCTTGTTGCATACAATGATGCTAAAACAAATTTTGAGCTTGCTCAAATTTATATGTTTTGGCACATTTTTCTTTTACAGCTTAATGTTTAAAGTTATTGTACAAACAAATATTGTACAAAGATAATATAACATTCAGTTTGTAAATGTGATTTTAATACTTTTAGGGGGAAAAAACAAATAATATAGCGACATGGCCCTGTATGCAAAAGTGATTGTTACCTTTTTTTAAAAAAAATATTCAATAAAAAATAACTTCAATAGTACCTGCTTAAATTCAGCCAAAAGAGCTGAAAAAACTACAAGACAATGCCACAATCCAAAGAAATTTAAATATAGAGGCGGGATTAGGTAATTAACACTCATCAGTCTGGAAAAGTGTCAGAAAGCCATTTTTAATGTTTTAGGACTCCATCAAAACACTTAAGAAATCATCGAGTTTCTCCTGTCTGCTGGTGGAGGCTGCTGAAACTCTTGGTAGTACCTACCTCTGCATCTTTCACAGACCTCTTCCTCTGCTCTGATGTGTGCAGTACTGCTCAACTTCCCCGTGTCCCACCTCCCCAACCTCTCAAGACAAGCTGCAGATAATGCTACAGTTTAGCTAACACTTGGGCAGACTACAAGTGGGAGGAAAAACACACATCGCAGCTTTTTTAACCGAATAATTTTCCAATATCAAAGAGGAAATGTATTTTTGGATGCAAAGGAGAGTTTCCTCTTTTTACACTTCCAAAGGACAATGCGCTTCGTCAGAAATGGCTGGGCTGTGAAAACAAAAGTAAACCTTGCAAAGACGGTGGTGGTAGTGGTGGGGGGTTCTTAAACAGACCCATTTCCAGCCATGTGAGACCGTCATGATGCAAATACAGGTTTATATTAAGTCGTGTATGAAATATATCCTTCACAAATCAACTCAAGGTAAAATTTTAACTTGAATGTGCTTTAGAATTAAACCATAAATTCTAAGAAAGTAAAAAAATACCATCTTATTTATTCCAAATAATTTTAGGACAATATCCTATGGATGAAGGAATTGAAAGTTGATCTGTTTGGACAATGCGTATCTTGCTTCAGTTGGTATACTAATAGATAGATAAATAGATAGATAGATACTGTAGATAGATAGATTTTATTAGACTCAACGTCCAAATTCACAACAACACAGCAATAGATTAAAAAAAAAAAAAAAAATTAAATAAATAAAAAAGATAAAAATAGACATAAAGAAATAATAAAACAATAACAAGTGGACTTCGTTACACAACACTGGGTCTCCTAGTGACCCACATTCAAAAGGCATGTATACCAGTGCTTCCAAAACCGTGACAAGTAGCGTGTAAAGCTGTACAATCACATTTTTTTTAACCATTCAAACGACTGATAAAATTAAACATGTATACCCTTAAAACAGACTGGAGGGTATTCACACGAGCTGCTACGAACATATCTGAAGCACTAGTCCATCTGGGCCTTTTCAACAAGATTCTCAGGGAATCATTATATGCCACTTGTAGTCTCTGGAAACTTGCTTTGTTATGATTAGAATTAGATTAAAACCCTAACCACAGATCCGCAGTGTAGAGTGGTGTACAATAGCCTTTAAAAAGGGCCACTTTGACCTCATTAGAGCACTGACCAAATTTACGGGAAATGATATTAGCTTGGGCATATAGAGAACGGCAATATGTCCTCATTGTCTGTGAGCATGTCGGTGATCATATGGCCGAGATATTTCACCTGACTATATAAAGTGTAAATATAAAATGAAAAGGACTTCACAGCTAAAACATGCTGTTAGTAATGTAATGATCTGGAGCATCTTTTCTACTTCTGTACCTGGCTGACTTGCTGTGACGAATGCAACCATGAATTTTCTCGTTACCAGGGTGATAAAGTAGATTTTAATTCATCACTCCAGTTAGATCTCAAGGTGAAGCAGACTTGGTTTCTGCAGCACCAAAATAACCCACAGCACATCAGCAGCTCAACTTCTGAATAGCTTGGAAGAAGAAAAAGAAGGTTTTGGATTGGCTTAAGTCAACGTCCAGACTTGAATCAAGCTGAAATGCTGAGGCTTAAAAGTCAATTGAACCCATTATTAGGTTTAGGAGGTAATTAGCTTTTCACACCGTGCCAGCTAGCTTTCAATCTGATAATATTTTTAACATACAGACTTCATAATGTGATTGATGGGACACGGGGCGCATTGTTGTCGAGGATGTCAAAGCTGACCGAGTGGAATCACAAAGAGCTTTTTTTGTTGAAAATTCTTGTGAATAAATGCGTAAATCCCTGAATTCTTTACAGAAATGGACGTAAAACAGTCTCGATTTTTGGTCAGAAGCAAAAAAAAAACAAAACGTGCAAGTAGCATTTATTTTACGAAAATATGTTGAATGTGCGGCTCGTCTTGAAAGTTCACTGTGGCGTCGCCTTACCACAAGTCCACAACAAAGAGCTTTTTATGTTGAAATTCTTGTGAATAAATGCTTAAATCCCTGAATTCTTTATAGAAATTAACGTAAAACAGTCTCGATTCTTGTTTAAAAGCAAAAGAAACCGTACAGGTAGCATTTATTTTATGTAAATATGTAGAATGTGCAGCTCGTCTTTAAGTTCACTGTGGCGCCACCTTACCACGAGTCCACAACAAAGAGCTTTTTACGTTGAAGGTCTTGTGAATAAATGCTTAAATCCCTGAATTCTTCATAGATATGGACGTAAAACAGTCCCGATTCTTGTTTAAAAGCAAAAGAAACCGTACAGGTAGCATTTATTTTACATAAATATGTTGAATGTGCGGCTCGTCTACAAGTTCACTGTGGCGCCGCCTTACCACAACAAAGAGCTTTTTACGTTAAAATTCTTGTGAATAAATGCTTAAATCCCTGAATTCTTTATATATATTGATGTAAAACAGTCTCGATTCTTGGTTAAAAGCAAAAAAAAAAAAAATAATAACGTGCAGGTATCATTTATTTTACGTAAATATTGCGAACTATGATGCCAATGCCATAGTGGCTAATTTCTCCATTTTTTTCACGACGTTTCAAAATGCATGCATGGTACGAAAAATACAGTAATTACCTTGAATCCAAGAACAAATCACTCCTGAGACTATTTTTCCTGTTTGTATGCGGTACAGCTTTTGTACTTTTTGAACCGAAATCCACCGTTAGTTCGCTGTGTGCGTGTGTTTGTGAATAGCTCCTTTTGATGTGTGCTGGCCCCTGCTTGAAGGAGTTGCGCAGTACATGGCCGAGCTGAACCGTCAATAATGATAATGTCTATGTTTTTTAATAGTCATAGGCAAGAATCGGTTGGGGCAGCGCTTAAAAAGGCCTTGCTTCCAAGTTTGGAGCTTCGTCCTACAGGGGATGGACATGAGTTAATATTATAACAAACAGCATTTTATGTATGTATGTATGTATATATTCTAAGGTTATCTCTGTCCTATGCTCTGTCTAATATTTACATTTGTTTGATGATCTTATGGCATTATTGCTACAGTATATAAACTCACTACAACTTAGTAAAGTGCTGGTGAAAAGAACTCTTACCTGGTAACTTTTTAAATTGTATCAATGTATCAATTAGTCATAAAAATGAAGAATTAAATGGCAAAGAGTCCGTGTTTGTGCTCTATATTTTCAATTATAAGAAATGGAGAAGAGGCCTCAAAAGTGAAAACCACTTACTAGACGTGTGGGTGAACAAAATATGCCGTTTTAGTCTTAAAGAAAACACATTGTGACTATATGTGTTTGGTTTTGCACACTGACATAATCAATTACAGAAGCTGTCTCCATGTGGTACATACTCAAATTGAAGACATCGGTCAGACAGTTGAAACAGGATAGATTCCACGGGTATTATATTGCTTGTTTGGTGCCATGCTGCTGTTTTTACTGTATTTATGTATTCGAATTTGGTACTACTTACAGTATTAAAAACGTTTTGGCACGGTGAGCAGGTAGAGTAGAATAATTATATTATTGCATCAACACTTTCTTTTGGACATCATTCAAGAGACAAAACTACTTGTCAAATATGTCACTTGATCGAGCAAAAAGACATGTGCAAATGTCAAACAAAACCTCTGAAAGACATCATTTTAGTTGTGGGTTCTCCTCTGTTTAGGCTACAACACAAGCAGAGCCACTGACTGTTTGTAACTGGGGTGAGAAACGGTTAATTTGGATTAAATTGCCTGAAATGTTTGTGTGTGTGTGAATGTGTATTTGTGTGTTGAGTATTGTGGGCTGAGATTTATTTTTGTTAGTTTTATAGCCACAGTGAAACTCCAGGCCTGTCCTGGCTACTTGCCCACCCACCTTTATTCCAGATGTTACCATGGTGAAAGTTATGGGTGGTATCCCAGCAACCAGACAGCGGTTTGGGGACTGGAGACAACTGTTGTGTTGAAGTGATAGATAGATTACATGAGCGAGACTGAGAATTGAATAGTCCCTCTGTATTGTTCTTCCACCTCAAGAGACTAGCGTCTGGTGTTGATTTAAGTTTGGTCCTAATGTGATTATCACTCCAACGTTAAGGGCTCTCTCTCATTTCCTTTGCTTCATTGATTTCCATTTAAAACTGTAATTGAGAGGAACAAACATTGGTATTAGACATCCTCCCTCTCTGTTCAGCTCACTTTTCACGAAGCAAAGACATTTAAGTGTGGCAGGAGTCTTAGGAGAAAACATCCAGGTAGAGGAACCGGCTACCTACTGCAGCCATATTGTAGACAACGTGCTACAATATTTGATGGTGTCCCACCTATGGCAGTGATTGGTAGACAATGCCTATTAGCCTGTCTTTAGAATTCAAATGACAAACTGAAATGAGTACATATGGAGAGACATTGGTTGGCCTACATCCCATGTGATGTGAACTCTTTGAGTCTTCTTTGGAGGTAAAGGGAATAAAACAAACTTGAGGCCTGATAAGCTTTTCACATGAACTGAAAAATGATCATTATTATCTGAAAAGAAAATGCTTATTGTTTACATTTTATGCTCTCAACGTAGAAACTTAACATTTAAACATGACACAATTCTCATTTCCATGTAATGAACAAAAAAAAAAAAAAGTATTAAAAAGGATGTGGGCAATCTGACTTGAAGCTGGAATGAAACTGTTAGAGCGTGCTCCCACTCAAGCTTTTTGCAGTAAACCAACTTCATAGGTGAGTCATAATTATATAGTATATATTTTATTGATTACAAAACTGTAACAAAGCATCACACAGTGATAATATAAGTTCTATAATTTTGCTACTGATTTTAGTGAGCCTGTTTCAATTACTGAGATTGAGGGCTCAATTATAACCACATCTGTCATGGGTCTAATCCGCCAGCAAATGACAGCCATATCTAATTCGCAACCATTATAATCAATATGTGTAGTATAGGACACGAGAGCTCTGTGTGAACCATGCAGCAGACGCAAGCCTCATGCATCACTTGTATTTTTTGCTGAAAGCACACAACACATGCACATATTGTATATACCTCAATTCTAACTCAGTTGAGTTCCTAGCGTCAAAACTGTACCAAGTAAATGGCTCATGGTGTTGCCTATATTTGTTAAAGGGACGATATAGACTTTTTTGTTACTTTGGACTGCCACCTCCGTCCTAAAGCGTAATTGCAGCTTGTGCATGTTGAGCATGCTTGTACAGGCACACACATAAAGCAACGGGCGTTTGGCCCAGCACAAAGAATGTAAAAACAGTGAGTAGCAAGTATTAAGTGGGTTAGAAAATTGTTTTTGCCATGCAGTGACAAGACGGAGCCTCAGTGAAATAGGTCTCATATGGAGGCGCAAAAGTGTTTAGTCCGCCGACGGCAACCAATGTATTTTGCTGATTTATCTCATGCACTGGTATGGACAGGGGTCCATTTTGTGCTATGCCCCTGAGTCATCCATCCCAAGCATTTTATGTCTCATTAAGTGCGGTTGCAGGATGTTAAAGTCAATTGAAAAGTCCACAAAGACTAAACTGTTGGGTGATGGCACCATGCACCAGAGTGAGAACAGTATCATTCATTCCTTTGCACAGCTGATATGCAAACTGAAATGTGTAAGAGAACAAACTCACAGTAGCCTGTAGGTGGGCCTTAAAGAGCCTCTCAAAGATCTAAACTAATTGGCCGATATAATCAAAGCGAGAAATAGTGGAAAATGTAGTTTAATGCTGTATCCCTGTAGTTTAAAACATTTTTAAGGTGTGATGTATTGGGAAACACGTTTATGATTATTTAATTAATCTTTAGGTCAACTGCAATATGCTGCAGCTTTTCTGTAACCTTGGACAGGATGAGTGTTGGAAAATTGATTGTTTATATGATAAAACATGCTAGCCAAAATAGGATATTCTAATTACTAGCTCATTCAAATTAGCCTGAAATACAATGAGAGCAACATGGATTCACAAGCTTATCATTTCTTTTTGTCTAGGAGTTTCCTGATGGCTTGTCACCAATACAATCCTAATCAATTTTTATCATCAAAATGAATATGAACTACATGGAACAAAAGTAAAAATTCTGTTTTTGTCAGACTAATAGACATTTATGCAAATGATTGAAGTGAGAGAAAAAATTATATTGCAAACTGGTCATCATTATCACCTGTCAGACACTGTAACACAAAAGCACGTATTTACTTTCTTTAGGTCTTTTCAGAATGTACCTCAGTGTGCACACTTATGGAGGAGGATTCAAGGGCAGAGCTAAGTGATATTCTATGGAGGACTGAAAGTGTGATGGCAGTTGGGTAGAAGAGGGCACAAAGGGAGCGATGAAGAGGAGGCTGGAGCGACAGCAGCAGTAGATTCTGTGACGATAGCTGCATTGTCGGGGACCTTTTTTGTTGCTGTGCTTTTGTTCGTCTCATCATTCCTCATCTCCAGTCAGTACAAAAGGAGAAGCGAGTTGACATTCAGGACTGGTGTGGGGATGCCAGTAAAATGACAAAACACAGTGTTCCCCACCAATGTTTTTTTAAGTGTGCACACACTTGGGTACCTGCTAAACAGGGCAGATATTTAATGCTCAAGGACAAAGTGATTGAAGTTTTGCACATCAATTCCATCTCAGGGGCCATTCTTGATAAGGTCAACATTGATACTGTATAATGTTCTGTAGCTTGATCAGCAGCCAATTCTGATCAGCAATAAATCACAGGGCTGAACTCGAATCTCTTTGCTTTGAGCCACTAATACAAACAGATGTAATTGGGCAAGTTAACAATTATGTTTAAAAAAAAAAAAAAAAAAAAAAGATGACAACGGTAATGTGTTAGATTTGGGTGCTAAAAGACACATTGAAATGGCAGTTGAGTGTAAAAAGAGACGAATGACTCTGATCAATTAGGAATCTCCTCATTCATTATTCACAGTAAGGCCATCCAAATGCTCAGAGCCCAGAGCTACCGCACACCGTCATCAATGAGGCCATTGATTATATGGCCTCATCAGCGTTTGTTTGGCTTGTCAAATCAATGCCCTTTTAACGGCATGTTGTCCCTGCAGGAATCAGATGAATATTTCATATGCTCTCTAATCCAATCATAATTCAAAGCATACCGCATTTCCGCCCCTCCATTGTTGCTTGAAGAACTTCAAGTGTTTATTTTTATTCCTCTCATACTTTTTTTTTTTATTATTATAATTAGGTAATTAAGTTCATACCCGGGCTGACTTTGGGGGTCATACCCTGGACATCAATATGAGTTTAGCCTCATTAAGGATTTTAATTTATCATCAATGGTGACTACCTTATTGAAATAAATCCAGAATGTGAATAACAAATGGATGAAAACTCTTTTTTGTAGTCCATTTTGGGAAACTCGTAGCTACAACCTATAATAAGCAGTAGTCACAGTCACATGAGGTGGTGATTGGGTCAAATGGATTTGAATTCATTTTAAATAATGCTGTCCAGTGCATCTTTTTGTGGCACCTTGATCTAATGACTTTTTTCCACCAAGGCAATTGAAATAATGTGATAAATTTGAAATTTTAACCTTCTGAAGGCGTTTGACCGTGTCCCTCGGGAAGTCAGTATTACGGGGTACCGAGCCCCCTGGTGAAGGTTGTATGGTCCCAATACGACCGGTGTCCGCATAACTGTCAGTAAGTCGGATTTGTTCCCACTGAGGGTTGGACTCCACCAAGGTTGCCCTTTGTCACTGATTCTGGCTTAATCAAGTCGTGATCTCCAACACTCACTGGAGCAGTTTGCAGCCGAGTGTGAAGCGGTTGGGATGAAGATCAGCACCTCAGATTCCGAGACCATGGTCCTTAGTCGGAAAAGGGTGGTGTGTCCTCTCCGCCGGCTCACTCAATAGGATAAAAATGGGATAAAGCAGCTTAAAATTTGTTTGAAAGAAAACCAGCAGCAGGGAAGAAGGGACAAACCTTTAGCGAGTGATCATAGCTCTTGGTACTATGGGCCCAGATGGCCCTATTCAATTCAATTCAATTCATTTTTATTTGTATAGCCCTGGATCACAACAATGTTGTCTCAAAGGGCTTTGCAGAGGCAATATGATACACAATCAGAAACAGCAAACGAAGCAACAAAGATGAATAAATAAATTCAAGTCCTGGGTATCCCCCATCCTTAGACCGTCTATGTCGGCAAGGAAAAACTCCAAAAACTCCAGAGTCTTCGGGAGAAAACGAGAAACCTTGGGGAGTACCACAGTCAGGGGAGAGCCACTCCCAGGACGGATAGACAGGAAGCCCCAGGACTGCTAATGGGAATTAGCAGGCGAACTAGTGACCAACTGAGTCCGCCTTCACTACAGTCTCGAGCATGTTTGGCTACAGGTTGTCGAGGTTGTAGCAGCTGTTCCAACTCATGCAAATATGCAGCCTTTAAGACACTAAGTCCACACACCAAAAAATCTGGCTTAAACACAACCACAACCAGTTTTGTTAAATACTGTAATTGTATGTTTGTATGAAATATTTTATGTTATGAACAAAGCTGACATGCTGTGCAAGAATTTGCTTGATTTAGATTTGTTTTTAACTCGGTTGCAGTAAGTGTTTCTCCGCATGCCTTGATTTATTGCATATGATAACAAATTATGTGAGGGCCTGTGATTAATCAAGAAGTTGGCGACCGTTTGAGTTAAGGTCTTGGCCTTTTCTTGATGAGAAGCTCAATGAATGCCAGCTTTTGTTGCATAAGCATCCTCCCGGCATCCTCGACACCCATGCCTATTTCAGGGTTAAATACTCCTATATATTTCTCTTGACTTCCACTTCACCCCAGAGGCACCTGTTGGTGTAGGTCAGTGCAAAAAAAAAAAAAAACTAGTGCTGACAAGCACAGCTTTGCTGGGAAATGGGGAATCGGGCTCCCCCTCTGCACCACATGTGTGCATGTGTTGGTGCATGAATCCTCATGACAGGAAGTCAGCAGGAAATGGAGGGACTTCCACACTAGTGTTTACTTTTACATTGAAGCCAAAAAAGATGTGGCTTTATCATAAACAGATACATGACTCTTGAACGATTGAGCAATGTCATATGCCCCTGACAAGGAAATGATAAATAGAAAGCATTAACATGCTGCATAAAATTTCTGTTTTTGGTTTTCTAACCTAAGGCAGTCTGATATACAGTATGCAAATATGGGCTTTTGGGAGATGAATGTTTGGACATTGGGTGTATAAATGCGTTTTTTCAGTGGTCAAAAGTCCTGCACAGTCACTGCACCAAGGAATTGTTCTTTGTTTACCAACTGAGTGATGCCCTATTTGCAGCCCTCTTGCGTTCTAAATAGGAATTCAAATCCATCAACTGAGAACACCTCAGAGCTCTTTGTCACCTGCCTGGTTTATCTCACACTAACGATGCTTACAGAAGAGGTGCTTGCTAAACAAAGTGGGTTTGATGTTAAAAGAAAAGCCCTCCAACGCACTCACGCTTGTGTCAAGAGCAATCCCTCGCAAGTAGTTGCTGTAATCGCGAAAAGCAGGAAAAACACCTATCATCACTTTAACATCATTAACTGCCCTTTCTGTCATTCATCTTCTTTCATCTCTTTATTTTTAAACTCTCTCGTCTCCCTGTTTGTTTGATGGGAGTTGAGAGAATTTTAGATAGGGGAAAGCAAAGGATTCTTGTTTACTGTAAAGCACATTCGTGACACATCTTCCCCTTTTCGACTGTGAAAACCGAAACGCACCCCCCTATCTTAAATGTTCGATGCTCTCTTGTTACATCGGCATGCTCCAGGTCTTATCCGGTACTACTTTCTCACATTCCCTCATTTTATCCTACCCTCATGGAGACTTTTTTTTTTCTTGTTTCTCAAAGGCATCTGAGTATTACCTCAGGGCATAGCTTTTCTTCTTTCACTCTGCGCGCCTCATGTTAACACCCTTAACATAGGGTGACTGTGCCCTCTGGTCAGGAAACACAGACTAGCCTAAAGCTCTGTTTTGGGCAAAAGCAGCAGGTCCGGTGCAGACGTTTAGCTACTGTCGGATAACAGACAGATGCAACAGAATGTAAACATACCTTTTCTATCTGACTTTCCATCTGTATCTCAATTACATGTACATGGAGTGTGTGCACTTGACTGGCCTCAGGGCCATGAATCAATGAGAGCAAAGCTGTAAAGTGTTTGACCTCTGAGTCTAGCTTTTGTGCGTCAGCAAGTATTTTCACTCATAATATCGCCACAAGGGAAGACATGCATGCACACAAGCACAGACTCAACTTTATATTGCGGTTTCACAAGAGCTGCAGCCGTAAAAAACACTTTATAGAACGTGTGAAATGACAGTAAACAACAATGATATTATGAGAATACCGCAAGCAAAAACTTCTGCATTAGATTTGGATCCTTTCTTTACCACGTAAGACCATGCATTTTTTCACTCACATCTGCTAACAGGGTAAGTTGGAAGTCCAATTTGTAGGCGTTTCACTTCACAATTGGATGACCAGCTCGTTCCTCCTCCCCACTTTCTCCATCCATCCATCCATCCATCCATCCATCCATCCATCCATCCATCCATCCATCCATCCATCCATCCATCCATCCATCCATCCATCCATCCATCCATCCATCCATCCATCCATCCATCCATCCATCCATCCATCCATCCATCCATCGGCAAAAAAAACCTTCTGCATCTTGCAGTCATTAAACGTTGACAGTCGGAACAGCGGCGGCATACATTTGCCTCACTTCAATGTATGAATGTTAATAATTGCACTGTAGTCTTTATAAATTAATATTTTTTTAATAATGTTGTGAAATCTAGTTAGCTGCTATTAGTTACTCACATCTCATATTGTCATTTGGCAGACACTTTTAATCATTTACACACCCAAAATAAAAGATACAAAAAATCATATAGAGTGCTAGATTCAACACCAAACATTTTGCTATGTGCTGAGAAATACTGTAAATTGGCTAATGTGGTGTGTTATGATATAAATCAGGAAAAAAACATAATTCAATTTTTCTAATGAGTCACCGTGGAGAAAAATTTAAATGTGGTGAAGTTCTGTGGTGTGGGACTTTGTAATAAATAGAACCTTATGAAACTATAAGATCACTACAATCTTGGTGGTACAATACCTATGCAATTACTCTTGTAGTTACATGTCCATATTGTCATTGATTACACTAATCATATGATGTTGGAATATCTAAACTCTTATATATCCCTTATTTGAGTGATTTATTCTGTTTTTTACTTCTGTTTGCACAAGATGTGTGATGAAGAACAAGTCCTGGAGCGAAACAGCAGCAGTCCTGAGTGTGAAATGTACAGTCACACTGAATAAAAATCTGAACATTTTCAAAGCCATAAAAAAAAAATAAATAAAAAGTAAAAAAATAAAATAAAATATTTGATTTAACGTGTGCTGCTGTCATTCAGCATGCATTTCTTTGTTTTTTCTGGCAACTGATTCAAAGGATAGAAGTAATGAGCAGATGGAGAGAAATGTAACAGAAAGAAACGGTAGGACCACTCCGTGAGTCATCACCTTATCGTGGTGGAGGGGTTTGCGTGTCCCAATGATCCTAGGAGCTATGTTGTCTGGGGCTTTAAGCCCCTGGCAGGGTCACCCATGGCAAACAGGTCCTAGGTGAGGGGCCAGACAAAGCATGGCTCAAAAGGACCCCTATGATGAGTAAAACAAATGAACTCAAGTTTCCCTTGCTCGGACGCGGGTTACCGGGGCCCCCCTCTGGAGCCAGGCCTGGAGGTGGGGCTCGAAGGCAAGCGTCTGGTGGCCGGGCCTGTCCCCATGGGGCCCGGCCGGGCACAGCCCGAAAAGGCAACGTGGGTTCCCCTTCCCATGGGCTCACCAACTGTGGGATAGGCCAAAGGGGTCGGGTGCGTAGGGAGTTGGGCGGCAGCCAAAGGCGGGGGCCTTGGCGGTCCGACCCCCAGCTGCAGAAGCTAACTCTTGGGACATAGAATGTCACCTCTCTGGCAGGGAAGGAGCCCGAGCTGGTGTTCGAGGCAGAGAAGTTCCGACTAGATAGTCGGACTCTCCTCCACACACAGCTTGGGTTCTGGTAACAGTCCTCTCGAGAGGGGTTGGACTCTCTTCCACTCTGGAGTTGCCCACGGTGAGAGGTGCCGAGCAGTTGTGGGCATACTTATTGGCCCCCGGCTTGGCGCCTGTACGTTGGGGTTTACACCGGTAGACGTTCTCTGGGGGACTTCAACACTCACGTGGGCAACGACAGTGAGACCTGGAGGGGCGTGATTGGGAAGAATGGCCCCCCCGATCAGAATTCGAGTGGTGTATTGTTATTGGACTTCTGTGCTCGTCACGGTTTGTCCATAACAAACACCATGTTCAAACATATGGGTGTACATATGTGTACTTGGCACCAGGACACTCTAGGCCGCAGTTCGATGATGGACTTTGCAATCGTATCATCGGACTTGCGGCTGCATGTTTTGGACACTCGGGTGAAGAGAGGGGCGGAGCTGTCAACTGATCACCACCTGGTGGTGTGTTGGCTCCGATGGCGGGGGAAGATGCTGGCCAGACCTGGCAGGCCCAAACGTATTGTGAGGGTCTGCTGGGAACGTCTGGCAGAATCCCCTGTCAGAAAGAGCTTTAACACCCACCTCCGGCAGAACTTCTCCCTTGTCCCGGGGGAGGTGGGGGACATTGAGTCTGAGTGGGCCATGTTCCGCACCTCCATTGTTGAGGCGGCCGATCGGAGTTGTGGCCGTAAGGTAGTTGGTGCCTGTCGTGGCGGCAATCCCCGAACCCCCTGGTGGACACCAGCGGTAAGGGATGCCGTCAAGCTGAAGAAGGAGGCCTACCGGGTCTTTTTGGCCTGTGGGACTCCGGAGGCAGCTGACAGGTACCGGCTGGCCAAGCGGACTGCAGCTTCGGCGGTTGCCGAGGCAAAAACTCGGACATGAGAGGAGTTTAGCGAGGCCAAGGAAAACGACTTTCGGATGGCTTCGAGGAAATTCTGGTCCACCATCCGGCGTCTGAGGAGAGGAAAGTGCACCATTAACACTGTGTATAGTGAAGATGGGGTACTGCTGACCTCGACTCGGGACGTCGAGAGTCGGTGGGGAGAATACTTCGAAGACCTCCTCAATCCCACCGACACGCCTCCCTTGGAGGGAGCAGTGTACTCCGAGGTGGGCTCTCCAATCTCTGGGGTTGAAGTCGAGGGTGTATGGGAGTTCGCCCAACCAGTCTACATGTGTTTTGTGGATTTGGAGAAGGCGTTCGACCGTGTGCCCAGGGGAGTCCTGTGGAGGGTGCTCCGGGAGTACGGGGTACCGAGCCCCTTGGTAAGGGCTGTTCGGTCCCTGTACGGCCGGTGTCAGAGTCTGGTCCGCATTGCCAGCAGTAAGTCGAATTCGTTTCCAGTGAGGATTGGACTCCGCCAAGGCTGCTCTTTGTCACCGATTCTGTTCATAATTTTTTTGGACAGAATTTCTAGGCGCAGCCGAAGCATTGAGGGTGTCCGGTATGGTGGCCTCAGCATTGCATCTTTGCTTTTTGCAGATGATGTGGTGCTGTTGGCTTCATCAAGCCGTGACCTCCAACTCTCACTGGGGCGGTTCGCAGCCGAGTGTGAAGCGGTTGGGATGAAGATCAGCACCTCCAAATCCGAGACCATGGTCCTCAGCCGGAAAAGGGTGGCATGCCCTCTCCGGGTCGGGGATGAGATCCTGCCCCAAGTGGAGGAGTTCAAGTATCTTGAGGTCTTGTTCACGAGTGACGGTAGGAGGGAGCGGGAGATTGACAGGCGGATCGGTGCAGCGTCTGCAGTGATGCGGACTCTGCACCAGCCATTGTGGTGAAGAAGGAGCTGAGCCAAAAGGCGAAGCTCTCAATTTACCGGTCGATCTACGTTCCTACCCTCACCTATGGTCACGAGCTGTGGGTCGTGACCGAAAGAACAAGATCCCGGATACAAGCGGCCGAAATAAGTTTCCTCCGCAGGGTGTCCGGGCTCTCCCTTAGAGATAGGGTGAGAAGCCCGGTCATCCGGGAGGGGCTTGGTGTCGAGCCGCTACTCCTCTGCGTTGAGAGGAGCCAGTTGAGGTGGCTCGGGCATCTGGTTCAGATGCCTCCTGGACGCCTTCCTGGAGAGGTCTTCTGGGCATGTCCCACCGGCGGGAGGCCCCGGGGTCGACCCAGGACACGCTGAAGACACTATGTCGCTCGGCTGACCTGGGAACGCTTTGGAATCCCGCCGGAGGAGCTGGCTGAAGTGGCTGGGGAGAGGGAAGTCTGGGCTTCCCTGCTAAAGCTGCTGCCCCCGCGACCCGACCCCGGACTAAGCGGAAGATAATGGATGGATGGATGGATGAAACAGTAGGAGGGAGGCAAATATCAAGAAAAACTTCAAATGGCTCAAAATTAAATACAATTTAAACTGAATAATTTAATATGTATTTTCAAGGGGAATATTGCTGCCGAGGGAGACCACAGGCATCATCACTCAATTAAAAATAAATAAATAAAAAAGTCTGGTGTTAAAATAAGCAAACCAAATCCCATGGACTCAATTTAACCTCTATCATTTATGAAAATTCAGGGGGAACGGGACATTATCTATAAGCGCAAAACCTTACTTTTACATATTTGGAAGTACATGCGTGCGATATTTGGCTGTAAAAAAGATGCAACAAGCCTCAAGAAATTATAGATGTTTTTTTCCCCAAGACTTCCTCAGAAGGGTCAGCTCCAAATGTTCAGTCCAACGAAGTGCCCCTGCCCCTGAGAGACTGTAAGCACTTGGTAAGTGGAAGTGGAAGTGGAAAGTGACTGCGAGTAAAACCTCTAGATATGCTATATAGTGTCAATGAACTCCACTCACCTTATTTCCTCTCAGGCAGCATTTTGAAAGCCAGTGAAAAAAAAAAAAAAAGTAGCCTTTGAGATGTTGAAGTTATACTTTCAAATTGAACGAGAAGAAATAGCCATTGTTTATTTAGACCAGGGGTGGGAAAACTATTCCACAAAGGGCCGCTGTGGGTGCGGGTTTTTGCTGCAACCCATCAAGAGGACACCTTTTCACCAATCTGGTGTGTTATAAGTGCAATCAGTTGATTGCAGTCAGGTGCTTCTTGTTTCCATTGAAACCTCATTGGTTAAAAGCTCAGTGCTGGATCAGTTGGAACAAAGACCAGGACCCACTGCGGCCCTCGAGGACCGGTTTGCCCACCCCTGATTTAGACTATCTACATAGTTTTGTTGCCAGCTTATTGCTGATGAAAAAATGCAGGAGCCAATGAATAGAGTTGGTTTCACAATGTTTTAACCCTTCAAAATGCAATACAAGTCTTTGATCAAGTGCATCCTAGCGGAAGAAACGTGTAACAATTTGAAAAACAAAACCAAAAAAATCATATATATTTTTTGACGTTTAGTAGTACAGGAAGATGTCACTCAAAGCCAATATTATCAGGAGTTAATTATTTTTAAATGCCATAACCCTTTTAGCCAATTAATTTTTTCAGATGGTCTGCAATTGCTTGTGACTTCCGTAATACCCACAATTTCCATGGCTATTGTGATGGGAATGTTGTTTACATGCAAGTCGTCACTTAAATAGTTGTACACGTATTTACGTATTTGCTTGAAAAAAACAAAAACTATACATGTATATGTATATATATATTATATATATATATATATATATATTAGGGGTGTCAAACGATTAAAATTTTTAATCGAGTTAATTACAGCTTAAAAATTAATTCATCGTAATTAATCGCAATTAATCGCAATTCAAACCATCCATAAAATATGCCATATTTTTCTGTAAATTATTGTTGGAATGGAAAGACACAAGATGGATATATACATTCAACATACGGTACTTAAGTACTGTATTTCTTTATTATAACAATAAATCAACAAGATGGCATTACCATTATTAACATTCTGTTAAAGCGATCCATGGATAGAAAGACTTGTAGTTCTTAAAAGATAAAAGTTATAGAAATTTTATATTAAAACCCCTCTTTATGTTTTCGTTTTAATAAAATTTGTAAAATTTTCAAAAAAAAAAAAAAAACTAGTAGCCCGCCATTGTTGATGTCAATAATTACTTACACAATGCTCATGGGTGCTGAAGCCTGTAAAATCAGTCGCACCCAAGTGCCAGCAGAGGGCGGCAAAACTCCGAAAAACACAACAAGTACACCTTTCACTGTGCTGTCATTTTAATCTGTTTGAGCGGGGCATTTGTGCGTTAATTGCGTCAAATATTTTAACGGGATTAATTTAAAAAATTAATTACCGCTCGTTAACGCGATAATTTTGACAGCCCTAATATATATAAATATATAATATATATAATATATATATGCATAAAGCGAACATATAAATGTGAGTACATAACACTATCTATTTATTGTATTTAGCCTTGAAGCCTAGGACCTGGGCTTTATGATTTAAGCATCTAATGTATCTAATACATCGATATCATCCCACAATAAGCAATCCAAATGGCTACAAGGATCGAAAAGATAATAGATAGCATGCTAGTCAGTTATCCTGCTATGTCCATAATTCTTGCGCTAAGTTCGACTGCAATATACGTCTTTTTGTGGCTTTCTGGTAACTCGAGGTGCGAGCATGAGCAAGCACCATTACGCACAGGGTAATTTTAACAAGATACTATCGCGTACTTACCATGTTTCGACCCAAAAGGTCCGTGTAGCATGTATCACAGAGTCTCAGACACAGCGGCGAGTGGCCACAGCCGGACTTTGTGGGGATTTTATGGGTGAATCATGGTACTATATCAAGGGTCGTGACGTGGAAGTCATGGACAAAAAGGAGTGGTTGAGATTTTCTTTTTTAAATATTTACATTTTTAAGCTTTTTTTTTCCAATTTTTCTTTGTCTGGATGGATTATTTATCATCTAAAATATCAGGGGAAATGCAACAGTAACAAAAAAAAAAATATGATTAAGTGATAGTTTTGAGGTAGTTATGAATTTTTCATTCATTTAAAATATTAGGGGAAATGCGACGCTAACAAAAAAAAAAACAACAACACACAAGTAAGTGATCGTTATGAGGTAGATGTCCATCACCTATTTACAGACACTAGTTTTTTTCAACTGTGACGTAATTTCTTTAAAAGTTTAAAATATGCGAGTGAATAATTTTTTTCTTTTTTTTAAACTAAATATTAGAAATCAGTGAACGATTCAAAGATAAAAATAATAGACATTTCAAATAATAAAATTACTTACCTTCTTTTTATGGCTGGGTTGAAACAAAACCGATTGCGCAGTGTCTTTAAACGGGGGTCTCCAGGGTAAATCGGACACATTAAAAATAGTCCGGGGGCATAATGTGCCATGAAACTGCTATGGCAGCAAATAGACATATTGTTCTATCAAATACAATGGTTCTTTTGGCTTAAAATACAGCCTTGTGTATGTTTTCTGCCATGAATGAGAAGGTGTGTGCATACAGGCCAAAAGTGTGGACACACCTTCTCATTCGCGCGTTTTCTTTATTTTCATGACTATTTACATTGTAAATTCTCAAGATAGATAATGAAATTATGAATGAAGATGCGTGGAATTATGTACATAGCAAAACAAGGTGAAATAACTAAAAACATGTATAATTCTAGCATCTTTAAAGTAGCCACTCTTTGCTCTGATTACTTTTTTACACACTCTTGCCTTTCTCTTGGTGAGCTTTAAGAGTGAGTCACCTTAGGTGACTTCACAGGAGGTTTTTGACTTTACAGGTATGCCTTTTCAGGGTTGATTAGTGGAATTTATTGCTTTATCAATGGGGTTGGGACCTTCATTTGTGTTGCATTTTGGCCTGTACTGTATATACAGTATATGATATATAATGTAGCCCAGTGGTATATTTAGGCATAAACCACAGCTTCCAGAATAGTATGGGTTAATATACTCCATTACATAGTTTGCCTAAACGTCAGGAAGATTAATAATTAACTCATTTGCTCCCAAAAACGTATAAATGTGTTCTATTTTCAAATGTTTCAGTGTCCCAAAGACGTATTCATACGTCTTTTACGTTTTTTTTTTTCCAAGAGACATCCCTGGGTTCTGATTCAATTTAGCTCCAAAGCACAAAGCTGAAAATCCATTTTAAAGCAATAAAACTGGCTACTGGATGGCAGGGGCGCATTTGGTAAGACCCGCAACCCGATTAAACGGCAACGAACGGCCGGGCCGCTTGGCCGGGGCGCCGGCAGAAAACGACCGAATGGAGAACAACCTAGAGGACACCCGGGATGCCAGGCGCTGGACGACCGAGCAGAAAGACGGGGACCACCAGTGCTGTGGACGATGCCGTTGAGTCCGTGCTGCTCGCCGAGCAGACCCCGCAGACACTCAAAAAAATCCATCTTTATGAGAAAGGCGGCGATGAGGGAAAAGATTACCCGGCTGCCGCGGCGACAACAGCATCATCTCTCAGTTAGTTATGTGTAAATAAATTGTTACTTTGCTATAAAATGCTCTATCTGTGTTGCTGTTTATGTTATTTTGTAAAACGAAAACATTATTCAGATGTTTGGGATGAAACTAAAGCAAAAAAAATAGCTGTGTTAAAGTCAAAGTTATGTTTGAAATGTATGCTTTCACAAAAAGCTCAATTTCTCTGTTTTTTCATCAAAAACTGGAAAATTGCTCAAACTAAGCTATTATCTATTGCTGATTTCTAAACAATGGACAAAGATATGAACTAACTCTTTTTCCTGCTGAAAGAAGAGAGTCTAATCTTTCTTTTGGTGGGTTCCATGTTTATTTAGCAATAGAACAGAATTTTCAGTGGGCCTTGCAAAATCAGAAAGAAATCCATTAAAACGGCTGGGAGCAAATGGCCTTGCTCCCGTGAAAATGGCTGGGAGTGAATGACTTAATAATAAAGGTGACTTATTTGAGTTAACTACAACTATTTTATTTATTCTTTTAATAAACTGTAGGTTTACCCAAAAAGAATAATAATAATTATTGATAGAATAATTATAAGGCACACAGAGTTTACATTGGTATGTATTTGTGAAGCATCTTGTGTGAAACATTTGTTTTAGATGTGAATCGATGGACATTTTAAGCATACGAGCATGCTATTGCTTAGGTTACGTTGCCATGGAGACCGCAAGGAGAACTAATGCTTTCTCTCGCAAGAAGACGCAAGCGAAGCAAGTCGATCGCTGATTGGAGGATCGCGACTGGCGGAGGGAAAGCGAGAGAAAGGAGTTCGGAAAGGAAAAGAGACGGGAAAGGATGCGATGTTACGTTTTGTGTTGGTTCCCTCCCAGTATGTCCCTGTGATTGCCCATTGATTTCACCTGTTGTGCCTGCTTCTAGTGTATCCTCCAACCTGCGTCCTCCTGTGTCACCCATCTGTTCCTCGTCCCGTTACTCCTTGTCTGCGTGTGTACCCACTGCCAATGGGTTTTCCCATTGGCAGTGTATCAAATACTTGTTCTCCCCACTGTATAAGCTCCCAGTTTCTTTTCACTCCTTGTTGCGTCATTGTCAATGCCCATGTGCTCGTCAGCGTTTGATCTCCACAGTTTTTGCCGTCCAAGCCCTTGTGTTCCTCAGTCAGTTTTTGATACCCATTCTTTTGTTTGTAGCAGTTTTGTTTGCCTCAGTACTTTCTTTGGATCATCACAGCCTTTGTTTAGCACTTTTGTTTTTTGTTTGCTTTAATTAAACCATTTTTGCATTGTTCATCTGTCTCGCATCCCTTTCCCTGCATTTGGGTCCACACTACCCGCGTATCCTGACACGGGAGGCTGGAGGTTAACGTTTTTTTTTTTTCACGTTTGGGACAAAGAGATCGCTGCAGGTTGGACTATATCCCAGTGATATCTTCCAAAATATCAATAGATTGCCCGTCGACAACGTTTGGAAAGTGTTGTCAATTGAATGCGCACCGTTTTAGAGTAGGATGCTACGAGGATGTCGAGGGAAAGCCATTAGCCTCGCATTAGCTACGAGTTACGCTAACGTAGAAGACGACAACGCCTGTACTTACACTGCAACGGTCCAGCTCGGAAAATTCAGTTTCAAGCCTCAGCCAAGGTTTCACCACACTCAAAACCTTGCCACTCTCAAAATGCTCCACGCACTCAACATTTCGCAGCTCTCAAAACCCTCGCCGCTCTCAAAGCTGCAGCGCACTCAATCCGGCTGTGCACACAACGGTTTGGGCAGGCCTCATGCAGGTCTGGAATCAGTTTTGGGGAACGCTCCGGAGCATGAGTACTCAGACAGTGTTTGTGGGCCCACATTAATAAAAGAAACAAACAAACTTTGTAGATCCTGAACGTTTTATTGCATTTTCTACTGTGATTTTTGTGCTGTTAATTGTGTTTATTGTTTAATTGTATTTTGGACATGTAAAAAACAATTTAGCCAGCATATATATTTTTTGGGGTGAACAGATTTAAATTACTCCTTAGTTATTCCAAGTATGCACTGATTGTAAATATATTGTATATAGTTAATCAAAATAGTTCTATTTTCTTAAATTTTACTATGGCTCTGGGTCCAATATATTTAAATTTTTCTTTTAATTACAAACGAACCCAAGCACCCACTATTCTCTGGTTAGTTGCAAAATAGAAAGGTAGCACGGGTGCTACATATACATAAAAAGAGCATTTAGTATTTTGTCCTATTCATATTGCTGTAGGTTGGGCTATGTTGCCGTAGACTGGGTTCAATGTGGTGTAGCACAACTGCTGTGCTTCCAGTTGTAGACCACCTCCGCCAGACACTTCTTTTCATTTGTTTGAAATTTTCTTGTTCGATAGCCTCGAAACTCTTCATCTTTTTCTGCCTGACTGTTTCATTGTGGATGACGTGAACGTGTTAAACACTGCTGTTAAACCAGCCAAAAAATGGGAGCAAAGAAAGGAAATGGGGGTGAAATAAAAATATGCTCCTGTTTAATTCACCCAAGTCAAAATGCAAAGAAGCCTTTGTTTGCCTCTAAGATGGAAAATAGAGAAACCACGCAACACCCATAAGCGGATTTTAAGGGGGGCTGGGGGGGAAGGCCCCCCTGGTGCCCAAAAAGTTTAATTGCATTTAATTGACTTTCCTATATATGATTTTAAAATTTAGATTTTTTTGGGAAAATATTGTCTATAAAAGTTGTAAAGCAATGAAACAATAAAAATAAATGAAATGAACCCCAAAAAATATAATGGATCAAAATTATTTTTCAGATCATTTAACTCTTGTAATGATATGAGCAAATATTATCTGCATGTTCGATTAGTAATTTCTGCTCGTCACAGCACACGGAAGTCAGAGAAACAGCGAGCTCGAGACAGCTGATAAAAAGCCCGCCAGTGGACAGTTAATGTTGATGCCTCTCTTCTGTTCTGTAACTAAATATCTGTCAGTAAAAAACGTCCACTCTTTCAGTAAGTTGTTTTATTCAAGAAACCCACAAATACAAAGTAACACAACTAGCACCTTAGATGGTCATTTGCTTTGCTTAGCAAAAACCACTTGAGGAATGAAGAGGCAAAATAGATATACGTAATTTTTTCAAACCTAAGCTTTCAAAGGCGACAACAACTACTGAGCAAGAACCAAGGATTGAAAATGTGGGCCATGAAAAGTCAGAGAGCACCGCCAAAATGGTGAGCGGAGTTTCAATTTACCCCACTAAAGACGCTAATTGTACGACAGAGCCACAACCGGTGTTCTGCCAAATTTTGCACCCTCAAAATATTTTAATCCCAAAGCTGTTGTGCCCTCTTTTACATTCAGTTGGACTCTCAATGTTATCTACAGGTGCTAAATAAACAAGTAACATCGTAAACCTACATGTTCAACACGAATATGGCGTAAATGAATCCTTAACAACAGAAGATGTAAACAGTAAGAGAGCGGTATGCAGTTGTTGGATGCAGCTAACATGGCAGAATGTGTCTGAGAAGAACGTTTCTACATGTCTGTCCATGATCAAACGTAAGTCAATATTCCTTTATTTAAAGAAAGTTTGTAGTGTTTAATTTGTAACCACTATATTCGAGGCCATTTTTAACACAAAGCTGCAATTTCAGATAGGGTGCAAAATTTGACAAAACACTGGCGAGTGTACCATATTCAATGGATGACGATCTTGGCGAAAAGTATAGCGGTCCTAAGCAGCCTGATTTAGAATTCCCCTAAAAAAATGATGGGAAACAAAAACAACAACAAAAACGCTTATTATTATGAATATTCTTGTGAGTTAATTTTATTGCTGACATTGCGTATAGGAGTCATCAACATGTTGTGCACCCCATGCCCCAAAAGTCAAACTATGCCTATGGCAACACCTGAATTGTTGTCTCAGTTTTCCATGCAAATTCCCCAGTGGGAAAAAGCTTTAGTCTCTGTATGACAGTTAGAGCCACGACACCTTACTGGCAAGAAATGATCTGTGAGGCTTAAGTAAAACATAGCCTCAGGTAGTTTGTGGATGCACTGGTAGTGTCTTGTGATTTTCACTTTTAGCCGTCTCCCACAAAAAAGGCATGGAATTTAGCTATAGTAGCCAAATGGCAATTTTGGATAGATTTATCCACCTAATTACCCTGACAGCTCAGGAACCTTACTACATTGTGATCGATGTCCTTCCTATTCAGATACAGTGTGCACAGCAGAACAATACTTAAACAAATAGGTCTAAATAGAAATTGTCACACACATGCATTCTTTCATGTGACTGTGGGCCCTTGAAGAGGGCATTACAGTGGCACGATGACATTGAAGAGAACTGCATAGCATCGCTAATATACAATGAGAGAGGAGCGAAAAGGCTGCACCCTTATTCAATTAGTGGCACTCGCCTGGAGTAATTACTTCTCCTCATCCTAATTCGCATGTAAATTTGCGACGAGCACTGCACTATTTTAATACAATTTAGCACCACTTTGACTGGATGCCAGTGTTGTGCGCATGGAAGAGGAGCTTTGTGTATTTGTGTGTGTGCATAATGAAGAGTTTGTGTCTGGGACATAATTGTAGGAGAAAGACGCATCCTTTGTGAGATTTGACCGAGGAGGCAAGCGGTGAGAATTAAGAAAGATAATGGGAAAGAGGAGGCCAGTATGAGAGAAGCTCCATAGTGTTGATGTGATGTTCAGATAAGATCTGTAGTGGGACCTGACTCACTCAATCCTGTGGGAATAAATTCCTCCCCCTCACGCAATCCTGTGGGAACACACAAAACTTCTCTCTAGTGTTGTTTGCATACTGTCTAATTGCCCTAGAAGCATTCTCAATCAGTCACAATATGCTTGTAATTGTACTTTTAACTCAAAATGCAAAAACAACTCTTCCAGGCTAATGGTCTTCATTTTCGTCAAAGGATACGGTGGCTGCATTTGAGGAGGGATGTAATTATCAGAAACGTTTTGATTGTTACCCATTTATGTTGTACTTTTAGCCTATGCTAAGCTACTTACCTTCACCGATGCGTGCATCGAGTATGTAGCAGCTAAACAAAAGCAATAGGTTTACCATTTTAATCTTTGCTCATCATAGACGCTTTAAGGCTTTTTTGCAAGTTCTCACACTTAGAAATGATGGGCGGGTTTCAAATTTTCATGGTAGGTGCTTGTCCACGGTGAGAGACAATCTAAATCAAAACAAACAAACAAAAAAATCCCAATATCACAGTATATGATTTTTGAACAATTTATTTGTATTCTACTGCTGCAAATAAGTATTTGAACACATGAGAAAATCAATGTTAATATTTGGTACAGTAGTCTTTGATTAAAATTACAGAGGTCAAAAGTTTCCTGTAACTTTTTACCAGGTTTGCAAAGACTGCGGCAGGGATTTTGCACCACTGCTCCACACAGATCTTCTCTAGTTCAACCTGGTTTCTCGGCTGTCACTGAGAAACACGGAGTTTGAGCTTCCTACAAACATTTTGTATTGGGTTTGGGTCTGGAGACTGGTTAGGCCCCTCCAGAACCTTGATATGCTTATTACGAAGCCACTCCTCTGTAATTCTGGGTCTCTGCTTTAGGCCATTGTTATGTTGGAAGACCCAGTCATGACCCATTTTCAATGATCTAACTGAAGGAAGGAGGTTATTCCCCAAAATCTCACAATACATGGCCCTTGTCATCCTCTCCTTAATACAGTGCAGTCGTTCGGTCCCATGTACAAAAAAAAAAAAAAACACCCCCGATGCATGATGCTACCACCCCATGCTTCACAGTAGGGATGGTGTTCTTGGGATGGTATTCATCATTCTTCTTCGTCCAAACACTGAGTGGAATTACGACCAAAAAGTTCCATTTTAATCTCAAATAACCACATGACTTTCTCCCATGACTCCTCTGGATCATCCAAATAGTCATTTGCAAACTCAAAACGGGCCAGGACATGTGCTGGTTTAAGCAGGGGAACCTTCTATTCCTTGCATGATTTTAAACCATGACGTTTTAATGTATTACCAACAGTAACCTTGGAAATGCTGGTCCCAGCTCTTTTCAGGTTATTGACCAGCTCCTCCTGTGTAGTTCTTGGCTGATTCCTCACCATTCTTAGGATGACTGAGACCCTATGAGGTACCTTTTGCATGGAGCCCCAGTCCGAGGGAGATTGACAGTCATGTTTAGCTTCTTCCATTTTCTAATAATTGCTCTTATATCACCAAGCTACTTGGCAATTGCCCCGTAACTCTTTTCATCCTTGTAGGGGTCTTCAATTCTGTCTCTGGTGTCTTTGACAGCTCTTTGGGGAGTATTGTGGGCAGGTGTTTATATGCAGCTAACTGCCTCAATCAGGTATAAAAATCTATTCCACTTATTCGTTGGACTTTTAAAGGCAAATAAGAGGTCTTTGAGGCTCAGAATTCTAGCTAATACACAGGTTTTCAAATATTATTTGTAGCAGTATAATATTAATAGTTAAAAAAACATACACTGTGACTTCTGGATTTATTTTTCTCTTTAGATTGTCTCTCACAGCGGACAAGCACCTGCCATGAAAATTTCAAACCAGCCCATTATTGCTAAGTGGTTGAACTTGCAAAATCGCAGGTTGTACAAATAATTTTTTTTTTTCACTGTATCTTGCGATGCCGATACTTGTGGGTCACAATAATCCCAGATTTCAATTCGCAACAGTTCATGTTAAACTTCTGTATGTTCCAGCAGTCTTGCAAAAATAGGCTATGTTAGAAAAACGGCCCATACACACACAAACCTTTTCATAAATGGTATTTACATCAACTTATAGTATTGATGTCGATATATTGACATAGCTGTTTCATTTAGATCTTTTTTTCACAAACCATGAAAATCTTTTTGTGTGTGTGTGGCCTCCAACTCCAAAATGAGCAAGATACACTGATTATCATTAGGTTCAATCATAACTAGGGATGGGAATCGAAATCCGATTCCAATTCCGAACTGGTTCCTAGTGTTTCGAGACCTCGACATTACAATGAAAAAGCCTTAACGATCCCTTTAACGATTCCTAAACACGTGCATTGCATCATCACGTGACGTGACGTGACTTGTTGTCCAGACGCATCAAACTAGCATGGCGCCAAGAACCACTCGCTCCAAAGTTTGGCTGCACTTCACCAGGAAAGAGGGTGAAAGTGAAAGGTTACGATGGTTTAGCACGAGCATTGCAGCCGTAAGCATAACAATGACAGCACGTAGGTTCAAACGCTCGAAAGTGTGGCTTCACTTCACGAGGAAAAATTACAACAAAGCGACTTGCAGTCATTGTAAGGTGGAGATAACTGCGTCGGGAGGGAATACGACTGTACTGTCCTCACCGAGACGCTAAGGCTCAGTCCTGGCTATACAGCTAACTAAACTCCCAAATGACGATGCAGAAGACATTGGTATAATTTGCTGACTTTTTTCAACCATCACTTGAAGAGTGAAACTAAAAATAGAAATGAAACAAATCAATTTCGTCCCCAATAACACACAGGTTCGCATCAACGTAAATCAGCAATGATTAGCTGCTAATACAGTAATAACACAATCGGTTAGTATGGGTTCTCTAGCATTTGCACATCGTTCAAACCATAACACAACTGGAATTAAGTGTCCGATCGCAAGTGGAAACACAAAAACAAAAAAACAAAAAAGATGATACTTACAGGCGTTGCCTTTCTAAATATTTTACAAACATAAACAAAGAACATAGGCTCGCAGCAGTGTTTCCCTCTCTCACTAACTCGCTCACTCGCTTGAATGCTTTGTAGCGGCACTTCTTCTTTGCGTGAGAGCGCGCTCTTCCTTGCCTGAGGAAGCGCAAGGGCACCCCCACTTGAGCATTAAAGCACCATAAAAACTAAAAAGCATGCATTTCAATATATACACTTTAACACATATTGCCAAAAGCAGAACAATGACCTATATGCCAATATATACCAATATTTTTTTATTTCTATTAGAAAAATGTTTCAGTAAAATGTTACACATTCCCTACAGTTAACATTACTATTTTGACCTCGTTGTGAGTTTGTAAGGTTGTGACTTCTGATTAAAAAAACTCAATGCCAATCAAAACGTTCTTCCTGTTCTTCTTTTTCCCCAAATTAGAATCGATAAGAGAATCGATAAAGAATCGAATCGTTAAGTAATATCGATAATGGAATCGGAATCGTAAAAATAGTATCAATTCCCATTCCTAATCATAACAGATGTATAGAAAACAACACTAATAAATAGAAATGAAGGCAGAAACACAGGAAACACAGGAAATTCACACAATTTACAATATCCTTAGCCACCGACGTATAGTTTGTTATCCTTACACTAGCTAACAGGCTCGCAAACAATAGACCATGTGTTATTTATTGTAGGCTTCATCACTGTAGCGAGTGTATAAAAGAAACCAAAAACATTTAACGCCTACAGTGTAATGAATTTACCAGGATCATGAAGCGTATAGTTTGGGGGTTAAAATGTACAGACTCTATGGCTGTGGCCAAATCCAGAGCCCCAATGGAACTGTTGGCCGGTTGATTGCCAAGTACCACTTTCAATACTTCAAAACAAAGACTGTGCCTTGGTCTACCACTCCCGCTTCGTCTGAGCTCTCTTTTGGTCCCTAACATCTTGTTTTAAGCTTTTTTAGCCTATTCAATCCTTAAAAGCCAGCGGCAGCAATGTTTTGTCGGAGCTTTTCAAATAAAAGTGAAAGTGCCACTGGATCTCCTCTGACCACTGCTGATTCGGTTTAAAGTCCATTTGAATTGTGCTCACAGTTGAAACTCATTACTGTTAAATTTTAAATTTATACGTTTTAACCTGAACTATAAACTATTTATACGTTTTAACCTGAACAATAAACTCACCTCCTGCCCCTGCGACATCATTGAGCCCACCCAACCTGACGTAGTTGGTGCTTCGCTCTGGCCCTGAAAGAATTTGTTGCCTGAGCACCAATTTTCAAGCCCTAAGCTCAGTACCTGGATGATGGAAACAGAAAGAACTGGCCTTAACCTAAACACTAGCCCAGAATGAGCACCAACACCAGATCGGTGGAAAAGGGGCCTGTCACACTCATGTGGATAAGTGTTACAGATAGTTGGGGAATGGATGGATGCAAACTTCACTTTAAAGGTTGTTGGATCTGTTTTTGGCTTCATGGCCAGACGTTTCTGTCACTTCTAGGCAGTAATTCACAGGAGCTGTGTACAATGCAAGTCAACAGGTAAGATAAAAAGTAAATCCCAATCGCCACTATTATGTGCATCCCACATTGATTTCCTCATGTTAAAGGATTGTTTGCTTAGATAATTGTCAAATTAGTCTGCTAATTAACCTGTATAATTAGCCATTTTAGGATATTGTTTAGGATAAAAAATATCGGTCCCTGTCAAATATCCCCAATAGCCATTTCCAAGCTGCAGATCTCTCTGCCGCTGCAGACACATAAATCGATGCTTTGTCTTGGTGTCTTTATTTGCCTAAAGGTAGATAGATAGTCAGAAGGAATTACAAAAAAATGCCTGCATGGATAGACAACCTGTGATTGCTGGAAAAGGCTCCAGCACCACTGTGACCCTTGTGAGGTTAAGCGGTAGAGAAACTGGACAGGTGGATAATAATTTCGTAAATATTTAGCTTCCTCACAGACAGATAAAATGATATGTTTAAACTATACTCTTAACCCTTCCAGGCAGCGTGGGAATCCAGTCTGGAATCCAGAAACTAGAAATGTTTTTTGTTGTTGTTGTTGTTGTAAAGATGCAAATTCATCCTTAAGGACGTTGTTTTCTGTTGTTCACTGAAATTCTTCTTTCTTTTTCGTTTTTCTAGAATTGGCTTCTTTATGATTGATGCTTTGAGGGAATAAAAAATCTTATCGCTTTTTTTCCCCATGTTGTATGAATATATTGCTTTGTTTCCCTATGTTGAGTTGAATCGTATCGCTTCTAAACTGACCCGAATTATTATCAAACTGCTATGACTTTAAAGTAGGGCTGTCAAACGATTAAAATTTTTAATCGAGTTAATTACAGCTTAAAAATTAATTAATCGTAATTAATCACAATTAATCGCAATTCAAACCATCTATAAAATATGCCATATTTTTCTGTAAATTATATATATATTCTGTAAAATAAATTGTTGGAATGGAAAGATAAGACAGAAGATGGATATATATATATATTCAACATACGGTACATAAGGACTGTAGTGGGCATTTCACTCTATTTTCATTTAAATCTGTCTATGCTGTCCTCACTCCGAAGCGTCTACTTTTTCCAAAGCTAGACAGCTAGTGAACGACGCCTTAATAATTAGACTTCTTCCTTTTTCATCTCATCTGATTTATTAATAAAATGGCTTCAAACCATTGTCCTCTTTAGACCGTCGTAAAACTACAAAAAAAAAAAGTACACAAGCATTGCATTAGCAACAACGTTAGCTTAGCACGCTATACAGGTTCACTAAACATAAACAAAAAGCGTCTCATACAAAAAATATAACATTTCGCTTACTAACATAATATGTACATTCTTTACAACAACCATACTTACGGACAAATCTTGTCCAAGGATCATATAAGCACAACATAATCAGCCCGAGACGTCGTGCAGCCATAATGAACTGGCAAGAAAACAATAAACCATGTCGCAAAGCGACCACAAGAGTTCGCTGTTGGACAGCAGAAAAAGCCTTGCTGTAAAACTTACCAAAAGGCAGAATACTTTCTGAGCGGGTCATGTGCATTAATTGCGTCAAATATTTTAACGTGATTAATTTAAAAAATTAACTAACTCCCGTTAACGCGATAATTTTGACAGCCCTACTTTAAAGATATTGTTTTCATATTGATTTTCAACACGTGTATCTACTCATCGATTTCAACCCTAGTTTTCACATTAGCAACAGGAGGTATGGACATGGAAGTGATATCCGGATGTCACACGAGCCAGGCCTATTGTAACCAATATAAATTTGTAAAAAAAATAGATATATAAAATTAAAAAAGTATTTAAAATAAAAATTAATCAACAAAATTAAGTTTCACTTTAATCCATTACAGTAAATGCATGTATCTATTATTCAAAGAAATGACTTCAAAATACAATATGTGCACCAGTAATTATGCTCTGTGTGCATATAAAACCAAAATCATGAAATAACTATTGAAAGTTTTTCTGAGCACTACATGCAACTCACTCACTGTGGGTGTGACATTACAACTAGAAATGAGCTCACCACAACACCTGAGTATTTGTCCAAGGGGGTTTCCCCATGTGAATCAACAGTCCTACTTGACAAAGGCTCTCAAAGCACATAGTGTAATTCTTACATAAAGATGTGATAACAGCTAGATTTATGTCTTGAAAAAAATGTGATGTGTTTAAAACCCAAGCATGGATAAAGGAGGACTGAGCCAAACTATGTTTGGTGCTAAGCCAGGATGGTGTTTATTGATTTGTGTATGGTTTCTGTGAACTTTATTTGCGGTGAAAACAGGCCATGCGTGTCATTCTCCTCTGGGCTTTGTGATTATGTATATACAGAATCTTACAGTTGAGGAGTCCTGTGATGTGTTTGAATTACATTATGAGGTGTGTCTTAGCTGTTGAAATTATTTAGTTAGTGGCATTTGCTCTATAACTACTTTAATGACCTCTGATTTCTTACCTGGCATTTATTATTAGAGCGTATTCTACAGGTCCTATATTTTATCTTGAATTTTACTGCAACCAGTACAGCTGCACATAGCTGCACAGTATGTCGATGCCACCTGTTTTTGCCCTTGCGGAAATCCCCAGCTCCCAGGCCTTGCACAGTGACTCACTTAAAATTTAAAATGAGAGGGTTTGTGAGTTTGCCTTCGGGTGAACAAGGTGTAGTTCAGTGTTTTATAATAACACTCAACCTTATTCGTAATTTCTTATGTACAGGTAGCCAGAAAGCTGTTGCTGAATTGGATGAGGGCATTTAATAAAGCCATTGTGATCCATTTTGCCAACATGCTCTCAAAATATCCACACTCGCTCCTTTAATGACACCCATTTCCTCTCTTTGTGGCAGTCTGTTTCTTCCATGACAGTCATGCTATGTTTTTGTGGTTCAATAAAAATAACACAGTAAAGAGTATTGTATATAGTGACTGAAAACCTGATTCAGCACATCAGATTTTCTGTTGTGGCACGCCAGTAGATGTGCAGTGCTCACTTGCTTGAAATTCGGCAATTCGCCAATACTAATTTTCGTTTGGCCAAGTCGGTTGGTATGAGGTGGGCCTTATGTAGATAATAATTAAGCAAACTTTCACAACTATCATTGTTCATTAAAGAACGTAAAAGCCACTTGCTGAAAAGTTTTTACTGAAAACCCAAAAATTCTGGAAGAATGTGCTTGTCCAGTTAATACAAAATGGAAGCTTTTTTTGCAAGCACAGAATTATTTGTTTATTGAAAGATGCAGTAATAAAGTTAACATAGAAAAGAATATTGTACTTTACGCTCTATGGAACATTCATTAAAACTGTTCATTGTAAGAAGACTTGGCCTCAGCTAAAGTTTATGCTCTCTCTACAGGAGGATGTCCCAATAACACAGCTAAAATACTCAAAAGAACTGCAGAACAAAATGTCTGGATTTTCATAAAATCCCTCATCTAAATCCTGAAACGGTTCATTTGAATAAAGCAATTATCATCAGTAATCATTCTGTTTTTCTGTTGGGCTGGTATTATACATGTTTTAATTTCACAAATTTAGCACTCTTTTGGCCTTTGAGAGCCAAAGGTTTATTTAACTATTTTCACCCATACCAGGTATGCAATAAAATGTTCTACTGGATTCACTTTGTACAGTGTGGTAAATAAGTATTTAGTCAACCACTAATTGTGCAAATTCTCCCACTTGAAAATATTAGAAAGGCCTGTAATTGTCAACATGGGTAAACCTAAACCACGAGAGACAGAATTTGGGAAAAACAAAAAACAGAAAATCACATTGTTTGATTTTCAAATAATTTATTTGCAAATCATGGTGGACAATAAGTATTTGGTCAATTCCAAAAGTTCATCTCAATGCTTTGTTACGTACCCTTTGTTTGCAATAATGGAGGCCAAACGTTTTCTGTAACTCTTCACAAGCTTTTCACACACTGTTACTGGTATTTTGACCCATTCCTCCATGCAGATCTCCTCTAGCGAAGTGATGTTTTGGGGCTGTCGTTGGGCAACACGGACTTTCAACTCCCTCCACAGATTTTCTATGGGTTGAGTTCTGGAGACTGGCTAGGCCACTCCAGGACCTTGAAATGCTTCTTACGAAGCCCCTCCTTTCTTGCCCTGGCTGTGTGTTTGGGATCACTGTCATGCTGAAAGACCCAGCCACATCTCATCTTCAATGCCCCTGCTGATGGAAGGAGATTTTCACTCAAAATCTGTCAATACATGGCCCCATTCATTCTTTCCTTCACACAGATAAGTCGTCCTGGTCCCTTTGCAGAAAGACAGCCCCAAAGCATGATGTTTCCACCCCCATGCTTCACAGTGGGTACGGTGTTCTTTGGAGGCAATTCAGTATTCTTTCCCTGCCAAACACGAGAACTGTAGAACAAATAGAACAAAAATTGTATTTTGGTTTCATCTGACCATAACACATTCTCCCAGTCCTCTTCTGGATCATCTAAATGATATATAGCAAACCGCAGATGGGCCTGGACGTGTACTGGCTTCAGCAGGGGGACACGTCTGGCAGTGCAGGATTTTATTCCCTGGCGGCGCATTGTGTTACTGATAGTAGCCTTTGTTACTGTGGTCCCAGCTCTCTGTAGGTCATTCACTAGCCCCCCAGCCCGTGTGGTTCAGGGATTTTTGCTCACCGTTCTTGTTATCATTTTGACGCCATGGGGTGAGATCTTGCATGGAGCCCCAGATCGAGGGAGATTATCAGTGGTCTTCTATGTCTTCCATTTTTTAATAATTGCTCCCACAAAAAACTCAGTTTCTGTTACAACAACTACGATATACCAATTTTGAGCATAATAACAAATCCGGGAAATATTTAGCAAACCAACTCGAACGTAACAAAGAAAAAACATTAATTACAACAATACAAGATTCAGCCAGCATAATAACACAATCACCAGAAAAAATTAACGAAACTTTCTATAGCTACTACAAAAACTTATACTCGGGGACAAACGATCATAATGAAGACATTGAACTATTCGTTAATAATCTTGACATCCCCCAAATAACTTTAGAAAGCCAACAATTGCTAGATACCCCACTTACCCTCGCTGAATTATGGAATGCCGTAAAGGACATGCCAATAGGTCGCGCACCGGGGCCCGACGGATTCTCGACATCATATTTTAAACACTTTTGGAATATGCTGGCACCACTTTTCTATAGAATGGTTCAAGAAATCAGTGCCAAGGGTCAAATTAGAGACAATATGAACACTGCAGTAATCAAACTACTGCCAAAAGAAGGGAAAGACCTAACCCAACCAGCAAACTATAGACCAATATCCTTAATGAATACAGATATTAAAATTATTGCAAAGGCTTTAGCTACTAGATTAGAACAAACTCTTCCCACTATAATTCATAAAGACCAGACCGGCTTTATTAAAGGACGTAACTCTACAAACAATATAAGACGCTTGTTAAATCTTATTAATATTGCACAGAATTATAAACAGAAAGCAATTATCCTCTCTTTGGATGCAGAAAAAGCATTTGACAAAGTCAACTGGTTTTTTCTCTTCAAAGTTTTGGAAAAATTTGGCTTCGGTGAGCCATTTATCCGCTGGATAAAAATATTCTACAATGCCCCAAAAGCCACTGTAAACACAAACGGGGTCATTTCACAAAGTTTCTGTCTTCAAAGGGGAACTCGACAAGGCTGTCCACTCTCACCCCTATTATTCGCTCTATTTATTGAACCATTAGCAATTGCAATAAGACAAAACGCTAATATCAAAGGGATCTGCTCGCACACATCGGAACACAAAATTAACTTATACGCAGACGATATACTTTTATATCTAGAAAAACCAGAATCCTCCCTACATGAGACTTTTGAACTAATAAAGACATTTTCACAAATATCAGATTATGCTATAAATTGGTCAAAATCAATTATAATGCCCTTATCAACAAACTCATGGAATCCTGCAAATCAAAATCACAATATTCCAATAGGGAATATAAAGTATCTTGGAATCAACATTTCACCAAAACTTACAGAATTAACTAAACTAAACCATACACCCCTCCTAGCAAAAATATGTGAAGATTTGACACACTGGAATAATCTACCCATCTCACTTTTGGGCCGGATAGCAACAGTCAAAATGAAAGTATTACCACAAATAAACTATTTGTTCTCAATGATCTCCTTTAAACCCACTCAAAAATGGTTTCAAGACCTAGACTCAGCCGTCACAAAATTCTACTTTAAAAACAAGAAAAACAGAATTAGCCTTGCCAAATTGCAAAGAAATAAACCAGAGGGGGGTCTAGAGGCCCCTAATTTCCAACACTATTATATAGCAAATCAAATACAATATCTTATTAGGTGGTTATATCTTAACACTGAAAAACAGTCATGGCTAAAATTAGAGCAAACAGACTGCAACCAAATACAATTGGCAAACCTCCCCTTTATTAGTTCTAGTATTAAGCACCACAGCTGCTTCAAAAACCCAATGATAGCATGTACCTTGAAAGCCTGGTGGAGAGGTATGGAAATTACGCAATCACAACAAGCCCCGTGTAAATTCTCACCAATCTGGCACAACCCAGACTTTGGAGTTAATAAAATTCCTATTTATTTCAGCACATGGGATGATACGGGAATAAACCAGTTACAGCATTTGTTTAAAGATAATACATTCATGTCATATGAAAAAATATTACAAGATTTCCAGATCAAAGGGGTCAATTTCCTTCAATACAATAAAATCAGGGCAGCCATCAGAAGCAAATTTCCATCACTAACGGGTACGTTAGACCCACCACCTTTCGTAAATAAAATAATAAATATACATCCTCAACAAAAAAAAAAATACTTTCAAAAGTATATAAAGCCCTCTCATGTAACAACTCTACTTGCCTACCAATCGAAAAATGGAATAACGAACTTTCGGTAACATTAGATAATAACTATTGGTCCAACATCTGTAAAAATGCATTTATAATGACAAAGAATAAGAACCTTCAGCTTATACAGTTCAAAATACTGCACAGATGGCATATTACTCAATCTAAAATGCACAAAATGGGGTTCTCCCAATCCGATAAATGTACAAGCTGCAACGAAGATACTTCAGATACATACTTTCATGCTCTTTGGCAATGTAAACCAATACAAGATTTCTGGGCACAGGTAACGAAGAAACTCTCTTTCCTATTGAACTGCAGGATTCCATTGTCTCCAACTCTTTGTCTGCTTGGCGATCTGAATACAGTGAATATCTCTATCCATCAAACCCGTCCACTACTAGCAAGTCTAACGATAGCCAAAAAAACAATATTGTTGAATTGGAAAAACAAACAAAACATTAGCATTAACCAATGGCTAAATCTAATCATTGAATATATAACATTAGAGAAAATATCTGCCAAACAGACAAATAAAATGGTCAAATACGAACAACAGTGGGAAACGGTCGCAAGAATGATGAACATAGAATAAGGATTCTCTCTCACCTGCGAAGGAATGCCACAAAAATAATAGAAATGTATACATAAATGGATGTATGCGGGGTGTCCAGGGAAGTTGTATGCATCCTTCTGCAGCTGGAAACTGGACATGTTTAAATCCGAACTGTTTTATACACTCCCAACAGCATGTAATAAATAATTTTTCTTCCTTCACAGTTTAGTCGGTCAGTGGGCTTATTTTACAAGGATACTCATAGACAATTTGGTTTCCAGCTACTGGGGATCATATGCAACTTTTTTTGGAACACCCTATATATTACTTATCAGACTTGGAACAATTAAGGAACTATGCGTAAATAATACACTTCACTGGTCCTTGGCATACATCTAATGGTGTGTGATAAACCTCTTCTTCTATCAGCTTTACAGGTAGAGTTTGTTGGCGTCCTGCCCTGGGCCGTCCCGCCGCCGGTCTTGGCCCCCGGGATTTTCGGCCGGGGCTTGTCTGGTTGCGTCTGGCTGTGCGGGGGGTCCCGTCGGGCGCGCGCTGGTGTCGTGGGCGGGTGGGGGGGCCGCGCGGGTGCCGGTCCGGGGCCGCGGCCCTTCCCCAGCCGGCCGGGGTGGGGTGGAGTTGGGGTGGGGGCCGGGGGGTGTATGCGGCAGCCATGGTTCCCTCCCAGGTCCGCCCGGCCGGAGCCGCGTCTCCCTGTACCGGGTGCCGGGGAGGTGCCCTCTGGTGCCATACCGCGCGCCCCTCTTGGCCCGGGGGTGGGTTGTGGGGGGTGCGCTTCCCTCCCCTTGGTCTGTTTCCGGCCCTGTCCGCCTCCCTAGGCCGCGGCGGCCGCGGCTGCCCCCCGGCCGGCGGGGTCGTTGGCGGGGCCTCTTGGGGCCCGCGGGGCCTAGGGTGAGGCTTGCTGTCCCTTGCCGGTGGGGTGGACGCCCCCTGGTCGCCGGCGCTTGGTGTGGCGCCTGCTCGGGGTGCGGGGTGGGTGCTTGGTGGGTGGGAGGGGGGTGGGCGGTCGCGGAGACGCCATGGGTGGTCTGGGGCGGGGATTGATCGGGGCCCGGACGCTTCTTCCGCCCTGGGGCCGGTGGTTCTGGTTGACGGGGCCACGCCCGCGGCAGCCTGCCTCTTAACTCACGCACTTCTCACTTCGGCACTGTAAATATTTTTCACCCTGGCACTTACATGCTCATACATTTCTCCGGGGAGAGTTGGGACGGGGCTTTACAGTCCCGGCCCGACTCCCCCCTGTTTTTAATGCACCACACACCAAGGTTGTGGGATGGTTGGGACCTGTTGGGGGGGGGGGGGGGGCCTCACGGCTGCCTCCTCACCACAGGCTCCGCCATCCCTGCACCTTTTTTAAATGCACCACACACATCATACTCCACAGGAGAGCTCCGGCAAAGGGCGGTGGGACGGGCGGCTGGACAAAAACTGCCCCAAGCCAAGCTCTCCTATTTTAATGCATACATTGCACTACCCTCCCCTCACACCCCCATCACGGTGCTGGGTGATGGCTGCCAGTCGGGAACCTGGCAGCCACAGTAATAGGGTGGTAGGTGGGTCCCACACTTTTTCTATATGGCGTGGCTCCCGGGGTGTGGCCTCCCCTCTGCCTCGGCTGCCGGCCGCGGGAGTGGGTTGGGGGGTCGGGTCTCCGATCTTGCATCGCCCCGTGGCAGTTCCTGGGCGTTCTCCTGCCTCCGCCTTCCCCTCTCTTCTCTGGCTGGGCATCCGCCCTGCGCTCCGTCGCGGGTCGCTGGCTGGGCGCCGGTGTATCAGCAGGGTGTCGCCTGCACCGGCGGGGGACCCTGCCTTGCCTGGGGCTTGGTGGGCCGCTGGGGGTCCCGTGGCGTGCCGTGCCGGTTGGGGGGCTGTGGCTCGTGACCCGGGTGGGCGGGCGGGGGTGGGTGTAGGCGTGGGGTTGGTGATGCGTCCCCTCCTGCCATCCCTGAAGGCCGGTTGATGGGCGCGCGGGTGGCCCAGGGGACCACCCTGGGTCCCGGGGGGGGGGACGGTGGCTCCTTTGCTGGGCGGCGGGAGGAGGGATGGGCTGCGCATGCTTGAGGTTTACCCATGTTGACAATTACAGGCCTCTCTAATCTTTTCAAGTAGGAGAACTTGCACAATTGGTGGTTGACTAAATACTTATTTTCCCCACTGTATATACTAGTATATATACTATACAAACTTTTGAAACTTTTGAACCATAGAGTGCATAATGAAAAATCCCATATGATACACAACGGTTCAAAGCGACCCCAAACTTTTGAATGGTAGTATATATATTGGCCGATACTGCGCAGCCAGGTATTGGTATCAGGGCCAAAAAATGGTATCGGTGCAACACTACTATTAAGTTCAGACAGCTAGTGATAAAATGTTCAAACAACTTTCACAACTTGAACAACAAAGTTGAGTCAACTACAACAAGGCAGTACAATGAATTTGTTAAACCTAAATTGAGTTGAAACAAAGATAAACCTCAAATTGAGTCAACGTGTGTTTTTCAGTTACTGCATTGAACTGTTTTGCAGAAGAAATTTTGCCTCTATTCAAATGATTTAATGCAATATTATGTACACATTTAAAACAATCATACATTTCACTTAATGCAAAAATATATATACAATAAAAAAAAAAAATACAAAGCAATTTTGACATTTATGACAATATTATTGCTGAAGCAATTCAGACATTTGAATAAACCAATCTTTTTAACAAAACTGAATTTCTAAAAGATAAAGAAAAGAAAAGTTTATTGATGTTTTGCGCTTGGATCACATTCACTTTATTTGTGCTATACCATTCGGTATATCGGACTTGGGTGAAGTATGCTTTTTGCCTGATGTCCCCTGCCTTAAGCATGTCATGACCCTGCCCAGGATATGTGGTTTTGAAGCTGAAAAGAAATGAAACATCGAAATTAAGAATTCATAATAGGAGGATCAATTCTGCTATTAGCGTGTGTCTGCACAAATATAAGGTGATAAAGCAAAGGTCACTTGCTCCCTCATTATCTCAATGTTTTGAAAATTCAGAAGTGCATACGCGACAAATGCTTTTGTTAGGCTCTGGTAAACATACATGGATACACACATTTTTAAATGTTTAGTTGCAGTATACTTTACATACAGACAAAAACATATGCTTAGGCCATTGACACTGGCATGCACAAGTTCGCTTTCCTGTCACACACAAACGCACACGCACACCATGGATGATATACACAAGGTTCTGGCTCTCTGATGTGTGCTGCTGGATTGATCCAACTCTTTTATCTGCTAAATAACTTACCATCGATTGAGCGGGGTAAAAGAAATAGGTTCGGGGGTTGAGGAGGTTTATATATACAGTAGTTGTGCAGAGACTATTAGCGCTCACAAATAACCAGGAGCTGTTTTTGCTGCCAAAACAAGTCACAATGCCATCCACAGCAGAGAAAGGGAAATTGTGATAACTGCACATGGATCCAAATTTAACAAGTATTCTTTCTGAAAATTGTTACAGTATCATTGTAGATTTATATTTTCTTGACCATGCCTTGCCAGTCATTATGAGCACTGGGTCGAACAGGTACCACCCATCTCCGCCATTTCCATGGGGGGAAAAAGTGTAATAGTGGTCTTATTCTTAGCCTCAGGGGAGCACACTTTAAACCCATAGAGGGTTCAAAGGCTAATTGGATATATCACTGTGAAAAACATTTAAAATCCCAAATCAATACCTGCCTCTTTAATGCTTTTCCCGAAGAAGTACTCCTCTCAATTGCTGATGACCCCCCTTTCTCCCTTCCCACTCACAACACTCGTGCTGTACAATCCTTCACTGCCTATGGGGGCTAAGGGATACGCGTGGGGGTCAATGAGCTGAGGGCGTGTGTGGGCCAAAACTTAGTGAGGCCCACGGGGGTCTTACAATTGAATGGTGCCTGGTGATGTACATGTGAAATAACATTTAACTGAACATTTCTTGACAAGACTGAGTCGGTGCAACAGGACATAAAGGACATAGCAACAGGCTCTGTGCAAGTCAATACATGTCAATTTCATTGCATGTTCATATAAATTGCTACATTTCTTCATTTCATTTCAGTTAATTTTCATTTCGTAACACATCCCGTCTGCATCTGGATCACGAATGACATTTAAAATTTGTGCCAGCAACATCATGTTTCCAGTGTCATACATGTTATGTTTTAAGGGAAGTTGCATATAGGCCTCATTTAAAAATGTAAAATGACTAACAGATGACTAATGTGATGTAATGTTTTAATCTTGGATACATTCTTCTTTCTTTCACAATTTCAAGTTTTGGCTCTGTATTCTCATCCATTATCCATGTCACGACATTTGCAATGGTGCTTTGAGGTACAAGTCATTCATTGACAATGCTCCGGACTCAAATGGTTGTATCTCAGATCATCTTTCCCCTATCAAATGAAATGCCATTAATCCATTCCACCATCCAATAAAAAAACACGGATGAGTTTTTTCTAATGCTTTTTCTAATTCTACAATAATGTACCGTATTTTAGAAAAACATTTCGTAATTACAAGTATATAAATAAAAATAATGCAGTCATTTTTGTCACACTCCGTCTTTAATGTACATTGTGTTGCTGTTGCCTTGGTCTCTGGGAACAGTGTTGGAGAAAATGTACTTTCTTTGCGAACCATTTCAAAGTTCAGTTAAAATATTTTCTTTAATTTTGTTTTCATTTGCTTACTCTATAGCCCTCAATTGAACAATATGACCTGAGTTCCCAAATGATCTAGTTTATTTCACCCCCCCACTATGTTGCTGTGAGCTGTTACTAGTGGCACGGGAACCCCTGGTGTTGGGGGAACAAAAAAAGGTTTTTGGTACATTCTTTTTTTTTTTTGTTAAAAAAAATGAAAAAAACTTATTGAAACAGTAACATATTTAACTTTGGTGATTATGTATATATACAGTGTACATATATATATATATATATATATATATATGTTGAAAACATTTTTTTTTTCCCGTCAATAACACCACCTGACACCTTGCTTGCTACCGGTCACGTTGAATAAGGTGCTACTGGAACGGAAAAGTAAACTGTTGACAGAGGAGGCGTTAACGTGGCACAAAAATGAATTAACAAGTTTTTCTTTACAATAGCATGGACATTTTCTAAAATTAAATTTGAAGTAGAAAATGAAGATGATTGTCCTTTGGTGTCTTCAAATAGGTAAGACATTCGCTGCCGCCATGAAAAGCGCTGCTGGATATTCGTGGGCAATTTATTTGAGATTCTTGGGCAATTTATTTTAGTGTTCTGGAAAGGGGGCGTTAAAGTGCGTACGAAAGGATTAAAAAAGTCTTAAATCGCATTATTATGTGAATTAGAATCATATTTTGAGACGATTCAACTATATACAACAATTTGGCAAAGCGCAGATGATGAGAAATTTGTGTTTTAATCTGCCGTCTAGCCACGCCTACCATTATAGGGCTCTTGCGTCCCCAACATGTGAATGACGTCGGCGGGAGACTGGTTTCATTTGATTTAGTATGCAGCCCATTGAGGGGGAATTGCGACGAAGAGAGCCGCAAAATGTCATTGTTTCAGTCTTCTACTTTAATATTTTTAAAGGATATTCTTTTTATCAAAGTATTTTTCCCAATTGCTTAATAAATGGTATGGTCATGACAAATAACAATCTTGTGCTAAATGGAATATGAAATAATAAAAATGTGTTTCTTCAGTACGACATGGCAAAATTACTCCATAATGGTCAAAACTGTCGACTTCACCTTTACTGTCGCACCTCCCGAACGCTATATTATGCCGCCATAGTTAGTCAGGCTTTTGACATTTCCCTGCCCCCCAGCTTCCGCGAATGTAAACGGACCAAGACGCGTGACAGCTAGCCAACATGCTAACTTCGAACTGAGTGACATCTCAAAATCTTATTTTCGCTTTTGAAGAAAAAAATCACACAAAACTAGCCCGGATCATGTCACACTGCTGCGGCAGAGAGGAAGTTATAGCTCGTTCCCCTGCAACTACGGACAGGAGACCTCGCCGGGGAAGAAGCTGGAGAGTACAGCCGGACAAACCGGCTGACGTCGGAGGAACGCGTTGCTGCCACATGGTCAACACGAATATAATGAAAATGAAATAATGCTTTACTACACGGCGACGACACAAACAAAGAACGGCGTGCAGTTGTTGTGCAGCCAACATGACAGACAGAATGTGTCTTAGGAGATCTTTTCTACCTGCCCATCCATGATGAAACATAAATAAATAGTCCTATATTTAAAGAAAGTTTGTAGTATTTAATTACAATCGCTTTATTCCTGGCCATTTTTAACACAAAGTTGCAGTTTCTGATGGGGTTGAAAAACTGACAGAACACAGCGCACATGAAGAGGGCAATAAACCGAGTATAGTGCTCTACCGGCGGTGGGATGTGCGACAAGTCGCTGGTGTCGTCAGCCGAGTCGACAAGGAGCATGTCAGCCACAAAATACAAGCCACCTATGTATTAAAATGATCCCAGTATTTGACATAATGCAAAACACGATGTTTACTCACTTCCTCGTAAGTCCAATGGTCCCACAGTAGTAGGACTTGTTTTGGCCAATATCCACTGGTGAATGGGAACCTTTTGAAACCCCAAAAAGGCTCACACACCTCTCCCTGTTGCCGCAAAATTTTTCTGCAGCCGTTTTGCTGGTGCGATGCGAAAAATAAATGAATTAGTCCGCAAAATCAGCTGAATCCTTAGTCCTTCTTATACAACAGTATGGCAGGACAGTGAAGAGGACTCTGTCCACCGTACACGTCACAGCACCCTCTTTCTCAACTCGAGACTGGAACCGGAAGTCGCTTATTTTCATGGCGCGGGATTAAAAAAACTAAATAAATATAGCGATCGCTTCCACACACATCGAAGCGGTCTATTTCCTTCAGGAGCATAAAATACCCCGGAAAATATAAGAAAAAAACCCCCAAGCTTTTTGCTGTCATAGGCACTTTAAACCAAGGGTTATTGGCATAGTCTGAGTTTGACTTTTGGGGCAGGGGAGGCACAAAATGTTGATGACCCCAAAACGCAGTGTCACCAATAAAATTAACTTAAAGAGTATTTAAAATAATAACTTGACAAAGAGTGTTTTTTGTTTCACATCATTCTTGAGTGGAATTCTAAATCAGGCTACTTAGGCAATAATTTTCGCCAAGATTGTTATCCATTGAATTTGGTCTGCCTGCCGGTGTCGTGCCAATGTAGTTACCTGAGTCAAAAATTGTATCCCCTGGACGGACCCATATGGAGGTAGATTTGTGTCTTTTTTATTCAATCAAAAAAAGTTGCTTCAATGAAAATAGGTATTTTCAACCCAAAAAAAGTCGATTCAATCAAAAAAATGTGTTTGAATGCAAAAATAAATTTGAAACTCAAAAAAAATAAAAAAAGCATGTGAAAGCTATTTTTCTTTGACTTTTTTTTTTTTTTTCTTTGAATGAAGTCAAGTTTTTTTTTTTTTTTTGATTGAAGCAACTTTTTGATTGAAGTAATGTTGATTTGTGTTTGGACCACATTTTGGCTAGGACATTTTTCTCCTTATTATTCAATCAAAAAATAAGTTGCTTCAAAAAATCTAGAACAAGTTGCTTCAAAAAATATAGATTTTCAAAATGAAAAATCACTTCAATCAAAAAAAAATCATTTAAAAAAAAATCATTTAAAAAATGTTTTTCTCTATTATTTATATATATATATATATATATATATATATATATATATATATATATATATATATATATATATATATATATATATATATATATATATACATATATTATATGCAAAGCAAATGACTGTCTAAGGTGCTCGAAAAATAATTTCGACCCATTAGAAAAATGTTTTATTTTTTGTTCATTTCATTATTTTTGTTGCAGATTTATTGCTTTGCAACTTATATTATTATCATCATTTCTTTTCATATATATATATATATATATATATATATATATATATATATATATATATATATATATATCTCAATTACATGCAATGACACTTTTCGCCCCCCCCTTAAAATCCGCTTATGGTTATTGGCCCTTTTAATGATCAAATGTGTTTGTGTGTCATTGCGCCGTCTAGCTACGGGGATTGCATTATATTACACTGGCGCTTTTTTATTTCCAATACAAAACTCCAACACACACTGTAGGTATAATAGAATACTGTCTTTGTAGTAGGCTAGTAGTAGTTGTACGTAAACTATACAGTATGCATCTGTACTGCCATTGTGCACGCTTTGTATGGGGAGAACACGCAAGCATGACAAATTTGGACCGAAATGGCTGTGTTTGGATGGGAAAAACTAAACACGATCCTCAGCACTCCCTGCTGTGAGTGACTTCTCTGTTAGTCTCAAATTCATGGCATTTGCCCATCTTTGCCGCCAAATCAGTCAGCGCTACTATCAAAGTGCATCTTTAACCCTATGTCATTGGACCACCGTAATCAAATTTACGGTTTCATTGGAGAGAGAACAATGGATTCTATAGTCAGGAAGCTTTTCAGCGTTTCTTTGACTTTGAGTGTCTGTGTAATGCCAGCCTTATTGCCTTTGACATAGTTTCATTTCCAGAAAAACAGGAAGCAGGGATGGTTGTCTTAAACTTCTGTCCCAGCAACTGAAGTTAATGTGACCCTGAATGTGCACTGATGTGCTGTACATGTGTGTTAGTCCATATTTGTGTGTCAGGAGGTCAGTGTTCACGGAGTGTTAAACAGAGACCCTCATCTTGCTGATGTCGCGTCTGTTAGTCATATCAAAAATGACGGTTGCTCCTCCTTTGTACAAAAACTGGTTTAAAACGTTGATGGATCAAAACATTCACGCACTCTTGGTCAACAAGTGGAGGTGGATAATAGAAAGCGCTCCCCACTTTAGACCAACATCTTGCATCTGACGTTGTGTTTTTATTGGAGACTGTCCGAACTCTTCTTACCGCTTCACCTCCTCGTCCCTTCTCCCGTTACCTTTCCTCTCCTGTCAACTTCCCTCCTATACTTTCTCCCTCCCCATCCCACGCTTTCCTTCCTCTGTTTGCTTTTGCTCCCTTGATTCATTTTCAGTGCCAGCTTTTTGCCTTTTTTGTCAGTAACCATGTATGCCGGCCAGCAGGAAAGACTTGCAGTGAAAACTCATTTTGAATGATGAGCTAACGGTAGTATTTTCCACTGTACACCCTCTACACCGATCTCTGCAATTTGAGAGCACATACACACTTAAAACCATTATTTGTATGAATAATTTGGTCACCTACATAAGAATAATATACCTGTACAGGTAGTCCCTGGGTTATGACGGACCCGACTTACGCGATGTCGACTTTATGATGCCTGAGTCTCGTCGTTTTTTTTTTTAATGTTGCCTTTGTTTTGTGATGCATGCTTTTATTTTGGCGCAGTAAGCGTAGTAGAAAGAGAGCACATATACAGATGCGCCTTCCCCACACACGCACACACAGAGCAGCCGAGTGACAGAGGTGACAGCCTGCATGCACATTTGTTGCTTGTGAAGCATCCAGTGGCGACGGTTTGTATTGTTTATTGTGCATTTTCAATTGTGGTCAAATACTTGGGGCGAGTTTATATGATTGTTTTTGATGATGTGCAGATGCTAACTGATACATGCTAATTGTTTGTTATTGCCATATCAGCAGCTACTTGTAAATGCAAAATTGAATTGCTGGTATTGAAAATGAGACTGATTTAATTTCATTTTATTTTAGTTTAATTCTGCAAGTGCTGATGTCATGAGCAGCTGAATAAAGTCAGCAAACCACACGAACCTCTGACATTGTCATTTCGGCGCTTGGCTCCAACGTCTTGGCGAGGACAGCACAATGACGTATAATACATGATTTTGGATTTTTTTTTTTTAGAGGGTGTGTGTTTGAGGTATTTAAAGGGTTGATTCTGATTTACACAAATATCCGGGTTACATCGCCAGCGCAGGAACGGAACTTGTTCGTAAACCGGAGACTACCTGTATTTTGCTGTACCCTGTAGCCATGGCCCCCCAATCAGGAGCCCCCGACTATGGGATATCTGGTGGTGAGCCATACAGACAAACTTAACATAATGTTTGGTAGAGTGTAAAAGAATTTCTATTTTTATAACCATGTACCTGTAGCTTATACCTCTGTTCACATCAAGCTGGCCATCTCTGTCATCATGAAACGGTAGCAAAAAAGTAAGCTCGAAAGGTTTTGTGCTACCAGGTTAGAAAACAATTTTAAAATTTGACAAATTTTACCATTAATTTCAGATGTATTATCATGCATTGTCATATTTGTTACGAAAATAATAATTGTATATTTTGTCTATTTTTTCGTGTTGGGGTGCGTAGGTGTGCGGGTGAGTGGCGGGGGTTAGCAGATTTTTTTAATGTTGAGTTTATCTGTGAGGTATCTTATTGTTACACACAGAAGCCTAAAATAATCCTTTGGAGTTTGAATATTATTTCAGCACATACAACTCTACAGAATTGGAAAGAACCAAGATTAACATAGGTGTTTTTCATTGTTACGATTGCTTAAAAACAAAAAGGTATTAATGGCTGCAATGAGTGGACTGAACCAGTACTGAACAGTGACCCCCATATCAAGGTACCAAACAGTGACTTGTGTATTCTGTTAAACATATATACAGTATATATTACCATTATTCATCAAATTGTATGAAAAATAACCCATACATATAGATAAGTATAGACATGTTTATCTGAATTCCAACACAAATATAAGCCAGCTAGCTGTGGGAGTAAACAAGAGACAGAAGGTATGGGCATAGGACCTCAGTGTGCACCATATGTCTTCAGTTTATTCAGCTTAGTGACATCGTGGAGGCGACAAATGAGAGCTGAAAAGCTTATTACACGATGATGTCAATGAATGTAATTTTAGTGACAGAAAACTGCTATACTTTCTCTGAAATAAGCATCAAATTAGACATCTCAGTTCCCCAATTTCAATTGCTTCAACTTCTCAGAATATTTTTACTTTTCCCATAATAGAGTCATACTAGATAAAACAGAATGTTTAAGAGTGGTCATCATGGTATAAATAGTTGTTCCTTTTTATCTTAATACAAATGACAAAGATTGCATATTAACTGAATGTCAAATAAAGTCGCTACAGACCATCTAAGCATTCTGTGCTAATTATGGCACATACGAAATAAACCCTGGCCGCATGACACACACATGCGTGTTTCGTCCAATCCGTCTTACATTTTAGTTCAAGTGCCAGATGCCCCCACTCCAACTGCTGCTAATCATATTACATGGAATCTGGTGCACATTAATCCATAAATGCTGTATGTATTAATCGTGAGGGATCGCGCATGTCTTAATTAATGCCATCTGCCAAGGATGAGTGACGTGTGAGGCTTTTGGGGTTTGAAGGTATTTGAGCTGAAGTTAGAGGAACATGGCAGTTCAACAGTTCATCTAATTTCCTTCTCATTTGAAACATGAAACTTTCTCACTCGCTGATTATGTCTGACAATGGAGAAAAGACTGAAAGAGAGCTACATTGGATTAAAGGCCGACACTTGTAACGTGACTTGACAAGCATTTCCTGGTTTGGTGTCATAGCAATCCTCCTTAGCTGGTGATCATATATCCATCTGTCTCTGCTGTCAGGATACATTATTCATTTGTGTCAGGAACACGTGCACATGTAGGCTTTACCGTTCTTTCAGTAGTTCCGCGAAAGCGAATACAATAAGGCGTTTAAAGACGAACCGCACCAGCCGAGGGTAAAAAGGCGAGCAGAAGTCTTCAGCTTGCTACGTTTCAATCGCAAGTTCCCACCACACATGAGGCTGTTTGACTGCCCGTAAAGCTTTTCGTCTCTCATCATGAAGGAGTTACCCTGCAGCGGCGAGGAGGCGAGCGCTGAGCTCAAGTTCAAAACAAAATAATATTGAACTCAGCATTATTCAGAAAAGGAAACAGCGCTAAGTTTTTATACGTTGCCTTTTTTTGCAGAAAGGTATGGCTCCCAGGCAGACAGAGAGTCAAAAAGGGAGGTGGAGCTACCGCAGCTTGATAAAAGATACGAAAGGCATGCTCACTGGAAGAAGAAAGGAACAATATGGAGCACTGTATATAGCCTCGTACATCCATCCTTCTCATTGTGCCAGCCCACACCTTCATCTCTTAAACTTCAAGGCAGCGAGGAGCAAAAACATGTCAGAGACCGGGGCTATCATCCTGGGCGGCCAGTGTTTCCATCTCCAACATGCACAACAAATAGACGCAACCACGAGGCAGCGCTTGAATGACAGCTGATCAGGATTGCCTGCCAGCGACCAACTCTTCCCCTTTGCGTGCCCGCTTCTCATCTCAGTGCTCATCTGATTTGATACATTAGCATTCTTTTCTCTGTGTTGTTCCTACGACTGTCAGGATTGGCGGCGTAGCCTCAGTCTGATGCAGTTGAACTGTCGCTTGGGGGGGCCTCACCTGAGAGGGCTGACAGCTGCCTGCATAATCAGCCCCTCTGTCTGGATGCTGGTAGGGCCAGACCAGAGCGCAGGTGGGGGCATGGGGACAGGGGTAGGTTTTCACAATTGAAAAAGTGGCTTGTCATGAGCTTGGTCTCGTGACCGTTATGTAGAATACTCAACAATAAATGTACGGTTTGTTCCCCTTATTAACCTTTGCCATTCATCGTAGGTGACATTTGTATATTACCATGCTCTAAAAATTGATGTGGATTATTGAAAACAACTTTTGAAATTGTGCAATTTTTCGGAGGAAATTATTACGGAACACAAAGCTGGAGCGAAAGAAAATACTGGAACGCTTTTTGTTCAGACGTTTTACTCTTCTCCGTCACTTTAAAAGTGAAATTGTCACACAAATTTGGGAGACCATTTGCAATCCTCAGAGGATGTTTTTCATCTTTTTCCTTTCTTCAGTTGTACCTCGAAAGAACATGACTTCATTTCATTACATCTCAAAGTAAAATCATTTTCAAAGTGGTCTTGAGATCCCTCAGCCCTGCCCTTGCCCCTTGACCCTGACACCACATTTTGAATAGGGTAGGGCTCCTGCAGTGCAACCCTAAAATAGATCTGTCACATTTCACATCCCAGTGTTGCTGTCCCCTATTCCGACCCACCCTGACCCGGACAGCGGCCTCTTTGTTAGCCTCTGTTTGCTCTGGCGTGAACATTGCACGTCAGCTCAGGCCCAACCTTTTCAGTTTTTGGAAGTCCTGCCTCTGTCAACCCTTTAACCTCATCCCATTCAGGTCATTCCTTTACATTTCCATTACTTGCCTTCTTTTTTAAGTTTTCACTCCCATATACTCTCCCATGAGATTAATTTACCTGACAGTGTGGTCAAACCATTGCCGGCTTGTGCAAGATTGATCTGTGCAACACTTTTGTGGAACCTTCTCTCCTGTCATTCACTCGTTCTTCATCTCCGGCACTAAGCTTCCAGAAGGTTCCTCTAAGTTTCTGCCGCCTGATTCATTTCAAATTCAATTAAACCTCCAGAGATTCAACAAACTTTTAAAAGGATAGGGGGCATAAATCTGTCGCTTTCATTTGTCAGAACTGCATCTGTTCCACCTACTCACTCTCCCTCTTTTCATTAATTCCTGTATCCTTTATCTTTTTCTCTCGCTTTCTCACTGCCACATTACTTTCGTTTATGGTCCATTTTTGTGCCTGAGCTGTCATTCCAAGTCTTCCTCTCACGATGTTCCCCATGAGCAAAGTAACCTATGCACTGTATGGAGCAAATGCTCTGGAATCTGGACCAAGAGTTAAAGGTACTTAAACAAACAAACAATCATCATTGATTTTTCCAACAAGGACATCTATAACTGAACTTGTCGCAGTACTGTATGTTGTATATATATAAATGCGAGTAGTCTTTTTATTTTTCTCAAATCTAACACTGCGTATTAGATTTTGGGTCCACAGCTCACAGGTGTCAATGCATTGTATGACTACGTGTCTGTGCCACAGCAAGACTTTTTGGGTCATGCCCCAGCTTGCATCGCTGCACAGTAAATCACAGCTCTAGTTTTTAACGTCTTCTCCAGTGTGCCTGGGAGAGTCATTAATACACACAAGAATTACAGAACACCCTTTAGCAACTGTACTTACAGTGTGTGTGCACGTCCTCTGGTGTGAGGTTATACTCTGTGTACAGGTATGTGTTTTGACCCAGCTATGATCGATTAAGGTGTTCTTACTGTTATACTTGAAATACGCCAAACGCTTAGTTTCACTCCGATGATATTCGTGTATATACAGCGCACATGTGTAGCATTTAACATACATTTGACTGCTGTTTAATTTTGTACTGGACTATCATTTCCATTGAATCACATCCATATCCTATTATTAGCCTGGACCCTCTCGGGATGGTTCTAGAGGTTATGCTCTGGTAAAGGTGGGAGGGCAATAGCCCTGCCTCCAAGATGACATGGTTATTGAGGCAGCTATAGTGCCTTGGGGATCTATTTTGCAAGGAGCAGAGAGCAGGTCCATCATCTTTCACAGTCAAATTCTGCAGATGATGCCGATAAGGTCAAAGCATCCATCACTGTGCCCATCACACTTAACACACTTTACATCAGCTCTCAGTGGCCTTACATTCCTTAAACGTTTATGCTGTCTGTGTGGTTGTCCAAAGTGCTTTGGTCATTACCTGCTGGGTTTTCAAAAAATGTTTTCTTTTTTATGTCAGTCTACTTCAGACTGTCTGTTCTCATGTATGCACCTCATATTATATATTATACAGAATGTATGTTTGTGAAAGAAGAGCAATAATTATTTTTTTTTTTCAAATGGTTAACACTCATTTCACATGGAATACAATACATGGAATACAACTCAAAAAGTACATACTGTATGCACTGTATTTTTGGACTATAAGGTACACCTGCTTATAAGCCGCACCTACCAAATTTTATAAGAAACTATATTTGTTCACATACAAGCCGCACTGGACTATAAACTGCAGGTGTATTATGGGATATTTATATGGAGGTAGATTTTTGTCTTTATTATTAAATTAAAAAAAAAAAAGTTGCTTCAATTAACAAAACAGCTGCTTTAATCAAATATAATTTTTCGAGTGAAAAAAAGTCACTTAAAAAAAAAAAATGTGTTTGAACGCAAAAATACATTTGAGGACTAAAAAAAAGTGTTTCGCAACTATTTTTCTTTGAGTTATTTTTTTTTTAATTGAAGTTTTTTTGTTTTTTTATTGCAACAACTTTTTTGATTGAAGTAATGTTTTGCGTTTGGGCCACATGTTGGCTAGGACATAGCAAAAAGTTTTTGAATAAGAAAAAACATTCAAAAATTTGCATTTGAACACAATTTTTCATTGACATTTTTTTCTTTTATTGAAGCAATCGTTTTTGTGTTTGGGCCATATTATGGGTAGGACTTGGGGTTTGTGTCTAAATGATTCAATCGCCCAAAAAGTTGGTTCAATCAGAAAAAAAAAAAAAAAAAAAAAATCAAAGAAAAAAAACATTTGCAAAAATAAAATTGCACTTCCTTAAAAAAAAAAAAAAAAAATATATATATATATATATATATATATATATATATATATATATTTTTTTTTTTTTTTTAAACTGTTATTGTAATTTGAAATTCGTTGTATTGGTTTGAAGTGCAAAAAGTTTTAAAAGTTTTTTTTTTTTTTTTGAGTGAATCATTTTGACACAAAAGCTTGGTCAGAGATGTTTGAGTGACAAGTGGCTACACCAATGGCGTATTTCTGAAAAGCTTGAAGAAGCAAGAATCATGCCCACCACTCGTCGGGCTGGCCCAAGCCGTCAGCTCGAGTCACAGCCGAAAATAGCGCACCTAAGGCGGACGACGGGCTCGATGTGAGGTGTGTGCCTCCATCCGAGAGCCTGCTGCTTAATTTGACTCAACACGGGAGACTCAACACGGGAGACCAAACACGGGCGGCTGCCGGTGCCAGCTCCCTGTCTCGCTCAGACTGCGCGCTCGCCGGCCTGACGGCTGGCTATCGGGGGTCCCGCTGGAGTATAGTCACTCAAACATGTCTGACCAACAGCGAAATGCAACATTTGTGACAAAATGATTCAATCAAAAAAAAAAAAAATGTGTTCAAAACTTTTTGCACATCAAAAAAAAAGTGAGTTCAAACATTTCCACATTGAATTTCACATTCATACATTTCACACGTTTTTTCTATGAATGAAAAAAAATGTTTTTTTTTTATTGAAGTGATTTTTCTTGGTTTGAAGCACCTCACTTTTTAATTGAATGATAAAGATACAAATTTCCTATCCAAATTTGGCCAAAACGCAAAACAACATTACTTTAATCAAAAAAGTTGTTTCAATAAAGGCAAGGCAAGGCAAGGCAAATTTATTTATATAGCACAATTCAACACAAGGCAATTCAAAGTGCTTTACATCACATGAAAACCATAAAAATCACATTTAAATCAACACAACGTAAAAACCAAGACAAAAGATCGCATTTAATCACAGAATAAAAATAAATAAATGAAAATAAAACAAAAATAGAAATAAAGCCAAAACTACTACTAATAATAATCATTGAAATCAGCAATGGAGATATGCACAAGAGGAATAGAAGGCAGGTAGATTGAAATATATAGACAGTTATGGATATGCAGTGCTAAACAAAAGCGTTTTTAGCCCTGATTTAAAGGAGCTAACGGTTTGAGCATACTTCAGACGTTCGGGTAACTTGTTCCAGAGGTGAGGAGCATAATAACTAAATGCTGCCTCACCCTGCTTGGTTCTGGTTCTTGGAACATGCAGAAGACCCGTTCCAGACGACCTTAGGGGTCTAGATGTCTCATAGGAATCTAACAAGTCAAGCATGTATTTTGGTCCAAGGCCATTAAGTGTTTTGTAGACGAGCAGTAGTATTTTATAGTCTATCCTTTGACTCACTGGAAGCCAGTGTAGCGATTTCAAAACCGGTGTAATGTGGTCCAGCTTCCTTGTATTTGTGAGGACTCTGGCTGCAGCATTCTGTACTAGCTGCAGCTTCCTGACTGATTTTTTATCAAGACCTGTAAATATACCGTTGCAGTAGTCCAATCTGCTGAAAACGAATGCATGCATAAGTTTTTCCATGTCTTGTTGAGTCAGAAGCCCCTTAATTCTGGTTATATTTTTTAGGTGGTAATAAGCGGATTTAGTGACGGACTTTAGATGGCTATCAAATTTTAGGTCTGAGTCAATAATTACGCCAAGGTTTCTGACTTGATTTGTAGCTGTAAGTGACATTGTGCTAAGTTGGCTGCTTATCTTTGACCTTTCCTTTTTTGGCCCAAAAATGATCACCTCTGTTTTCTCCACATTTAACTGGAGAAAATTCTGGCACATCCATTCATTGATTTGATGAATGCATTTACTCAGGGAGACTAAGGGACTATAATCATGTGGGGACACAGAAATGTACAGTTGTGTGTCATCTGCATAGGCGTGATAGGAGATGTCATACTGTTCCATTATCTGAGCTAACGGAAGCATATAGATGTTAAATAAGAGTGGTCCAAGAATTGACCCTTGAGGGACTCCACACGTGAATTTGGTTCGTTCTGACTGATAATTTCCGATTGACACAAAGAAATCCCTATCATGTAAATAGGATGTGAACCACTGAAGAATAGTGTCAGTAAGCCCTACCCACTGTTCCAATCTGCTGAGTAGTATGTTGTGATCAACCGTGTCAAATGCGGCGCTGAGATCCAATAGTAGCAGAACAGATGATTTGCCTGCATCGGTATTCTGACGAATATCATTTAGGACTTTGATAAGCACGGTCTCGGTGCTGTGTTGTGGCCGAAATCCAGACTGAAATGAGTCAAAAAGATTGTTTTGGATCATAAAAGTCTGGATCTGTTCAAACACAACCCTTTCGATAATTTTCCCCAGGAATGTCAGATTTGATATTGGCCTGTAATTACTAATGGTTGAGGCATCCAGATTAGGTTTTTTTAGGAGAGGTTTTATTACTGAAGTTTTTAAAGTCTGAGGAAACTCTCCTGTTTGGAGGGAAGTATTTATAATCTGAAGTATGTCTGGGGCTATGCAATGAAAAACAGTTTTGAAAAAGTTTGAAGGAAGGATGTCAAGGCAGCATGTTGTGGGCTTTAGTTTCGACACAATTTCTGTTAAAGTGGCATAGTCCAAGAGGCTAAACTGTCTAAGATTGACGTGGGGGACATGTTGGGAGGCATTTAGTGTAACATTTGTTAATCCGGAGTTGCACACAGTCTGTCTAATCATTAGTACTTTGTGTGTAAAAAATGCTGCGAAATTATTACAGGACACCTCAGATGCCAATTCCTGAGGTATTGATGCTTGTGGGTTTGTCAGTTTGTCAACAACAGAAAATAGTGTGCGAGTATTGTTGGTGTTTCTACTAATGATCTCTGAAAAATATGATTGTCTAGCATTTTTCAGTTCCTGGTTGTATTTGCGAAGACTCTCTTTGTAGATATCATAAAAAACTAGGAGTTTGTTTTTTCGCCATCTGCGTTCTGCTCGTCTACAAACTTGCTTTTGTTTTATAGCTAGTATGGCATTTCTCCAGGGTGACCTCTTCTTTCTTGACAAAGTTTTTGTCTTAATCGGGGCAATAGTGTCCATTACAGTCATCACACTGGAACTGAAACTATTTACAAGTTCTTCCACTGGAGCTATTGTAGGGGTTAATAATGAGGCATAGGCCTGTGTGAATAACGCACATGTGTTATCACTTAAGTAACGCTTCCTAATAAACTCTGTTTCCCTTTTCAGAGGATGGACAGGGGTGGTCATTTTAAACATAATGCTGTAGTGATCAGACAGAGCAACATCATTCACTGTGACCTCAGAGATGTTAAGACCTTTGGATATTATTAAGTCCAGTATGTGCCCTCTGTTATGTGTTGGAACTGTGACATGCTGAGATAAACCAAATGTATCCAAAATATTTAAAAGCTCTCTAGCACATCTTTCTTCAGGATTATCAACATGAATGTTAAAGTCACCCACTAAAACAACACAATCAAAGTCCATGCACACAGAAGACAGTATTTTGGTAAACTCATCAAAAAACATTGTGTTATACTTCGGTGGTCTGTAAATTGTTACCAAGGCAGCTCTGCAAGGGCTTTTTAGCTGAATGACAATATACTCAAAGGAATCAAACTGACCACATGAAATATTCGTGCATTGAAAACTGTCCCTGATCAGACTGGCAACCCCACCTCCTTTCTTATGGGTTCTTGGCGCACTAAAGAAATTGAAGTTTGCGGGGGTTGCCTCGATCAGAACTGTCGAACTCTTATCTTGATCTAACCAAGTTTCTGTTAGGAACAACATGTCAAGGTTATGTTTGCAGATAAAATCATTAATTAAGAAAGATTTGCCAGCTAAAGATCTAATATTTAGCAGAGCCAATTGGAGATGCCAGACTGGATTCACTGGTGAGCTTTGGGAATGACATACTATGGTTAACAGGTTGGCAGAATTTATTGAACGTTTTTTATTTCTCACCAGTCTAGCCCTTTTTTTGTTGTTTATCACCACTGGGATTGTTGAGCATACATACTGTACTCCATAAGGCCCCGGCTTTTGCTGGGACAGAAAAGTCTTTGTAATGTTGTCACAGCCTGGACCCGGTGCACATCATATTGGTGTCGCAAACATGGCTTCCTCCATAGAAGGATAATACCGTGTAGTTCCAGAGTTGTAGTGCTTTGGCTTTGCCCCGAGAGAATTCCAGTGGAGGCTGGTTGGTTTGTTGCCATCTTCCCCTGGCACCTGTCGGGTGTGGCAGGTACAGGGTGGAAGCGAAGACATGAACTTGAGGAGATCAAGAGACTGGTTAACCTTGCTATCTAGACCCATGGAGTCCCAATCAGGTTGACTCATTATTCCATCCAAACTAAGTCGTCGGCGGGGTGGCTTCCGGGACTGTGGGGATTTAGGCCTTGATGAGGCCTTAGCTAACTTCACTTCAATCAAAAAAAAAAAAAAAAAAATGCAATCAAAGAAAAATAGTTGTTGAAATGCTTTGAGTCTCAAATTAAATTTTGCATTCAAACACATTTTTTTTTATTGAAGTGACTTTTTTTTATTGAAAATATATGTTTTGATTGAAGCAACTTTTTTTTTTGATTGAAGCTGCTTTTTTTTAATGTAATAATAAAGACACAAATCTACCTTCATATATTTAGACCAAAAGACATTCAGCTCATTAGCCTTTAAAAATGCATCAATGAACCACAATGAACTATAAACCATAGTGTACAAAGCGCGGGGGGGATACTGGCGTATAGTCCAAGAAGTGTGGAAAACTCAATTATAATTACGACGACAGCACTGGGTAGCAGCCCCCCACACACACACACACACACAATTCTGGCTCAATCCCAGGCTCGGTCTTTCCTATGTGGAGTTTGCATTTTACTAGCGTACCCACATTTGTTTTCTCCAGGTAGTCATTGTCCTGCAAAATCCCAAACACATGCATGATCGGTTAATTGAATACTCTAAATTGTCCTTAGGTGTGATTGTGGATCTTTGGTTGCTGGTGACCGGCTCAGGGTGTACTCTACAACCTACCCACAGTCAGCTAGGAGAGGCTCCAGCACCTTTGCGTCCCTCGTGAGGATTAGCAGTATGGAAAATAAATGAATGAATGAAAATAAATTCTGACATATACTGGTAACGATTCATTGTCTGCCAATCCTAATCTTAATCGAGATTAGCAAGAAAAGGTGAAAAAGTTCACCATTGTCATGATCATGAAAAATAATTTTTCTCAAACGTTGATCAGCTCTGTTAGTGCTCCGAAACAGTTAAACTACTATTCCCGCTATTCCCGTGCTGTGTTAAAGGAAAAGCTTATTTTTAAAATTTTGGCACTTGCAGCTTTCATGGAAATAACGTTTGCCTGTGATTACTTTCAGACATTAAGTGAACAGACTTTTTTCAAAGTTTGACTACAAAAGCTAAGTTTTGACAGACTGATCTGATGTTCCTGTTTGGATTTTAGTTAGGTCTGTGCAAGCTCTTGAAGGGTTAAGTGCCTCAGTGCTGGGGCCATGCAGCCCCAAGGCTCTGGGAATAACGCCAGCTCCACTCATAAACATGGAGAACTTTAAGCGTGCTTTCGTGTGTGTGGGATGTGTGTGTGTGTATGTGTGTGAGAGAGAGTCTGTGCCAGGGACAGCCCAGTGACTTACAGAGTACAACCCTTCCCCCATGGTGAAAGGAGAGCAAAATTTTAAAGAGACAAAATGTGCGCAAAATATGTGCATGCATGTGAGTGTCAGTACAGACTGAGGGGCAAAAGGAGGCGCTGTAGAGTTTTTATTTTATGTTCAAACTCTGATGGATGATCACACAGGTCTCACATCCTGTGGAAAGATGTCAGTCCTCTGCCATAACGATTGCTGGGAAACTAAAGAGCCGCTTTGTGTGTCACATTAACATCCCCTGACCCTATCTTTACCCCCACCCTCACCCTCACCCATGCACTTGAATATCCTCTCAACATTGGACTAACCTGAGCAATCATGCAAATATAATCAGTGAGTGTGATGTCTTATACTGTATATGAGACAGAAAACATTAAAAAGATCTACTTGAAAGTGGTCTTATTGTGACCTCAGCATGAAAACAACAATCAAACCTCATTATTTTTTTCTTCAGTCTGGTCTAACTTTTTGTCTTCTTTATCTCACTCACTCACTCACTCACTCACTCACTCACTCACTCACTCACTCACTCACTCACTCACTCACTCACTCACTCACTCACTCACTCACTCACTCACTCACTCACTCACTCACTCACTCACTCACTCACTCACTCACTCACTCACTCACTCACTCATTCAAACCCCCTCTTCCACCCACTCACACCCATTCACACATACACAGCAACTGGCCAGCTGAGTCATGTCTAAATGGAGTGGATTGTGATCGCAACTCACACTTATGTAACTTTTGTCTCCACAAGGCTCAGCAAAACGAACATTGAACAGTTCGTTCACGTACTTTGCAAGCGAAGAACCCCCATCCACTTACCTTCTCAATTCAATTTCAAAACACATTTATATGACTTCTTCTTCTCGTCTCTGTGCTGTTGTGTTTTCTTGCAACTTTTTATCAGCATATTATATTATTAGCACTCCTTTCCTGAGTAGGTAATGAGGGAGTTAAGTATCTCAGCCCCTCTCTGACTGGGGGAGTCAATATTCTGGCAAGCGTAGCTTTGTGTGCGTGCGTATGTGTGTGTGTGTATGTCTGTTTGAGCATCCATGCACGGATCCTAAATTTTGGCAGTCTCTAGTTTATACAGATGGAGCTGCTCTCGTTGGATAAACCACAGAAAATTCCTCCCACTGTCCAAGTTAGCACTTCTTAGGGAGAGAGCCGAGTGTACCCTCCACCCCATGCCGTCCCTTCATTGCACACCTAGCCTTTTTTCGTGAGGTACCCCTACGGCCCCTCACCCATCTCTCTTCCCAGAACTAGTCCTACTTTGCCAATGCCTGAAGAAGCTTGTGGTGTGTCGTCTCGACATCCATGTTTCCATCACAAAGTACTGCTCCTCAGGTTACGGCTCTGAACGGTAAACCCTATTTGTTTTGGTTTTAGCAGTGTTAATTAAATCATTACAGTCTAACTTGGCAGTAAACTAAGCATAGAAGAGAAGCGATGTCATAAGTGGTCAGAAGGCATGAAGTTGTGAACTGCCCCGTCTCTCACCCTTTCTTGTATCGATGCATGCGTGCGCAAGAAAGCTGTAACACACACACACACGCACACACACAAAAGGAAAAAAAAAAACATTTTCTGCTATTAACATTGTAAAGTTAATTATGAAGGCTCCAAAGTTCTGACCCTTTTGTCTAGAGGTTATGTGTAATCCCTTGAGTGAATTTCCTCCCACAGTTGAAAAATATGCATGTTTGGTGAACTCACTTGGCCTAGTTGTGTATTTGCGAGTTGCTCTGTGACTGAGTTTGTGGCCTGCAATGGACTGTCAATCAGTCTGGGATGAACTGCCCAAAGTCAGCTGGGGAATGATCCAGCTTCCTCATAACCCCTAAGAGGATAAGTGAAGGAAAATGGATGGATGACTAAACATCCAAAAACAAGAAACAATATTGGCTTTTAATCCTTTCTGATCTGAATGATACCAAGCCAAAATCAAGACTTTTTGGATGCAAGACCAAGACTGAAACCAGACCAAAACCTTTGAAATTTGGTCTTAAATCTATCAGTCACATGTACAGTGGGGCAAATACGTACAGTGGGGAGAACAAATATTTGATACACTGCCAATGGGTTTTCCAATTGGCAGTGTATCAAATACTTGTTCTTCCCACTGTATTTAGTCAACCACTTATTGTGCAAGTTCTCCCAATTGAAAATGTTAGAGAAGCCTAAAATTGTCAACATGGGCAAACCTCAACCATGAGAGACAGAATGTGGAAAAAAAACAGAAAATCTCATTGTTTGATTTTCAAGGAATTTATTTGCAAACCATGGTGGAAAATAAGAATTTGGTCAATACCAAAAGTTCATCTCAATACTTTGTTATGTACCCTTTGTTGGCAATAACAGAGGCCGAACGTTTTCTGGAACTCTTCACAAGCTTTTCACACACTGTTGCTGGTATTTTGGCCCATTCCTCCATGCAGATCTCCTCTAGAGCAGTGATGTTTTGGGGCTGTCATTGGGTAAAACGGACTTTCAACTCCCTCCTCACCCCGTGGCGTCAAAATGATAACAAGAACGGTGAGCAAAAATCCCAGAACCACATGGGACCACAGTAACAAAGGCTACTATCAGTAAAACAATGCGCCGCCAGGGACTCAAATCCTGCACTGCCAGACGTGTCCCCATGCTGAAGAAAGTACACTTCCAGGCCCGTCTGCGGTTCACTAGAGAGCATTTGGATGATCCAGAAGAGGACTGGGAGAATTTGTTATGGTCAGATGAAACCAAAAAATAAATTTTTGGTAGAAACACAGGTTCTCGTGTTTGGAGGAAAAAAAATACTGAATTGCACCATACCCACTGTGAAGCATGGGGGTGGAAATATCATGCTTTGGGGTTGTTTTTCTGCATAGGGACCAGGATGACTGATCTGTCTAAAGGAAAGAATGAATGGGGCCATGTATCGAGAGATTTTGAGTGAAAATCTCCTTACATCAGCAAGGGCATTGAAGATGAGACGTGGCTCGATCTTTCAGCATGAAAATGATCCCAAACACACAGCCAGGGCAACAAAGGAGTGGCTTCGTTAGAAGCATTTCAATGTCCTGGAGTGGCCTAGCCAGTCTCCAGATCTTGACCTCATAGAAAATCTGTGGAGGGAGTTGAAAGTCCGTGTTGCCCAATGACAGCCCCAAAACATCACTGCTCTAGAGGAGATCTGCATTGAGGAATGGGTCAAAATACCAGCAACAGTAAAGAAAAGCTTGTGAAGAGTTACAAAAAACGTTTGGCCTCCATTATTGCCAACAAAGGGTACATAACAAAGTATTGAGATGAACTTTTGGTATTGACCAAATACTTATTTTCCAACATGATTTGCAAATAAATTCTTTAAAAATCAAACAATATGATTTTCTGTTTTTTTTTTTTTTCCACATTGTGTCTCTCATGGTTGAGGTTTACCCATGTTGACAATTCCAGGTCTCTCTAATATTTTCAAGTGGGAGGACTTGCGCAATTAGTGGTTGACTAAATACTTATTTGCCCCACTGTATACAACATGAAAAGATTGTTTACCAAAATAAAACACAATTTGGTGAGTGCAGAACCTATGAGCCAAGCTTGAGTGAGGCAATGCACAAGGCAGCATGAGTTTCCTCTGCACTCCAGCCTTGGCTTTTGTCTCATCCGGCAAACACTATTAATGATGAGCATCATGACAAATCTGGTGAAATGATCATGCATGCTCGATTTTGACTACAGAGTACCAAAAACAGTGCCAAATGTTTTTTTCTTTATTTCAGAATAATGACACAGCCGCTGCTTTTCTCATTAACCTTGCTGCCTCTGAACCCTGCCAACTCCTTAGCTCATGCAACTGTTTTCAGAGTTCATTCACTGCGTATAAATTTTACTGTGAAAAGTAATATCATGATATCATTGATTGCTTTACATTGGATTTAGTTCCACATCTGAAGCATGAATCACAGGGGAACTAAGTGTCAAAAGTTGTATTTTTTCACTCTTCTATTAAGCTGTTTGCAATGAGTTACATAAAATGTAGGGTTTGGTTTAGATGTGTTAACTAACAGGCTGTTGAGGTAAACTAAACGTCAAGCCGAACAAATGTCTCACCCGGGACACTTTTCTCGTCGCCTTGGCCAACATGAGTCTATGGTTTTCCAGCTTTTATGTTTATCACAAATTACCTAAGTCCTTGCCAGTAGTGTTTTAACTGAGCTGCAGCATGTGTTTACCAGTGGAAGATTGCCTCCCCATTAAAGCTCCCTTTTCCCCCTGAGGCCGCAGCTCGCGTCACGACACAGGATATGGACTCTGACCATAGCGTCCTGCGTTTGCTTGTAGCCACATGGTTCCTACCTGTGAATGCTTCGGTATCCACCCCTTTTGGCAGTCAGTGAAATTGCGCGCCAAACTATTTTTCTATGCATGCACTCCTTTCTCTTTTTATTACTCTGAGGCTGTCAAATATTGGGATCACATATTTGTTACGCTAGATTAAGCTAATATTTTTTAAGGTTTGACTCATGTTTTTTTTTTAAATGAACGTTATTACTCAGAAACTCCATAAATCAACTTAAAGCTTTGTAGAGTAGGACAACATAAACACTTATGAAGATTCAGGATCTTCTTATTCTAAGATTTAGTTTGTCCTTCTGTATTTAATGTATGTGGTTTCTTTCCTGGGTATTCAAGCTTCCTTCAAATTGATAAAACTATGTTATATTTAGCTAAAGAGTCGAATTTGCCTTTTAGATGTGAAATTGAAAACATGACCTGTTCAGCTGTTAGACACGGAGAATGGAAGTCAGTGTCGGTTTGTCTGAACGGTTTTAATGTTACACTGGAGTATGACCTACTCCCATTGTGATTATAAATGAGATATGTTGATTGAATAAAGACAAATCAGTGAACAGGAAGGGGTTATGGGGGAGAAAAGAAGGAGAGATAAACAGAAGAAACACAAACAACAACAACATTGAAAGCCTACACGAACTATGAATATGTTGGTGCTATCGTCAGCTAGATGTATTTCTGGTTTACACCATGTGGGGGGCCTGGTAACCAGGGAAAGAGAGGGGTGGAGGCAATTTAGAAGATACGTGATAGGGAGGGGTGGAGTGTACACAAATCAGCCCTGTGATCTAGACCCCAGTAATCGTGTGAATCCCTTCTGGGTGTTCAGCCCGTTGGTAACTCACCCTACGCCACCCCATCGCCAATCCCAACTGAGGTCCCCCACTCGAGCGTGCCCAATCACATCCAGCCATGCACAAATCCCATCAAACATGAGATAGCCACGCAGACGAGCGGAGACGCCACGCAGGCGCCACCCTAGGACCACGCCCCCCACCAGCCAACCCAAGGAGCGGGGGGTGGGGGGGACGAGCCAACACAGCACATCCCTCCACCCGCAGCCTAGCAAAGGGACCATCGTCTACCCCATGGGATCCAGGGTGGTCCCCCTTGCACCCGCAGCCCCCACCAACAGGGATGGGAAGAGGGGACGCACCACCAACCCCCACGCCCACCCCGCTTCAGCCTGCCCACCCGGCCCACGAGCCACCACGGCACATTGCGGGACCCCCAGCGACCCACCAAGCCCAGGGCAGGGTAGGGTAGGTGTAGGGCCCTCCACCGGAGCAGGTGACATCCTTCAAAATTAAGCCATTCTCTTGCTCTCAGATGCCTTGGGCATGTCTGCTGGATGTGCTGGAACAACAAACTGTTTAACTCGAAATGGTCAATGAAATACTACTGTTTCACAAAAAAAAACAAAAAAAAAACGATACTTAATCTAGCACCGTACTGCCTTCACATACTTGACCCCTAAAATATCAATCATGGGGCTTTCCACAAGTGACTAGGCATTCTAGAGTGGCCAGGGTGGGGTGAACCCCCATTAACATACTCGCTGTCTTGTCAGATGTAACGGGTACACCCACAGTGTATCCGTTGTAGCACGTGGAAACCTCCCCGCCGATTCCTTCATGTAAGGACGCTAACGGCTGCGCCGTTGGCTCGAGCTTATTGGCGCAGTGGTTACCGAACTTGCCTGCCGACTAGATTCGTCGTGGCGCGCGGGTTTGCATCCCAGCCTAGCCAGAGGTGGGAGCGGAACGCGGGGCGGCATTGACACTCGGGTTACACAGACATGTGGTCAAACCTCGAAAAAACGGACTGAAAGCAATTTTAAAGTGTATTTTAAATGTTTACCTAAGCTTTTAGCATTGCTTTGGTCTAATGCTGGTCTGAAAGTACCGCAACAACAAAGTGATGATGGCTGCCTGTTACAGAGATGTGTTACGTTGTAGTACTTCCGAGTTGTTGCATCGTGTATTTTTTTCAACGAGAGTGTTTTTTCTGCTACACCTTGTTCATCTCGATTTTAAACTATAAACTGAAATTTTCGTCCTATAAGAAGCCCCTGTGGTTAATAGTCTAGTGCATTTTATTAAGGGATTTTATAGGCTAATGGGCTATATGTCTTGCATGGTGTAAATCTCCTATAACCCAATGTGGACACCTGTGGCTGAAGGCCAGTGCTGCTTAAATATGAACAACAGTTTTCTTGTAAAGTTCTGTGGGTGTGGCGTATGGTACAAAAAAGAATACAGTAGTTTAGCAAAATCAGTAAAGAATGTTGAAGAGCTGAACACACGTGCTCATATAAACAGACAGTACCTTATAGAGCTGCTTCAGGGATGGGAGCGCACGTCGTCTCCTGAAAGCAGCCTCAGTGAGCACAGCGGTGAAACAATAGTATCAAGCTCTGTCCATAATAGTATTTCAAACAAACACCACTATTTCCGTTAGGTCCTGTCAAATTACAAATCTGTTATTACTGGCCTGTCAAATCGATATTTAACTTTATACGGTAGTGTATTTAGGTACAAATCTCTAAAATCACTTTACCTCTTCAACAGATTGTAAACAAATGATACCGTACTGTACTGTTCTCTCTATGTGTTGGACTTCCAAGTGTTAACATAGAGAGAACAGAACTGTGAAAAGCCATTGCCTTCTGAGCGGCACCACAGTCAAACTCTGTGGCCACACACTTTTGGGAGTTGCAGTGTTGAGGCATGAGTTGTTGCTGCACTCGAATTGCTGGGAGCGGCAGGTTGGTTTCGGGCAGGTGGCCTCGTCGGAACCGCCCGGGCAGTCTTTCTTGCTGTCACACACCTGACACCTCACACACCTTTCGCTGCTCTCCGATGCCACAAAATGTACATAGCAGATGTGTCGATTCTTATTCCAACTACACACCTCACAATGGAAGCACATGCTAGGCTTTCAAACAACAAAAACGAAGTTATTGGTGGAATAATTGATTCTGCACTTCTGCTCTGGTTTTTTCCATCCATCCATCCATCCATCCATCCATCCATCCATCCATCCATCCATCCATCCATCCATCCATCCATCCATCCATCCATCCATCCATCCATCCATCCATCCATCCATCCATCCATCCATCCATCCATCCACCCATCCATCCATCCATCCATTTTAAGCCGAGACTTATCTCTCCCCTGCCACTTCATCCAGCTCTTCCGGGAAGATCCCAAGGCATTCTCAAGCCAACTGGGAGAGATTGTCTCCCCAGATGTCTAATTCACTTTAACTGGGATCACTGGCTGGAAATGCTCATCTTTCCATGCCATTGACATTAGACATCCAATCCATTAGGTTGGTAGTGGTTATTTGCTACCAGCCTGGGTTCGTTAGTTTATTTCTCAGTCAACAGTGTATTCCTTTTAATGACAAAATTCAAAGACAATCAACAGTTATTTAAGGTGTGCAGTATAATGAACCAAATTCAGATTATTGAGTCTCAATGGAGTTCTGTGCTCAACTGAGGTCATGGCTACACCTAGCAGGTTTTTTTGTTTTTTTTTTAAACCGAGGATCCTGCCCTAATACGTCAGGAAGAAATCATTACATCCACTCCAGCACGTTCGTAGAAAATTAAAGCTTTCACAGCCAACCGCATTCATTCATTTTTAATTACATCCATAACAATGCGCAAAAAATAATTACCCATAATACCCCCATTCTTCCTATGTGTTCTTCAATATGAAGCACTGCAAGAGTTTGTAAATAAAGGAAGCAAAAAATAAGCTGTGTAATTTACTCCAAATGCAAACATTGTACTCATGTGTGATGTAGGGACAAAGTTTGTCGCAGTCAGTGACGTTTCCACAGTTAAATCTTCGGTTATCAGTGACCACGTAATAGTGCCAAAAACGTTCGCACATCTTCACTTTGGGCGCAGTTTTTAAGAACCCTTGTTTAATGTGCGTGTGCGTCTGGATGATAGGCCAAACCGTAGAAAAAGTTCTTTTGCTAAATACCCTGCTACGTGTATACATAGGCCTCAGGCATACATGGCCTGAGTCCCATTCAAGTTATCAAGTCTAAAAGAAAGGGGAACATTGCATTTTCTGATAAAATACCAAAGGGACAAAGCATTCAATACCCTGCTGATATATGCTAGCTAGAAAGTGTATTACGTGGCCAATAAGACTCTGAAGAAGTGTAATGCACCATTAATGAATGCAGTAAAAAAAATCCCCCACCCTTCTGGGATGCATTTTCTGGCTCCCCCACCCGTCATCCTCCTACCCCGAGGCCAGAGCTTCACAGCTCCCCAGAATGGGGTCATTAGCTGGGTGCTAATGGTTTCAGATTTTCTAATTGAATGGGAGCCCATTGATCTGTAGGTAGAGAGAAATGGTTCTTTTCATTGCCTTCAGAATGGGCCTTCACAGCATTTGTCTCCATTCAGCATGAAAGGCCGATAGGGAGGTAAAGCAGACGTCAGTGAGGTGTGCGCGCACGTGTGGACTTGAAGCGTCAGCCGGCAAACAGTTTTGTGGAGAAAGTAAGAGCTTCTGTGTTTACAGACATGCATGCACAATTGTTTTGCATCGTGGAGCCTTCGGGGTGCCCATCCTGACACAAGCACACTTTCATCTGTGTTCATCCTCTGAGTTATCCTGGTGATCGGATACGCTCCTAGTCTTTTTCAACACTACAAAAACAAGGAGATGCCTAGGGCATCAAAGGTCAAGGCGGGTTAGTAAAGATGTCAGCTGTCGAGCAGTCTGTGTGCATGTTGGCGGTTGAGGTGCATTGTCCTGAAATCTTACATTTGTGCCAGGAAATTCAATATCATCTCCGTCTCCCACACTGTAGACACAAGTCACACTCATGTGCTTTTTTTATCTAAAGCTGCTGATAGCTAATGTTGATTTTTGTGTGTTGTCCAGTAACTTTGCTCCTATGGATGACTCAGATTGATGCAACAGAGGGAGGGAAACGTCACAAGGACAATGTCCATAAAATAGCCTTCTTAGTCATCACTTACCGATGATTTCATCTCCTTTTAAGTACACACACTGAACTGAAAAACCAGTTGAAAGTAGTTTTGACAAATTAGTTGTTTTTTTTTGCATTTAGTCAATTGTGAGAAAATGATTTGTCAACCATTACCGCTAAAATTACAAACCGTGGTGCAAAATGAATATTTGCTGTATATTTCTAGAATTGCAGCGCTTCAGCTGATTTTGTTCATATGAACTTCAACCCATTTTGTTTGAGTGTTTTTGTGTAGGAAAAAAAGCCACCTGGTTCTGTTTATCAAGTTGGAATTCACTGTAAAAATTGCAACTTTTTTTCTTCGCTTACTCCTCAACTCTGGCATACATACAAACACACACTGACACACATGCACACAATCTCTCACAAACCCCATAATTACCAAGAACCAGCATGAGGAGGCTCTTACTGGAGCTACTTGTTGACCGTATGTATTTTACAGCAGTGTGCGTCTTTGGTTCTGACGCCAGGGGACAGCGAGCCTCATTTAGAACAAAGTCCAGCGTATAGATTTATAAACAAAAAAAATAAAAAACTGCAGATAATGACCAGCTTCTACGTCACAAACCTCACCGTACGTCCAGTTTAAAGACACCCTTTGTGGGCTTGGTGACATCATGTCTAGGAAAGATTTTTAATAACATATCTTGCTCTGCAGATGATCTTTAGATAAGTAGTGTGTAAGAGAACATGTGCATGCAAATTGTGTGTATAATAGCCCTTCCTTTACAGCAAGCATCTGTGTGCGTATGTCTTTGCATGTCTTACCGACTTTACTGTATATTTATGCATCTTGAAGGATGGCCGGTCAGGAGAACCACTGAAGTTCTTGTCTAGACTCTTAATGAAAACTGTGGTTTGAGATTCGGGAGACACATTGTAAGTGTGAATATAAGATATGTTTCCAGTAAATTTAATGACTGCTAAACCATAGACTTCATAATGGCATTGACGGGTCAATTCGGCCAGCCACTGCGAAATGCCTTCAATCAGGGGGCCCATCCCACAATCCGCTTCAGTTATTCGCAGTCGGTCGCGACACATGCAGCGATTCAACGCCGGATTTAGGTCAACAGAACGAAAGCTGTACCGCATACAAACAGGAAGGATTGTCTCAGGAGTAATTTGTTCGAGGATTCAAGGTAATTATTATATTTTTCTTACCATGCATGCATTTTGAAATGTTGTGAAAAAAAATCAATGGGAGAAATTAGCATTGGCATTATAGTTCGCAATATTTACGTAAAATAAATGCAAACTGCCCGTTTTTTTTTTTTAACCAAGAATCGAGACTGTTTTACGTCCATATCGCTAAAGAATTCAGGGATGTAAGCATTTATTCACATGAATTTCAAAGTAAAAAGCTCTTTATTGTGGTAAGGCGGCGCCACAGTGACTTAAAGACGAGCAGCACATTCGACATATTTACGTGAAATACATTATGCTGCCCGTTTTTTTTTTCTTTTAACCAAGAATTGAGACTGTTTTATGTCCATATCTATAATGATTTGAGGGATTTACGCATCTATTCACAAGAATTTTCAACGTAAAAAGCTCTTTGTCTGTGTTTCCACTTGGTCAGTTTTGACGGAGATAGGCCTCCTATTAATCTGCACCGCGCCCCATGTCCTGTCAATACCATTATGAAGTCTATGGCTAAACTTTAATTGGTCAACCTTCAATTTTGCCAGTGCAACCTTTTACATAGGTAACCTATTACATTCATATCCTTATTAACCTTCCTGCGATCAGTATCCCGCACTAACCTTTTAAACAATAATTTTGGAATGAATAAGTTTCATTATTTGTTATAGAGAGTGGTCTAGTCCAGATTTGGGGAGTGAAAAAGTTAAAACTGCAGAAACGGAGAATGCTGAAGGTATACACTATGAGAAGAAAGCAAAGATAGGGTGGAGTCGTGCAACAGAGTGTATATATATATATATATATATATATATATATATATATATATATACAGTGGGGAGAACAAGTATTTGATACTGTCAATGGATTTTCCCATTGGTAGTGTATCAAATACTTGTTCTCCCTACTGTATATACAGTATATATATGGACCTTTGAAATTGTCTGCGTGATTGAACAGAAGGCCAATTGAACAAGAAAGATGATTTACTTTGGCAGGTATCAAAGATGATGGTGTCACATTTTTTGAGGTTTTCCAAAATTATATGTAAACAAACAGATTTACTGAATCTAAGATTAGGAGCACAGTAATTTTAACGACAAGCATTTTAACACAATGTATTAGTGTGGATGAGAGCCGTATTCGGTTTTAAATTTAGAGAGAAGAGTGGTGTTGCGTGCCTGAAATGTCAGTGAACTATCAAGACAGTTTTCTCAGGTATTTGTAGCAAGTGATGAACAGTAAAACAAGACAGAATATTGCTCGAGTGTTTGATTTGTGGGAGGTATCTGTTGAAGATCATGTATTTAGTGAATTTTTCTGAAGTCATGACACTTTAGCGGGAAGAGGAGCTAGAAGTACAAATTATTGTGTCTCTTGTGTATAATGAGCAAGTAGTGTCTTTTGTATTGTTGCTGTTAATAATGACAAGTGTTGGGCCCTGTACAAATCGTTTAGGAACAACTTTGAGAAGCGGTAGGCTGAGGGGTCTGAGAGAATGCCACCCTGATTCACCGTCAGCACCCAGAGCAGTGGCTGTTAAACTGAAGTGACATGACGCACAGAAAGGCCAATAATCTGTAATCTTTCAAGCAGCGTGGCTTGATTAACAGAATCAAATGCCTTTGACAAATCCACAAACACAAAAGCACAGGGGGTTCAGCAATGTATCACATACCATATGAATGTCGGAGAAGGTAAAAAAAAATAAAATAATTTTTTGTTCCTCATTAGGTAAAGAGTCTTATTTAGTTGTGAGAGGATGCTTAAAATTGAATCCAACCTAACATTATTGTTATCAAAAAATGTCAAATAAATAGACAAAGTTAAATTGTCTTGGTATGAAAATTAATTTTTCCAAACAATTCAATGTTGATGATGTTAATTGTGTAATATATTGTACCATAACATAAACCTGTCACACAGATAATGCAGTGAGCTGTTGGCTGAGTTCTCAATAATGCTTGCACCTCAAGCAAATAAATAACATGTATTGTTGTCTTTTTAGATATAAAAGCGGTCATGTTTCCCATTACACCTTAAAGGCAGTTGCATCAAACCAATATGGTGAGTGAACATGAGCCAAGCTGCTCAGGCTGATTCATGCAAGGGGCTAGAAGACAAAGATTAAAGCACGTTAAATAGCCTCACAAAGATGATTTGTTGCGTAATAACATCAAGAACAAAAACAGAAGTTCTGTCTCCAAGATGGTTTAAACATGATTTGATTATATAGATACAGAGTGGCACAAAATAGACTCTTTCAAAGAATAACCACAGTATTGGCTTGGCCTGTTTCAGGACATTCTTTCGAACCAACAACTCTCCAAGTAAAGAAGACAGGCGCAGGGAGAGCACCAGAAAACTCATATAAGGTATGAATATGTTACTGAGGAGTTAAATGTGAGACGACAACAACAGACAGGGCAAAACAAGGATAACGAGTAGATGAAGGTGAATTGACGCACAAGGCTGGCTCTGGGCCTCGCTTCTTCTCTGGAGTCTCTCTTCCATCCGCAGTGACATGTGGTTTCACGGCCATTACCACACCACATTATAGTGCTACGTGCCATAATGTGAGGCGTCCATATGCACTCCTCTGTCTGCTGGCTCCATAAAACACGAAGGACCAACTGTTTTTGCTAGTGTCAGTGTACACAACTGAATCAAACATAACCCCTTCCCCCACCTCATTTTACTAAGTGTGAATCGAATAAAACATCACATCCAAGTTAGAAAAAGGCATAAAAACTGCAGATGTTAACACTTTCAGTATGTGACAAACTACTTTAATTTAGTATTCATTTTTTGGAATCATTCATGATATTTCATTTGATTTTACACAGACAGCACTTATCTGAATTCACCATCTGTGCATTATGTAGCAAACCAAATTAGAACACATCAAACTTAAAGAACACCACGACAAGATGAAAAACTGACTTTTTTTTCATTCTCATTCTCTTTTTTTTCTTTTATGTGTTTGTGTAAGCGGTTGTGTGTGTATGCCCTGGGTTGAAGAACAGAAGGTCTCCACAGGGTTAACCTTTGTGGGTGGACTCGGGGTTCACAGAGAAAAAAAAAAAAAAAAAAATCCAAGGACATTTTCCGACTATAAGCAATCACAACAGAGAGCAATGTCTGTTCATGTGCTCATTGTTATTCCTCAATTAGACAAGTAAAAGATAATATATCATTTTAAAAAGAGGTGTGTGGGAGCAGTATGTTTTGTGTGTCCTGTTTCAAATGATAGATTTTCAACTGATGTGACTTTTCCCTCGAGATTTGGTGCAATGAATTTGTAAATTTGTACACAATCTGTGAAAGAAGAGCTTAACTTGGTCAAATCAAGCCTCATGAATGAGCCCCAGTGTGGATGTGTAAAGATCTACTCAACTGGCTGAGATTTGATGGATTATTGTTTCTCTGTAGAGTGGTTGACAACAATCCATCATACAGAGCGCAGTATTATGTCCTTCGGTCCAGATAGTTTGACAGAAGCTTTTGAAATGGTACTTTGCAGGCTGAGCTGCAGTCAGATAATTAGAAGACAAAGCCAGCATTATATTGTAAAACATGGCCCTGAAAAATTACAGCTCTACACAATGCAATTCTACTACAGCAGTGGGTGTAAATTATATCAAGTTACAGATATGTGCAAGACCAGAGATTATTTATAAAAACAGAAAACGATAGCACTTCAAAAGTGACATAGTTACTCGCTTGATTTTTAAGGCAGTATGGAGTTTGTCACTTTTTTACCAAGATTGCCACCTCTGGCCTAAATCGTAAATTGCAGACATAACTTATATTGGTCAATTACTAGTATGTACTAGTAATTATATCAGCTATGCACTCAATACTTGGTCGGGAATCCTTTTGCAGAAATGTCTGCTTCAATGCGGCATGGCATGGAGGCAATCAGCCTGTGGCACTGCTAAGGTATTATGGAGGCCCAGGATGCTTCGATAGCAGCCTTAAGGTCATACTCAGTGATCAGGGTCTGGTGTCTCTCAACTTCCTCTTCTTAATATGCCACAAATTCTCTATGGGGTTCAGGTCAGGAGAAATGGCAGGCCAATTGAGCACAGTAATGCCATGGTCAGTAAACCATTTACTAGTGGTTTTGGCACTGTGAGCAGGTGCCAGGTCGTGCTGAAAAATAAAATCTTCATCTCCATAAAGCAGATGGAAGCATAAAGTGCTCCAAAATCTCCTGATAGATAGCTGCATTGACCCTGCCCTTGACAAAACACAGTCGACCAACACCAGCAGCTGACATGGCACCCCAGACCATCACTGACTGTGGGTACTTGACACTGGACTTCAGGCATTTTGGCATTTCCTTCTCCCCAGTCTTCCTCCAAACTCTGGCACCTTGATTTCCGAATGACATGCAAAATTTGCATTCATCTGAAAAAAGTACTTTGGACCACTGTGCAACAGTCCAGTGCTGCTTTTCTGTAGCCCAGGCCAGGCGCTTCTACTGCTGTTTCAGGTTCAAAAGTGGCTTAACCTGGGGAATGCGGCACCTGTACCCTATTTCCAGCACTTGCCTGTGCACGGTGGCTCTGGATGTTTCTACTCCAGACTCAGTCCACTGTTTCTGCAGGTCCCCTAAGGTTTGGAATCGGCCCTTCTCCACAGTCTTTCTCAGGGTACGGTCACCTCTTCTGGTTGTGCAGCATTTCCTGCCACATTTGTTCCTTCCCACAGACTTCCCACTGAGGTGCCTTGATACAGCACTCTGGGGACAGCCTATTCGCCTTCTGGACAGCAGTCAGGTCGGCAGTCTTGCCCATGATTGCGGATTTGAGTAATGAACCAGGCTGGAAGTTTAGAAGCCTCAGGAATCTTTTGCAGGGGTTTTGAGTTAATTCGTTGATTCAGATGATTAGATTAGTAGCTTCTTTAGAGTACCTTTTCGTGATATGGTATTTATTTGAGATAGGGATTTTTGTTTTTTCTTGACTTTTTTGCCAAAACCATCAATATTAAAATAATAAAAGGCTTGAACTACTTCAGCTGTGTGTAATGAATCTAAAATATATGAAAGTCTAATGTTTATCAGTACGTTACAAAAAATAATGAACTATATCACAATATGCTAATTTTTTGAGAAGGACCAGTATATGTATGTATGTGTATGTACTGTATGTTTATGTACTGTGTGTATATACAGTGGGGAGAAGTATTTGATACACTGCCAATGGGTTTTCCCATTGGCTGTGTATCAAATACTTGTTCTCCCCACTATATATATATATATATATATATATATATATATATATATATATATATATATATATATATATGTATAGTTGGTATCGTTGAGTCGATATTATTTCCCAACGTTTTAAAAAGCAAACTGAAGTTTCGAAGTACAAAGTACTCGAGACAGATAATTGAAAAACGTTTGGCCCAGCAGAGCAGCACCAGAGATGTTAAAACAGGGTTTTTACTGTTAGTCGGATGTCGTCAGTAGGTTAGAAAACATGTGATCGACAAGATACTTCCTCTATCCAATCGTTAGCAACATTACTTTTTTTGTACATACAATACTAATGAATGCTGTCTTTACCAGCATCTACGATGTAGTTAGTACTGTTACTAGTAGAGGTGGGAATCTTTGGGCACCTAACGATTCGATTACGATAACGATTCAGAGACAACGATTTGATTATAAATTGATTATTGATGACATCCACAAACCCCCCAAGTTATTAGCTGCTTTCAATGTTTCTTACATTAGTTACAAAAATTGTACAAAAAGCCTCTCAGGCTTAAATAAACGACTATTTCAGTATCAAGTAAACAGTTCAAAACTAAATTAAATATTCAAGTCCCCATTTTGTATCAGCAGCTTTAAACTACATTTAATTAATGTTGTGAATCAACCGTTAAAGTTGTTTAAATTGCTCCCATTATTCCATAATTTCCCTTCTGTCTACTTTAGACATGTGAAAGTTTTAAAACTGTATTAAAGATAGTTTCAGGTTAAGATTTTGCCGATTTAGGAGTATTTTAGATTAGATTTAGATTTTATTATTTCGCTACAACAGAGCCTTCTACTGTAGAGAAGTCTCCTGCTTTAAGATGGCGGCTGTTTACCAACGCCGGCAAGTCTGTCATTTCGCATCTAGTTTCAATACATGTGCTGCTAACGCCATTGAGTCTTTCATTTTGTATCTAGTTCTGTATACATATGATATCTATTATCTGCCGTAACATGATATGGACGTAGCTTGTAGCGGCTGTCGGCAGCAGTCAGGTATTATTGTTTTTTTATCTAGCGGCATGAGTTGTCCAGAGCCGTGAGTTGAGGATTGTCACTAGCTGGGTAATGACAAGCATGATGTTTACTCTCGGGACGCAATGCGGTCCGTTCCTCATTGCGTCCCGAAGATTGCGCTGACTGTGTTTTAGTTCCGCTTTACTTGACATATTTCAATAATCCGAATTTGGATGTTTGTGAATCGTTCTCGAATCTTGCACGGCTGAATCGCGAATAATCTAAGAATCGGAAATTTCGCACACCTCTAGTTACTAGTACTGGCTCGCGTGTGCAGTGTTTTTGCCAAGTGGAGACTAGGCAGGGTCTAGGTGAAAGAGCTCTGCCCAAAGTGTTCGACCCGAACCCTGGCTATTGAAGGAAAGAAAAAAGGACTTTCTGAGCAGTCCCAATTCAAATGTCACCGCTCTTGTAATCATCAGAGCATTGGTGGAGAATGCATGGAGTATAAAAGTATTTTACATTAATATATAAATTCCACAGCACCTATAAGAACAGATCAGAATCCCCTGCCAATCAAAAATTCAAAATGCCTTGTAAATTTGAAAAAGCAAGGAGGTGAAGAAGACAGGTAGTTCCCAGTTTACGACAAAACCGATTTTTTGGCTTCACGATGCTGGAGTCTTTTCACCAGTTGTGGTTTTTTTTTTTTTTTTTTTTTTGCGTAATAGTGTCTCGTCCACCATTTTGTCGCCAGCCGCGATCTTATTTTTTAGTTTATTTGATTAAAATGATGTGTAATACATATTTTTTGATACTTATTTTAATATTTAGGGGGTACTTAGGTGGACTTTTAGGGTTAATCCGGCATACATGGAAATTTGGAAAATTCAGAAACGGAACTCATTCAATTGAAAGATACTACCTGTACCTTTAACAGCCCTGCCACATTTGTATTTTTATTAAAATTTGCTAAGTATATTAAAATGTATTAGTTTAGCATCTACTAACGTTAACGAATAAAAGCTAGGCTGTCAATAAACATGGCAAAGGAAATTTGTCACTTTATAAGCTAATTGTGTAAATGTATTAAACCTGATATAATCATATCGGTTGCATAATTATCTCACAACGCAGCTCTTATACCTATAAAGAAACACAGAAATAGATAAATCATACAACGGTACATTATATCATATACATTATTGTATATCATCCGTTTGTGTCTTTGGCTGGGGTGGATCTAACTCTAATCTGGGGTATGGTTAGTATTGTACTGTATTTGACCTTTTCTGGTCAGTCTATCTTAGGTCAGGTTTAGGACAGGGGTTCTATATTTTGTGAAAATGAAAACATATATATACTTATATATGTACAGTTCTTTACAGTATATATATATATATATATATATATATATATATGTACAGTATATATACAGTATATGTACAGTATATATATATATATGTACAGTATATATATATATATGTACAGTATATATATATATATATATATATATATATATATATATGTACAGTATATATACAGTATATGTACAGTATATATATATATATATATATATATATATATGTATTAGGGCTGTCAAAATTATCGCGTTAACGGGCGTTAATTAATTTTTTAAATTAATCACGTTAAAATATTTGACGCAATTAACGCACTAGGCCCGCTCAGACAGATTTAAATGTCAGTACAGTGAAAGGCCAACTTGTTAATTGTGTTTTATGGAGTTTTTCCGCCCTCTGCTGGCGCTTGGGTGTGACTTGCATATGTTATGTGGCGTAATGTCGCCCTCTGCTGCCGATTCAGTGCAGCTGATTATTAGGGTTTCGGCGCGCTTTTCTGACGTGATTATATGTCGACGCGAACTCACACTAATAGACAGTGCTATTCAGACCAGCTAACGTCCGCATCCAGTATTCAGTGGCAGTTTTCATAGCCCCATCACACTGTTTGTGTCTAATACATGCATCGCTTGTGAGTTATAATCCTCCTTTGTTTATATTCATGAGCATTAGATAGTTATTGATGATGTGTATTTGAATTTGTTCACATATATGGTGAAATGCAGTTACATTGTTAGATGCTTGTGAGCTAATTGGCTAGTGCTACTGCTCAAATGGACACGTGTGTGTACATTTTATGTTATTTTGTGATTTATGCAAGTTATTGGCACATTGCCTTGTTATTTTCAGTTTTACAAAAATACAAGAAATGTGCTCCTGTCAAAAAGAGATGACTTCAGTAAAGCCCATGCAACTTTGCCACTCCGTCTGATTTCTTTTTGGAACTTATGTTCGCTATCTGTCAATTTGTGTACTCACACACATTGAGGACAGAATAGGGCTACTAGTTTATTTTTTGATTGAAAATTTTACAAATTTTATTAAAACGAAAACATTAAGAGGCGTTTTGTTATAACATTTCTATAACTTGTACTAATATTCATCTTTTAAGAACTATAAGTCTTTCTATCCATGGATCACTTTAACAGAATGTTAATAATGTTGATTTATTGTTATAATAAACAAATACAGTCCTTATGTACCATATGTTGAATGTATATATCCATCTTGTCTTATCTTTCCATTCCAACAATAATTTACAGAAAAATATGGCACATTTTATAGATGGTTTGAATTGCGATTAATTGCGATTAATTAATTTTTAAGCTGCAATTAACTCGATTAAAAATTTTAATCGTCTGACAGCCCTAATATATATATATATATATATATATATATATATATATATATATATATATATATATATATATATATATATATATATATATATACATATGTGTGTGTGTATACTCACCGGCCACCTTATTAGATACACCGTTCTAGTAACGGGTTGGACCCCCTTTTGCCTTCAGAACTGCCTCAATTCTTCGTCGCATAGATTCAACAAGGTGCTGGAAGCATTCCTCAGAGAGTTTGGTCCATGTTGACATGATGGCATCACCAGAGAGTTTGGTCCATATTGACATGATGGCATCACACAGTTGGTGCAGATTTGTCGGCTGCACATCCATGATGCGAATCTCCCGTTCCACAACATCCCAAAGATGCTGTATTGGATTGAGATATGGTGACTGTGGAGGCCATTAGAGTACAGTGAACTCATTGTCATGTTCAAGAAACCAGTCTGAGACGATTCCAGCTTTATGACATGGCGCATTATCCTGCTGAAAGTTGCCATCAAAAGTTGGGTACATTGTGGTCATAAAGGGATGGACATGGTCAGCAACAATACTCAGGTAGGCTGTGGCGTTCCAATGATGCTCAATTGGTACCAAGGGGCCCAAAGAGTGCCAAGAAAATATTCCCCACACCATTACACCACCACCAGCCTGAACCGTTGATACAAGGCAGGATGGATCCATGGTTTCATGTTGTTGACGCCAAATTCTGACCCTACCATTCGAATGTTGCAGCAGAAATCGAGACTCATCAGACCAGGCAACGTTTTTCAGATCTTCTATTGTCCAATTCGATGAGCTTGTGCAAATTGTAGCCTCAGTTTCCTGTTCTTAGCTGAAAAGAGTGGCACCCGGCATGGTCTTCTGCTGCTGTAGCCCATCTGCCTCAAAGTTCGGGATACTGTGCATTCAGAGATGCTCTTCTGCCTACCTTGGTTGTAACGGGTGGCTAACCAGTCTGGCCATTCTCCTCCGACCTCTGGCATCACCAAGGCCATTCCACCCACAGAACTGCCGCTCACTGGATATTTTTTCTTTTTCGGACCATTCTCTGTAAACCCTAGATATGGTTGTGCGTGAAAATCCCAGTAGATCAGCAGTTTCTGAAATACTCAGACCAGCCCTTCTGGCACCAACAACCATGCCACGTTCAAAGTCACTCAAATCATCTTTCTTCCCCATACTGATGCTCGGTTTGAACTGCAGGAGACTGTCTTAAACCATGTCTATATGCCTAAATGCACTGAGTTGCCGCCATTTGATTGGCTGATTAGAAATTAAGTGTTAACGAGCAGTTGGACAGGTGTACCTAATAAAGTACAAAAAAAGTACTAAAAAACTAAACAATTACAGTACCATAGAATAATGCAAAAGGTGTTGATCTCCAAGTTAGAATTTAAAACAAAACAAAACAAAAACCTGAATTGTTGCATAATCTTTTTTTGGCACAATAAGATGAAACATGAATTGTTGCTATCTAAGAATAGATTGCTGTTCCATTCTTCAGATGTATATCTGCCTCACTCTAGACATGAGCTAATGAGAGGAAATAGAGGGATAATACAGGTCGTGATCAGGACTTGGTAGAGTGGCCCATGATGAAACGCTATAAATAGAAGTCTCATCTTGGCTCATGCCCCATCCTCTTGCACCTCCCTGTGCTCTCCCGTCCCACACTTCCATGCCCCCTCTCCGCCACCCTCACCCTGTCCTTCCCGCATTCCACCCTCAACCCGTATGTCTCCGTCCATCCCATGTTCCCATACAGCACCTGCTCTGACACCTCCTCTGCCAACTGGCTGATGTCATGCTTTGGTACCGGACAATCATCCTCACGCTGTCCGGCTAAGTGGCAGCCAACTCAGGGACAGCCGTGCAAACCCTCAAATACAGCTCAACTCCCGCAAACACCTATTCTTTACTGCATCCTCAGCAAGTGTACACACAAACCACAACACTCCACACTCTGTTTAAGAAAAATATACTATTGAGATATAGTTCATATAAAAATTGTATACACCCCTGTTCAAACGGCGGATTTATTCATTAAGAAAAAAAAGATCAAGATAAAACATTTTAAAATGGTTTCCTCCAACAATGTGGCCAATAGCTTGTACAACCTGATAGTTTTTTATTTATTTATTCATTTTTTTAAGAGAAGTCAAAATCAATAACTGAAATGATCCATTTGCATAAGTCCATCCTTAGTGCTCTTAACCATAAACATGTTTGTGTTCAGAAATAATATCAAACAGCTATTTTTTTGTATGGGAGGGGGTGAATACTATAGCTTTAACTGAAGTGTAATGTGAGTGAAGGTGGGCAATAATTGGTATTTGCTTAAATTGCCATTGTAGTCAGACACACTAAAACCAGCTAACTATCAATAGAACAACATGATTTATTTTGTGGCATTATTTTCCCAACTTCAGTCCTCAGTCAAACAAAATGATTAAAATTCTAACCAACCAGCAAAATAATAGATTAAGATACATGTTAATGAGCAGAAGCGCTATGCCTCTTGATCACAGACATCCCTTTTGACCTCTCATTGGTTGCTTCACTGACCCATGACTTTGTTATTGCACACAGGGGTCTGTCTCCTCTAAATACACTTTGCGTACCTCCATTGCTATCTGTCTGTCTGTATGTGTGCTTCCTGTCTGCGTCATCTCTGCTTCCTGTGCTCCATTGAGGAACGAGAAAGTCCTCCACTCTATATCTACTTCAGCCACTCACGGATTAATGTGGAGACTGAAAGACTGGCTTCCTATTGTTTATGCTGGTACACAAACATTCCTGCAGTCGCATTCTACGTCTTGTTTTTATGCTTTTGTACATACTCATTCGGCGAGGCCAATATCAATTTTTGCCATAATTAATTTTGGATTGAAATACTTACCTATCTCAGCGTCCCTCATCTATCTAATACTCTTACAGGGATAACATTTCGTTTAGCCTACCTAAATAACTCTCACATTTTTGTGTTTGTCCCTTATGCACAACTCCATGCAAACTAGCCTCAAGTCCAGCAGAGATGAAGTAGCACACTGAAATGAAATGGTCCATACAGACAGTATTTTTTAGGTTGATGTGAAAAACATAATTAATACAACTACATAATGGTGCCTTTATACTTTGCAATATTGACATTAATATAACCTCTTACTGCTGCACTGAAAACATTGTATATTGATTCAAAATGCAGTCTTTTCGCAGACCGTCAAAGTGATGTGGATTACAGCATATTATTTTTAACAAAACAGTTAATAAAAAACACTTTTTCCAAGTGAGCCAAATTATACCATTGATGGAATACAGTAAATATTTCCACTATATGATGCCGCATTCCAGAAACGCAGACCTTGTTCACAAGTAGCAGGGTTCCACAGTTTGGCTCATCATCCACACGCAAACTCACATTTTGGGCATTAAAAATGAAGATTTTTAAAAACTCCAACCAAAGTGAAGATTTGCGATTTCTGTGTTTGATACATGGTCATGTGCGTATTAATAACCGGAGATTTGAGTTTTTGTTTTTGTTTTTTTAATAGTTGAATCTTCGCTGTCTGCGACAAAATACGTTCATACAGCATATAAGCAACCCGTGTTTAAATTCAGATGCAGTTCGCTTAAACTCACGGAGGTTTTGACACCACTTCTTGTCAAGTTTCGTTTTTCATGCTTATTTTTAAAAGTCCAGATACTGCTCTGTAGGAGAGAGAGCTCTCCTGGAGAACACAGACAAAGGACGATGTTGAGGAGAGTTCTACTATCTTTGCCAATAGATGTCCGAGACATGTCCTCTCTTCAACTCTCCAACTCTCTATCAGATCTCTCAACAGATGCTTCACTGTGTTCAACTGTTTGTGGGAGTTTTGAATAACTGTGAAACACAGTGGCTTGCTAGCTATTTCCGATCAGCTGCAATAAATTGTGAATATTGTTTTAAAATATAAAGTCAAATGAGAGTTTAACCAATGAACTTCCTATTGAAACAAGCAGCGCCTGACAAAGTTTAACTGATTACACATGTAAAAGATCTGATTGGTGAAAAGGTGTCCTCTTTATTGGTTGGAAAGCAAACCTGGACCCACTTGGCCCTTTCTGGAATCGGTTTGACACCTGTGGTCTAGATGGTTTCAGAGGTTATTTTATTCTTGGTAAATCTCAGCGTAATTTATTTTTTTCACCTTGCTGCGGTCAGATCATTTTAACATGTCAAAATCTAATGAGTGTAATTGCAAGTCAAGAGCAGAGGAGCTGAAAGAGCAAGGGTCCCAAGAATGTGGAGCCACTGAGGCGTTTGTGCCTGGAGCCTCCTAGTTTTCTAGCCCCCGTCATTATGGCCCATTTAGAGGATCAGGGCTCTCTAAAACAACTTGTCTGCTTTTTTCTGACTTGACTTTTGAACAGAGTCATGAGGTCACAGCCCGGAATCAACCAGGTCTGTCTGGTTGGATCTGGAGTTACTTCCATTCTCAGTCATCCTCACACGGCCCTGACGCTAGCTTGCAACATCAAGTGCGGCCGACTTCATTCAGTTTAGGAGGAGGAACTGTGAATCACAGAACATCACTCGGCGTTTGTCTCACGCGTTGCCTTGTAGAAACGCTCACACATGCACATAAAACTTTACTTGCGGACAGGCACGATCTGAAATTCCTTTGAAAACCACAGTCCTCACCATTTCTTCACTCCACCCTAATAGACCCTCGCAGACTGCCTTATCCTCACAATCACCCGCAAACACGCACACATTGTAAAGGCACTGTTATTTGAAGGAACTGAAAGAAGGCCTTCCTCATCTGCTCCTTCTTGCAGTAAAAGGAAACTGGAATGTAAGTGAGCTTGTCTGCTTGGTGTAATCCTTGCATTTCCTTATAGTGTTTTAGAGCTTGCTTATTTTGTTTTAAGACTCATTAATTGCCCTGCTCATTTATCAAAAGTTTGTAGCAGATCCTTTTTGCCACAGCTTTAAAACAAATTGCAGATATAGAAAAAAAAACACTTTTCAAACTGTGGATATACCAATGACCACTTTCTTATACATTTTAGCCATTGCATTTTTTGACTCGGTGAAACATAGGTAAACTTGTTTTTCAAATGCACACTATATTATACAGTAAATGGGGATAATTGCTCACCTTCACTCGTCTGACTCTTAATGTATAGCTGTAAAATTCATTGGCATCACAAAATGACAGCTGTATATAATTTCATATTAACAATAATGATAATATTGGATATCGGGCAGGGACTCTGGCAAAATAATTCAATACATATCAAGATACATTAGTTACGATTCAATACAAAGACATCTTTACCGACATAACGGTTCCATTATGATTCGGTTTAATGAGGTGGCTTTTTATCTATGTAAAAATCAGCCATATTATGTAAAATATTATTCTTAACTCTCATTTATGAAGTCCAAATAAAACAAAAAAATCTGCACTTTTACTTCGATGTACATATGTCAGCAGTGCAAGCAAACAAGGGTTGCCACCATTTTGTGACTTTTTCTACCATTCAACTACCCATTTTTCAATGAATAGTATCAAAACTAACGGTGATACTCATGTTAGCAACATTTTTTTTTTTTTTGAGAATATTTAGGTGGCATAAGGATGGCCAAAAGGGTTAATGTGTTGATATAAGGACTCATATATATTTTAAAGAAATAAAAGTATAGACACTGTAAACACGCTTTCTTAAAAAGTGATTAATTTTAATTGTGTGTATTTTAATAGAAAAGGTTTTTCCATTTTTTGAACGGTTTTACTGATTTCTTTCCCATACTGTACTTGTTGAAATAGTACATTACAAAAATGATTTTAATCAGAATCAACAGTATAGAGGTAATCATTTACAACAACGTTTACGCCCGCTTATCAGCTGATCTAGAAGTGAACCTCTTAAAGCTTTCCGCGCGGAAACAGTTTGCACGAAGTACATCCGGCACACATTTTCAGAATGTTTACTCTGTGCTTCTCCGCACAGCTCTTTGCGGCTTGCCACTGTGGTGTAATTGATATTCTCCCAGACAACAGGGGGCAGCAAAAAGTGTGTCAACGGCATACAAGCGCCATCATACTACAACAGAAGTAAAAAATTCTTTTTCCCCCCCTGCCATATGGGGGAGCTCGTGGCTCTCATCAAGGCAAACCAACTTCTGTTATATGATGACATTTTCATTTGGTGGTCTTTATCGGCCGAATGATACACCAAACTTTAGACACAACGATGTTCAATCTTGCTTTGGAGCATGGACTGCTATTATGTAAAATACTACAATTTGACAGACCATGAAACCTGCTGCATAACGAGAATGAGGGGCCGTTTACATGGTGACGCTCCGAGAATACGAAAAATGTCAAATTTGCATTTGCATCTCCATTTGAAGAATGTCGCAATTCCGCATGAAAACGATGTAGTATTCATGCCAGGGGGCAGTGCAGATTTACCGGGCGACATAGAATGATGCATTTTGACCCCACGAAGCTCCCTCAGTGCGGAAAAAAAAATGCCCGCCCACTCGAAGCAATGGCATTTTTCTTTTGTTCAAAAAGGCACAAAAATTGAAACATTCAACTTATTTAATTTTAAAATTGTATTAAAAGAGTAAATTAAAGCCGACATTCCGCCATATTTGCTGTTTTTAATGTTTAGTAGCACCGCTGCGCACGCCCAATGTGAGGTGTACGAGTGCTGAAGTTAACGGCGCGGTCTCGCACCGCGGTAACCTTTGATATGCATACCAAGGAAGCCCCCCTCAATTCCCCGCAATCGGATTCTTCCACTTTGGAGACAGGATTCAGAATTTTTCGTCTTCGCCGACACCATATGCACACGAGGCGAGTCCGCTACTCAGTCTTTGTGTCGCCATGTAAACTGCCCCTCAAATGTCCCTAAACATAACCCCACGGGGGCCAATATGTGAGAGCTCTGTGAAGGGGAACAAATAAAGCTTGAACATCAAAACAATACCTAGGTTTTTGTTGTTTTTTTAAAAAGTGGCCCTCACAATCACTTTGACAGCTTTCGGTGTCCATAGCCTGTGTCAAGATAGTTAGGTGGGTGCTCATGCCATTTTTAAAATGAAGACCATGTTAAGCCTCGGGCAACAGAATCCTGGCCTCGCGATGGCTGGTACACGGCTTGAAAATCGATTTAACTCAAGATTAATGTTGGATTTGTATTGAGGAGCCTGCTTTCGATCAGTTAGATTCTCCCACCTTTACGAACAGATATCGATTCGAATTGGTTTATTGTCCCATCCCTGATTGGAGACATATTATTGTGGTGGTATACCGAATATTTGACTATTGGTCCCATTTTAAGTTGAATTTCAACGTGGTTCTCAGGACACTTTTAAAGGATATTTTGCATGGCTAAGTTCTGTATCTTAAAAGTAAAAAGCAGCATATTAAGATGTTCTGAGAAGCTTTTCTAAAATATATATCTGACGGAAATCTCTCTGGCTACTTGAAGTTCCGCTCTGACACCCCCAATTTGGCCAAATTTCAAAATTGTTCTATATGTATGTGTGACACATCATTGGAAAGTGTAAAGTCTTTTCTAGGGGAAGAAAATTTTTGATCACGAGGGAAATTTTTGACACCTTTAAAAGTAGATCAAATCAGGTGAGTGAAAAATAGACATTTTTGGGACTTTTGAAAGTTTCTCATTTAAAAAAAGGTCTTGGACACCCATCTTGCTACATAATAATTAACGAACACTTCAAAATGATCCCCCTTTGTCTACTCTTGTCTGTAAGACTCAATATGCATGCACTAAGACATGTGGGTGGATGTATAATAATAAAGGGAATCTGTGTGTGAGTAATTGTAGATTTAATTTAGCCCTGTGTTTTACTTTGTAAACTGTAATTGTAAACATGGCTAAGCGGGGAGTTAGCTGTATAGTCAATGATAACTTTACCGCATACATTTTTTGATTTGGCTTTATTTTAATCTGCGCAAAGAAAAAACATTTCCAGGGGAATTTGGGGGTTGAGTTCTAAAATCATAATATTTTAATTTTTGAGTGGGCTTTTAATTCTTAAATCAAATATGATTTAAGAACGTGATTGCGAGATACTGAGAATATAAGGCTCCAAATACTTAAAGGGAACGTATAAATGTGAGTTCATAACACTATCTATATATTGTATTTAGCCTTAAAGCCTAGGACCTAGGCTTTATGATTTAAGCATCTAATGTATCTAATACATCAATATCATCCCATATTAAGCAGTCTAAATGGCAACAAGGGTCGAAAAGATACTGGATAGCACGCAGTTGTCACACTTGGATGGAACGGAGCGGACTCACGTACAGATTTCAATTCAGTCTTTTATTTAACACAAACAATAAGAAGCAGGAACATACTGAGGGCGCTCCAGAAGGAGGAAATAACGAGCTATAAAGTAAAATATACAAACGAGAAACAAGAGAGCCAGGCAAAATGCACTGGAGTTTACAACTACAACGAAGGGCTATGCATGAGGCACAAAATAACAAAGAGCTATGGCAAAATACTATGAGCAACTTACAACTTAGAATATCTTGGCTATGGTCTGGCTTTGGTTGCAACGAAGGGTGAAGACACTTTGGCACAAGACTAGGGAGTGACAAACACATGAGGAATGGGGCACAGGTGGGAACAATAGGTAATCATAATCAGAGACAGGTGAGACAGCAGGAAGGGTGAGTGGTGGAAACAGGAGGTTGAGCCTTCAAAATAAAGCAGGAAGAGACAACAATAGACATGACAACCCACACCCAGGCATGACAGCCGTTCTGTGTCCATAATTCTTACACTAGCGTTTGACTGCAATGTTTTTGTGGCTTTCGGGTAACTCGAGGTGCAAGCATGAGCGAGCGTCATTTAAGACACGCTTATCTTAACGAGATATTATCACCTGCTTTCTTTTTTTCGATCCCAAAACTCTGTGTAACATCTATCACTGAGTGTCAAGACACAGCTGTGAATGGTCACAGACGTACTTTGTGGGTTTTTTATGGGTGAAACACGGTAATACAACAAGGGTCGCGACACGGAAGTCACGGACAAGACGGAGTGGTCGAGATTTTGTATTTCAAATATTTACCCTCTTAAACGTTATTTTTTCTTTGTTTGGATCGATTATTTATCATCTAAAATATCAGGGGGAAATGTGACAGTAAGGAAAAACAAAAAACAATTATTTATCATCTAAAATATCAGGGGGAAATGGAACAGTAACAAAAAAAAAAAAAAATAATACAATTAAGCGACAGTTATGAGGTAGATATCCGTGACCTATTTACAGACACTATTTTTTTCATTGTGACGTAATTTGTTTAGAAGTTTTAAATATGCGAGTAAATAATTTTTTAAAGTCATTTTTTAAACTAAATATTAGATTTCTACAAATGGTAGATATTTCGAATAATATAATTACTTACCTACTTTTCATGGCTGGGTTGAAACAAAAGCGGTTGCGCAGTGTCTGTAAACGGGGGTATCCAGGGTAAAACGGACAAATTAAAAATGGTCCGGGGGCACGCGCAATGAAACTGCTATGGCAACATATAGACATATTGTTCTATCAAACAAAGCAGTTTATTTTAAAGAGAGGTACACTGCAGAAATTGCTTTTTCAGCCTTGTGTGTGTTTTCGGCCATATATTTAAATGCCAATTTTCATAATAGTATAATTGACCAGGATCAGTTGGAATGGGATGGAAGATTAAGATTGTTTTTGAATCCAAGAAAAAACATTATTATAATGTAACATCGTATTTTTGTTTAGTGGCCTTCATGTTTCAACTGAAGACTCAAAATTTGGATAGGTGTTTAACACTTTTGACCTGAACTCTTTTGCTGATTTTTAAAATGTATTCTTGGTGAACATTTGTACGTTTTAAACCAACTCTCATACTCCATGAATCACACATGAAACTAACACTGAATGTGTTCACTCCCATTAATCACAGTTTGGAGACCAACACAGCTTGAATAATATAATAGGTGTATTAGTCACCTCATTCTTCTGACCTTTTTAGATTTTCTAAATTGTCTTATGTGCATTTATCTCTCTTTATTATCATTTGCATCAGCCTCGTTCTTTGCATTTATTTATAATGCATACATTGTGGACTATGGCTCCATTCATCCGAAATCAAAGGAGAATATCTTTGAAAAATTTTCAACTGGTTGAAGCCAGATCTCTTGAAGCATCCCTACTATGAATTTCAAATCGTATTTTACCTTTTCCCCTGGCTCGCCTCTCCTTTGCTCATCATAAGCTTTGTCATTGTTTCCATTTGTTCACACACTTCTTTCCTGTCCTGTTTCAGACTGGTGGGTGCCGGTTGCAACAAAAGTGCTGAGTGAAATCTGAAATTTTCCACTGAAACTATGGTGTGAGGGCCACCAGCATCAAGTTTGGATGGCGTAAGATTGTCAACTGACAGTCTAAAAGTGACTCAGTGTCAAAATGAGGAAGAGGTCAGTCAGAGAAAGGAAGATGATGAGAGACTGATAACTGAGTGCCCACTCTCTGGCTTGAAGTCACTTTTACACACTGTGATTTGAAAACTGAATGATTGCAAATCTTTCTAAGGGTTTGAAATGCATTTTCTGAAGTTTGGAAAATAACAAGTTGACAATGTATCCTGTTCAGAACAGACTTGGTGACTCGAGTCACATCTGTTTTCCTAAACTGTTCCAGATTTTTTTATATCTACGTGACTTGAACTCTCTTCCTCTTTAATCTCATCGATTGAAGTTATTACTGCATCTAAAAAGTCTCGCAATTGTTGGATCTTAGATGCAAATATATTTTCAATATTAAAAGAAGAAGATATATGGCGGAAAACACAGACAAGACTGAAAATGCAGTTTCTGCTCATGTAACCCTCTATAAAATAAACTGATGTATTTTAAGCCAAAAGAACAGTTGTTTTTGATAGAACAATATGTCTATATGCTGCTACAGCAGATTCATGGCCCATTAAGCCCCAGAACTATTTTTAATTAGTCCCTTTTACCCTGGAACCCCCGTTTACAGACATCGTGCAACCGCTTTTGTTTCAACCTAGCCATAAAACGAAGATAAGTATTTATATTTGTTATTCAAAATGTCTGTCATTTTTAGCTTAGAATCATAATTCGATGTCCAATATTTAAAAAAAAAAAACGACTTTAAAAAATTATTCACTCGCATATTTTAAACTTTTAAACAAATTACGTCAGAATTAAAAAATTGGTGTCTGTAGAAATGTAACGGATATCTGCCTCATAACAATCGCTTAATTGTATTTTTTTTTTTGTTACTTTTGCATTTTCCCTAACATGTTAGATGATAAATAATCAATCCAAACAAAGAAAAAAAAAATAAAAAAACTTTTAAAAGGTTAAATTTATGAAAAAGAACATCTCGACCACTCCTTGATGTCTGCAATTTCTGCATCACGACGGTTGTTATATTATCATGTTTCACCCATAAAATTCTCAAAAAATCCAGCTGTGGCCATTCACAGCTGTATCTTGACCTTCAGTGATACATGCTACATGGAGTTTTTTGGATCGAAACAAGGTAAGTACGCGATAATATCTCGTTAAAGTCACGGTGTCTGTAATTCTGCTCTCGTGTGCTCTCACCTCCAGATAGTGTTTTGCTGTTTAAGTTTTTTTTTTTAAATGCCCTCCTGTTACAAATTGTTCTTCCCCCAGAAAATTGAGATTTTAAGCTTTCCAATGAGGTATTACACATGCATATCGGACAACATTGAAAATTGGCCAAATCAGGGGTCACAGAGCAGAACTTCAAGTCACCTGAGTGCCATATATATGTTCATTCAAGTTCATTTTAATTAAAAAAAATATATATATATATATATTTTTTTTACATGAATTAAGTCATATGTCCAATCAACCCAAACCTCTGCAACAATATGGTGGACTACATGGTGGACTAGTTTTAAGTAGAAATAGTTCACTGCGATAGATGTCCAAGCCATTTCACTCAGAGGAGTTGGCAGTGAATGACCACTGTCAATCACTGTCAATCGTAGCCATTGAGGTTAATAAATGTAACGTCTCTTTCTTTGCCAAAGTATTGCGCAGATGGTACACGATCACCATGTTTTGATCCAACTCAGTATTTATTAAATTCAGCCGCTGACAATTATTGAAGCACGTTGCAAGAATTCCTCCATTGTTTCCATTTAATTAATCACTGTATTGTGTAAAGCATTTGTATAATCATAATGATAAGTCACCAAATTTTTGCTTTTCTTCTATGGTTGTTGGATACTAAATACACCTCTTTAAAAAATGTTTCCTGCACTGTAATTGGAGGTCAACGAACACAAGTATTTCATTGTGCATGTTCCAGAGTACAGCAGCCTCTAGGATTTTAGCTTAGTCATGATCCGAGTAAGTGCACGTGTACAGTAGCTTTTCAACTCTGTATCAATTTAGATGTGCTGAATCAATCCCATGTTAAGAATTGCACTTCCAGCCTTTCCTCTTTTGGCTCCTTTTTTAGAGGTTAACTGAGCTCAAGTCACAGTCACGTTGTTTGGGTTGCCTCGTCAACAGGATACAGCCAATGCAGAAGTCAAAAAGGAGCAGTGTTTCGCAAACGTCCAGATTACTTGAGCGCTGGGCAACTTCCCATCTCAGTGCAAGACAAATGTTCAGATAGAGTCTCATAAACACAGCGCTGTGGCAGCTTGGCAAATGCTGAATGCAGATTTGTTCAGCACATTCTCCTCCCATTGCTCTCTCTCAGCAAAGACTTAGGCGGGTCATGTTCATGCACGACGCAAAAGCTCGATGATTTTAATCATTATCGTCTGAGCAATTGCCCTGACGTGCATTGTATCTGTCAAGCCAAACTTCCAATTTGCCACTGAAATTGCTGCTGCTTGGCTGCGTCAGGGAAGGCACACTAATGTAAAATAGCTGTATAACAGGCAGATAACTGTTTGCACAATCTTGTCATAAAACTAACTGAATGCAGAACACTAATGACAACAGACAAAGACTGAGTTGCTTGACTCACTTCTGTTGGCCACTAACTGGCTGATGCTGATCTCAGTGACTTACTGATACTGCAGGGCTACATATGTACTGGTTATATGTTTTTTTTTTTTTAAATGATTACAAATTTGTTTTGGTATTTCATTTGGCTGTTTGCATAATGTTAAACAGTTTGGGAATGCAAAAATGCATACTTGAAATGTGTCACTGTGGTCAAGGTCGACCACAAATAGCAGTCCGAGTCAGTGTTGTCACAGATTACTGGAAAAAAGTAATTTAATTACTGATGACTGATTATGCCTCAAAACAGTAATCTAGTTACTTTACTGATTACTTTATTATCAAAGTAACAAAGTTACTTTAAAAGTAATTTATCACTTACTTTTTACCATTTTTTTCTCCCTTTGCCGCCTCAACGTAAGAATGACAACAGAAAAATGCCATCGTTTGTAATTGAATTTTTCACATAAGGCTTAATCTTTGAGTTAGCGGGGGTTTGTTGAGTCGATGGAGTTGATTTCAACAATCATTGAATCGCGCTAGCTTACCACTCCGTAGCCCTGAAACTAACAAATAACTGACAAACTCTACGGACTTTGTTCAAATCAACTCCAAACACTAATTAAACTCCAGCTAACTTGAACATTAAGCCTAATGTCATAAATTCTGAACTTCCCTTTTAAAATAAAGACCTAGCCGTTAAAACGTTGTCTATACTGTATAAGTTGTAAAGCGATAAAACAAACAACAAAAATGAACAAAATTAACGATAATCCTTCAAAGTATTTCATAATGGGTCCAAATGATTTTTCGAAGATATCATGTGACTAGCTCCTTAGAGACAGTCCTTTGCTTTGCTTCACCAAAACTACAGCTGAGGAAGCAAGATGGGTATTTAGAATGTCTTCTTCTTCTTCTAAGCTTTCAAAAGTTTCAACAACAACTGAGCTTGAACTAAGGATTGAACACGAACAGTGTCAAGATGTTTATTTATACACAGTACAGGCCAAAAGTTTGGATACACCTCATTCAATGCAATACAAATGATGGTCCCAACCACATTGAAAAGGGAACAAATTCCATTTATTAATCCTGATAAGGCATACCTGTGAAGTGAAAACCTTTTCAGGTGTCTGTATCTTCAAGCTTATTGAGAGAGTGCTAAAAGTGTGCAAAATGGTAATACGAGCAGCTACTTTGAAGATAGAATATAAAACCTGTTTTCAGTTATTTCAGTTTTTTTGCCAACTACATAATTCCACATGTTCATTCATAGTTTTGATATCTTTAGTGAGAACTTACAATGTAAATAGTAGTGAAAATATAGAAAACGCACAAATGATGAGGTGTGTCCAAACTTTTGACTTGTGTTTCAGCGCCATCACCATGTTTTGCGCCCCCTTCCACAAAAGTCAAACTTTGGCTATGGTCACAAACTGTAACTATAAAATGTACGTAAAGGCTGGTTACAAACCTAGAAGTGCTGGCTTTCTTGTTGGAGGATTTGTTTCGAGTTTTATCATGTTGTGCTTTAATTCCCAGTGGTTCCTTGAATTGGATGTGGAGATTTTAGCGGTCGACAGTCTTTTTGAGCCAGCGCAAAGTTTGTAACGCAGAGATATTTTTGTCATTTTTACTGGACAGGAAAGTGAAGCAACAGCTGTATTTCCAGTGAGCAACTGCAGCCATTTGTGGTATCTTTCCTGCTTCTTTCACTGTTTGCGTCCTGATGAGGTAGCTATGCGATTGGCCGCCGCCGCAAACAGTGCTCACACAGCATGATAATACCCGTGACCTGTTTTTTTTTGTCCTCCGATTAGAAAACGTGACATGCGATGTCACTCCCAAACTCAAGAGCAACATTTCTATTAGAAATGCTCTTCGTACATAACTGCAGTATTCTTCATTCTACATACCGTATTGGCCCAAATAGAAGACAGTGTTTTATGCATTGAAATAAGACTGAAAAAGTGGGGGTCGTCTTATACTTGCGGTCTAGACATTATACCCATTCACGAAGCTAGATGGCACCAGATATCATTGAAGCGATGTTCTGTCATGAGAGATCTCAGCTACTCTCAAGTTTAACCAGTTTGCATTATTTTATTGCAATATTTTCCTTATTCAGATTTGTTTCAAGGCTACAGTTATAGTTACACTTCACTTTGATGGTTAATGCAGTTATTCCAATTTTGTTGTTTTATCACAATAGATTGGTTTATTTTAGTGCTGTCAAGCGATTAAAATATTTGATCGCGATTAATCGCACAAATGTCATAGTTAACTCGCGATTAATCGCACATTGATCACAACTTTTTATCTATTATAAATGTCCCTTGAATTATTTTAATACTCTTAACAACATGGAAAAGTGGATAGGCTTTCTTTGTGCATTTTTTTTTATTGAAAACAATATTTAGTGTTATATTTCACAGTACCATTCTCACTTTGAGCAGTCATTCACATTTCAAACAATATCTCACACAAGTTCAGACACGTACCTGCAATAATATAAAGCAGCTCTTCAGTGTTGTTAGTCACATAGAGCTCACTCGCTCACTCACTCACTCACTCACTCACTCACTCACTCACTCACTCACTCACTCACTCACTCACTCACTCACTCACTCACTCACTCACTCACTCACTCACTCACTCACTCACTCACTCACTCACTCACACTGGTATCAGTAGTTTCAGTAGTATATGGGGAGAGAGGAGGGATATGTCTCTGTCTCCCTCTTTCTCTCTCTCTGTCTGTCTCTCTCTCTCTCAAACAACCCCCCAACACACACATAAACATTACTGTTCTGAAACATCTACTTTGATTATTAAATTAACAGATAGGCAAATGACATGGACAAACTATGAGTTACCTGCACTGCTCCAACGCAGCTTTGAGCTTCCTCATTTTCTCCAGCTCGGTAGCTGTTGGCATGGCGACATTGCTTGGGTGTAGGGCCAGCGCATCTCTCAGATGTCCCGTATTCCGCTGGACGTGCTTGATCATTTCAAGGCTACTATTCCCTCTAGTTGACACTTCCTGTGTGAGCAACTCTTTCTTCTGATGGTGTGCGGTCTGTTGCTGCTCTAGCTCCACGGTATTTGCTGGGCTGTGTTTGAAATGTCCAACTTTTCGGCATTTTGCCAATGCGCTGTCAAACGGGCTGTTGTGTAAAGAAACCGTGACTGCTCGGTGCACACTGTGTGCGATGCACGGCAATTGTTCAAAAGGAAGCTGTCTGGCCGCAGCAATCAAGTTGCCTGCACTATCAGTGGTCAGTGAGACCACTTTGTGTTCAATGTTCCGGTCTTTGGCTACTTGCATGAAATGCGCTGCAACAACGTCGCTGAAGTGCCTCTCTTCGGTCTTCATAACAGTCAAAGCATGCGACTGAAATTCCCACAATGGGTCGAAATAATGTGCTGTGACCCACCCCGAGGTAATTATCATTACTGAGGGACGTCCAGTAATCTCCAGTGAGCGCGACTGTGTTCGTCTGCTCCAATGCGTGCTGTACCTTGGACTTCTCCGTGAACTTTCCGTTCAGAATTGTTTTCGTTTCCATTTCGTTTAACTCAAACAGCCTACTCTTTCACAGCGAGTGAGCAGGCAAGATCAAGCACATGCGCGCGGCGTGCCTATTGTTTTGTTTCCGGGTTACAACATTTTTTATCACGTTGCAACCAGTGGCCACAGTTGATAAAAACTACAAGTCCAGTTGGTCACAATGAACATTAATCGCGCAATACAAAAAATGGCGCCGTTAAAATTGATTTGCGTTAACGTGTTAATAACGCGTTATTTTTGACAGCAATAGTTTATTTACATTTATTTCAAAAACCAGAAGCCATTAATTTACAAATGTGATTTCACTTTAGTTTACATATTTAAATGTTCAGATATTAAGATTTGAATGAGGCAAACTAACATGTTTTGTCTCCCAAATATATTGTTACAATCATTTGTTTTAGATGTACTGTAATTATTTTCTGTATAAAAATTAATTTGGTGCTGAAAAAGTCTTTTTTCAAACTTTATTCTTGAAAAAGAGGGGGTCGTCTTATATTCGGGCCAATACGGTACATTATGAGGCAATCACAAAATAGTAACGCACAGTCACCAAGGAAACTAACTTTAATCAGATTACTGACTTGAATCAGATTACTGGTTTAGAAAAATGAACGCGTTAGATTGGTCGTTACTAAAAAAAGTAATCAGATTATTGTAATGCGGTACTTGGTAATGCATTAGTGACAATACTGGTCCCAGACATGTTTGGTTGTACTTTTACAACAAAACTAATTTGCAGCTACAGTGAATCATAGAAGCAATGTACTGTAAAATCTGAATACATTTAGATTTGAACTGATGATTTTAAATGCTTACATGTCAACTGAAAAAGAGCTACAAATACAGGACTACTTTAGGTTCGGTGAATCAAACATTTTTAAACAATAAAACACCTCATAACAAAAATGAGGTCAGTACATTCTGATTAGGGATTTTGTTTTTGTTAAAACAGTGGTTTGTAAATGAATAAAAACGTGATTTCATACAAATAACATCTGAAGCGCCCTTCCACTGTCCAGGGTGCGAATCTATTCATAGGATTTACCAAATTGTTGTGAGGTGTATATTGCAATTGCTACGTTAATCAATATTTTTACCAAATCTTGATCATTTGTGTAAGCGATAGATATAAATATTTTTGAGAGAGTTTATACAAAATCAAATAAAAAAATAAAATCTTATTCTAATGTTTATGCAGACTACATCGGTTTTAGAGGTTGCTTTTAGGGTCACGTTTTAGATAACGTATTGTCTGTTAGCCAAAGTCTAAGCTGCAATGTATTTGTTGACATTTTAGCCAGCAGCTACAATATAGCACATTCCCTGACCCTTACCTAATATGTTCTGTGTGATAAATGAGTACTCTTCTGACACCAAAGTGAAGAATTTGTATACGTATATAGTACATGAACAAGAAGCCACTGTTAAACCCTGACTAAATCAAATCTGTTAAATAATCACATATACAGTAAGCCATTAAGTGGTATCTTTTTTAATGTTGGAGTTCTTGAGCATTTCCCATGAGTGCAGGTGTAATGAATAAATGTTTAACAGTAAATGTATGTTTGTTCTTCTGACTCAAGTAGCTGCACAGCTTGCTCCTCACAGCCTCAGTAATTACTTAGTGCTCGAGCCCTAAAATAACACAGTTGGCCCATTTAGAGTCTGAACTTCACCATACAGCCTCACATGACAGAGGCCGAAATGAAAGACTAGTGAGGAGAAGAATCCTTGATTCAGGTAGAATAAGTTCATTTACTTTTTAGCCTTGTCACAGTGTTATTTTGCCTTCCTCTGTGCTTTTATTGTTCTCTTGTTGCCCAATAATTTATTTATATTAACATGCAGAAACATCACCATTCTCTTTTCCTCTTCAATCAGGTATCTGCAGAAACATCACCATTCTCTTTTCCTCTTCAATCAGGTATCTAGTGTGGTCAGGTAGACCTGGGACAAGTTGGGTCTTTGCCACCAAGGCTTGTTTAAGTAAGCCTCTTCAAAGCGAGTCAGTGAAAGAGCGTACTGTACACGGAAAGGGATGTGTAAATAACATACAGTGTTAGTATAACACATGCTTACACCACACATCAGTTACCTGCAGGTTGCACAAAACCTTACAAATATACTTACATGTAGTGCTTTCAAATTTTAACATATAGTACAAAATCTGTGTCGTTTGTTATTCCATTGTCAGTCGATTTCAAAAACATGCAATAGCCCTAAAATTCTTGCTGTATGAAATTCTGATGCTTTTTGACTTGGGCTTATTGGTTGAACACTGTATACAAAATTAGATGTACCCGTCTTTTTTTGTTTGTTTGGTTTTGCGTAGTTTTAACCACAGCATTGCATTCTGTGCATATTGTCACAAAGGTGCCAATGCATCCATGTTTATATAGACAGAGTACAAACTCAGTTTTAGTGTTGACGCTAGGGATGCAACGATACAGTTAAGTCACGGTTCGGTACGATTGTCGATACGAGGGACACGATTTTTGATTTGATTCAATACATTTAATGCCCTCAAACAAAAAATACAAGTGTTATAAATTTTTTTTTTTAATGTTTTTTTTTTTTATTTTGCTAAAAAACAAAAATAACAATGCCATCATATAAACATGCATTTTAGTGCATAATATATATATGTGCTTACTTCTTACTGAGCTGAAGAAATTTAGTTTAAAAGTGCTGAGAACAATCTTTACTGTTTGTAAAGTGAGGCGGAGCACTCTGTTGATTGCTACAGCTCTCTTAGCAGCTAGGTTTACCACATGAGCAAAATATCCTATTTGTGGTCTAAGTCCATCTGTGTCACATACTGAATTAACATTATTTGCAGCATTATCTTTAGTCACTGGTATGGTTTGATTGTGCCTGTTTAACTTCCATTTATTCACGTTGGTTTTTAATTCATCAATGTAGTGTATGGCCAACGTGTCCTGACCCGACCCAAATCTCGGGCAGGGTCGGGCTTAAAATGTCAATTATTACGTTCGGGTCGGGCCGGGCTGGGCTTCTCTCTCGCTAACTTTTTTTGTAATAAATATATATTTATATATGTAAACTAAAATGATGTATGGATGTTAAACTAAGGAATACTACGAGTTATAAAATAAACATTTTGGATGAAACAGAGAAGGCGCTGGATGGGAATTGTGAACAGGAGCCGCGCAGAGCCTCTATTTTTTCAGAGAGGCGCATCCATGTGAGCACAATATCCCACACAGAAATATATTTAACAAACTTTTGCAGCGTTATTTTATTGTGTAAATGCATTTATAATGATTATAAAAATATGTAGACTATTTAAACAATTCAAAAACTTGCGTTTTTTTCTGCCAGCTCGAGGAAATTAAAATAAATGTCAAATGGGCTGCTGCATTTCATTGCCAAGGAAATGAAACATGAACTATCCAGCTCATAGAAAAGACACACAAATATAAAAGATATAAATGTTTATTGAATATGCATATACAGTCTTATTTAACTTGGAGAATTCTTTACAAAAGACAGGCTTTAATTTGGTTTTCCAAGCAGTGCTCTGTCCAGGTCTGACTGACGCATCGCATCCCCGCATTTCCTCCTTCTCGTGAGTCCTCACAGACTCTTCGTGCTCCAGCCTACAAATAAAACATAAAATTTCGGGGGGGTTTCGGGCTCGGGCCTGCAAATCAAGTTAATTGATCGGGCCGGGTTGGGCTTTAATACCCGCGGGCCCGGGTCGGGCTGGATTTTTTAGCCCCGATCTTACCTCTAGCGTGCGTGCATGTGTAGATTTGTAGGGACGGGGGGTTGCATCCGCAGGTTATTGTGTGCTTTTGTGTGTGTTGAACTGAATTTAACTGTTGCTAAACTACCATTGGCCTTTGTGCATTTTTGGCGTGTTTTTTCCCCGTGAAAATACTGTCACAATAATAAACTCTGAGTTGATCTGATCACGTAGTCTTCTCCGTCCGGTCCGTCTGCGGGTGTACGGATTTTGTATTTGCTGCGTCATTCGTAACAGAGTTGGGGGTAGCGCGGCGGACTCTGTGTGCTTCGGGGGTTAAGCTTTAGTCTTTCCTTGCTAGCAATGATCCCCGCGTGTCATAAACAAATACAGCTTCCTCCCAGTTTGGGGAAGGAAGGGGGGCTGCTAGCAGGGAGGAGCGCTTTCTTTCTTTTTTTCAGGGCAAGGTGGACAACTTGGCCTGCGTGGCGAACAAAAAAAAGTTTGGAAAATACATTTAGGGAGCTTTTCATTTGGATCAAATGTTTTTGCGTATTGAATCGAAGAGGGCGTAACGAACGGTTCATTATAAAATTGAGAATTGATGCATCTTTAGTTGACGCCATTTTAATCTTACCATGACAGGACAGTGTATGGAGCACACCTGACTGTAAAGAGTTAAAGGAAACTTACTTCCTAGTAAAAAGTGTTGTAGTTGAGGGGACAAGGGAAAAGGGGGGCACCGTATGCCTGTTCGTTGCCTGGCACATTTCGGCCTGCTTGGCCTGTAGGCTTTTCTCCCTGAGAGCTGAGTCTTCTCCCCAGGTGCCTGCCAACTCCCTGTGGTGGTGCAGCAACATGTTCAATTATGCTTTGGAGCCTGCATGTCTTTCCCTCCTAGTTTGTTTTTGTGTCAGTCTGCTAAAAGAGACAACAGGGGCACTTTGTTTAGATTTATTGTGTAATTCGAGTTAAAATAAAACAACTTAATGGATTGTGTGGTTTAGTTTTTGTTCAGAGATACTCTAGTTTCTATAACCGTTTGGATTGTAGTTTGATTGTCCAAAATTAAGATGAGAGATAACAAAGTTTTACTGATAAATTGGAATTATTTAGAATGGTTGGAATTTACATTTACTGATGAATGTTGCATATCTCGTCTGGAGTACACAACTCTTTCTAGGTATTCACTCTCAAAAAATTGACATGCATGAAAGCTCTTTTTTAATCAAATAGGTTGTTGCAAGAGATGCACTGAAAATTCAGTGGCCGAAAATATCTACAGCATTCAGCAGCAGATGTCCACATGTGCAATACAGATATCTGTAACTGAATTTTATGATTTTGGCAACTCCAGGTAGAGATGTCTGCAATGTCATTTCAATGAGTCATGGTTGAGATATGGATCTTCAACTTCATTTCACCTTGATAAAACTAAGATTACCTCGAGTTAATTTGCGAACGCTATATACACAATTTAATATAAATTTGACTTTGGATTATGGCTGTCTCAAACAGAAATAGGTAGAAATGGGATACTGTCTATTTAAGAAACCAGTTCCCCTCTCTCAATCGTCTCTTTACTCAAGCTCTTCGATTTACTCAGTGTTGCCAATTTTGCGACTTTCTCGCTAAATCTGGCGACTTTCCAAAGGCTCTTGACGATTTTTTTGTCAAAAGCAACAGCAACAAATCTAGTGACTTTTTCTGGTGTGTTTCTTATTCACTTTGTGCCTTTCCCGCTTCTCATCTGTCCTACAGCATGCATTACAATTACATGCAAATGCTCAATCATGCTAATTAGGTAATGACGTCATATAGCGCCTTCAAGCAACTTTTAGGACAGCCAATAGCTACTTTCCTTATTGGGGAGTTGGGAACACTGGGTTTACTTTTGTTTCAGAGTCAAGCCATTCCTGAGGAAGCTCATTGCATATGGAAGTGTGAAAAGAGGAAATCTTTGCATCAGAAAAATACATTTTACATAACATAAAAACATAAATTATTTCATTAAAAAAAGCTCTTACTTGTAGTCTGCCCATGCGCTAATTGTTAGCTAAGCTGTTCAAACTTGTCTTGGGAGAGAGGGGAGCCGAGGCACAGCAGAGGGGAAGTGGGCCGCAGATGAGGGAAATATTGCGGCACACGTCACAGCAGAGGAGGAGGTATGGGAAAGAGGCGGAGGTAGGTACTAGACAGGAAACACTTAATAATTTCTCAAACATGTGAACGGTTCAGAAAATTACTCTGACTGTGTTTTTAACCAGGGAATGATCATATACAGTGGTGCTTTGACATACGATCGCATCGACATACGATCCTTTTGACATCCGACATAAAATTTGACTCGTCATTTGTCTCGACATATGATGATATGCTCGGTATAAGACAATTTATGACAGCGTTGCACGGCATGGAAGCACGGCCAATTTTCTTGTGAGAGAAATAAACATGGGTCCAAAGAAGGTTAGTGCAGTTGGTGAAAAAAAAGGAAAAAAGGTGACACTTACCATTGAAATTAAGAAGGAAATGATAGGAAAATATGAGTGTGATGTCCGTGTGAGTGAACTGCCTAGACAATGCGGCTCATCTCCCCTCCCTCGAACCTCCATTCAACAGTAAGCTAAGGTGACATTAAAAATGCATGTCATTTGTCATTTCATACTTTGTCTTATTTTAATTGTTTTACATGTGTCTCATACATTGCATTTGTTAAATTAGAACACGGCTCATCGTATCCGCGTGCACCCGCCATCTCCTCCCGCCTCTGTTCGGCAGTCTCTATAAGTTTAGGGAACAATAAATAAATATATATATATTTTTTAAAATATCCATCTATCATTATTATTATTATTCGAATTTGTATTTATAATTCGTTTTGCTGTGTGTAATTGTTATTAGTAATTGTACCTGCAGTATTTATTCTGGATTTAGCATGGGTTTTTGTTTTTTTCCATTGAACAGATTTTTTATTTTTCAAAACATATTAACAAACTGGAACATAAGTATAATGTTAAGTTAAGATAAACTTTAAAAAAAAAAAAAACAATAACTGAAATATTCTAAATAAAATTAAAATTAGGGCTGTCAAATTTATCGTGTTAATGGGCAGTAATTAATTTTTTTATTTATAATGTCAAAATATTTGACGCAACTACCCCATGCACGGAATGACCCGTTCATGCATTGCCTCAAACAGTTTACAATGACGCCGTTTTAGCGCACTGGAAGCGAAAAGGCAGAGAAATGCGAATGGACACAGGCATTCATTGACAATCAGATGATCTTTTTCTCAACACGCTTAATTGAACACAACGCAGAACATATTGTACACCATTTGCAGCCACCAGTGACAGTCATAGTTGCCCAACTTCCCATCATGCATTTGGGCAGAGCAGGGGACAATCTTAACACGCTTAATTGAACACAACACAGAAATTACTGTATACCATTTGCAGCCACCACTGACAGTCATGGTTACCCAATTTCCCATCTTGCATTTGTGCAGAGCAGGAGACGATCTTTTTCTTAATACGCTTAATTGAACACAACGCAGAACATATTGTATACCACTTGCAGCCACTACTGACAGTAATGGTTGCCCAACTTCCCATCAGGCATTTGGGCGCTACAGTATCATTTAGTGAAAGCACAAAAATAATATTCCTATCTCTCAAAAAAATAACGTTCACAAAAAGAAAAGCGCTCAATGCAAAGAGAACTGGCATTCCCAATCAAAATAGCTCTGCAAAATACACATAAAAATTACTCAGACTTTACTTGGCTGGATCTCTAAATAATTTTAAACTCGCCATTGACACCTTGTGGTGTATTTCAATCACTACGTAGTTAAAGACACTGTGGAAGAACGGCAGGGAGCCCATGTGACGTCTCGCTTGGCGACATCAACAATGGTGAGCTATTAGTTTATTTTTTTGATTGAAAGTTTTACAAATTTTATTAAAACAAAAATATTTAGAGGGGTTTTAATATAAAATTACTATAAGTTGTACTCAAATTTATCTTTTAAGAACTACAAGTCTTTAACAGTCCTTTAACAGAAAGAATGTTATTAATGTTAGTGCCATCTTGTGGATTTATTGTAATAATAAAGAAATACAGTACTTATGTGCAGTACGTTGAATGTTTATGTCCGTCTTGTGTCTTATCTTTCCATTCCAACAATAATTTACAGAAAAATATGGCATATTTTAGAGATGGTTTGAATTACGATTAATCACGATTAATTAATTTTTAAGCTGTCATTAACTCGATTAAAAATTTTAATTATTTGACAGCCTAATTAAAATAAATCCAGTCCAGTTTTTTTTTTTTTTTTTTTTAACCTGTCCTGTTCATCTGTTTGAATCCCTTGTGAGTGTAAGCCCGTTGGCGACCGACCCTACACTGCCCCATTGCCAATTCCGGCACCGGGACCTCCCACCCGAACGCGCCCTATCAAATCCAGTCGCACGCGAGCCCCACCAAGTGCGCGACAGCCACACAGACGAGCGGAGACGCGACGCGGGCGCCAACCCAGGGCCACGGCTCCCACCCAGCCAGCCCGGGAAGGGAGGACGGGCGAGGGGGGCTTCAGCGCAGCCCATCCCTCCTCCAGCTGCCCAGCAAAGGAGCCATCGTCGCCCACCCCCCCAGGATCCAGGGTGGTCCCCTGGGCCGCACCCATCAACTGGCCTTCAGGGATGGCAAGAGGGGGTGCACAACCAACCACACAGCAAAAGTGATTGTTTACTGTTAGTAGCAAGTCTTAAGTGGGTTCGAAAAGTGTTTTTGTCAAGCAGAGACTAAGCGTAGTCTCGGTGAAACAGCCTGCTGCTGCGAGGATGCACGCGAGCGTGCACAGGCACATGTTCACTCAGCCTCTCTATTGATGAGAAGAAAAATCGCTGTTTGGGGCAGTTTCCGTTAAAATGTCAGGGCTCCGTGTACTCATCAGGGCATGGGGGAGCATGCATGGAGTAGAAAATTATTTTACATTAACATTAAAAATTCCTATATTTTCCCTAGTACCATTAAATTAATGACAATTTTTACAATTGATTTTACAGATTAACAAAACAGCTGCATATATTCATAATTCATTTGAGGATACTCTATTTGCAACTGCATTGTAAATGTAATGAAAAGATATCTGAAAATGATTGTAGATAGAATGTAGTTGCTGATTTAAAAATTGTTGTTGACAAGACAAAACTGAATTACAAATTGCTACAACTCATATTGAGTTAAATGTTTAACTGTAAAAGGGCTTATCTACAGTCTCTTCAACATGTGTCTTAAGCCACAAAGACATCTATCAGCTATGAGGTCTCTTTCACCTGCCAACTCTTACTATTTTTGCTCACGTCTGTATTTCCAAACTTAAACCTGCAATGCAGTAGCCTTAAAGGCTCAACATAGGAAAGGCCTAATTTTGGAGTGACTCAGGAGCAAAATGGTCTTTTAACTCACCAAATGCGAATCTGATAAGAATAACTGCTGTTTGATTACTACTACAGAAGAATAATGAGTTCTGACTCCAAATCCAACTTTACCCAAGCCATGCCCCAGAGTTGAGCAAATCTCTGAAAGTGCACATGTTGACTTGTTCATTTAATTGGGATCTGTGTTTGCGTGTGCATGCGCTTATTTGTGGTTCTTGTAAGTGTACACATGTGTATGCGCCTACATGCATTTCTAAAGTTATCTTACTAGGAGGGTAAGTATTAACACTGCCAATAAAACAACATGAATGTTTGTTCAGAGCCTCACCTTGTTGTTCCACACCCGTCCATAATTCCCATTTTCACCAACAACAGTAACGTGTAACGAAAATGTGCTGTGCTGTGCTGTGCTGCATAAGCACTCTCTGCAAGTAGAACCATTTAAAACTCTGCCTGCTGCTCTGATAAGTGATTGTAAATATGTGTACTTTTGTCCGTTTTCTATAGTAAACACATGGGCATCCGTGCACACACATGCACCTTATCACTGTGATTGTAATGGGAGTCAGTAGTAACTTATTTTGATTTATGCACCTATATACTGCAAAAAAAAAAGTGAACACTAAAGTAACACAATGTAGATATGAATGAATAAAATATTTTTATTAAATACTTTATTCTTTACATAGTACAAAAATTATCAATGAAAATCAAATGTATCAATCCATGGAGGTCTGAATTTGGCGTTATACTCAAAATGAAAATGGAAAAACAGTACAGGCTGATCCAACTTTGATGTAATGTCATTTAAACAAGTCAAAATGAGGCTCAGTAGTGTGTGTGACTGTGCCTGTTTGACCTCCCTACAACGTCTGGGCATGCTCCTCAAGAGACGATGGAGGGTGTCCTGGGGGATTTCCTCGGAGATCTGGACCAGGGCATCACTGAGCTCCTGGACAGTCTGAGGAGCAACCTGGCTTTGCCAGATGGATAAAACATAATGTACCATGGGTCTTTTTAATTTTGTTCAGACGAATGAGGGGGCCAGTCAATTTTATCAATTCCTTCTTCCTTCAGAAACAAGCGTAGCTTATGACAATGGGTCTGAGGATTTCATCCCGATACCTAATAGTAGTCAGGGTGCCATTATCTAACCTGTAGAAGTCTGTGTGTCCTTCCAGGGATATGCCTTCCCTGACCATCCCTGACCCACCGCCATACCGGTCATGCTAAATGATGTTGGAGGCAACATAATGTTATCCAATGCATTTCACGTCTGTTGCATGTGCTCAGTTTGACCCTGCACTCATCGGTGAAGAGCACAGAGCGAGTGGCATAGTTGCAAATTCTGGTGGTCTATGGCAAATGCCAATCGAGCTCTAAGCGGTAAGGCAGTGAACACGGGGCTCACTATAGGATGTCAGGCCCTCAGGCCATCCTCAAGAAACCTGTTTCTGATTGTTTGGTCAGAAACATTCACACCAGTGGCCTGCTTGAGGTCATTTTGTGGGCTCTGGCAGTGCTTATCTGTTCCTCCTTGAACAAAGAAGTGGATACCAATTCTGCAGAAAGTTTAAGGACCTTCTACAGCCCTGTCCAGCTCCCCTGGATTAGCTACCTCTCTCCTGGAATATCCTACAGACCGCCAGGTTGCTCCTCAGACTGTCCAGGAACTCAGTGATGCCTTGGTCCAGATCTGGGAGGAGATCCCTCAGGCAAACATCCGCCACCTCAACAGGAGCATGCCCAGGCGTTGTAGGGAGGTCCTACAGGTACTGGCCACACACACTACTGAGCCTCATTTTGACTTGTATAAAGGACATTACATCAATGGATCAGCCTGTAGTGTGTGTTTCCACTTGAATTTATAGTATAACTCCAAATCCGGACCTCAATGGGTTGATACATGTGATTTTCGAATGAATGAATTTTTGTGACTTTGTTGTCAGCGCATTTAACTTTGGAAAGAACAAAGTATTTAATAAAAATATTTCAGTCATTCAGATCAACAACGTGTTGCGTTAGTGTTCCCTTTATTATTATTTTATAGCATTGTGTATATGTGTGTGTGTGTGTGTGTCTGTGTATTTCATTTACAGGCATCAGCACAAAGGACTCACTGAGCAGTTAGTAATATAACATGGTCACTGTGACAACATGTAAACAAGTGTTTGCTGTAATTCAACATTCATTGGTTCAACAACTTTGGTTCATAGCTCATATTCTGATTACCACAAAGCCTAATTCTACCAAATTATCAGTATTCTTGCCTTGAAAATGGTTTTGTGTCCTATCAAATTTTATATTGTGCTTGTCTTTTTCAGGGTCATGGGTGAAGTGTTCCTGACAATCATGTTTTGTTTTTGTTTTTTTTCCCCACACTTCTAATACACCCACACATGTATTAATATGTATCCGTATATGTATTCGTGGAATATCCCCATGGAGAGCTGTTTATTAGCCCAGCAAGCTGTGCCACTGGGGAGCAACATTTGTAAACATCATGCCTGGAGAGGCCCGTCTCGGGTTTGTGTGTGGGTGAGTGTATTTATCTTTACACATTTGAGCAAGAAATCTCAACGGGAGCTTTCACTCAGTTTGTTTTTCTGTCTAACATTATCTACAAGTAATGGATGTGCATGTTGCATGTGCTCTGAATTCCCTCAAGATAAAATCCAGGAAAATAAATACTGGTACAGACATTTTGTAAGATATACCATTTAGTGCAGCCAGAAAATTATTCATGTTCTGAAACATCATACGTAATACTTAAAGGTTTCATGTAATTTACACTTAATGGATACGAGACAGCAGCAGCTGCATTTAGGCAGCTTTTTTTTTATTTATTTATTTTTTTTTTTTATGACTTTGCGTGCACAAAGTTTGCAAAAGGCCTCCCAACAATTTGTATAGAGCCGCTCAATCAGGCGTGTGCAATATGGCCACAAATGGACATCAAACACATGACACAGCCACCATTCAGTTATGGCCTACTTCTCTCTCTTGTACTTTCCGTCACTCTCTCTTTCACGCTCAATCTGAGGCACATCTTCAATCAACATCAAGTAGAAAAGACATGTTCAAATATAATCTTTATTGAACAAGTATATTGAAACAGGCAAACAATTTGTTTCCAGTAATTTTAGCTGCTCTGCCATGCAGCCAACAACGAAATATATATTTTGGACAGATATAAATATACAAAAATTCATTTAGCAATAAAAATTGACCCTTACAGTGGTAGGACAAGTGGGAAAATGTGCTGAGAGCCATCAAGCCACTCACCATACGTAGACAACTATGTGTTTGATTAAAAATTTAATTACTGAGGAGACGACATACTGGAGCATTCCCAGCAAATAATTGACGGACACTTCAGTATAAACTGGGAGTCACTAGTAAAAAAATGGAACTTTCACAGTTTTGGTTACTCATTGAATAAAATGTTGGAGTTTCCTTAGGTTTAGTGTAATAAAATCCTCATCATTTCACATAACATAAAAGGATCATGAGTGGAACAGATGACACTGTGATTCACATTCTGTTTTTATTTCACATCGAACCTGGGTGACAAACAGGTAATAGCTTTACCCAACTGTTTTCCTCTCTCTCGCTCTTTCTTGCTCTCTCTCTCCATCCATCAGCCCAAGACGGAGTCACACCGCTTGCTGCCACTGCCACTTGCTGACACTGACCAATATCTGTATAGAGGTGTGCCTAGCCCCACAGACACAGATCCCCATCCCTTCAACTCCTTCCACAGCAGGTTCAACCCCAGGCTGTTTATTTAACCATTAGCCTCTGGGAGGGGTTGAAAGTCCCAAAAATATGGGATATATGGATTTTAACAACACTGACATGTATACACACACACTGGAGCACATGTAACTTTAAGTAACGCAGTTGCTTGGTTTTGGACTATTAAAACACAAACATCAAAGCCACACTTCCTTGTCTGGCTTGACCACTTCCATCTCTCTCTCTCTCTCTCTCTCTCTCTCTCTCTCTCTCTCTCTCTCTCTCTCTCTCTCTCTCTCTCTCTCTCTCGCGCTCTCTCTCTCTCTCTCTCTCTCTCTCTCTCTCTCTGTCATGTTAATGTTCGCATGCTAATCAAATTACCTGCCTTTTCTCTGAAGGATCATCTCCAAAGAAGGACAAAGACTTTAAGCTGTCTGTGGTGAACTATATTCACAATTATTAAGGAGAAAACTTAATATTCATAGTTAGTAAGCGTTACCTAGTAGTGGTTAGTAGGGTGCGTTGCAACCAACCCAATGTGAGTACCGACAGGATGTGGGTCTAATAAATTATGCTTGTATGTATGAGATTATTAACAAGTGTTTGAATAATATAAACAATTGAGTACAACCCTTACATGTTACGATCGTGAGCAGAGAACCCTAAAGCAGGAACGTGAGATGGCGTGGTTAGGAAGTCAGAGTTTAATAAATGCAGAGCCATGGGGTTCTTAACGTGGAGAGCCTGTGCGGAGGTAACAAAAGACGTGAGGTGTTGGTGAGATCCTAGGACAAAGCAAGAATCAGATAAGTTTACTCAGAAATATCTCTGGCTAGCTTATGTATGCTGTTGATGACGATTGCTGATAGCTGCTATTGCACCCGTTAGGTGCTGGTCCTGGAATGGGATGACAGACACACCTACACACTTGCCCAGCCCGGTTAGCTTGTGCATGTACCACGCATGTTCCACTCACATTCTGTCGGTACTCATATTGGGTTGCGACATGGTGACGACTTCCATAAGGTCAAAATGGAGGACATCTTAAAAAATAAAATGAAATAAACATCAGACGTGCAGTTTATTTTCATCAACAAAACAGTTTTGCATGCTTTAGAGCTCATATTTGTGTGACTAAATAGAAAAAAATACCTACTAACGGTGTTCTGCCAAAATATCCTACACGGTGAAACGTTCTACCAATTCCCAGTGCGCTTGCACATGCATGCATACCTCTGTTAAAAGCAGCGAGCACTTTTTTTTTTTGTTTTTATTGAGACTATTTTTACTTTTCCAATGCTTCAAAATACTTTTGCTGTGTGTTTTCCTATGATATCGTTTAAGCATTGTGTTTGGTAGCTTTAAAACAGAGTGTTTATCAGTTGACCACATTAGTCATGTAATGTATTTAAACCACCCTTATTTGATATTATTATGTCTAAGAGTGTGACAATATCTCGATACAGCGATATATTGCGATATTTTGCAACCCGATCGGTTATCGATATGCTCCAGCCAAGTATCGATACTTTTATTTGACATATTGGCCATTGGATGCTGTAAACTGCTCAATGTTTGTTGAGCAATTCCTTGGCGGTCCACTAGGGGCGCTCAAGAGTGGCGATGAAGGTAAAGTGCGCACAAGTCGTCTAGAGAAGAAGAGAGGAAGCTCCAAGTGGGTTGAAAAAAATAAAAACGCTTCGTGGGAAGGGTGGAGGAAAAAGTGACAAAAATATTGCTACAAATCTCACATCTGGACACACTTTAGATTTTACACCAACAACAAAGGAAGTAATGTGAACAAGGACTTTGCTGTATGCAAGAATTGTCTAACAAAAATAAGGTTCACTGGCAGCTGGTGAAGTGGACACGGATTTCTTCACTGCTTTGCTTTCATCACTTGAAGTAAAAGTTTTGCAATGTAAAGGATTTTTTATTTTACATGTATTATTTTGATGACATTTGGTGTTGAGTGATATTGAATAAACCAGGACCCTAAACTGGAGGAAAATGAATATCGAACAAGCCTACATCAATTTACTGATTTATTTGATGTTATTTGAGAACCACTTTCCATCTAGTTTATTACACAGTTATTACTGCCATTTTGATGCAATAAGCCATAAAAATGGTTTGAATAGTTTCCAAGATATATGAGTAGGGATGGGAATTGATACGATTTTTATGATTCCGATTCCATTATCGATATTGCTTAGCGATTCAATTCTTTATCGATTCTTTTATTGATTCTAATTTCGAGAAAAAGAAGAACAAACATTTTGATTGGCATTGAGTTTGTTTAATCAGAAGTCACAAACTCACAACGAGGTCGAAAGAGGCCCAAAGCCTCAATGTTAACTGTGGCAATAAGTGGCAAATGCACAAGAATGTGTAACATTTTACTGAAACATTTTTCTAATAGAAATAAAAAATATTGGTATATATTGGCATATACAGTGGGGAGAACAAGTATTTGATACACTGCCAATGGGTTTTCCCATTGGCAGTGTATCAAATACTTGCTCTCCCCACTGTAGGTCGTTGTTCTGCCTTTGGCAATATGTGTTAAAGCAGGGGTCCCCAAACTTTTTCCTGTGAGGGCCACATAACTTTTCCCTTCTCTGATGAGAGGCCGGGGTCACGATTGCAGGAGTGCTTAAATCTAAAAAAAAGATTGTTTTTCAGAAAGCCACAATCAAATAACCCTCTGTGGATTTTTCACTGAACAAAAGTAAATAAAATAAAAATAACAAGAGTTATTCACTGAAAAAGGCCAGGAAATAAATAACACTACTGAGGGAGGAAAAAAAAAAATCAAAATGCTCTGTGGTATTGTTCAGGGGGCCGGACCAAATGTGGAGCCGCAGTCCGTAGTTTGGGGACCCCTGTTAAAGTGTATTATTTACTAGAGGTGTGCATCGGTACTGCCCTCATGATTCGATTCGATTACGATTCGGAGGGCCACGATTCAATTCGATTCGATTCGATTCAGAGGGTCACGATTCGATTCGGTTCGATTCGGCAATGCATCGCGATGCATTAAAATTCTAAAGCAAAGCATATTTTTCGTGAATCATGAGGCAACACAAGCGGTCAGACATTAAACAACTTTTTTATTGGCTCTTGTGTCACTCCTGGTTGAAGTCAAATGAAAATACTTTTAGATATATATTTAAAACAAAAAGCAGATCACAGCATTTAATTGGTGCTTTGAATGAGACCAGGGCTTTCTCTTTTTTTTACACACAGTAGCAGCCTTTCACACAGTGCAACATCTGAACTCGTGTGCAAAATCAGTAATAACAGTCACTGTATTTTAGTCACAACAACCCATCGATAAAAATATTCAAGTAAATATTAAAGAAAGCGACAAAGAAAATATTGTAGTGCAGCAGCATCTTTATCGTAATATCAATCCAGGGATCAGTTCAGTTGCAAACAAAACATCCAACTAAATTGCAGTGTAGAACAAAAGTAAAATGTAGGCCTAGCCCACTATATATGTGCAATCAACTTAGAAATGCAATCAGTAACTACCACATAACAATAAAAAATAATGAATTAAAATGAAGTGCAGCAGCATTTTAGCAGCCATAAAAATCTGTTTCAACATGAGGAAATATCATTTTTTTGCAATTGAGAGAGCAGAGAGATAGTAGAGGTTAGATGGGGCCTAAAAAATCCAGCCCGACCCGACACGGCCCGCTGGTATTGAAGCCCGACCCGGCTTGGAGTGACGCGAGAAAAAAAAACGCAGCAGCAGCAATTTATTTTCATTTCTTCGAGATGGCAGAAAAAACGCATGTTTCTTAATGTTTAAATGGTCTACATATTTCTGTGATCATTATAGAAGCATTTACACAACGAAATAACGCTGGGAAAGTTTAATATTAAAAAAAAAAACATGCAATTTTACAGACACACAGAGGAGAAGATTCAAAAGGATCACATTTGTGTTGCCTTTGTGTGCATAAAAAAGTGTCTTTCGTAACGAATTCTCAGTTGGCAGAAAAAAACCGCAAGTTTTCTTAATGTTTAAATAGAAAATTTTTTTTTAGTATTTTCTTCCTGTATGCATCCAAACAAAACAAGCTGAAAGCGCAGGGTAGTACTTATGGGGTCAAATTCGCCATTGGTAGATGTTTCGCCAATGTAGCATATTTTAGCAGAACAACAGTATCAACGGTGTGCATTTGTGAGAAACAAAATTCTTAAGAGCAAGATTTTTTGTGTAAAAACAGTGAGAGCATTGAACTGTTCAATGTTCAATATATGAGGAACAACTTTACAAAGTTCAGCTGCCGTTATTTTGTTATCCAGAGGCGAAAAAGGTTCTCGCAAAAAAGTTTTCAAAGTCGACGTACCTGCTGCTCGCGTAATTCTTTTGTGTTTCGCGCTCTCCGCTTGACGTTCTGCGGCTTGTTTGCCCCTGATACTCAAGTCAAATCAAAAATCAAATCAAATTTATTTATATAGCCCTTTACAAAACCCAAAAGGCCCTCAAAGTGCTTTACAACAAAACATGGCTCAAGATAAATAAAAGGCAGGAAAATATTATACATTGACATTAAGAAAAAAAATGAAACAAAGACAGCGCATCGCGATAAAAGTCCAGCAAATAAATCAATAAAACTGATAAAATCCCAAAACATTAAAAACCCTTAAAACCAGGCTATCGTAATCTGTGTAAAAGGTGAGTCTAAAAAGGTGTGTTTTTAACCGAGACTTAAAAAGGCCTAGATCCGTAGTGGTGCGGATTTCAGGGGGAAGGCTATTCCACAGCCTGAGGGCAGCAACCGCAAAAGATCGGTCTCCCCACTGTTTAAGTTTTGACCTCGGAACATGTAAAAGAAGCTGGCCGGTCGAGCAAAGAGTCCTGCCAGAGTTACAGAAGGTTAAAATTTCCGATAGATAAGATGGAGCCTGGCCATTAATAGAATTAAAAACCAACAGTAAAAGTTTGAAATCAATTCTAAAATGGACTGGAAGCAAGTGGAGTCAACGTCACACTGTCAAAGCATGCAGAAACCGTAGACCGAGTCTCAACTGCTCTTGGCGAGGAAATCACGTTCTTTCGTCTATTCAGTGTTAAAAAATGTCCACCATTTTGGCATGTTTGCTAGCTCTTTTGTGAAATCTCGGCGAGGAAATGATGTCGTCAGATAGCCACATGTGAAGCTTTGTTTACATTATATTGAACAGATGCTATAGGACTTTTTAAATGAAGCCAATCTTGGACAAGGCTTAGGGTTAGGACAATCACAGACCAGTTGTGACAACCGTGGGGCTGAGTTGTGTCACATACACTGAACTGCGGCCATTTTTATTTAAAAGCCGGACTACAAAGCGTCTGGCTAATGGGATGTGCCCGACACCAGACACATCACTGAAAAGGCTGAATGTACATCCTAAAACTGGACAGGTGGTCACCTTCGTGGTTAGTGGGACCAAACATTAATGCTAACTTATTCATAGTCGCCTTTGTCTGTGTTTTTCTGTAAGGCATTGTCTTGTAACTATTCAATCTGAGTGCTTCAGGTTGATGTGAGGAGAACAAACTCTATACGGTCTGAGGAATCAAGCAACAGCTACAGCAGGGGTATCCATCTCCGGTCCTCGAGAGCACCTATCCCTCTTGTTTTCCATGTCTCCCTCCTCCAACACACCTGACTCAAATAATCACGATCGTTATCAGGCTCCTGCAGAGTTTGCTGATGAGCCGATCATTTGATTCAGCTGTGTTAAAAGGAGGGAGAAACAAGCTGGAGAGGGGCTCTCGAGGACTGGAGTTGGATACCCCTGATCTACAGACATATGAATAACCTTACATCCTGCCTAATGAAATGGCATTAAGAGAAAGATGATTCCCCAGGAGACCTACAGTGCCTTGCAAAAGTATTCGGCCCCCTTGAACCTTGCAACCTTTCGCCACATTTCAGGCTTCAAACATAAAGATATAAAATTTTAATTTTTTTGTCAAGAATCAACAACAAGTGGGACACAATCGTGAAGGGGAACAAAATTTATTGGATAATTTAAACTTTTTTAACAAATAAAAAACTGAAAAGTGGGGCGTGCAATATTATTCGGCCCCCTTGCGTTAATACTTTGTAGCGCCACCTTTTGCTCCAATTACAGCTGCAAGTCGCTTGGGGTATGTTTCTATCAGTTTTGCACATCGAGAGACTGACATTCTTGCCCATTCTTCCTTGCAAAATAGCTCGAGCTCAGTGAGGTTGGATGGAGAGTGTTTGTGAACAGCAGTCTTCAGCTCTTTCCACAGATTCTCGATTGGATTCAGGTCTGGACTTTGACTTGGCCATTCTAACACCTGGATACGTTTATTTTTTAACCATTCCATTGTAGATTTGGCTTTATGTTTTGGATCATTGTCCTGTTGGAAGATAAATCTCCGTCCCAGTCTCAGGTCTTGTGCAGATACCAACAGGTTTTCTTCCAGAATGTTCCTGTATTTGGCTGCATCCATCTTCCCGTCAATTTTAAACATCTTCCCTGTCCCTGCTGAAGAAAAGCAGGCCCAAACCATGATGCTGCCACCACCATGTTTGACAGTGGGGATGGTGTGTTCAGGGTGATGAGCTGTGTTGCTTTTACGCCAAACATATCGTTTTGCATTGTGACCAAAAAGTTCAATTTTGGTTTCATCTGACCAGAGCAACTTCTTAAACATGTTTGGTGTGTCTCCCAGGTGGCTTGTGGCAAACTTTAAACGAGACTTTTTATGGATATCTTTGAGAAATGGCTTTCTTCTTGCCACTCTTCCATAAAGGCCAGATTTGTGCAGTGTACGACTGATTGTTGTCCTATGGACAGACTCTCCCACCTCAGCTGTAGATCTCTGCAGTTCATCCAGAGTGATCATGGGCCTCTTGGCTGCATCTCTGATCTGTTTTCTCCTTGTTTGAGAAGAAAGTTTGGAAGGACGGCCGGGTCTTGGTAGATTTGCAGTGGTCTGATGCTCCTTCCATTTCAATATGATGGCTTGCACAGTGCTCCTTGAGATGTTTAAAGCTTGGGAAATCTTTTTTTTATCCAAATCCGGCTTTAAACTTCTCCACAACAGTATCTCGACCTGCCTGGTGTGTTCCTTGGTTTTCATAATGCTCTCTGTACTTTAAACAGAACCCTGAGACTATCACAGAGCAGATGCATTTATACGGAGACTTGATTACACACAGGTGGATTCTATTTATCATCATCGGTCATTTAGGACAACATTGGATCATTCAGAGATCCTCACTGAACTGCTGGAGTGAGTTTGCTGCACTGAAAGTAAAGGGGCCGAATAATATTGCACGCCCCACTTTTCAGTTTTGTACTTGTTAAAAAAATTTAAATTATCCAATAAATGTTTTTCCACTTCACGATTGTGTCCCACTTGTTGTTGATTCCTGACAAAAAAATTAAATTTCATATCTTTATGTTTGAAGCCTAAAATGTGGCGAAAGGTTGCAAGATTCAAGGGGGCCGAATACTTTTGCAAGGCACTGTAAAAGAACAAAAGACATTAAACAAAATAAACTTTAATACATTAAACATTACAACAGGTGGAGGGTTTTTTCATTGCTATGTTGTCTTTAACCATGAGCACATACTAGTATATTTGAATGGTTGGTACTGCCAAAAAGCTCTGGTGGAATCTGATTCAAATAGCTTGTTCTCCTTTACCTGCCGAATGCTGCGCTCTTCCTATAAGAAGCCTGACATAAAGGTACACAGTACTGCTGAGGGTAAGTGCTCATTTTGTTCACTGGTATATTCATTTTGCTAGTCGTATTGAAGGGTACCACTCAAGCCAATATAGTATGCCGAAAATCGCCATGCTGCTTAAAAATTGTTGCCGGAAGTGACTTATTCTCCGTGGCATATACAGTACAATAATTTTTTACTATTTGAAGCCAACAGTGTTCAATAAAGTAGTTGTATCATTTGATTAATTTTAACGCAATTGGGAACATTATTTGGAATAGCTAACTGGAGCCTAATATCACCTTCAGTGATTGGCAGCGTCAATATGACGTTAGAAAAATGAAATGCGCACCCAAACTTAGCATTAACGTTACATTTAATGTTTGCTTCCAATTTTACCTCAAGTCTTAACGATTGTCATGTAAACCTGACGTCAACGTTGGCTACCAAAGTTGACATCAACATTGGCTTCTAGAGTTGGCTTTAAAAATTACATGATATTATATCACTGTTAGCTTCTTTTTAGCTTAGGAGCTAACAGTTACAACTATGTTTTGCGGAGCATGTTTCCTCTTGACGGAAGGCAGCGACTGTCCACTGTTGAAGTGCCCTTGAGCAAGATACTTAACTATATATTAGGCCCAGTAGGCACATGGTGTTCCTTGAATGGCAGTAACACCATCCGCTGATGAAGGAATGTAAATTGGAAATATAGGGAGGAAGTTGTAGAATCTCACAACCTGATCTTTCCAAAGGAAAGACCAGGTAATGACTGATTCTCAGCCACTGTAAAGCGCTTCGGGCACTTTGATAGTGTACATAAAATGCTATGGAAGTGTACTTCGTTTAACATGTTTTTTTTTTAAGAGTTTAAACAACTTTTCCTTGGCCAGGGACAAAAGATGGATGTCAAAGAAAGGGTTACTTACTTGAGAAGGAAGATCAAGTGGTGGAGATGTGGCAGTAGGGAGGTTGCTGTCGGAAAACAGTTGACAGACATAAGGTGATAAAGGTGGAATAGTTGATATAGTTTGAACATTTATTCTTTTTTCCAAGTCGTCGAATATAAATAGATATATTTTGAGTCCAGTATGCATTCAATGCAATGCTGACTCTCCCATTATCCACAGTGCAAAAACCACAGAAGAATTTTGAGCTTAGTGAGTTCCTCCACCCTGTCATCCAAACTAAGTTTGAATACATGTGGAGAGCCATGGCAAGTACTTTTGATGAGCATGTTCTCAGAATTTAGGGAGCTTGTGTACCAAAAGTATGAAAATGCTATGTTCTCATGAAAGAAGTAGGAAATTAGCTTTTTTGTTTCCATGAACATATCAGAAACATCATTGCCTAAATAAAGTTCTACTGCAAAACATTTAGGCTATGTTCATACCACAGGTTTTAATGCACGAATCCGATTTTTTCATGTTTTTCCCACTCGAGTGAGACATTAACTTGACGGTCTGAATGGGACAAGTCGCAAAGACGTGGACCATTTCAAATCCAATCTGGGTCACTTTTGTATGTGGTTTAAACCTGATCTGGGCCACATTTTTCAGAATGTCAAGGCGGTTTGAACTGTGAAGTCTCCCAAATCGGAATTCATGCAGCAATTATGTCATCAAAGAGCGAGAGAGACAGGGTGCTACAGTAGCGATGCAGCTGTGCGTTAGCACCAAGCTTGCCTTGAACACGGCTTTTGTGGAGGGGGCGGGCTTGACAACAGTTAGAAAAAAGCTAAAATGGGTTGAGGATAAGCCTGAGAATGCTCGGTTTTCTTTTTGCTTCATATGAGAAATATTTCAAGATTGCTTACACGGCCGAGAGTCGGGGCAAACTGTCCGTATGTGTGTGTGTCATGCACGGACAGTGCGTGCATGCTATCGATCCATATAAACTTTGAATATAAGACAGGGATTATTTATGTCTTTTATTTGTGTCCTCTTTTTGGAAATCAAAATATTATCACTTTTGAATTACGTTGAGCCAACATGTGTGGTCATTTGTTTCAATGCTCCTGAGCATATGGGTCAAGTTCCTCAGCGAATCTTGGACTGCGAATTAGTGCGCATGCGTGATACTTGAACGGGCTCAGTGGACAAAGGCAGTCTGAACGGGCACGCCAAAAAACACAGATGTGACAAAAAAATTGGAATTGTGCATAAGGACCTGCAGTATGCTTCTAGCCTTAGTGTCATTCATTAATTATATCACGTTTGATGCAAAGTTGACATTATTTGAAATGTCATGGTTTAGGGTTAACACACTTAATGACATCTGTCATAAGTGTTCCTTCCTGTTCATGACTGGTATCCCTTCATGATTATGTAATTATGAGTTTTACGACTTTGTCATAATAAGCATTTAAATAAAATTTTACCACTGCTGTGAACAGACAGAGGCAAGAACATTCACATGCTGATACATAAACACAGGAAATCATCACTCTCCTATTGTGCTGAGTCAGACAGAGTCAAAATATGGCATTATTATGTAAAGTTAGTATTGGGTGTTTTTTATTTCATAGTGCTATATTTTGGTAAAATTTCGTTTCTATTCATGTGAGAACATATCTTGATTAGAATGGCCTACATGTCGCTGACACCAAATTAATCAATGTGAAATCATCTTTTCTGAACAAATTGTACTGTACTTGATGAATTTTTAAAACAAACTAAACAACTTAATACACTGATGATTGCATTCCTCCAAATGTATTTTCTCAAACAAGGCAAGACAGTCTTGACTGCTTTTAGATAATAGGAAGAGGAGGAGAGCTCAATATGAGGAGTGTACAGTGTGTACTCATGCACGTGATTGACAAGTGAAAGCCTCTGGCCCTTGTGCACAAACACAGCTGCTTTCTTGAAGCTAAGCAACAGGTTGATTCTCTGCCCTTCTCAGCCCACCATGCATACAAGCACCCACACACAACACACAAAACTGAAACCCAAACCAATGGGCTGTCTCAGGTTTGATAATAGCACTTGGCCCGTCAGAGCGGAGAACAAGCGCTCCAAAAAGCTGTCAGCGTCCCACTTACCCTCAAACTAGCAGGACTGTGCTTACGGGATCTTTACCGGCAGGTTTCTGGATAGGCTGACATGCTGTTACCGCTCCTTGAGTCACAATATTGTTTTTGTTACTTATATAATTTCAATACAGTGTAACTGCACTTGATGTACCAGTATGTCCTGCCCATGCATGAGAAAAGGCTAAAATGAATGTGATCTCGTTCAAGTTTGTCATCTGTGATTCGTGATTTGATGTCAGTTGAATTGTCGTGCTCTGATTTTAAATCAGTGATATTGTGTTGTCACATTAGTCCACATTGCCAGCCTTAATCAAACACTTATTCCTGACATACCATTCTCCAATTGACAATTAGAACGAATAATTAAAATGTAAACATTAAATATTCAAATTTGATCGAGTTGGCCACATCTTTATAAGAATCCAGCTGAGGCAAGCAAACAGGACCAACTAAAATTGTTTGAAATTTTACATTTTCATAGCAAATTTTCTTGCTAACATGATAACATGGCATTAAAGGCATTAAAAAAAATGAAAAAAAAAAAAAAATTCTAACACTTTTGCTCATTTGAGCCACATAGTTTCCTGTAGCCTGAAAGTTGGTGTTACAATGGAATATTTATTTATTTATTTATTTCTGTTGATGCACTCCACATCTGTCTTTTATGTCACTTTATGATATATTCCCTCATGGCTTTATTCCACACATGCTTAATCACTATTGGCCAAGTCAAGAACTGAAAACCAGACTTTGTTATTGTTAAAGTAACCTTTACGTTTATCAATGTGTCCGTCAAGTGTTGCAGAAGTCATTGGAGGCAAAGTTTGTTTTAATTAAAAGTTGTTTACATTTCAAAAACAGTTTTTTTAACTAACGCAAATTCCCCTCCTGGGTTCTCCTGAGGGTAATTTTCCAATTAAGATTCTGTCGTGGATGCATCTTGTTAGGTTTCCGACTGTCTGAGTTAATGTGCCCTTTGCTCCAGAAAAGGCCGCAGCACTCCAGTAATGTGGCGGTGTGGTACACTCAAGTCTGTTCATCAATGACAAGAAGGACGTGGGTTTTGCAACTGCTCAGTAACTTTGTTGCCTATACAACTTGAAGTGAAAGAAAGCTTCTCTTTTAACTTTTTAATACTGTACTGTATGTATATGATTTACTATCCCACAATCATATCTTCACCAAGCCTCCTCCTCCCTCTCAGCCTGTTTTTTCTTTCCCCGCCAGCCTCCGTCTGACCACAGGCAGTCCCAGATGAAAATATGAACTCAGAGCGAGAAGTTAATCTCCCATTCAAAGGCGGAGCAGAGGCTGTAACTCAATACAGCCCACTTTGTGGGAGATCACCTTTTCCTCATCTTCCAAAATTAAAGTATGTTGGCCACTGATGAGCAATGGGATTAAAACCTGTTTAGCTCTTAATGTAAACTCCGGAATTCACACTTAGGCGTACACGTATCGAGAGAAAGTGCAACTACGTTAATGTGCATGGATGAAGTGGTAGGCCTGAGATTCCCAAGCAGCCTTTATTGGAGATGATTGCTCTCATAAAGCCTCTGCACTCTAAATTGCCACCCACTCCTTTTTGCCGTCTTTGCCGTCCTTACATTTGCAGTCTAAACACACTTAATCAAGCACAGGTGTGCCTTGATGGATTTACAGACGCCTCGGTGGCGTTCAGCAAAATGTAGCAAGAGGACGCACGAGGAAGGAGCCTTTCACCTTTTTTCCTCCTCTTGATTGATGATGGTTTCATTTCACTTTTTGTCCTGTAACAGCTCATTTGAAAATGGATTTTACAGGACATACTGTATAGTGAAATGACATCATGTCTAATCGTGGTTAAATCTCTGATTTTGTTGTTATTGTTACAGTATTCTGGGATTCAAATATAACTTGTTTTACAGTACATGTCTAATATACCATAGTGTTACTGATGGTGTAGTGATTAATTCGCCTGACTTCAATGTAGGCAGTATGGGATTGATTGTGAGTGTAAATGGTTGTCTCTTTCTATCTCTGCCTTAATTGTGACTGACTGGTGATCACTTCATGATGTATAGTAGTCTACTCATAGTCTAAGATTTGTGAACGCTAACTCGGGATACAAGCGCTTTATGGTTGGAGTAAACTCAGGTTAACTCACTCAATATTGAGCAGCACTTTGGCAAATCTGAGGAATTCTCCATAGTTTAACCTTGAAATTGCGTATTGCTACTATCAGTTGAGGTTTACCTGTTACAAAATACACAAAACAAAAAGATTATATGCATTTAGACGAACCATATAGTCTTTAGGTTTGCAAGCTTCGTGTGCCCAATGATTTGCATCAACATTGTGGTGTTATAAATCTTTTATACAACAAACTAAAGACATTACATGTTCAATGAAAATATTATTACCGTTCTCAGTCCTCTTCTTTATCTCCTGCAAAGAGCGACTATTATTACTACTGTATTGCTGACCTATGAGGACTGGAATGTCACACTAACAGGATATCTGAGTCTGTTTCATAATGTCCCTAAATTGCCAAAGCAAGCACTCTAAAAAGATTTTTTTAATTGTTTGGTTTTAATATTTTTAAATTCATTTATTCATTCATTTTATGTTGTTGTTCAATAATATACTTTCATTCATCTTCCGTACTGCTTATCCTCACGAGGGTCACGGGGATGCTTGAACTATTCCAGTTTACTATGAGCATGAGGTGGGGTACACCTTGAACTGGGGACTAGCTAATCACAGGTCAGATACAAAAAAATACCTTTCACAATAACAATCACAGGAGAGAATTTGGGGTGTTCAGTTAAAACTGCATGCAAGTTTTAAGCATGGAATGGTACCAGAACAAAGTAACCTCATATTGCAAGACAGCACTGTACTTGGATGAGTTTGTGAATCTCCCTTTAATTATCAGAAAATGGAGCCCGATTAGCTCTATTGAGAAGGATGTATGACTCAAACATTACATGTTTTTCAATGAACAAAGTACGGAATCAATTTGTTTTTGCCAGATTGTCAGACGGTCCTTCATTGACAATAAAACTGTTTTTTAAAAGCCAAAGGTTTTTTTCTCCTTTTCCGCTTTCTGTCTCATCTGTTTGTTTCTGACTCACCTCTCAATTGACCATCATTGGTCATCTGTGAGTTAATCTTGTAACTGGGATAACATTCTCCTTCTGCATCCCTTCATGATGGATGGGCAATCCATGTGTGGGTGAGTAAGAGTAAGCGACAGCGATGCAAGTTGTGTGTGCGGTCCACAAGTGAGAATGTGGAGGGGCCTATGATATCCGTCAGAGGAGAACAATGGCTTTTAAATGAATCTGGGAGCTCGTAAATCACACAAAGAGAGCGCCCAAACGCGGCACTGATTGCCCGGACGTCAGAGTCGGCAGATGACAGGAAGGCACGAATGAGCGAACGCCCCAGCGAGACACCTTGTTAGTGTCAGAACAAAAACGTCTCCATTAGGAACCAATGGCCTACTTATGCAAATTAGTAATCTTGTGTGCATTCTTTTTTAAAAGTTATGTCCTTATGAGGCTTGTTCAGCCAGTCAAAGAATATGTAATAATATCAATTAAAGAATCTTGCATTAGTGCTACTTGACCCATGAAACAAATACAGATCATTTAAAGTGAACTAAAATGATCCTACGAGTCAAACCCAATGCGTCAATGAATTATTTGATATTTCTTTCAGGCAAGTACAGCCATCCCCAAATATTTTGGCGCTACGGCTTTGTTTCACGTTTCTAAGGACCAGCATAGAAATAACCGATTAAACATATATTTCAGCATTTTGCTGAATTTAGCTGTTATACAGTAATTGGTGCAAGATTATCTTCAACAAACTGGCCAAATTGCATCTAGAGCCCCATATCCTGGCATTTTGTAAACTTGTGTTGCCATGAGGTTCCAAAATAATTCGGCTCTTTCCCTTTTTTTTTTTTTTTTTTTTTTGTATTAGAGGGTGAACTTGCATATTTGGGAAGTGACCATCTTATAGTACATTGAAAGGCTTTTCTTATGCTTTTTATATGCTTTGCTCGTGTTTTGATCAGTGTTTCACTAAATTGTTATGTTGGTGTGTGCAGTTTCATACAAGTTCTATAATAATAAAGTAGCTTACTTAAATATTCTAATTGCACTATAGGCAAAACATTTTGGAAATTATAGAAAAGCTGCACTTAATGCCTGTGCACTGCTTTCTCAGTATTGGTCCTTTGGTCTTGATGGCATGAATATTTTTAAGACTATAACTGTGATTGAAATGGTCAAATTGAAGCAAACTCTTCCACAACGAACTTATTTGTCATACTGTGAGACCCACACAGATGAATATAAAAAAAATGGCTAATTTGAAATGTAGATGCAAAAAACATGTGATTAACAATTAGTTGACTTTGAACTTACATCACTCTTACTGTATATTAAAGTCAACTTCTATCATGCTTGGTTACTGGTTGAGTGGGGAATATCATTTGGATGTTTAATTTTAATTGGCTTGATAATAATGTCATAATAATAATTATGTTGTTGCTGCTGAAATTGGTGCTAATGCTAAGCCGTTGTAAATCATCAAACCCGAGTGTCATTATGGTAAGCATGAGTGTTGCCTCAGAGAGGGAAACAAGCAATAAGTGGTGTGTGATTGCAGATATGTACGACAAAATCACGTAATTAGAAATTTAGAGGAGGTATTTTTTGTATTCCTGCATCACAGAAAGGCACATGCAGCTTTTCTTTACCATGGTGCCTTTTGTGTATGGTGATTTAAAAAAAAAAAAAAAAAAAAAACAGCAACTGGCAGTGACCCAATAGTCACTGTTAGGGTTGAGTTCAGGTCAACCCAGTTTGCCACCCAGAGCAGCCCAACAAATGATGCAAGGTCAAAAGTCATGACATCTACTCTCACCTGTCTGTTTTTTGGAACAGCCAAAGTGGAGAATAAAATGGAAGAAATGGAAAGTGAAGAAGCAAAAGTAAACACGTGTGTTGAATCAAGATCTATGCCATCTTTAACTTACTGTTATGGTTTGGGACCACAAAGTTGTATAACGCTTTGGTTGATTAGGCGGTGAGGTTCAGAGCTGCCACCCAGACACTGAGGTTAGTTGGTTTGGTTTTTGTGGCCAGACTCTTTGGCTAGAAGTCCCCGTTAGTTAAATGAAAACCTCAAGTCACATTCCTACACACACTCAGTGTTGGGACACACACCTGCTTTAAATATGAAGCAACACAGTCACAGCTCATGTTGTTTTTAGTCCCTTTTCCAAACCTTTTCCAATATTTAGGTTTGAGTTCCTAACAGAAAGTAGATCAGAGGTCTATTCTTAAAATGACACAGGGAATGCAACAAATGGCACTTTCTCTCGACGAGGTGCGAACCTGGTCATAATTCAGATCGGATGCAGAAGCAACTGGGTGGCATCATTAGCCCCGTAAACACCTGAACTCTATGGCAACTTTTTCATGTCTTTTTTTATTTGTTGCAAGTGCTGTATGTTAGGTACCAATTCAAGGTGGTGTTTGGGTAGGTTTGACATTGATCCACAAAAGCTCTCAGCAGATATTTTTTTTTCCAAACTCAGTTGAAGAAAAAAATAGGCAAAAAATGACAACAAATGAGGCTACTCTTATCTCAAACCCGATTAATTCACAACTAGTCCTTTTGAACAAAGCAAGGAAAGCCTTTTAAATACGGAATGCTTAAAAGTTCACAAAAAAAAAATCAAGGAAGCAGCTTTTTCACGTCTCACCTGAGTACAATTAAATGTAATTACCGGTTTTAAATCAATATTTATATGCTCGCACGGACAGGGCAAGCAGTTTTATCATTTTTCCTGGCCAAGGGGCTGAATGTTGACCACTGACTTACCTTCCATTACCACAGTGTAGTGAAACGTTTCACAACATGACATTATAATGTATATATGAAGCATTACTAGAAGGCCATTTTGATGTGTTTTGAGGAGAAAAAAGCAGTCCACAATCCCCACTTAGCTTTGCCTGGAGTCAAATAGCAATATTTTTATTACTGTTGGCCGATTATTATATATTTTGTGAAATAACTTGTGGTGGAGAGACGAGGAGATTCCCACATTTTGTCCCAGGTTTCATGGAACCATGGGACATATGTCGTCACTGCCTGTCTCGTCTTTTATGACTGAGGTTTTGGTAGCCTTATTTATTTTCATCCATCTTTCCCATTTTTGTGTGTGTCCATTTCCTGTGAGCCCAAGAAAGCGCCCTGAGACAGACGGCTCAAGACTCCTTCTTCATCATGGTTCAGCGGGCTGTGTAAACACACTGGGTGGACGACAGCTGGCATAGAAAGAGAATGGCGGGACATTACGCTTGTAGGTATGTGCGTATATATTTGTATCAGAGCATGCAGGCACATGCATGACAAAAGCAGGAGAGATGAGACGTATATCAAGTGAGGGGAAAGAGTGATTGTGTGCATACAGGATGTGCAGTGGGGGCCGAGGTACGTTGGAGCTCAACGTGTATTGAACGGCTCATTAAGTTTAGCTGTACACGTGTGCGTGCATGCACAGCTGTGCACGGCGACCACAGTCACGACTGCACTGGGATAAGGGAGTCAACCTGAGACCTACCCAATCAAAGTATGCGTTAAATCAAAGTTGCAGCTGTTGTGTGTTGGAGGCTTTGCATGTGTGAGTGTTGGCACGCCTCTCTCCAAAGTACCACAAATTTTATGTTTGCAAAAGGAAATACCTTGACAGGTTTTTGGAACACCCGCTCGGGTACCCCCTCTCCATCTCCTACTTTCTTCCCACTCTTTTTCTCCATCTCCCCTCTTCCTTTGGTTTAGTTTTTGGTATTATTTTACACTCACACACCCCTCTTTTAGCTGGAAGCAACAGTGTTCTTTCCAATATGAAAGTGGTGTAACTGCAATTTAGTTATCACAAAATCTTTTGGCGAAATGGCTGGTATCAATGACTTCAGTCTCATTCAGTGACTGTGATGATAACTTAAAATCCAGAAATAAATCCGACAAACCAACACCACAATTTGGCTCCCTTTGGCAATAATCGTGTCCTCCATGGTTTATCCGATTGTCTGCAACTTTACGTCATAATCATCTTCATCATCTATTTTCCACAATGTGTAGACAGTTTAAGAGCAGGGAAAGTGTTGCCTGCTTGAAAGGACCGACATGTGCGCCCCTCTGTCATCATTAGTTTAATTCCACATAAGTTATAGTGATGGAAAGTGACACTCAAAGACACCAGGGAAGTCAAAATTTTAGTCGCGTGTGCCAAATAAGGATTTTTACTTAAATTACTCTTCAGATTCCAGCAAAATGATTTGGAGATTTTTTTAAACCCCAATCCAATAAAAAAAAAAAACTCAATTAGATTTAATGAACTTCACCAGATGGGAACAAGGACTCACAACAAAACAACAACTAAATGCTCCAAAAATATATTTTATTTTTTTTAAACATACATTTTAAAGAAAGTGTTAGTAGGATTTTGTATTCGAATAACAACATTTAAAAATAAGATGGCTAGAAAGACAAGATTTAAGGTTGGGTCCAAAATACACTGAAATGACCAAACTTGCTTGGAGAAAATATTGGACTTGACAATTTAACAGAATACATTTAATGTTGTCATGGTAATTGAAACTGGGTGAACTGACAAACAGCAAAACAGAGAGGGAAACTGATGCCTTAACTAGTTTAATGTTGAAAGGTCAAAGTCAGGTCTTGGATTTGAAATTGAAATCAACTGTTGGTTTGGCACAGCTCCCATGTAATATCTCTAGAGAGTGTCTGCATGTGTGTGTGTCTGTGTGTGATATACTCAACTTCATATTAGACATTTAAATTGTTTAGACAAATAAAATGGGTCTAAAATACTGTAAATCTGTTCCAATGTCATTAATGAGACCAAGGTTTTAATGAGACCAAGGCTATTAATGTGAGCCTAAACCTGTACAACTGAATTGGGGAAATATCTCAACAAGGAAAGTTAAAAAAAAAAAAAAAAAAAAAAAAGTGAGATGCTAAGCTTGCACAAATGTGCACACCCTTTGACTAATTTTTCATCTTTGACTGGGGTGTGGATAGGGGCTAACAAAGAAAAGAAACATTTGAAATATACATGAGAAAATGTGTTACTGTTATGCCAATGCTCAACTTTTGGGAATAATTTTCAAAGGTATGTTTGAGAAAAGAAAGGAAAACAGCTGAAAATCAGATGACATTTATTTTGGGTTAATAGACGAACTTAAAATGATGGCAGGTGTGTTCTGACTGTCATTTAACATACAACCTGGTAGTTAAGAAGATGTCACATGCCTGAAGAGAAGTGGTTGTGCATTCCTGTGCAACCATATCAATTTGTTCTTTTTAGTTGTTTAATTCAGTTGTAAAGGTCATCGGACCAATTATTGTTGGGAAATGTTTGTAAATCTCTGTTCTTTATATATATATATATATTTTTTAAATCATGAAAACCTGGAATTTTAACAGGAATGTAGACTTTTCATCTCCACCACACAGAGCATTGCTTAAAACAGCACTTTTCATTAAAATCACATATATATATTTTTTAAGAATCTGTGAAGAATATCAGAAAGATTCTTCAGCTTTTAACTCAACTAACCTTTAACAACAATTGCTACAAATATTCTTGTGAAGAATTGCTCAATAATGCCCCTTTCCCACTGAAACTAGTGGGTCAATGCACGTTTTTTCCAAGCCAATGCAACCCACTAGCAATTGGCATTTGGCACCTTTCCCATTGACAAAAAAAGCTGTGTCTTTTTTTTCACCCGTCTAACCCCCCACCCCTCCTCAGCCGTGCGTAAGGTTACGTGACGTCACCACGCTAAGATGAACGTCGACAAGTGCGACCGAATTCATTCAGTTCAAGGAAGTAAACAATGCAGAGCAACATGGAAGCCTCTTTCCGTTTGTGTTCTCTGTTTTCATGCTTTTTACTGCCCTCAAAATGGTCGAAATGCGGCAAAGGATCAACACTCTGCTTGTGCTGAGGCAACGTAGGGACGTGAATTCTTCTTCTTCTACTAGCTTTGTTGTTAGGATCGACGTAACTACGGTTTTGGGGTGTGTTAAATGGGAGGCGACTGGCACGTTGTTATGACGCATCACGTAAGAATCTGCGTCACCACGTAGATTAGGGTGTTGACTGTTGACCCAGGCTTTTGCTTTCACACTGCATGACGATCAGAGCCGAGGTGATTTTAACGCGGGTCGCTTGGCGGGTTGATTGACACGGGTCGAGGCGGGTCGCTGCACCTTTCCCACTGCCACCAAAAGCCGATTGTTAGTGGGTTGACATGGGTTTTTTGGCCAGTGGGGAAGGGGTATAATTTTACTTAAAACTTAATACATTACAGTTTCTGATACATTTTAAATATTCTATCACAAATGCAAAGTTATAATTTTTAAAAAAAAATGTACATGGGCTTCATGGACACACTGTATAACATTTACTTATTTCCATGCTATCCTCGCTTTATTAATTTAAAGATGAATACATAATACCTGCTCAATTAAGTACTCTTCAGGTTCCTGCTTTATAATGCTTTGTGAGCTGCTGACACTGAACACGACACCAGCCAAGTACTTCACTGAAAGGCCCTTCAAAAAGTCAAACTCTTTATTGAACATAACAGCTCAATTTTTAATAAAGCTTACCATAAAAAAGTTGAAAAAGGAAGCGTGTATTCATATATAGTATTGGGGGTCAGTACTCCAGATGTCAAATCGAAACAGGAAGGAGTGGCAGTCTGCCAGTGGATAGATACAGGTGCAAAAAATTGGGTGTCCTTCTCCAACTTTCGGATAGAGGTCAAAGGCCTATATAAATTAAACCTACTCTTTCTTTCTTCTAAACCTAAAAGCAAAGAGCATACTTTTTCTCACTTTCACGTAAGTGGCTACCTGAAATAAATGTCTAATTTGTCCTGTCTTTCCCACAATCAATGTATAGTACACCACATGTCACACACATACACTAACAACTCAAAGGCCCACAATGTTCATTAGTTGGATGAGGCCAGAGAGAGTTTCGTAGCCAGAGTATGTTGTGACAGTGTGAAAGGCACAGGAAGGAAAGGCTGCGCTTCCTCTGATGCTCCTGCTGCTGTGGACTAGGGGAGATAAGAACACACATATGCATGCTTGGATGCACACACATCTACAAACTATACAATCACAGCCCAGAGCCACACTGTTGGTACTAACACCCGCACCTCTCTTTCCAACCCCTCCTGCAGATCAGATTCCTGTGGCCTTAATAAACCTCTGCCTCACACATTTGAATATGTTCATGTCTCAGCAATTGACACTTACAGATCCAACGCAAAGTGTTTGAACTGGCAATGAGTGATGAACACTGGAGGCTGAAAGGGATAAGTAGCCAAATAATCACCGGTTAAATTAACACTCAACTGTTCGAGTTAGCGATACAAAGAAATCATCCTGCTTTCTCTGAAAAAACATCTCAATTGTAACAGCAGAGATTGGTTTTCCTCTATTATCTCACCGGTATTTTACTTGCATTGACAAAAATGTTCTTCCCGCACAAATAGGTGAGCAGATTCCTGGAAAGCATTTTATTCTTTGCTTTCCAGGACGAAAACATCCCAGAGCGTGCCTCTTTATTTTGTGTGTCTGTGTGTGTCCGCTACTGTAAGCCCCTCTATCTGATGATGCCCTTCTAATCCTCAAAGTGATGTGTCATGAATATGGAGTTTAAGACACAAATCCCCAGGGATACACTGGCTATAGATAGCTTGCACACACTGAACGCCCGTCTTCACAGTGAACACTCCACTGCTGACCCTTGTGACGTAGAACAAGAAAAAGTCACTTGGAGGTGATTAAGATGCAGGTTTCAGTTGGGTAAAGGTACATAAATCATGCTTATATGCACAACAGGTAAAGATACTGGTCATTCGAATGTAGTAATGTAGACTAAAGGCTGATTTATGCTTCTGAGTTGCAGTGACGGCGGACCTATGACGTTAATGCAGACCCGATTTACGACCCTACACCGTAGCCTCACGTGCTCCTCCAAAAAATCCTGACTACATGTCCCGTCAACGCGTCATGACGTTAACGTCAAACTACTGGGATTGGTCTGCTCAGAACGTTGCATAACAACACTGCCTTTTTCAAACATTCGTGCACGTCTTCTGTGTTGCCTACGCTTCACCATTTGTATTAACAACATTTATTGTACAACATTAATTAGCTACAGCAGCAAACACACAGGTTTCATGTCCGTTGCCATTGCTGTCTATGACCGGGGGAAAACTAAAAGAATTCGACAAGAGTCCCTCAAAACCGTACTAAGACAAAGCCGCAACCGTCTAGTTAGTTGCTTGGCGGGGAATTACAGAGCAATGCGTTCTCGTGACGCAGAACTTCTCAATGACGATGTAGGGTCTACGCCGTCGCAACGCCCTCACTGTGACGCAGAAGCACAATTCAGCCTTAAGCCACCGCAGTCATAAGCAATGATACAGCCATTTATAATTGGTTATTTGCTCTCAAACATTTTGATTTGTCAAGAGTAATTCCATGAGTGAGCATATACTGTATGTACACCTGGAGAGACATGAGAAAAAAACAATACATTATTGGCAATAACCATAAGTGTACAAAGATGAGGGAACATGTTGTCAACATGCTAAAGCGAATAACAAGTTCTCACTTGTCATGACAGTTGGTTTCATTTTTCAGTACCAGATTAATTGGTCATTGGGTTGGTGCCCACTAAATTACATCATTGCAAAAACGATATGTAATGATTTGAAGTGGACTAACTGGTCATCTCACTGTGTGAAACAATACAGTAGTTAGCATGCTGTGCTAACCTCTAACACCATAGGTAATGGCACTGCTGCTCTCGGTGTTGGTGGAGGCAAATTAGAGACTAAATAAAATAACTTAAAACGGGTTTTTGCTCATTAAATTGATCTTATATATTGAACTTTTGTAAACCAGCAGCAGTTTCATGCCTATGTCCAAATTACAGCCATGATGAGAGATGCCAGCAGTTTCATGCTTATGTCCAAATTACAGCCATGATGAGAGATGCTGAAATATTACAAACAGGAGTGTGATATTAATAAATTTTCAAGTCTGAAAATAATGGGGGTTGAGCATGTAAAAATACTTTTGTTGCAGTTTGCAAATCTGTACACTGCTGGCAAAAAAACTGTACCATGTTGCATTGGGTATTATTGTTTCCAAACTAAAGTTTCATTTTTTTTTAAGTTGAAGCCAATCCGTGAAAAAATCAATTTGTAATACAAAATTTCAGTTCCACACCTCAATAATCTTTGCGAATGTAATTCAAAAGCAATCACCAAGTTGCTCTGAATTGAACGAATGAGTTCCAAAATTTAGAACACATTAGTTGAAAATGGTAAGCGATACATCGGTATGATCACAAGACACAGTATTGATAAAAACAAAATTGTGTGACTTTTGGGGGCTTTTCTGTCAGATTGCTTTGTTAATTTGACCAAAATGTAAGATTTGGCAATACCACTAAACTACATTTCTTTACTAAACCACTCTGGCTCCATACATCGTGTGATTGCAATTATGTTGTGCAGTGTCACACAAGATGAATTACCATCTTGTGTAAATTTGCTTGTGTGTAAACGTGCGGCAGGTTTTGGCAAGAAGACCCAGTGGTTCTGGAAGCTCTTTAGTTTTAATTGAAAGCAGTAAGCTGGAAGTGTGTGTTCCTCTGGTTATTATGGTCTAGAACACACACATACTATATAGGTGATAAAAGTAGTAATGTTAGTGGAAACCCTCTCTGCTCTTAGTTTGACACACATGAATGTATGCACATGAATTTTCGCACACAAACACACGTACAGGGGCGCACTCACTAAGGCATGCCAGCCCATGTGGCTCAGGGATAGTAAACTCAACAGCCAGCAATGTCTCCTGTGCTCCAGAGCCAGGCGAACCAAAGGAATGCACATCCCTCTGGATCACTTCTCTCTTTATCTGCTTTTTTCTCTCTTTTTTATTTCCTCTCTGTGTCTGTTTGTCATTCGCTGTCTTCTGCTGCTCAGCTCTGAGGCCCTGAGTGAAAGGCCCTCTGTTGAATAAAGAGGTTGTGTTGGCATCCCAGTGTGTATTTGTGTGCTCCTGGTGTGCCAAAGGAACCAGTTTGATGAGTTTGCCCTTGGGACGGAGGGAGGAAGTTAAGGGAAGGCAGAGAGGAAGTAGCATGGGATGAGGGAGGAGGTGTAATGCTGAGAAAAAATGGTAATGAAAAGCTAAGGGATGAAGGCAAAGATCATCCACAGCATTTAATCGCTCTACGTGACCATGCGTGTGTCGTCCTTTGTCCTCCATCTTCCCAGGCCCCCTGTGTTCTCTCTGGGGTACAGTGGGTCGGTCTGTGAGGCCTGCAGCACTGTTTAGCCAGGGCCTGGATTTGGAGAATGGCTGCTCTCAGGTTGAGCGGGATCCAGGACCCCCGAGGGCTGGTGCAGAGGGAGTGGAGGTGGCAGAGGGGAAGAGCCGAGCAGGCAGAGCAACATAATTCTGGATCACCTTCAAAGGACTCCAATCCCAACGGAGGGACTGGATTCCTCTGTGGAGAGAGTGAGAGAAAAGGGGGAGGGTGTGAATAGGGATAGAGTGAGGGAGAGTAAGTTAGAAGACAAGAGAAAAGGGGAATCTGTGGAAAATGATTCAGGTTATAACTTCCCTCTCACTCCTTTCCACCCCTCGCCCTCCCTTGTTTCCCTTTCTATGGCGTGCATGCACTTGCCCTCCATGCAGCATGCAACGCGAAGATAATCTCTGTGTGGAGAAGCAAAGAGACGCGGGAAATGTGGCCTGCATAAAGGTATCGTTGTATCCCTTCTTTTAGCATTGGATGTCTATGAATGCATGTCAGCAGTATACGCATGCCTGACAAGAATGAGTTTCTACTGCCCCCCCCCACCCCCTCCCACACACACACACACCTTGGCTCCTAATACACGCATGGCCACTCTCCAAACATCACCTCAGAATTCCAACAACATTGTCAATTATGAGCCATACACTCGTGTACTTTACATTTTAGCTCAAGCCGAAGATAAAATGCTTGAATAAATAAATGACAGTTTCTGTGCTTGTAGCATGTTACCATTTGAGTGAATTTGAGGGCAATAGTAAACTTTAAACTGTCACTGTGAGCACCAGGGACAGACTTTCATCCTGAGTGTGGGTCAGCAGTTTGTTTAGCATCAATTAGAGGCTCTGTGTTCCTCAACGGAAGCGTGAAGGGAGAATTAACGTGCAGTGGCACATTCCCACCAGCATATAACACACTGCACCTCAGCTGGAATCTTTCTGTTCTACTTGAGTGGCATGTATTTTGTAGACATGTGGATTTTATAGTGATATAGTTACACTAGCATTTTATATATACAGTATATACTAGTATAGTGCTGGCCAAAAGATTTGGCACCCATGCAAATCTGTCAGGTAATGCTCAATCTCTCTCTCAAATGCTTTGGTAGTAATATCTTCATTTATTTTGCTTGCAATGAAAGAACACAAAAGAGAATGAAAAAAAAAAGTCATTATCATTTTACACACAACTCCAAAAATGGGCCTGACAAAAGTATTGGCACCCTCAGCTTAATACTTGGTAGCACAACATTTAGACAAAATAACTGCGAACAACCAGTTCTGGTATCCATCAATGAGTTTCAACAATGCTCTGCTGGAATTTTAGACCATTCTTCTTTGGCCAACTGCTCCAGGTGTCTAATATTTGAAGGATGCCTTCTCCAAACTACCATTTTCAGATCTCTCCACAAGTGTTTTATGGGATTCAGATTTGGACACATTGCTGTCCACTTTAGAAGTCTCCAGTGCTTTCTCTCAAACCATTTCTAATGCTTTTACACTAGGGTCAAGCAGTGCAGTGCCAGGGGCAGCAAAGCAACCCCAGAACATCAGGGAACATCCGCCATGGTTGACTGTGGGGATTGTGTTCTTTTCTTTGAAGGCCTCATTTTTTCCCCCTGTAAACTCTATGTTGATGCCTTTTCCCGAAAAGCTCTACTTTTGTCTCATCTGACCAGAGAACATTCTTCCAAAACGTTTTTGGCTTTCGCAGGTAAGTTTGGGGAAACTCGGGTCTGTTTTTAATGTCCCTGGGTGAGAAGTGGAATCTTCCTGGGTATCCTACCACAGAGTCCCTTTTCATTCAGACGCCAACGGATAGTACGGGTGGACACTGTTGTACCCTTAGACTGCAGGACAGCTTGAACTTGTTTGGATGTTAGTCGAGGTTCTTTATCCACCATCAGCACAATCTTTTGTTGAAATCTCTTGTCAATTTTTCTTTTCCGTCCACATCTAGGGAGGTTGGCCACAGTGCGATGGGCTTTACACTTATCGATGACACTGCGCTTCGTAGACACAGGAACATTCAGGTCTTTGGAGATGGACTTGGAGCCTTCAGATTGCCCATTCTTCCTCACAATTTTCCTTTTGATGTCCTCAGACAGTTCTTTGGTCTTTTGTCTTTTCTCCATGCTCAATGTGGTACACACAAGGACACAGGACAGAGGTTTAGTCAACTTTAATCCATTTTACCTGGCTGCAAGTGTGATTTATTTTCACCACCTGTTATGTCCTACAGGTAAATAACAGATGATGTTAATTACACAAATTAGAGAAGCATTACATGATTTTCAAAGGGTGCCAATACTTTTGTCCAGCCCATTTGTGGAGTTTTGTGTAAAATGATATATATATATTTTTTCCCAATCTCTTCTGTGTTTTTTCATTGCAAGCAAAATAAATGAAGATATACAGTAACTACAAAAGCATTTGTAATTGCAATCATTTTCTTGGAGATATTGAGCATTGTCTGACAGAATTGCAGGGCTAGCAATACTTTTGGCCAGCAATATATTACATGGGATCATCATTTAGATTTTTGTTATTTAGAATGTTTTTTTTTTTTTTTTTACACCTTTCCTGTCTTCTTTCTGCTTTCCTCTCTACTCTGTCAAGGACTATGGTCTGACCGCAACCATTTCCCTCAGCCTCTGCTTTGCTGTGCAACACACAGCGCATAGTTTCCATAAAACATGCATTTAACAGGAGACACGATACATAGATTCTGGACAAAGTAAAGACAACACAGACTCAAGGTTTCCTGTTCTGCTCACAGTGTTTGAAAAAGCACATGTTGGCTGTAATATTCAAGCAGTGGTAAAGACCATGAAGATACTGGCATTTATACTTGAAGTCGGTCTCTGCAAAGTCACATGAACCACAGTTAAATTGCATTGCCCTTTCACAATATTGAAGTTGTAGCTGTCAATCAGATAAAAATATTGTTGAAAAGTCAAAGTAACCCTGATTGTAATATATATATATATTTTTTTTAGAATTAAAAAATACCTGTGAGGAAACATTGCATTCCCTATAAATTCAAAAGTGCTCAGTAAATTCCATCAAATTCTGATCAGCTCAATTTCTATCATTTATGTGATGATGAAAAGTCCACATGATCAGGATGCACTAAATGTATGTATCATTGCCCATTTGTTATCAATAGATTTATAGTTTACAACATGTACTGGTGGAAGGTAGTAAATTAGGCTAAACTCAGCCCAAATACTGCAAAGACCTGCTAATTTTCCACGTTGCAGATTACAAATACCTCCATGTTCTGTATGATTCAATTCAGAATTGAATTATTTTTTACTGTTGTCACCACATGTTGAATGCCTGAAATAGAAACACACATGATTCATTAAATGTTTTTTTTTTCAAGTGTCAACACATACAGACCCGTCAGTAAAACTATAGAATTCAATAAAGATATGAAAATCCAAAATATATATATATATATCTTGTTCATGCTCGTTCAACATTATTGTATTACAAGTGATTAGAACATGCCTAACCCTCTTTAGGGATTAGTGGATTGAATCCGTAGCCAGGAAATGCACCACATACAGGCACCACTTTACCATAATCCCACTGTTTGGCACTTTTATGTCTTTTCTCCTTTCTTCACTCACTGCATATCTACGAGTTACTTTTTGTTTCTTTCACATTTTGATTGTTGATGTGATCCCTAAGAGACAGGTTTCTTAATTTTGCCAAGGTAGGCCCTACTTCCCCATCTTCATTCGGAGATTGCGTCTGTACTTGCTCGTAAATGGTGAGATACGTGTGATTTACCCATCGCTGGGGTGTAAGGTGCACTCAGCACTGTCCTGACATGTCTGTGCCAAAGCCCAACAGGGGTGTAATTACCTGAGACTGGGTCAGCACTTTATTCAGGGTAAAAATACCTCCCTACTTGTAGAAGACAGGCCTGTACCTTGCAAAGGGAACCCTATCACACATTTAGCTCAAGTGCTCATCTTCCTTTCAGTTTTTTTGTATCTATGATGAAACATCACGGCACAATCAGTCACTCTCTTGACTCCCAGACAAAACATTTCCATCATCTTTAACATGCTAAGCTCTGACCTAGAAAAGTAAAGACGGGCACTGTTCCTCTCTCTACTTTGAACTACAGCTGCCTTGGAGTCCAGTACCTTTCCACACTCCCTTTCCACCCTTTCACACCACATCTGTCTTTCTGCCCTCTGAGTTAAGGACAGCAAGGGCTAAGCAGACATGCAGAGGACAGCTCCGCACCAATATGGAGACAGAGACAGCTTGTCTCTATTAAATGGTATGTGCTCATGCCGCAAATCACAGACACATGTTTCGCCTCACCCCTCCCACCCTGTGGCTGTTGCCTCGCTTCTCCACTACCTAATGCAGCGTAATCACCCTCATTACCTAATGAGACCCTACTGTGCACACACATCCCTTGACTCTCTCCATAGCCATTTCGCTCGTCAACCAACATAGTAAATGGCAGCCACATGCCCTCAAATAAACGGATAACTCTGAAACTTGCATGTAGTAAACTATCAACAGTGTAACTTGCTTCAAAACACTGTAAGGCTTTTTAATAACACAATGATACCATTGTAGTATGCATTATCAACAGGACAGTGAGCAATGCATTAAGCCGGCAGCTGGGAGGGAGAACCCACTCATTAGCTCCCTTCAATGTATCTACTTCCTCTAATCTCTTACAATAACATAATCTCTTTAAAAGTGCTGCAGCTCAACTCCAATCTCCCTAAAACCTGACACGTGATTAAGGTCAATCTCCAGTAAATCTTAAACTGTGGGGTTCTGTGAACCCCCAATGTCCCAGCAGTGTAAAATAAGGTCTAGTGTGGTTTGTACATTTATGTTACACACTGTGCAGAATATTAGACTGCCTTAAAAGTAAATTATATTATGTATTTTTCTGATACAGACACGTATCTCCAAGCACAACACAAGCATCACTGCCAAGCTTTTTTAATTGGCGCCTGGGCGGGTGTCTGATCCTACAGCAGTTTGTATCCCTTTCACAGTCTCAATTCCATCGCAGCCCAGTAGTAAAGCACACAGTGCTGCTCTTTTTTATTATTTGATGTTTTTCCATCGTGTCTCTTGACTCCAAACCGCTTACAGATGTTGGCAGTGAGGAGCGTTGTGGCAACTCCAAACGAGGAAATCTAAATAGAGATCAGGCTGTAAAATATAAAAGAAGGCCCACAGAAAGAGAAAACAAGAAGAGCAGATTTGAACGTGTAGAGAAGAAAGCTGAGCGTTAATAGAGAATTGATGTAGAAAATGGGTAGGGCTACATTTGTGCATTTGGAGCTGTGATTTGACAACTGTGTTTTCATTTAGCTAGTGAACTTTGAATTTTTTAACTTGAATCAAATCGCTATTTCAAAAGGCTGACAAATATAGGCCGATGATGATGATGATGGACTGTTTTTACTCAAAAGGACTGCCCCCGTACTTTGAGTTGTGAATATTGGCCATCAGGAATCTGGGCAAAGCTATATTTCGACAAAACTATTGTAGTAGTTGCAAGCCAAGAAAAAAAGGCTGATAATTGATCCTATTAAAAATGTAACATGCATAGAAAACACTACTTATTTTTCTCTAGTCAGTGGCTCATTGGCAAGTTTTCCTCTGAAAATAGCTGGCTATGTCATGTAGGAATCATAGCCTTCAGTGGAGACCCCCCGCCCCCTCAAGTCCTATACTGTAAAACGATTGGTTGGGTCAATGGTATAAAGGATGGCTGATACCTCCTACCACTTGCTAAACGGAAAATGGCCATGTACTGATATATGAGGGAGGATATGTTTTTAACTGGCATGTCCTTCTCTAACCTGAAGTTCCACTGCATGTTAAATTCCACTCAGGCACCTGTGTGGGAGTAAACAAGGCAAGAGTGGAAAGTGCATTCTCCAACAAGCCAGTCACCGCTTGGTGATTGTAAAGACAACTGACCCCTCTACCTCCTCCTTCTGCCACCCCCATTTTATTTATTAATGGGCCCATTCAATTATTTACCGCCCATCTAAGGACCAATGACTCGCCAGAAGTTAACTGTCACACAAACTGGCAGTAAACTCAGTTTTAATGTGAGGTGTGTATACCATGTTCTTAACACGTAATTTAAGTAATAGCTCAGTAGCTAGCTGTGAAACTGATTTGTATTTGTTTTAAAACATTGTTAATTTTATTCACCACTCATACAGGATTTTCTAAATCTCAAATGCTTAGTTAAACATTGACATAGTAATAAAATATTCACCATCACATCATGATGGCAAAAACCTGGGATAATCCTGCATTCTCCAACTTGTTGTAAATCTTTGTAATGAGCGCAGAGTTTAACAGCCACGTGTACTTTGCATGTGTGCTGATGTGCTTCAGTATGTTCCTTAAACAAATGATCTTTTCTTTAGTAGAGGTGGATCGTTCAGGCATATCGTGGACCAATTGCTGTCTTTTCTTATCTTCTTTTGCACTCCTTATCTCCACAGTGACCAAATGCAGATCAATCCCACCCGGAATTAGGTTTCACATCCCGGAAGCAGAGGTGTACACAACTACACATGGGTCACTGTCATTGACTTGCTGTGGACATTTGTGTCTATCATAGCCACTAAGGTTTGATTGTGACTAAGCAGGTACCAATGCATGAAAAAAGTGGGGTCAGATGTTGTGTGTTTTGTTGTGACATTAGATAATTTCCCTCTTGGGTATTAAAAGGAAACAGTCAATTCAAACAGACATGTACAAAATGGCCACAACTTAATTTTGTTGTTTTACCGACACTATAATGACACGACATACCATTGAAACTAAAACATCAGTCCATAGAGCGTAAGCTTCCACGTAGGCAAAACATAAGTTGCCAACCTGTATTCAAACTAGAAAGACGAGATATGGCTACACACATTCCACTGCCTACTTGAATGGGAGAATAATGTGAACACACACATACAGTACATACTATACATACATACGTACATACATACATATACATACTTACAAATACAGTAAACTGTTACATATAAAATATGCATATGTACAGTACATACAGATTTTATATTCAATCAAATACATACATACAGTGGGGCAAACATTTATTCAACCACTAATTGTGCAAGTTCTTCCACTTGAAAATATTAGAGAGGCCTGTAATTGTCAACATGGGTAAACCTCAACCATGAGAGACAGAATGTGGAAAAAAAACAGAAAATCAAATTGTTTGACTTAAAGAATTTATTTCCAAATCATGGTGGAAAATAAGTATTTGGTCAATACCAAAAGTTAGTACCAAATCTCAATACTTTGTTATGTACCCTTTGTTGGCAATAACAGAGGCCAAAGGTTTTCTGTAACTCTTCACAAGCTTTTCACACACTGTTGCTGGTATTTTGGCCCATTCCTCCATGCAGATCTCCTCTAGAGCAGTGATGTTTTGGGGCTATCGTTGGGCAAAACAGACTTTCAACTTCCTCCACAGATTTTCTATGGGGTTGAGATCTGGAGACTGGCTAGGCCACTCCAGGACTTTGAAATGCTTTTTACAAAGCCACTCCTTTGTTGCCCTGGCTGTGTGTTTGGGATCATTGTCATGCTGAAAGACCCAGCCATGTCTCATCTTCAATGCCCTTGCTGATGGAAGGAGATTTTCATTCAAAATCTCTTGATACAAGGCACCATTCATTCTTTCCTTTACACAGATCAGTCGTCCTGGTCCCTTTGCAGAAAAACAGCCCCAAAGCATGATGTTTCCACCCTCATGCTTCACAGTGGGTATGGTATTCTTCGGATGCAATTCAGTATTCTTTCTCCTCCAAACAAGAAAACCTGTGTTTCTACCAAAAAGTTGTATTTTGGTTTCATCTGACCATAACACAGTCTCCCAGTCCTCTCCTGGATCATCCAAATGCTCTCTAGCGAACCGCAGACAAGCCTGGACGTGTACTTTCCTCAGCAGGGGGACACGTCTGGCAGTGCAGGATTTAATTCCTTGGCGACGCATTGTGTTACTGATAGTAGCCTTTGTTACTGTGGTCCCAGCTCTCTGTAGGTCATTCACTAGGTCCCCTCGTGTGGTTCTGGGATTTTTGCTCACCGTTCTTGTTATCACTTTGACACCATGGGGTGAGATCTCGCATGGAGCCCCAGATCGAGGGAGATTATCAGTGGTCTTGTACGTATGTCTTCCATTTTCTAATAATTGCTCCCACACTTGATTTCTTTACACCAAGCATTTTACCTATTGCAGATTCAGTCTTCCCAGCCTGGTGCAGGTCTACAATTTTGTCTCTGGTGTCCTTCGACAGCTCTTTGGTCTTGGCCATAGTGGAGTTTGGAGTGTGACTGACTGAGATTGTGGACAGGTGTCTTTTATACCGATAATGAGTTAAAACAGATGCCATTAATACAGGTAACGAGTGGAGCCTCGTTAGACCTCGTTAGAAGAAGTTAGACCTCTTTGACAGCCAGAAACCTTGCTTGTTTGTAGGTGACCAAATACTTATTTTCCACTGTAATTTGGAAATACATTTTTTAAAAATCAAACAATGTGTTTTTCTGTTTTTTTTTTCACATTCTGTCTCTCATGGTTGAGGTTTACCAATGCTGACAATTATGGACCTCTCTAATCTTTGCAAGTAGGAGGACTTGCACAATTGGTTGTTGACTAAGTACTTATTTGCCCCACTGTACATCTACATCTATTTGTTGGCACTCATTCTACCTTATTTTAAGCAGCTCTTCACTCTTGCAGGGCCATTGACCCTGATTGAAATTTAATCAGGAGCCTGAAAACTGTGGCTCCAGAGCCGCATGTGGCTCTTGTCATCCTCATGCTTTAATTTTATATTTATTATGTCACTTTGCCATTAAATTTCTGCCACAATTCCATGTGCGTAATAGGACATTCCATGTGCGTAATATTAAATACAGAGAACAAAAACTTGTTTTAAGTTCACAAGTATGTGTTTTGTGTAAAGAAGAATGCTTTATTTGCGGAAAGTGTGTTTTTGTTGCAAATTCACAATTCATTAGTTATTTTCTGCGCTAGTTTCACCCTTATTGCCAGCGGCGTGCACATACAATTTGGGGGGCAGGTGCTCAGAGGGGAAAAAAGGGCACCTTTTGCAGCGTATGTACAGTGCCTTGCAAAAGTATTCGGCCCCCTTGAACCTTGCAACCTTTCGCCACATTTCAGGCTTCAAACATAAGGATATAAAATTTTTATATTTTTTCAAGAATCAACAACAAGTGGGACACAATCGTGAAGTGGAACAAAATTTATTGGATAATTTAAACTTTTTTAACAAATAAAAAACTGAAAAGTGGGGCGTGCAATATTATTCGGCCCCCTTGCGTTAATACTTTGTAGCGCCAGCTTTTGCTCCAATTATGGTGTTACATGGTAAATGGTGTTACACTTATATAGCGCTTCTCCACCTTTCAAGGCGCTCAAAGCGCTTTACACTATCTCACCATCCACCTACTGGTGACACAGCACCAGGAGCAACGTGGGGTTCAGTATCTTGCTCAAGGACACTTAGGCGTGTTCATCAGGGCGGAGAATTGAACGGACAAACCCCTGGGTTTGGGGGACAACTACTCTACCACTGAGCCACACCACCCCTTACAGCTGCAAGTCGCTTGGGGTATGTTTCTATCAGTATTGACTGACATTCTTGCCCATTCTTCCTTGCAAAACAGCTCGAGCTCAGTGAGGTTGGATGGAGAGTGTTTGTGAACAGCAGTCTTCAGCTCTTTCCACAGATTCTCGATTGGATTCAGGTCTGGACTTTGACTTGGCCATTCTAACACCTGGATACGTTTATTTTTGAACCATTCCATTGTAGATTTGGCTTTATGTTTTGGATCATTGTCCTGTTGGAAGATAAATCTCCATCCCTGCATCCATCTTCCCGTCAATTTTAACCATCTTCCCTGTCCCTGCTGAAGAAAAGCAGGCCCAAACCATGATGCTGCCACCACCATTTTTGACAGTGGGGATGGTGTGTTCAGGGTGATGAGCTGTGTTGCTTTTACGCCAAACATATCGTTTTGCATTGTGGCCAAAAAGTTCAATTTTGGTTTCATCTGACCAGAGCACCTTCTTCCATATGTTTGGTGTGTCTCCCAGGTGGCTTGTGGCAAACTTTAAACGAGACTTTTTATGGATATCTTTGAGAAATGGCTTTCTTCTTGCCACTCTTCCATAAAGGCCAGATTTGTGCAGTGTACGACTGATTGTTGTCCTATGGACAGACTCTCCCACCTCAGCTGTAGATCTCTGCAGTTCATCCAGAGTGATCATGGGCTTCTTGGCTGCATCTCTGATCAGTTTTCCCCTTGTTTGAGAAGAAAGTTTGGAAGGACGGCCGGGTCTTGGTAGATTTGCAGTGGTCTGATGCTCCTTCCATTTCAATATGATGGCTTGCACAGTGCTCCTTGAGATGTTTAAAGCTTGGGAAATCTTTTTGTATCCAAATCCGGCTTTAAACTTCTCCACAACAGTATCTCGGACCTGCCTGGTGTGTTCCTTGGTTTTCATAATGCTCTCTGTACTTTAAACAGAACCCTGAGACTATCACAGAGCATTTATACGGAGACTTGATTACACACATTTGGATTTTATTTATCATCATCGGTCATTTAGGACAACATTGGATCATTCAGAGATCCTCACTGAACTTCTGGAGTGAGTTTGCTGCACTGAAAGTAAAGGGGCCGAATAATATTGCACGCCCCACTTTTCAGTTTTTTATTTGTTAAAAAAGTTTAAATTATCCAATAAATGTTGTTCCACTTCACGATTGTGTCCCACTTGTTGTTGATTCTTGACAAAAAAATTAAATTTCATATCTTTATGTCTGAAGCCTGAAATGTGGTGAAAGGTTGCAAGATTCAAGGGGGCCGAATACTTTTGCAAGGCACTGTAAGTACCAGCCCAGCTGCCTCGTTAGAAAAATGTGACTTAATAAAAGAGAAAAAAACATTTTTATATTTTATATATATCTATGTATATATTTAAATAAATCGCAGTCTATTCCAAATTGACAAGAGTCAACAAATACTTTAATTTTCTGATTCATTCTTTTGGAGGCATGATTGCTGATTCAAGTGATAAATATTAAAAAATAAAATAAAATAAAGAAAAACAGCAATAACAACAATATGAATAAGCCTGCTTGGCGACATTACAACAGGGCACATACTACATGGCTGATTTTATGTTTGGCATTTAGCATTCTTAAAATATGCATTGTTATTATAACAGTGTATCTCTGTGCCCACACTCAAACAAGGGAGCCTACAGTTTTTATTTCATTTTCATTTTTATTCACTTTCTACTACATACTCAGTTTCATTTCTTCCAGACGAGTTTCAAATATATATATTTTGTGTGCGTTTATTTTGATTCTTATTAGTTTTTGTTTAGCAGCAACATTCTCCCGAAGTAGCAGTACTAGTACTAATAAACATGCAAACACATTACTCAATATTGAGCTATAATAATGTAATGTCCGAAACAATGTGAGTCCCCTTTAAGAGACGCTCTGGACATGTGGGCTTTGACGTAGGGGGAAGCGAGCAAGTGGAGTGCTGGGAGCTAGTAATGGATGACACACTCCGCTGCAGCCCGCAGTGCTATTGTTGGCATTGTTGTCACATTAAAGCTGTGCTTCTCAATTATTTTCTGTTAGGACCCCAACCCCCCCCCCCCACCCCCACCCCCATGAAAACGTAAATGTTTCGCGCACCCCACCCCCACCCAACTCTCTGCCGCCACTGTAAATAGTATCATTCGTCCATAAAATTAGCATTATAGGTACACCTCTGCCCAACATTATGTCCTTTTTTTCTTATAAAGAAAATAGATCAACTTACAATGAAATATAACTTTATTAATATTGTTTTGTTTGAAACAAAAAAGAAAAAGTGCATCAATTTAGCTGAATCAAAAAAAACAAAAAAAAAGTCACATCCAAACATTAAAAATAAACTGTAAGCACATTTTTTTACCATTTGATACTGAAAAATAAAATTAAAAATAATAAAATCTATAGATAGTAAACTCAAATTGATTAGCAAAATTAACTCATGAGGACACTATGCCAAACAATTTGACCGAGCAAACAAAAATGAATAGAACAAAAACGACAGTGTCATTGGACAGAGGGACAGTTTTTGCTGCAGGCAGTATCAGCTCCTTTACTGTACTGTATTGTGGGGTTATTTTGCACTCAGCATGCTATACAGTGCTTGTTGGATTACTGATGTAACACTCCCAAAGCAAGACGATTGTTAGGATTATCCGGCGGGTTTTCGATGAAAATCAATCAAGCGGCTTCATCATGAGATTGGGGTCTAATGTCTTTAAGTAACGTCTTAATTGATTTGGCTTCCCGTTGTCCGCTACAAACATTTTTAGACACAGTAAACTGAGTGGTCTTTCCTCGTCTTCCACTGAATTAAAAGTCAAAGCCAAACGGCCCAAAAACGGCGCATTCCTGGCGGTTGGGGGAGAACCGGAGGTGAGGGTGGTCGTTGTGACTCTCCTAAGCCGAACATGGAAAATGAGAGCACCACTGCCACCCACTGAGTAGATGTGCAATGACACTTTATTCTAGTACGGCAAAAAATATTTTATGTTACCGGAGGTCGCATGCGCCACCCCCGGCATTGCTCTGCTTCCCCCTTAGGGGCGTGCCCCACTATTTGAGAAGTACTGCATTAAAGTGGGTGAAGCCATTCCTCACTCCTCTCCTCTCTCAGCCAAAGGCATTACAGTATATATCGTATTGGCCCGGATATAGGACGGTGTTTTTTGCATTGAAATAAGACTGAAAAAGTGGGAGTCGTCTTATATTTGGGGTCTAGACATTATACCCATTCACGACGCGAGATGGCGCCAGATATCAGTGAAGCGAATGCTGAACTTGCGGAGTAATGTTCTGTCATGACATCTCAGCTACTCTTAAGTTTAGCCAGTTTGCATTATTTTATTGCAATGCTTTTCCTTATTCAGATTTGTTTCAAGACTACAGTTACAGTTAGACCTCACTTTGATGGTTAATACAGTTATTGCAATTTTGTTGTTTTATCACAATGGATTGGTTTATTTACATTTCAAAAACCAGAAGTCATTCATTTACGAACGTGATTGCACTTTAGTTTACATATTTAAATGTTCAGATATTAAGATTTGAATGAGGCAAAATAACATTCTTTCTCTCTCAAATATATTGTTATAATCATCTGTTTCAGATGTACTGTGACTATTTTCTGTATAAAATTTAATTTGGTGTTCAAAAAGTCTTTTTTTCCAACTTGAGTCTTGAAAAAGAGGCGGTCGTCTTATAATCAGGGCCGTCTTATATTCGGGCCAATATGATAGTTTTATTTATTTTTCCTACCGACACTGGTTGTGTGCTGGTCGCCACAATGGCTAGCCTAGCTTGTTTAACGGGTGGGACTAGGCATTTGGCTAATTTAGATATTTGTACAGAGACAAAAGCTACTTGACGAGACAAATAGTCAAGGAACTGATGTTTAGGAGGGCACATACACAATCTTTTTATCTCTGTGTAGGGGCTGTAGGCTTGATGAAAGCTATTGTACTGTGCTGTGACGTGTTTCCACGTTTGGAGAACATAGGGTGCTGTCACAGTGATTATGGCTGCAGCGCTTGGGGGGCACACGCATTACTAACATGATAATGATCATGACTTAATAACCTTGATAAGGGCACTTGCCAGGTTAAGGGCAAGGGCCAGTGCTTGAGCACCACCTGGCGTCTATGTGTGCACACCAGTGCTTCTCGGTCACGTAGAACCATGTTTTTCCCTGTTTGTGAAACTCACTTCACTCGTGCTTGCGATTCTTTTCTATTTACAAATATGCCACTATTCTTAAGCAATCCGGGGTCGAGATGCAGGGCAAATTCTGAATGGCTGCTTACTATCCAAAAGATTCACCAATTGTTCATTGTTGTTGTCGCCTATTTGCTAAAAATGACAGTTAGAGATGTCCCGATCGATCGGCATCGGGTCCGATCACGTCATTTTCAAAGTAGCGGAATTGGCAAAAAAATATCGGACATGCCTTTTTATATATATATATATATATATATATATATATATATATATATATATATATATATATATATATATATATATATATATATTCTTTAATTAAATCATTTTCTAATTGTATTTAACGTTACAGACATAATATGTTACACTCATCCAGAGTCTTTAGTTTAGGCTTAAGGTAGGATTATCAAATTTATCCCGGTAACGGCGTTAATTAATATTTTTAAAAATGTATCACGTTAAAATATTTAATGCAATTAATGCATGCGCTGCACGACCCACTCACGCATTGTCGCGTTCAATCTGTAATGGTGCTGTTTTACCTATACAGAGAGCTACAAGGCAGCGTAAAATGAGTAGAGTGAATTTTGGCAGCCTTTGAAGCCTTTTTTTAATTGGCTAAAGCCTTATAATCCCTCTCCCTACAATTAGAAATATCATGGGATGCAATGTGGGGAAAAAAGTTAGTAATTGATCTTTTTCTTAACGCCCCATATTATTTCCCAACGCAGAGAAGATATATCAATTGGTAGCACTACGCACAGTCATGGTTGCACTTCCCATCATGCATTTGGGCAGAAGTTAAATGGCTGCAGTATCGTTTACGGAAAGCTCAACAAATACACTAGATGGCAGTATTTAGTCACAATATACAAAGTCACATTTATCTTTTAAGAATTACAAGTCTTTCTATGTGAGGATCCCTCTCACAGAAAGAATGTTAATAATGTAAATGCCATCTTGAGGATTTATTGTCATAATAAACAAATACAGTACTTATGTACTGTATGTTGAATGTATATATTCGGCCGAGTTTTATTCATTTTTTTCTTAATGCATTGCCAATGCATCGGGAGCAAATAAAAAGCAATCGGTTTGGGAAATATCGGGATCGGCAGATACTCAAACTAAAACGATCGGGATCAGATCGGGAGCAAAAAAACATGATCGGAACAACCCTAATGACAGTTATGGTGAATTTTGTAATTTTAGTTGGTAATGGTCTTCAAGTGCCAGCTAAAACAGCATTCAGAATGAAAGCAGGTGTTTTAATTTATTTATGTGAAACGCATGGTAAATTTATTGTATTATTTGTATTTTGAATTGATGCCTCCCACTTCACCAAAAATATGCAGTCTGAAGAATTGACCTGAAATAAATAGTGTGGTTCCATTGCTGGCTAACAGCACTAACAATGAGAAAAAGTGTTTCCAATGAATTTTAGTGAATACAATCACCATATGCAGTCGCACTCTTCTGAATTTTCCCTGCATACCGAGTCCTGATTGGATGAAAATAGTGGCAGATGTGTAACATGAAAATGAATTGCAAGTGTGAGTGAATTGTGTTTCTCATGCAAGGAAACTCAGAAAATAATGTTTTAGACAAAACATAATTGTAAATTTATACCAAAAATATGCTTGCGTGCACAGAAAACACGTTCTTCTGCACACAGAACACACACTTGTCCACTTAAAACACATTTTCGTGCTCGGTATTTGATATTATGTACATGGTATAAACCCTTACACACTTATAATTATGGCCTGAATCTAACGTCATACGTCTCTAAATATACGTTCAATCCATTTGAACAGGGATGACGGGAAGCGATCATATGTCGACTCAGCAGTTGATTCGACTGAGTATTGCAATACCCCTCAGAGAAATAGCACACATTTTACCTTAAACGGCTGAATAACGAGGACTACTACTACCACGTATGATCTGAGCTGCTACTGGACCAGAGGGAAGGAAGATGAAGATGAACAGCAACTGAACATTTCAGAGTGATGTTGCACTGCAATGTCTGTCAGCACATGGAGTATGGAAGTAAAAAACTACCCAATTTTTTTCTAACTTAAAACCCACTACATTTTTCTCTCCTTTTTTATCCTGCATAGATTATTTTGTTTTATTATTTTACAAATGAGCTTCATATTTTCTCTATAAGATTTGAACAGCATTGTGACAGCCAATGCCGACCAAAAATGACGTCATGTAAGGGTTATAAAATCTCACCAGCAGCCCTCCCGGCCGGTGGGCAACAAGGGACAAGTCTGTGAAAGTCTCCAACACGCATCATTATGAGGGGCCGTACAAGACATTTTTCATTCTGGCCCTCTCACACACATACATTCTCCTTTCACATACATATATATTCACTCTCACACACATACATTCTCCTCTCACATGCATACATTCTCCTTTCACATCCATACATTTTTACTTTCACATTCATACATTTTTACTTTCACATTCATACATTTTCACTCTCACATTCATACATTTTCACTCTCACATTCATACATTTTACTTTCACATTTATACATTTTCAGTCTCACATTCATACATTTTCACTCTCACATGCATACATTTTCACTCTCACATTCATACATTTTTACTTTCCCATTTATACATTTTCACTCTCACATTCATACATTTTTACTTTCCCATTTATACATTTTCACTCTTACATTCATACATTTTTACTTTCACATTTATACATTTTTACTTTCACGTTTATACATTTTCTCTCTCACGTTTATACATTTTCACTCTTATATTCATACATGTTTACTCTCACATTCACACATTTTTAGTCTGTGAAATGTATGTTTGTATAAATAAAATATATGTGTATAAGAGTGAATATATATGTAGGTGAAGAAAGTATGTATGAACGTGAGAGGAGAATGTATGTATGTATGAGTGAAAGTATAGTGAAAACGGAAGGAGTCTAGTTGAAACGGAAGCCAGCTCTGATTGGCTAGCTCTGACTGGTAAGCTCTGATTGGCTGAGAACCTGACGCGGGTTACTGTTCATAAAATAACAAGGAAGGGGACGCACAATCACTTCGGCAAGCAGTTGGACTTTTGCAAAACATTTTGTCGACCCCAGAAACGAACTTCTTTGGCTTCCTGTCTCAAGCGGCGGCAAAGGACACAATCAACTGCACCCAACAGTGCTAATTATGACGCAGTTGAAAGTGAAATGAGAGACATTTTTAGACTGAGCAACTCTCGAACCTCTTCAACTGTCCAAGCGGGAGTTAATATGACCCGCTCCCAGACTACTGCGGTCAAGCCACCCTCCACTCGTAAAAACGAAGTCAAGCTAGCCGCCCCTCATTTGGATCATTGTTTGCATTGTGTGCATTATGGTACTGCAACACGCTGGCTTCATAATGGAACGCGGTGGCTTCACAGCGCAAGTTCCCCGGTGGCTTCACAGCGCTAGTCCCTTTATTGAAAAAAATAAATATGAATAAATAAAAAATGGGAAGCCATCCAAGAACGGGTCCACTTGAGAGAGGCACTCGAGCACCCCGAGACCCAAACTAAAGTATTATGATATAAAAAATAATTTAGGAATTCCGAGTAATACTACTTAGAAAATTGCTAGTTATTTCTGTCATTTACCCTTATTTCAAACTTTAATTTAAAAATATCTGGCTGATATCCCGGGACGGGTCCACTTCTGAGGTATACTAGACGACCCTAAGACTCGAACTAAAGTACTCTGATAAAATTCTGATGTATCATTTCAAAAATAAAAGTACTTTGAAAATTGCCCATTTTTGCTGTCATTTTGCCCGATTTCAAAAATTGATTTAAAAAAAAATCTGGTTGATATCCTGGGACGGTTCCACTTCTGAAGTATACTAGACGACCCCAAGACTCGAACTAAAGTACACTGATAAAATTCTGATGTATCATTTCAAAATAAAAGTACTTTGAAAATTGCCTATTTTAGCTGTCATTTCGCCTGATTTCAAAAATTGATTTAAAAAAATCTGGCTGATATCCCGGGACGGTTCCACTTCTGGGGTATACTAGACTACCTCAAGTATTGAACTAAAGTACTCTGATAAAATTCTGATGTATTATTTCAAAATAAAAGTACTTTGAAAAATAAACGTGAAAGTAAAAATGTATAAATGTGAAAGTAAAAATGTATGAATGTGAGAGTGAAAATGTATAAATGTAAAAGTAAAAATGTATGAATGTGAGAGTGAAAATGTATAAATGTGAGAGTGAAAATGTATCAATGTGAGAGTGAAAATGTATAAATGTGAAAGTAAAAATGTATAAATGTGAAAGTAAAAATGTATGAATGTGAAAGTAAAAATGTATGAATGTGAGAGTGAAAATGTATGAATGTGAGAGTGAAAATGTATGAATGTGAAAGTAAAAATGTATGAATGTGAGAGTGAAAATGTATGAATGTGAAAGTAAAAATGTATGGATGTGAAAGGAGAATGTATGCATGTGAGAGGAGAATGTATGTGTGTGAGAGTGAATATATATGTATGTGAAAGGAGAATGTATGTGTGTGAGAGGGCCAGAATGAAAAATGTCTTGTACGGCCCCTCATACATCATTCCTGGGATATCTCTACATGTGTGAAATCCACACGTGCTCAGTGTGTTTTTTATTTTCCAAACGCACCCTTAACCAGTAATATTTCCACAGGCTCAGTTTATGAGAAAACTAGTTAACTTCAGTTACATGTCAACTTAGTCGAATTTTTCTTTTATCCCATACAATAATAGTAGGTGATTTAATTACCTGACATGTTTCGGCGAACATTTCCGCCTTCGTCAGGCGAAATTTTTTTCTAATCTATAAGTGTAGGCAAAATGAACTCAATACAACTACTACATGTCAACTTGTTTTAACGCTACGTCTACACTAGGACAGATAATGGCCTTAAATGTGTAATTAGTTGGACTATACGAGATATCGGCTACACAAGTATGCCTATTATCCGAATTAGTTGTTAGACGGATAATGTAGGCGGGTAATACTACACGCCGCTTAATAGTGACTGATGTCTCCGTACAACAATCGGATACTAAGGAAGTGACGTCATACCGCCGCCATTTTTAGTGAGGTATGACGGCATCGTAAACAATGAAGGCGGAGAATCACAATGTGGTATTCCTGCTCCTCTTTTCTTTTCCACACATTTTTCTTGAACCTTCAAACTACATCGCATTAATATGCTTCAATTCAGTGCCCATTTGTGATCCACCGATCGCGGATGACGCGGAGATGAGTGTTTTTTACAGAGCTCATCTCCCGCGTTGTCTCCGATCAGCCAGCTGCGAGGCTGGCCCCTCCCAACTCAATGCCAACCGAACATGAGTATATAAAAATGCATAAAGGAAAATTAAACGTCGAAAAGTGACCTGCTTGGTACCCCCAGTCAAAGAGGCGTGCGATCAGATTTTTTCCATGCCATTTCGGCCTGTCAAAACTGTCGCCACTTCCAGGATCGCTACACAAGTACTCCTGGTTAAGGCTTCCAGGAAATATACGCAGCGCCACACCATATGCTTCTATTTGTTATTTTCCAAGTGGTGAGAGCGCAACTGAGCATCGATTGTAACATCCCAAGTAACGATGTCAGGCTTTCGTTGTTTTCTAAAAATTGATTTCAATCACATCTCGGCAATTGCTCATAAAAGCCGAGCGTGCTGTACCTTCACTCTCGCTCCTGCGTGATACATCCAATTGCGTTCATGAAAAAAAAACAGTGATCGCAAAATAATGACAGTCTGCAAGGCGTAGTAATTTCAAAATTAATGAGATTCACAGGTAAACCTACCGCACATATTAGGCTGCTCCTTTCTACCCATGCGTAGGTTGCGCAAATGCAGGCGTACCTTGCAGAAACGGGGGGGCTTAAATGCACCTTAAACGTAAGTGTGAACAGGTACAAAAATAGTCGCCAAAATACCCTGGAGATAATTATCTGTCCTAGATTAGACGTAGCCTAAGATAAGACCCGTGCTGCCAATACAAAGGAACCTTTCAAATTTAACAATGAATGATTAGACAAATTATAAAAGAGTGGATGTCCAAATTAATCCATAGCATGGCTCTCAGCTGCTACACTAGCACTGACAAAGTTTGCTGGAAACTTTGTTAGGCTTCTTTAAAAACCTTGAGGATTTTATATAATAATAGAGGGCTCCATCTGAAAATATGCGGCTACAAAAGAATGTTTTTAAAAGGATGGATATTCTGTGTTTGCAACATCAAGAGGACTCTATGCTCGTGCCGATAAGCCAATTTGAACCAACAGGCAGAGGACTTTATTGACCAGGAAAGCTCCGTCCGATGCTTGATCCCATTACAGAAGAACACTTTAAGGATGTTTTAACTTTGGATTTAAAAAATACAGACTGCGACAATGTGCTACAACAAAGCTACTATGCTATGATTTTTGAGGACTTTGTTTAGAAGGCAAGGTAAATTGGATTTTTATTTTTATTTTTTTGGAAATGTAGTGACCTGTTTTTTTTTTTTTTGTTTGTTTTTTTTTTTTTTTTTTTTTTTTTTTTTTTGTTACACTTAAGACTTTCTCAGACAATACGACTGGGGCTTGTGAAGTCTGGCTCCACTAAGTGATAGGCTGTGGCATATGAACGAGGACAACGCAACTTGGTGTGTAGATACGTGTTTATACAGTATAGTTAATAAAGATATTTTTGATCAATTAAATATTTCTGTGTAACACCTGTCTATGTAAATATATCATATTAAGACAAGGACACCTGCAGCTTACAGTCAGGAGCGGCTGACTGATTTTTTTTTTTTTTTCCTTAAAATTTGTAAAATCTGGATGGTAATGGGGCTATGGTGACCATGTCAAAAATAACTACAGTAATGTAAATTTACATGTAGAACAGACACAAATACAACATGTCGACCACATGCCGCCTTTTCCGCCGACTTTGAAGAGGAGTGACATTAGAAGTTTTTTTGTTCAGTCAGCAGCTGTAGCAGCAGCCACTTTCAGTAATCTCAAAAGACGTCAATTTTGTGGAGGTGGAGAACACACCACTAATTTTGCTACTGAAAGTCTGACCTGCATCTAACCTGTAAAACGCGAATAGGAAGCTGCTTAGAGAGTGTCGTCCTGTATGTGTTTTGTATTGTTAACATTAAATACGCTGTAAGAAACGTAGTGAACCAAGGTTTACATCCTTCTCCCCAATTTTTATTGTTATTTCATTTATATGTAGTCTTACACCAGCCCAAAGAAGCTTCTTTTTTTTTTTTTTTTTTAGTTTGGCTGTGCATGTGGACAAAAGCAGCAATGTTTTACCTGAAGGAAGGCTCCATTTTTGTTCATATTGTTTATACCCTGAATAAGAAATATTTCAGTTATATTTAATTTCTTTAGACAATGTTGAGTGGTCTTAAGAAAAATGTTTATTTTTTTTGCAATCCTGAATAGTTAAAAGATTATTAACAAGTTTGTATTTATTGTGTATTTTAGTATAATTTATTAATTTTTGCCAATAAAATCCAGACATTTATTCTGGAAGCTTTCAAAATGTTTCTCTAGTAGTTTTTGAACACAAAGGTTTGAATCGAACGGTGTATCACCTGAACCTAACTTTCCGAACGGTGTATCATCTGAACCAATACATATGAAAGTCAAAACAGATATATTTTGCATTGATCATTTTGCCTATCAATTTAATAGGTTTATATTTGTGAGAAATGTAGCCCTGACCCCTGTTCACCCAATCTGTTTGGTCTTTTTAATGTCCCGTCCCCAGTTAAAAGTGTACAAGCAGGTTATGCTGTTATATCGTCCCGACCAATGATGAGACCAAACCTACGTACGACCTTGAGCACATGTGAATTCTGGGAATGCTAATTGTGAAATATGCATTTCGTTAACTATGCAAGATCCCTATATGAGTTCATGGTGTGTGGAGATCGAGTCAAAAAGGGTGATATGCGAAAACAGCGGGGCTAAATTTGGGAGTAGATGACCTCGCGTTTTAAAATTTTTGCCAGACCCGAGCGAGTGTTATAGTGGTGGTGGCGCTGCTGCTGCTGTGGCCGCGGAGGGGATCAGAAGGCTCAATGCAGATAGGATCTCTGCAGGGGGGGCGTGAACGTGTGATCGGAGACTAAAATCATTACGGTACGCCTGGTCACTGTGTCCTTGGCTCTTCCGCTGAGCTGAGCCCCGTGCTCACTTCTACTCTCCCCCTTTGTTCCTCTTTGCTCTTCAACGGTTACACAACATTTACAGCCATCTACGTATGACGTATGTGGCAAATCCAGATCAGGCGTCTAAGGATATTGTTACAAAGTTGTAATTTTGCTGGCATCTCTGCTATATACGGTGCTGTAATTAAAATTGAGTCAGGAGTATAGTGCAATCAGTAAAAATGCAATAAAATATTGTACATGGTCATCACAGGACAGCTCTAATTTCAAACTGACTAAACTTGATTTTATTATATAACTATCAAATACAAATGAAAATATTTATTAAAATGTGGCTATTCGAAATAGTCCCGAAAAGACAAACAAACCTTGACATTTTCGTTCGGCGTTAATCACACAACCATACGTGTAAGTGGAGAGCCGGTTGTCCTGGCTCACCCCAGCTGCACTCCTGCCCCCAGACTGCAAAAGCAGAGACGAAAAGTAGAATGTAAACTAGAGACGCTCGCCTCTCCTTCTCATAAGCTTTGTCCTTGAGAATGTGCAGACGGGGGCCAGATAATGTTCTGACACCAGAAACTCACATCAAAACTTACTCCCCTCTTCGGCTACTTTGCAGCTTCTAAATTGACGCTCCGAGTTTTGTGCAGGAGGTGTGTTGAGAATTTCACGCTCTGAAATCAACAATCTCAAGTACAAAGAAACGCATGTGAGTGATGATGAAAAAATAATAGCAATACATGTATTTTTAAGGGCCGCGCGTGATGGCTTTTGTAACATCTCAGCAGGTGATCAGACGGGAACTTTCGTTTTTTTTCCCTCCCCCAGTCCATTACGTTGAGCTTTTAAGTGTATTCAAAGCCACGCACGACCCCTAAGTATGATTCATCTACAGTCCACTCAATGTAAATCTGGGAGTTTGGTCTTAATTTTCGTGTTTTGCAAGATCAAAATCTGCTTTTACTCAGAGCCAGCAGCATGCACCACAAGCACCCCCATCGCTGACCCTTCCTCATCCTCCACATCATGTACAGGTGATGTGTGATAGCTGCAGAAATTATTTTACATGAATTCGATAATGTGCCTATGTATTCGTGTTTTGATGGATTATCTGACATTAAAATGTCGACGTGCAAGGTGATGCAATAGTAAAAAGTCTGAGATGGAGTTATTGCCATTTCAATGACTTTAATAAGCAAAATAGGAAACAATTTCTTCCAAAACAACCCCCAAAATAGGACAAAACAGAAACCAGCCTGAATGGAACAGTTCGAATTTGAGTGTTTAACTATTATTCATATATAAACAGGATTGAAAATTGATCCTTATCATGACAAAGTACAAGGAATTTCCGAAAACAAAACAACAACCCGCTGCTGCAGTTTCAGTTTGATTTCAACGCAGTTGAATCAACATAACCAAAGATTGATAAATGCATGACTTTTCAACAATAGTCTCAAATGCAAGCACCATGCTTATTTGATATGATCTGACAGTCTGTTAATTTAAATCATTAAAATAAAAACTTTATGTAACTATGCATCTGGCCAGCAGAACCAGAATCAACAAATAATAATAAAAATAAAAACAAACAAGTAATAACAAATAATTTTCATTTTGAGCATTTGCACTATACCTGATTCCCTTTTTTTTACTGACCTGCAGAAAAAAAACACAGGAGCAAGAAATGTTAAACTTTGCATCATAAAAGAGGATTATGCTTGAAAATATGCTCAAATATTTCCTCAATGACGCACTGTTGATGCTACAAGTGGCTGTCTATCCGAAAGAATCTGTTTGTTTCTGATTATCAATTAACCAAATCACACTATGTTATTTTAGGGGGAGCGAGGCACAATTATGACATCAAATTAAAAATATTATTGTCAGTCCAAATTTTCACCCTGAGTATATTTGTGGAAACTTCATTGTGGTTTTAATATTTTTACCCTTCACTCCTTCATCACCTTAAAGCGTCAATTTTGCTTCCTGGAGGGAGGTCTGTGCAAATGTCAAAATTAAAACTTGCAAAATCATACAAAAGTGCCCTTTCCACAAAGTTTGTTGTTGTTGTCGTTGTTTTGTTTTTGTTTTTTGTTTTGTTTTTTTAATTCAACTGACAAACGTGGAACAAAACTGCACTCCTCTCTCAATCAGTCCCGCAAATGAGAAACTATGATAGAGCAATGAAATAACAGAAACTTTACACAAAGAAAGAAAGAAGTTCAAACCAGCCTCTTCAATCTTGTGCAGTTTTGCGGTTGCATATTTACAAACCCAAATTATGACACCCCCCACCCCTGCCCCCCAGCCGCGAGCATATGATGCTGCACAGGCAGTCCTGCTGTTCTGTCTCCGCAGCGTTTAACGAACCCTCCCCAAAAACTATTGTGGAGAAGCGCAGATCAACAGCATGCTCTTATCAATATACACGAGATGATGAAAGTACAAAATAGAAATTATTACCATACATGTCCAGCATGCAGGATTAATATTTAATGCATGTTTTTTTTTTATTATCTATATATTGGGATATAATAACCAAGCAGGCAATGAATTAATGAGATGCTGCATATATGTCCTTCCCGGTGACGGGTTAATAGACAGATTTGCATAAAGTGAAGTGGCTGAGTCTTGCTTTTTTTTTCTTTTTGGGGAGGATTTTAGTCGCCAGGCCTCTTAAGCGAGCCTGTCCCACCATTTAATAGCAAGATAAAAGTACATTACCACGTGGTAAAAGTTGTTCAGCCTTAAAGTTCATCAGGCAATGTTAATCTTCGAGGAGGGAATTTGAAAGAGTTCTTGACGAGCAATTTTAGGCTAAAAGACGCAGCCACGACAGACACATTGGTGGACGCCTGGATGGAAACATGATTAAATATGGATACTATAGTTGATCTTCTAATGTGGATATAATTGTGAGGCAGAGTCCAAAAATTGGTTTACTCTATGTTCATTTTTTTCTTTACCAACAGTCAATTTGTGTTCAAAATGGATACTGTCTCTTATAGTTGTCGCCTCATGAAAACAACTCACATGAAAAACTCTGGCGATGAGGGGTTGTCGCTGGTCGAGCCCGCCTCGCGGAAGCCGCCGCTGGGCCCCGAACCCGAGCCCGCAAGTTTCTCGCACTTGAGTTTGTAGGCGTCCCGCTCCCTGGCCAGGCGGCTGATCTCCGCCTTGAGCTGCTCCACCTGGTTCATCAGCTGCGTTTTCTCGTTCTCCAGCACGTGTTTCTGCTGCACCCGCTTGAACCTGCATGACTGCGCGTAACCGCGGTTCTTCAGGGTCCTGCGCTTCTGCTTGAGGCGGATGACCTCGTCTTTGGTGAAGCCGCGCAGGTGTCTGTTGAGCTCCCGCACCGACATGGACACCAGCTGATCATCCGAGAAGCGTTCCTCCACGCTGAGCCCACCGCCTGCCGAGCCGTGGTGCACCGCGGTCTGGCCCAGGTGGCCGTGCGCATGGTGGTGGTGGTGATGATGATGGTGGCGGTGGTGGTGCATCTCCGGGGACACCGGGGACGGGCTGTCGGGGTCCTGGTTGCTGTTGTGATGGTGGTGCTGGCCGTGCGGGTGACTGTGAGCTCCCTGGTGTGCCGAGAGCTCCTCGGCGTGATGGCCCATCGCAGCCGCGTACGGGTGGTGGTGCTGCTGGCCGTGGCCGTGGTGACCGTGGTGGTGGTGCGGGCCCCTGTAGCCTTCGAAAGCGCCTTGCTGCTGCATCTGTTGTTGGACGTGCGGGGGTGGAGGGTGGCCGTGGGTCGTGGCCCCTATGAGGGCCTCCACTGCGTCCTCGGGAGTCAGGCTGAGGGTCTGGGGATCCATCTGCTGGTGGTAGCCGCCGCTGGGCAGCCAGTACAACTCCTCAAGGTGGTTCTTTTGCTCTGTGGGACTGAAGCTGGGCGACGAGGGAACCGAGCTGCAGGGCGTGCTGATCGGCGTGGACGACACGGAGCCTTGCGGTTGGAGGCGGTTGCACTGACGCACTCCTCCGCGTTCCAGACCGGCCAAACCCTCCTTCTTGACGTCAAACTTCATCAGGTCAAAATCGTTGACATATTCCAGAGCCAGAGGGCTGCTGGGTAGTTCCGGGGCCATGCTCAGCTCTGCGCTCATGTTCCCGTCGCGACTTTTTTGCACGTATGCAAAGGAGCTTGCAAGGGTCGCAAAAACGGACTTGTGAATCAGCGTCTCTTCCCTCCTTTCTTGTTTCATGCAGTAGTTCTTTTGGTTCATCCAGCGTTGCGCACTGACTTGCTGTGGCATGAAACACCTTGAGGAAAAAGTGCAGGAGTGGAGGAGAAAAAAAAAAACTTTCAGACTACAGCTGTGCTCACTGTTTGCATCATGTAGATTTCTGCGCTGGCACTGACAACCAGGCAGCAGGAAGAAGGAAAAGCAAGCGGCCTCAGTGCAAAAGCAGTCCCTTCAGTAGATGTGCATTCACAACTTTCAAAACACAAATAAGAACAGGAAAGAAATACCAAGTTTGCTCGCAGAGAAGGGCACCAGTCCTCGTTGCAACTTGTTGGTAAAAGTCCTCTTTTTCTCCAGGAAAAATAAAAGGAGCAAGGGAAAATATTACATAGGGTGGCTGCTTTTCGCTGAGAAGCAGCTTTTTCCAGCTCTGCACCGCAGAGATTTAACTCCCCCCTCTCTCTCTCTCTCTCTCTCTCTCCTCTCCACTCTGATATCCAGCAGACTGCGCTCAGAGCCAGCCTGAGCTTTATGCTTATAACGCGCGGTGACGCGAGCCCATAGGCGGGATCCGAGGAACGCCACCCTCCAATGGCAGCCGGGCCCTGACTTGAAATAGAGGAAGGGAAAGAGGAGGCGGAGGAGAGCAAGGAGCCTGTCTTGACAGCCAGGCATTCAGCTGACCGACTGAGCGCAAAATGGGACCACACCATCAGTGCTGCCTTATTTTCTCACCACCTTTGCACATCTATAATGCGCTCCAATTGGATTCCAACATACTTTATGATAACAAAACATGAACAATCAACGTCATCAGTCAGAAGTTTGGATACATATAGTTAACTCCCTGCGTGCCATTGACAACGATAGACATAACATTTAAACTTACTCTGAGTAAAATGCCGGTAAAATGGATGAGAGACATCTAGCGCCGTCTATAGCAGCCACTAGAATAAACCTTTAGTATAGCTCTAAGTGTATCCAAACATTTTGTACCAGGAGCGAACTCCTCTTCAATTCTGTTGCTAATTACTATTATTTATTTAGCAGTCTGGTATGTTTATACACTATTGCGAGCTATGCCAACAAATGATCCATAATGCAATGAATTACAACAATAAGTCCCAAACTCCAGCTTCTTGTCTATCCAACATATTTTGCAAATTAAACATTTCAATGAATTCGAGTTTAATAGGCGTGGGCGGTGTCGTCCCGAACATGTGTCTTCCTCATGAACCCCAAGCCAGCCCCTTCTTGGCTCGGACACTCTTTGAGCCCAAATCAGGCTCAAGGCTGCCCCTTGGTGGTCAACACAAGCACCTGTGCAAACTGTGTGGACACATATGGTCAAAGTGAACTATTTCTCCCGCCAAATCTAACGCTCATAATTCGAACGGTCGATGAAGTGTCAACTTATAATCGCTTCATATCAATTAGACCAATATTATGTGTTCCCCTATTACAATAATAAATCGCCTCCCAGTTAAATAACATATATATTAACTGTCAATTATGTATTAATTTGATTGTTTTATCAATGTATCACGAGTGAATGTAACTGTGACGTTAACAAATACAATAAAATAAAACAAAAATAAAATAAAAACTTTAAAAAGGCTTCTGGCATGACGCCAAATAATTTGGGTATTTTTTCCTCCCCAACAAATCCGATAATATAATTCGCGCATTGGATTTCTTATTTTACTAATTTTTTAATCAACGTATGCGCGTTATTGTTTTTGTTGTAAATCAGATTTTAAAAATATCTATCAGTGGTTTCTCCACTGCTTTAATTGCATGTAGATGCCAGAAAATAAAAAATAAAAAAATCAATCATGCACGCGCATTTTATTCAACATGACTTCGGTGAGAGTGAGTATCATTTATGGAAATTATTTTATAAATTATGCATGTGATATCATTGTGATAACCACGATGATAAACAACATTTATAAATATACTCTTTTCTCATTATTAATCTCTTTTCTTTTCCTGAAGAAAATGATCAATATCTAAAAATGTTGTTCTATGAACTCTACACCACATCAGCCTTATTACGCTTAACAACGCACAGTGATCCACAAATTACCCCGAAAACAAGTCAAGATAATTAAAATCCTTCTCCTTATTTTATTCTTGGCATGCACCTGCAGGCGAGCGTCGTATTTCCCAAAACGCCCGCGGAGCATCTAACCGAACCGAGCAGCTCACAAACGTTCTCCCCGGTCAGGCCGAGCCGGCGGCGGCCCCGTTAGGTGGTCCTACACCCTCCCTCACGGAGCAAGAGCCCGCCGTCTATTGAGGCGTGCAGGCGATGCTGACGCCCTCTCAATAACGGGGCCGTAATGGAGGGACCAGAAGGGGGGGAAAAACGTTAGTGTCAGCATCATATCAGTGGTTAATGATCTATTAAGTGATGTGTGTGCTTATGGGCAGCGAAAAAAGTGTCGATGCTTGCTTATTCAACCCCCCGATGAGAGTCCCGTCCTACGGATTTTAGGAATGAATAACATGAAATAAAGTCAGCCTTAAAATCTTGCACTGAGAACTTGAGCATGCCGAGGCTGCTGCTCCCAGTCGACGTATCGCATCCGAGAGGCTCACATCTCATACCGTCACACCTGTTAACAAGGAGGCCCGGTGCACCAGGAATGGACCACTGAGTTGGCGGCCGCACTTCTCCTCTTCTTACCTGATGCTGACAAAACCCAAAAAGAAAAAAAAGATTTTTTGTTGGTGATGTCTGCTGGACTAAAAAATGAAGGATATTTAATTGCAATTTTCCCTGAATCCAATTTCTCTCCAAAGTGAGTGAACCGCTAATCGACACGCAGGTAGCTGCATGAGCTTGACGTGACCGGCAGAGTGAAGGAGAGCCGACGCTTGCCGTTGCTGCATTACGCGTGAGTTTCAATTCAGAAGTGGACAATATGTGTAAAACCTTTGAGTAGGCTCTAATAGCAATTGTCACTAATTTGTACTTTTAAAAATGCACAATTTGCCATAATTAACATGCTTAAATGTTTAAACCGAATGACATGTTTAATTCAACCCAGGAACATTTATTCAGGGCCATTAATTCGCATCTTGTTGATTTGCAGCGATGAGTCATCCTGATAACAAATAACTTGCGCGTGCATGTTTAATCCCTATAAAAGTTTTGTTTACTGGTGCACAAGCGTGAACTGGTCTCTTTGCATCCTCATCGTTTTAATTGGCCCTTTACTGCGTGCACTTACTCAGGCATTCTTGTTTACTCCAGACTGATCGACTATCTCTGTAAAAACATGCATTATTAAGTTGTTGTCTGTGTAAACAGGAGAGAGTCCGGTCTGTGAAGGAAGCCTGCTGCAGCCGCAGCAGACCTAATTGACACACACCACTCTTACAGGGACACAGCAATGGGTGAGATAAGTGCAAATTCCCTCGACCTCATTAATGTAGAAGAAGTTTCGATTAAACAGTGAAGATAATTTTATCTTTATCTTTTTTTAAGCCACTCTTGCTCAGTCTCTGCCACCAACTCAGCAATTGTCCATCTGCGTAATTTAGTGTTTGTGTGAAACCGCCTGTTTATTTCTTGTGACTAGGCGCCCCTGGTGGCAAGTTTGTTTACTGCTCGCATTTTAATGCGTTAACCCGTGCATACAGGTCTAACGTCACATCACTTACATCATATGTTTAATTTATTTCTCGAAACGTGGTGGAAAGAGGTTGTAAAAAAAATATGACAGCAAGGCCCAAGTATAATTGTGGGCCTTTTGTGAGATTAGATGTCTCTGATTGACATTCTATAAATATTACAAGAAATAAATGTCACACACCTATTGGCTTTATCCCAGTAAGAAAAAGGCAACAAACAATAAATCTGCCTCTTACTGTGGTTCTTGCACTAATGTAAATTGCAATGCTATGCATAGTAGTTTGGCTTCTTTCCAGTATTGAGCAGAATCACATGCATATGTTTGGGTTCTTATCAAAATTTGGGGTAGTGCCAACACAGGCAACACTGATTAAAAGTCACAATTTTCAATGTTGAAAACCAATCTACAGAAACATTCAGGGCTACTAAAATAAATACAGCATTATTCTTGTTTTGAATATTCGGTTATGATAGCTTTTGAAACAGTCATGACTAATGTGCGTTCCAGCCAAATATCTGTCCTGTATTATGTCCACATTATGAGATGGTGTAGAAAAGAATGCTTTGTCTTCCGTGTTTGAACCAAAAGACAACTAAACTTTGTATCAACCTTTATTAACTTTTAAAATGGTATAATAAAATCAGTATGATTAGTGTTTGTCTGTTCACGTATGCATTTGCCACTATTTCACTTTAGAATACAATATTCATAGGTACCAGTTGACTTCAGATTAGCTTGTGTGTGACCATGAGGGTTATGAAAGGTGTAGCAGGTGCAGATTTCTTACCTATATCTCGTGTTGTGTATTTTGTTCATTCTTTTAAATACCCATTGTGGATTCGGAGATTTATTGCTAAATACATTATATATGTTGGAATATCATTTCTGAAAACATTTTAAAGGCTGAGAATTACAGTATGTAGCACTGAATTGTCAAGAGAAAGCCCTAAACCTTTTTTTTTTTTTTTTTTTTTTTAAAACCATTTCGGTTTTCCTGATTTTTTGAGGCATGGCTAAAAAGGCGCCCCTTGTCACACTTGTGTGTCCGTCATGAGTCAATCCTCTCTAACTGTATGATAAACCAGCTACAGGCTTATGTGGTTAACCTGCGAGCAAGCTGTTTGCCGTGACCAGTGGTATATTGTTCATCCACCAGAGACTGAAGGCAGACATATTTTTGTGCCTTTAACATGTAGGTGATGTGCAAGCATTGGAAAGCTGATAGGTCTATGTCATTTGAGAGTAGAAAAATGGGCTTTTTCCAAAATATTGAGGCTTTATTTTAAGAATTGGAAATCATGTTTAATCATTGAAGTTTGGTAGTGTTGTGAACAACACTCGTGGCTGTGATGTGTCAAATTTAGAAGACATTTGTCTGAACTTCACAGGGACTTTAAACTGGTTCAGGGTAGGAAATTGCTTTAATTCCTCACTCATTTTGTTTTAATTTCATACAAAAAGGCGACAAAACATTTTTTGGGGAGTGCATAGGTTAAAATGTTTTAACTGAACAATTATGCTTTAAATAAAAACAGAAAACACCATAAATGTCTTGTTAAAAGTCAAACATCTCAGATAAATAGACTTGTATGATTTTTTTTTTCTTTTAGGAGGACCATGTAATCTCTGATTGTAAAACCTCATTTTCATTTCAGAAATATTATGTGGCTGTAGTTGATAATGAAATATCTGAGTGTTCCCTTTTCTTTCTTCTTGGTCTTTCCTCCCTTCTGTCCACCCTGCCCTGCTGCTTGGGTCACCTTTTCGCCTGGAGACTCCATCACCTCTCTCCTCTGGCCATGGCCCTGCCCACCCCGGGTCATTTATCATGGAGCAGGAGGGGAGCCCCCAGGCCTGCAGGCCCCTGTCAGCCCCTGCAATCGCCTCTTTGTGGCTACCAGCAAACAAGTGTCGGATCAGCAAAAGTCTATTAAAGCCTGGTGGGCCTTTCTCAGCCAATTGGGTCCGGGTCAGTGAGCCGCTCTCCTTGCTGCTCCGAGAGCCTTTTGTGTCGCCGCTGTTCGCTGACACAGATCCCCACAAGATTAATGATTTTTAGCAGGCAGTTGGTTCTTATTCGCAGAGTTCCAACCCGTTCCTCTCGCTTTACCCCCTCTTTGCGCTACTCGTAATACCTCCTTTTGCCCCCTCCAGCTCATTTCTCATACTCCATCTCCTTATTTCTTATTTTTCCGCTCACTCCTCCTCTTGCCCGCTAAGCCAATCAATGCTATTGTGTCATTATTTTCTATGGTCGTTATCCCTACAGTTGATTGCCACTTATGCCTAATGAATCTGAAGCATGATGATAACCAACTTTAAAATCCACATTACAATGCTGGCGGCCTCCCTTACAGAAAGCCTCAAGAGGCTCCAAGTAATTTGAAGTCTTCCATCCCCCTTTCACCAGTTCCATGTTGGTCTTGTTCTCAGTGTTGTTTCCAGTAATTACTGCAGGTTAAGTGCACGTCTCGGAGCCCAGTGGACGCACGCTATCCCTCACCTGGGACATGACTCAGCACAGCTCAGGTCATCCGGCCATTTCCCTGACCACTGGACCACACCCAGCCTACTCTAAAGCCGCAGGAGCAGCTCTCATGTTCACTTACATCATGTAATGCAAAGGTAGTTTTATTTACCGACTGATTGTTTCCTGAAACACAGCCTCAGACCGGCGTCTGGAGCAATTTTATCTATACATGTACATATACAGGTTTTTTAGCCACTCAGAAATGGACTGGCCATCAAATGTAGACGTTTTTAATTTTACTGTGCTATTACAGTGAAATTGGGAGAAAAAAAGCAAAACTTAATGGAATCCTGTTTATAACAATTCATAAGAATTGGAGAAGAAATATGTAGTACTTTAACTCTTGAGCCCATTTACTGGACAAACAGACAAACAATCCAATATTATGTTTACATAAACAAAAATCTGCCTTTATACAGATAATAAAATCCAGATTTGTTACACATTTTACTAAAACTATTTTACTTTTATTTTTGTGTGTTTATCGTTTTTGTTCTAGTTTACGGCATTGCAAGACTGCCCAATTTTGTTGCATTATTTATTAAATGTGAAGTTAGATTAAGATTAGAAAAGCGTTAGAGAATGACACAGTTGTACATCACTCCAAAACATTGACGGCATAATAAACTTTGCTGAAGTAAATGCATTTATCACCTGTCTGGCATTTTCAAAATACTAAACATCTCTGTTGATCAAGACTATAGTCGAATGTGCATCTAGTTTTACAACTGGCATTAAAGTGTAATGGAAAAATACTGCATCTTAGGGATAAATTTGGCAGAGGGTGATCATGTGAAGTGGCGAGATCTATTTTGCTAAGCACACATGCATCAATCCATTCTCCACACTCCCAAATCATGCTCAGGATTCTGGAGTGCTGACGCAAATCCAAGCTGGTTTTGGGGTGAAATGCAAGCTTACCCCTGAACCAGTAACCAGTTAGTTGCAAGGCACCTATCTTGACATACAACCATTCGGAGTCACATTCATTCCTTTACAGAGTGGAAACTGAAACCATGTTGACTCTACTAATGACAGGTGAATGTGCCAAAAATGGTACTCAAAAACAATGAATCTGAATTTGTAGTAATTAATTAATTAGTAATCATTGTTGAAATTATGATTGAATGAAATGGAAAAGGTAAAAAGAAACATTTGTGAATTGACAAATTACTTCACAATTGGTAGAATTATAGAAAACATAATACCATATGGATTTAAAAATAACCTCATTCATTAGAAGGCTTTTGAGGGGTGGTTGTCAACTACACATTTTGGAAAACAAAACAATACAAATAAAGCATGTAAAGTACTTGTTTTCAGTGTTGTTAATAACAGCGTATAAAAGCGTTTCTAATGGTGTTATTTATTTGTAAATTGTGAGCAATCTGATTAGGAGCGCGTCACTACAATTTGATTGGATGAAACGCGAGTTGTCCGACTTTGTCAGTGCTTCCTGGAAGAGAACAGAGGAGGGGGAAGGAGCGAAAGGGGTGGTGACGCTGTTGCAAACGCGATGATGGATGGTGAGGTGGTTCGGTGCATTAGCATAGCATTCGCGTTAGTATTAGCATTTAGCGGCGCGTTGTCTCACTCTCCGGCATCTTTTTTTTTTACATATAGTTTGTAGCGTCGAGGTGGGTACAATTAGTTGAAAATAATATACTATTTTCCTGCTGAGTGTGCATTTTCATCACCAAGTTGGCATTGTCCTTGTAGACGATACAATATAATATAATATGTATTAGTCCTGTCAAATTTATCACGTTAACGGACGGTAATTATTATTATTTTTATTAATCATGTTAAAATATTTGACGCATTTAACGCATGCACGGAATGACCCGCTCATGCGTTGCCTCAAACAGATTATAATGACGCCACTTTTGCACCTTGAGAGCTAAAAGGCAGTGATATGCGAGTGGACACAGGCGTTCATTGGGCCGTGCCTTTTATTGGCATTAAGTTTTGCAACTCTTTCACAACAAACATAACTAATGTGGCAAGCAACGTGTGAAAGAATGACCAAAGATGATGTTTTTCTTAACACACTTTATGAAACACAACGCAGAACATAACATATACCATTTGCAGCCACCACTGACAGTCATGGTTGCCCAACTTCCCATCATGCATTTGGGGAGAACAGTTAAGTCGCTACAGTATCATTTAGTGAAAGCACAACAAAAACAATATTCCTATCTCTCCAAAAAAATAATGTTTACAAAATGAAAAGCGCGCAATGCAAAGAGAACTGGCATTCCCAATCAATAAAGCTATGCAAAATACATATAAAACTTACTCAGACTTTGCCTTGGCTAGATCGCTAATTAATTTAAAACTCGCCATTGACACCTTGTGGTGTATTTCAATCACTACCTTACGTAGTTAAAGACACTGTGGAAGAAAGGCAGGGAGCCCATGTGACGTTCCGCTCGGCGACGTCAACAGTGGCGAGCTATTAGTTATTTTTTGATTGAAAATGTTACAAATGTTATTAAAATGAAAACATTAAGAGGGGTTTTAATATAAAATTACTATAACTTGTACTCACATTTATCTTTTGAGAAGTACTAGTCTTTCTATCCGTGGATCCCTTTAACAGAAAGAATGTTAATAATGTTAATGCCATCTTGTGGATTTATTATTATAATAAACAAATACAGTACTTATGTACAGCATGTTGAATGTATATATCCGTCTTTTGTCTTATCTTTCCATTCCAACAATAATTTACAGAAAAATATGGCATATTTTTTATAGTTTGAATTACGATTAATTACAATTAATCAATTTTTAATCTGTACGGTATTTAACTCGATTAAAAATTGTATATATATATATATATATATATATATATATATATATATATATATAGATATAGATATATATATATATATATATATATATATATATATATATATATATATAGATATAGATATATATATATATATGCACCGAATTCAAACCATCTATAAAATATGCCATATTTTTCTGTAAATTATTGTTGGAATGGAAAGATAAGACACAAGACGGATATATACATTCAACATACGGTACATAAGTACAGTATTTGTTTATTATAACAATAAATCAACAAGATTGCATTAGCATTATTAACATTCTGTTAAAGTGATCCATGGATAGAAAGACTTGTAGTTCTTAAAAGATAAATGTTAGTACAAGTTATAGAGATGTTATATTAAAACCCCTCTTAATGTTTTTGTTTTAATGAAATTTGTAAAAATTTCAATCAAAAAATAAACTAGTAGCTCGCCATTGTTGATGTCAATAATAACACAATGCTCCTGTGGTGCTGAAACCAATAAAATCAGTCGCACCCAAGCGCCAGCAGAGGGCGACAAAACACCGAAAAACACAAGAAGTGGACATTACACTGTGCTGTCATTTTATTCTGTTTGAGCAGGGCATGTGCGTTAAATGCGTCAAATATTTTAATGTGATTAATTAAAAAAATTAATTACCGCCAGTTAACGCAATAATTTTGACAGCCCTAATATATATGTACATATATATGTGTATGTGTGTATATACCGTATATATATATACCGTATATATATATATATATATATATATATATATATATATATATATATATATATATATATATATATATATAATAAAAAAGGGTCACATGCCTTAAACTTTTCTTGAATGACGTATATTATGAACCTTTTGTGATGTTTTTTAATCGAAACAACTGGAGCAAAGATAGGCGCGGCAGGAGATTCAGAGCTTCACCCGCATATTGAAAAATATATCTATATATATTTGGGGTGTGACGATACACACAAGTCATCGTTTAGTATATACCCGGGTACGGGGGTCACGGTTCAGTGCAGGTTCAGTACAACAATAACTTTAACAGTATTTGAAAGTTAAAGTTGGTATGGCATTACACTGTTATATAGGTGAAATAAAAAAAATGGAAAATGTGTGACCTGTTTTTTTTTTTTTTTTTTTTTTTTTAATGAACAAATCAGATCAGAAAAGTAACATCTGTTACTTTGCTGAGTAACTAATTACTCTTACAATGAGGTAACTGATTACCTGATTAACTAATTACTTTTTAAAGCAAGATTAACAACAGTGCGTGTTTTAAAGAAATCTCAAAGTCAGGATTGGAACTAGGATATGTTTTCTCCATCATTAATGGTGTTGTGGTAAATTGAATAACCGGTGTTTTTAGTGTGTTTACAAAATTACATTTGAAGAATTTCAAATTGATCCATGCGACCTTTGATTTCTCAGAGAAAAAAAAACGTTTGGACACCATTTGTTTAGAACTTTAAATTCCAATTAGAAATGGTTACATTAAAGTCAAATGTATCCATAAATGTTCAGTATCTGGACAATCATCTGTACTATTTATTTTTTGGGTTAGTAAACTGTTGAATCTGCATGCATGATGACAGCATGACTACAGTATTTGAAGCCTAAATGGTGGTACTCAGCTTACTCTGACCATCTGCCTGCTCCGTTTCCTTTCTTATATGAATCTTCTCGCCTGTATGTTTGTTGGAACATAAGCTTTTATAGATTGGAAGATGCCGCCGCACTGGCAGTGTGCATCATTACTCACACAGATAGGGAGAGACCATAAGTTGATCAATCTAGGATATTCACCTTCATATGTACATACGTACTGTACGTACATACATACTGAATCCCATGCAGGTTTTTTGTCCTGGCATTTTGCTACAACCACCCCCTCCCTTCTGTGAGTGAATTGTGAGTCAAACTCCCAATGCCCAATCCCCTTGCTCTTTCCCAGTTCCCTTTTGATTTGTCTTAATATTTCATTCTTTTTCTCTTCGCTTTACTTTATCCCATTTTTTCTCCTACACCTTTATCTAGTTGTGTTGTTTCAAATGTTCCAAAATAGCTGTAATTTTAATAATAATAATAATAATAATAATCATTTGATTTTCATGGTAAATTCTTTTCAGATGAGACTTATTGTTGTCTTTCATTCTTGTTAAGAAACAGCAGCCTATGTCTTTGTCACTGGTGAAATGGCAAGACTTGTTGGATGTTGTCACATACCTCTGTAGAGAATAGAGGCATAAATATGAGTTTTCCTGCATCTTTCTGGTGTGTCATGTGTGATTGTGTGTTTGATTGAAGTTAAAGTGTATTTTCTGCTCTCATACCTTTAAGACTGCTCTTTATATACATGAGTTTATGTGTCTGTAGCAGTATGTAGGGGTGCGTGTGTATAGGTGTGTGTGTGTGTGGGGGGGGGCTCTGTAAATAAATCTGTTTGGGGATTGGGGGTGCGTGGATGAAATATGGTTCCAGGGATGTGGAGCAATGTGAAAAACACAGCAATGCCTGGGAATAACAAATCTCCTGATGTCGCCCTCCAACAAAATAAATACACTCCCTATGCAAGTCATCCATCTGGACCATGAGTCGCAGCAAAGATGCCCCCAATACATCCCACACACGCGCACACACACGCACCCATCAGCATAGCAGAGGATTTATTCACACATTTTATTTGTTTAATTAAATAAAAACTGCAAAAGAATAGGTTATTTTAAGTGCAATTATTGTTCTGAGGAACATGAAAAGATTGTACCACCCTGTGAGGAATATGAAAAGCTGCAACTGAATTTGATTTAAAGTTTCTACTTTTATCTGAATAAACGTTAATCTGTTACTCTGCGTATATAAGTGTATGTTTGGGTGAGTTACAGAACGTTAGTGTGTTATTTTGGTGATAGTGTGTGTGTTACAGTAGTTTTCTGTATGAAGAGTATGCTTGTTTGTGTGTGCATTTGTGCACCTCAGAGTCACATTATGGTACAAGTATTATCCTTCTTGTTTACAGACGTATGATTGATGGTGGCCATATCGCTCGGAGATTAATGTTTTTTTTTTTTTTTTTTTTCATGAAACACGTTCAATGGACAACCAAGTTCATGTATCACTGCCACTCCTATTGCATTCACATATACAAACTCACATTCGTTTTACTGATTTTTAATCTGTGTTTCCATTTAGCCTTTTTCTTACATTGTTTATGTCATATAAAGTCAAACATGTCGATGCAGCTGGCTACAAATTTCAGTAGCTAGGGTAGCTGTCAGTCATTTTGCCTCCAGCAAATGAATTTGATGTACACTTCACAGGGCGATATTAATATGCACTTAAGAATCATCAGCACAGAAAATATGTTTACTTATTTCAGTAGTTGTGCTGTCTTTCAGATGGATGACGTGTAAAGAGCTACAGGCTGTAAAATTGTGACTTCCTCTGTGACAACATGACGACAGGAAGCCAATTATACCAGTGTGCCATATTGTAAACTACTCGTCATTACCAGGCCCATCCCCGCTAATGACCGCACTGGAGATGAACGGAGCTGATGTGCAGAGGCATCTCAATCAGCATTGCTGTTTGAGAGTGGAGCAGTGTCATTAAGCCCAGCTGTGCCGCACTAGGATATGGCCTCAGTTGAGATGTAAAGTTGCACCATGACGTCTGTGGAGGCCACCGCCGCAAGCAGCACAGGGGGCCAATGATGCTATTATGGCTCTTTCCAAGCAAAAAATGGTCATGGAAAGTAAAATAAGTGTCGAAAACATGAACCGCATGAAATTAATATCCAACACTGAATGTTTCAATCAAAGCCTCCTAGGGACTTTCCAGCTAAAAGTCAATAAGACAAGGGAGGGGGGATGACACGCCTTCAGTCTTCCGTTGCTGTTATATACTCCTTCTCCTAAGCCTGGCTTTTTAAGCAAACAGAGCTGTAATCATGAAAATGTTACTCCTTAGTCACACGCTCATCTAAACACATTCACCTTATTCCCTGCATCAATTTCTCATACTCATTTGCCAGCTGAGCTGGGGCCAAGTTGAGTTCAGATATTAAAACTGCTCAAGAGGCGGGATACACTGCCTGGTCCCCAGCCAATAGCTGGGCACATAAGGACAACTGTTCAAACTCACACCTATGGTGTTATGGTTATGGTGTTATACTTGACAATATAGAATGTTCAGAAAAACTGAGAAACATTTTATCATATGTTTGTCTTGATAATTCCCTCTTGGTCCAAAACTGGGATATACTCCAATTTACATGCAACAATAAATCCCACTTGTGATAAAATACAAATATAAACATTGCACTCAAAGGAAATCTCAAAGGAAGTGAGGTTCCTTACAACAGTAGTGTGTTCGGCCCTGGTTATTCCGAAATGAAGTAAATCTTTAACTTTTCAACAGTTTTCACTCCTGCTGAGGTTGCTGTTTTAGGTAGAATAATTCCCATAGATGATAATGAATTAAACTATACATTCTCACTTGATTAGATTACAATACACCTTCAGACAAGCATATGCCATGTAAAAGTCAGCCAGCATGCATCTGGTGTCTCTCTTACCCCATCTCCTCATAAGTAGTCTCTGGTCCCTCAGAGGGATAGGCCTGAGTTGTTCGGATAGGCCGCACCTCTCCCCACCGATGCTTGAACAATTGGAGGTAAAGACATGGGAGACAGCCCATTTGTTTTGGGCTGGCGGTGATGCATGCTTTTGCAGTGAGCAGCACATTTTTACCACGCTGCCCAAAGCAGATTTGAGTAATGGACTGCTCGGGCCTGTCCACTCATACTGCTATTTTTATTGTTTTCTGCTTTATAGTTTTTTTTTTCCACATCTGGGAAAAAAGCAGAGGTTTCCCTTCAAGTATGTTCTCGCTTCGGAAATGAGGTGGGGCTTTAACCCCCCTCCCCCCAATATTCCATCAACAGTCCCTCGTTTGTTTGTTCCCACTGACAGATTTTGTCTTAATGCCAGCAGGAGACAAATAAGGATTATCACAGACAAACCAATAATTCAGGTTGGACATCTTGGTAATATATTTTCATCCATCATTCCTCCCCCCACCCCCTTCTTAAAGATTTCAGACTGTGATGTGGACATTGATGCCTAAATTCCTAAAGCAGAAAATAAGATGAACCTAGTTTGAGAATTTTATGTAATGTATGTAACCTCATCTGAGCCTTGAAGATGATTCACTAAGTAGCTAAAATTATCTGGAGCTGCTGGCCCCAGGGAAGAGACTGATATTTTGCATTGAGGCACTTGCACGGGCACCTATAATGGGGGCCTCTTAATTCCACTGACAGCTTTACAGGACCTGAATTATGGCAGTGCAGTTGTGTTGCTTGTTAGGCTTCACACTAGGTTACTCTAATATGCCTCCTCCCATCTTCTCTGCCCTTTCCCCCTGCAAGCACATGCATAAAATCAAAATATGTATGTACATCTTCACATATCCCTACAATCCCTGCAAGAACTTTATTATACGGTAAAGCCGTATGGAGACCAGACTAAACCTCCATACAGGAACTGAGAATTGCCAAATTCAGTATGTGAGGATACTGAAATCGGAATTTTGTCATCAATCCCCCCCAAAACTGGATTAATATTCACTTCCATGTTAAAACAAATCTGCATCTGTATTTCTGATTTGTGTATTGTACGTTTTTAAACATAAAGAATTACATGGCTTTTTTTTTTTAAAAATGTTTTTTCCTCAAAAAGCTCAAAAAGAGGAAAAGCCAACACAAAGCTAACACAATTTTGAATCATAAGTTTGAGTCACACTTTCACTGACAGCCCATTCCCACATCACAAAGAGACCACTTGTTATGCTCTGGCATAGAGAACAAAGAAAAACCAAACTCAGGAGGTGTGTTTCAGAAATAGTCACAGAAACCCATCCCTTCATGAATCCAGTGATACATAGGTGCCACTCATTCTCTAAATGAGTAGTAACAAACCCATTAGATTTCTCTGGGCACTCCCGCATCCCCCAAATATGTATGCTAGGTTCATGGAAAACTCGGAATTAACCATTGGGGTGAAAGTGAGTATGAAGTGTTTGTCCCCTTCTGCTGTGCCATTATTGTCCACAGTCAGCTAGGATGGGCTACAGCATCTTGCAACCCCTGTAATGAGGATTCGTACGGAAAATGATTACCGGTAATTCATTAATGTAAAATTACACTTAAATGGTAATTCATTTTTTTTCTTTTTTTAGGAGAAAGTGAATAACAAGACAATGTAACAGAATTGCAGTCTTTTGAAGTAACCCTTTACAAGTTAATAATGTACGTGTAATACTTCAAAGGAAGACAATGCATTATAGTTTATTTAAACTTTCAAAGTTTTATTGGCTACTAGTTGATGAAAAGTAATATTTGAGGACTGCATGTATTAAGACTTACAAGACAAGTGATGATTTCTTGATGATGTAAAATGCTCAACGCTGGAGAACATGTTTTGGCAGGTGCTTTTTCAAATAAAATGTTAATTTTGTTCTTGTAGAAGTTAATAGGGTATCCACAGTTAGGAAACAAGAGCGGTGAGGTGCTAGTAGCCCTGGCCTTGTTAGGTTTTGTGGCTTGAACTCATTTGTAAGGTCTGTCATGTTTGCTGAGAAATCAAGGATGCTCACAGTCTCCATGCTATTCATTCCCAAGGTGTTTGATGGGACTTGAGTCAGGATCTCACACTCTTCACCATTAAACCAAGATAAAAATGCTCGTGCTGCATACATGCTTACTGCCTTTCTCTCCAAACCATGCATCCTGAGATCATCTCGCTTCAGAACCAACATAGCAGGGTCTAGCCAGGTGATCCGTCTCTGTCAGCCCTCTAATATTATAGTGGCAATTAAAGCTACGGAGTAATTGCCATTTGCTGTCTCTGATCCCCAGAGGAGATTCAAGAGAAGCCATAGTCCCTCACATGAATGAGCTTCATGCCCCTGGAGGCCAGTGTCTGGAGGAGCATACAGAGGGTGTGGGGCGAGATTTTGTTTGGATGGGGAGATGGTTGGAGGGCAGGACAGGAGGAAGGGTGATTTGTAACTTTTAACCTTCACTGATCACCGATGGCCTTGACAGGAGAGAGGTGGAGGAAAGAGAACTAGATAACATACGTATACAAGACTGGGAAACATGCACGCCCCCCCACACATACACACATGTTCAAGGTCGCTGTCAGAGGACTTATGACTCTCACCGTTTGCTTCACTGTGAGGAACCAAATGGGAAGTGAAAGGAGTTTGACACCACTGATCAGAGGTGACGCAGGAGCATTCTCAGGTCAGTAAGGCAGCCATTATTACCAGCCTTATTACCAGCCACACAAATTCCCTTTTAGGGTTTTCCCTATGATAACAATGCAAATGATGAATACTTTAGTTCCTATAGTCTTCAAGGTATCCGCATATGACATATCTGCTTGGGTGTTGAGTACAGTGAACCCCTTGCGCTTTAAGCTAAAAGTTCTAGAAAAATATCGTAGGAAAGATGAATAAGTGAATAGGCACCTCATTGCCAAACATCCGGGGTGAATGCAATTGAGCTTTTTCTTTTTCAACAACAGATCATACAATGATCAGAAGGTTATATCTGACCTGTTGGCCTTGAGTTTGACACCTGTGCTCTAATCTGACAAAATTTCTGATTCAAATTTCCCACCGACTAGTTGATGATGACAATCCTTGATTGTGTCGACAGGTCCGTATTGTTCTTGTTAAAGCGGCTCAGCTTAGACACGTGGTGTGTGTGGGAGGAAGGTTGAAAACCCGAGAGCGTGCGTAGGCGCTGGTTAACAAGGAGTTATCGCCCATCATGACTGGGTCCTGACCTGTGTGACACAGACCAGCTGTGACTCCATTTTCAAAAGTTACAAACAGCAGTATCTTCACATTAGCTCATTTTAATCGTAGCTCTATTAAGACACGTCGGTCCCGTGACCCGTAGCATCTGTTGTGTGTTGAGTGGGGGGTGGAACAGGAGGGGGGACATCAGGCGACTGCAGCGGCCTGCTGAGCTCCATCACAAGAGTAATGATCAGCACAGCGTCAACGTGACAATAATCGCCTCTAACTTCATCAACACAATTTACACCGGCAGGCCAGCGAAGGACTGCGTTGTGATTGTCTCCTCAGTTAAAATCAAAGTCGGACTAATACATGGAGGCGTGTTGTCACAATACCTCAGCCGCACATCGTAAGCGCCACACTAACATTGACTTATTGCATGGGAGCGTGCCGCCAAATCTGTAATGAGACGCCTTTTGTTGCCCCTGTTGTTGTTGGAAATGTAATTATGAAAGATGAAACACAGTCTTCAATGAGATGGTTGTAAAATAGCATAATTAATATGGGCTTTTGCAAGAACAATCCCCGCTTTACAGGAGCCCCGTGTTGGCTGTGAAATTAATTAAGTGTGCCAGGATTTATGGTCTGTGCTTGGAAATGAAGAGAATTAATCGCAGCCCGAAGATGGATGCTTGCTAGAAAATGATCCCATGACCATGTGTGGGGCAAGTTTGTAACTGCTTTAGGGGAGCACTGTTGGATGGGAATTGAGGATTTTGACTTGATTATATGCTACTGGATAACAGCTGGAACAGTGGAGAGATTTTATACTGTTTAGGCCAACTTGGCATTATTGGACGATGTTATATTTTCACTCTACCTTAACCGCCAGTTTCTTCAAACTTGTTTTTTTTTTTTGTTTTTTTTTTAAATCGAGAGTTATCTGGGGGAACTGATAATATGACAAGAACCAAGTTATGAGAAAACACAATGGCATTGACAGAACAAAAAACAACTGGCGAGAAAGTCTCAGTGCGAAAAGCTTAAAATACATTGACATTCAAAGCAACTATTTGGCCTGTGATTAAATGTGATCTTTTGTCTTCGTTTCTACGTTGTGTTGATTTAAATGTGTTTTTTATGATCTTCATGTGATGTAAAGCACTTTGAATTGCCGTGTGTTGAATTGTGCTATATAAATAAATTTGCCTTGCCTTGCCTTGCCTTGCCTCTCAACATGCAGTTAAACACATCTTCAGATGTTAGGATGGTGGTCAGGCTCTATCCAAAAGTTAAATGAGGATGAACATAGTGGCATCTTATTCGTACAGGTATGAAACCCCAACACGGCCTACACTATTTGTGTGTGTGTGAGCTATTGTGAGTGTGTTGTAATAATGGAAAGCTAATTACCCACCTCCGGTGTCCCTGGACAGCGCCACATTGTCTGGGTTGGATCTGTGTGTGGGATGGTTCATGGTGGTAATTAGCTTCACACACACACATGTATACCGACAAGATAAATGAAGGCTGGGTGAATTTCTGTTGTTAGACAGTTGATTGGGCAGGTACAAGGGGAGTGTCTTGGGTCTCCAGAGCATGTCCGCTCTGATAATTGTGCCTGCTTGTGTGCCTGCTCGTGTGTTTGTGTGTGCACAAAGGAGCTCTTAGCCCAAATTGCTGTCTCTTGTCTTATTGTCAGAGTGATTATGAAATATTGTTTAATTTACTGGGCACATAACCGTGTGTGAATTTGATGAATCTGAGCTTTTATTGTTTGCTTCACTTTATTGTCTGGTAGTTACGTGTTAAGCGCTTGTGCTTTGTAGCATGTCGACCACACGCATGAACAGAAGTAAAGATTGTTACACAGCACCTATAGATACACAATATTGCTCTAAGTATTAGCTCACCTGCCTTTACTCATATGAACTTAAGTGACAACAGTTTTATATAATGTCGGGCCATCCCTTACAGCTATAATAGTTGAAATTCTGTTGGAATGTTTTTCAACAATGTTTAGGAATGTGTATAGGACTGTGTTTCTCCCAATCTTCCAGATGTGTATTTGTGACATCATACATTGATGCTGGACAACAAGGCTCGGGTCTCAATCTTGGCTCGAATTCATCTTACAGTGTAGATGTAAATTGTAGTTTATGTTAAAACTCTTAGCAAGCTAGTTGAGTACAGCTACACCATAGTCTCTCATCCATGCCTTTATGGCCCTTTCTTTATGCACTGGTGGAGCAGGAAGGATCCCTCCCAAAATCATTCCCAAGAAGATGGGAGCATGTAATTGTTACAAAATCTCTCAGCATTCAGGGATTCTTTTACAGGTACAAAGCAACAGGAGTGAGCCCATAAGTACAGGGTAAATGGGTTTCCATTGATTTTTAGTGAATGTTTTTTTGTCAGGGTTCTGTAATTTTTGGACAGTCCTAAAACAGACAGCAGGAGGAGAGAAACATTATATATATATATATATATATATATATATATATATATATATATATATATATATATATATATACTGGACTGTCTCAGGAAATTAGAATACACAATATTCTAATTTTTTGAGACAGTCCTGTGTATATATACAGGACTGTCTCAGGAAATTAGAATACACAATATTCTAATTTCCTGAGACAGTCAGGAAATTAGAATATTGTGTATATATATATATATATATATATATATATATATATATATATATATATATATATATATATATATATATATATATATATATATATATATACAGTGGGGCAAATAAGTATTTAGTCAACCACTAATTGTGCATGTTCTCCCACTTGAAAATATTAGAGAGGCCTGTAATTGTCAACATGGTTAAACCTCCACCCTGAGAGACAGAATGTGGGGGAAAAAAAAGAAAATCACATTGTTTGATTTTTTAAAAATAATTTATTTGCAAATCATGGTGGAAAATAAGTATTTGGTCAATACCAAAAGTTCATCTCAATACTTTGTTATGTACCCTTTGATGGCAATAACGGAGGCCAAACATTTTCTGTAACTCTGCACAAGCTTTTCACACACTGTTGTTGGTATTTTGGCCCATTCCTCCATGCTGATCTTCTCCAGAGCAGTGATGTTTTGGGGCTGTCGTTGGGCAACACGGACTTTCAACTCCCCTCACAGATTTTCTATGGAGTTGAGATCTGGAGAATGGCTAGGCCACTCCAGGACCTTGAAATGCTTCTTACGAAGCCACTCCTTTGTTGCCCTGGCTGTGTGTTTGGGATCATTGTCATGCTGAAAGACCCAGCCACATCTCATCTTCAATGCCCTTGCTGATGGAAGGAGATTTTCACTCAAAATCTCTCGATACATGGCCCCATTCATTCTTTCCTTTACACAGATCAGTCGTCCTGGTCCCTTTGCAGAAAAACAGCCCCAAAGCATGATGTTTCCACCCTCATGCTTCACAGTGGGTATGGTGTTCATCGTATGCAATCTCCTCCAAACACGAGAACCTATGTTTCTACAAAAAAGTTCTATTTTGGTTTCATCTGACCATAACACATTCTCCCAGTCCTCTTCTGGATCATCCAAATGCTCTCTAGCGAACCGCAGACCGGCCTGGACATGTACTTTCTTCAGAAGGGGGACACGTCTGGCAGTGCAGGATTTGAGTCCCTGGCGGCGCATTGTGTTACTGATAGTAGCCTTTGTTACTGTGGTCCTAGCTCTCTGTAGGTCATTCACTAGGTACCCCCGTCTGGCTCTGGGATTTTTGCTCACCGTTCTTGTTATCATTTTGACGCCACAGGGTGAGATCTTGCTTGGAGCCCCGGATCGAGGGAGATTATCAGTGGTCTTGTATGTCTTCCATTTTCTAATAATTGCTCCCACAGTTGATTTCTTTACACCAAGCGTTCTACCTATTGCAGATTCAGTCTTCCCAGCCTGGTGCAGATCTACAATTTTGTCTCTGGTGTCCTTCGACACCTCTTTGGTCTTGGCCATAGTGGAGTTTGAGTGTGACTGACTGAGATGTGGACAGGTGTCTTTTATACCGATAATGAGTTAAAACAGGTGCCATTAATACAGGTAACGAGTGGAGCCTCGTTAGACCTTGTTAGAAGAAGTTAGACCTCTTTGACAGCCAGAAATTTTGCTTATTTGTAGGTGACCAAATATTTATTTTCCACTGCAATTTGGAAATAAATTCTTTAAAAATCAAACAATGTGATTTTCTGTTTTTTTTCCCCACATTCTGTCTCTTATGGTTGAGGTTTACCCATGTTGACAATTACAGGCCTCTCTAATCTTTTCAAGTAGGAGAACTTGCACAATTGGTGGTTGACTAAATACTTATTTTCCCCACTGTATATATATATATACTGTATATACAGAGAGACAGAGATGCCTAAGTTCTGTTCTCACTGTAAATATATAAATACACTGACGAGCTTGAATGGAAGCAAACTGTGACCACTTCATCTGGTCGCACTTGGCTTTGTTCCGCATCTGAATGCGGGAGTTGTGTTCACACCGAATAAAGGAATCGATCGAAAGGTTTGTTTCAGTACAATGCTCGAAACTGGACAGGTGTGAAAACACCCAAACCCCTCGAGGGGTTGTCTTTTTCTGAACAAGACTTGGCATTGAATAAAGTAATTGTAAACTTCCCTTTTAAACGTTGGAACAAGACACACTAAAATCACTAAACTACAATAAACACTAAAATACTATATGAGATGATGGTTTACTTTTCTAAAGCATTCAATGGTAAGCTCATAATGAACTGCGTAGCCCGGTGGAAAAAATTTGTGTGTGTGTGGGGGGGGCGGGGGGGGGGGTATGTGTGTGTGTGAGAGAGCGAGAGCGAGAGAGAGAGAGAGAGAGAGAGAGAGAGAGAGAGAGAGAGAGAGATGGGAGGAGGTCTTGGCCCACTCAAACTGATTATACAGCTATCGACAGGGACCCAGAAAACAGGCACTCTCTTTCCTCTTGATTGAATTAAACACCTTTTATGGGGCAAATCGATGAGATGGAGATGATGAGGGAGGGGGTGGTGTCTGGGCAGGCAGTGCTATAAACGAAGAGGAGGGCCAAGTGTTATGATATGTGGAGGTGAGGTTTGTCTTTACCCTCCACATTTACCAATTCACACTCTTGCAAAGACAGTTGAGAGGTCTGATGCCCTGTTGTAATTCAGGCAAATCAATGCTTTTAAACCATTTAGCCATGACTGGTTATGAAGAACAGTCAGGGCCTGCCAAGTGTGCATGTCCAGACCCAAATCAATCAAAATTAGTGTGCCAGGTTGGGAAGGACCAATGAGTAGGCAGAGATAAGACTGGGCTACACAGCACGTTCACGGCTTTTATGGCATCCCATAAACATGACCATTTCTCCAGTTGTCTAAGTTTTTACACTGTGAAGAAGAACAAGCATTTTGTCACTCTTTTACATACATATCTACAAAAAGGTGCCCTCTGCAATTAACCTATCAAGGCAGGGAATACTGTAACATACAGTGCTGAGAAGGAAGTGCAGCATGGTGCCACTTTATTTAATGTTGATGTTAACTTGATGCTATGTGCCCTGTCCAAGTGTCTATTGACAGACCCTATTGGTGGAAATAAAGTCATTTTAACTTCTCGACAGTTCGGTAGGACAGATTCTGTAGCTTCTGTACCTCTGAATGTCACAGTGGTCACAGGGGTGCTGTAGTGTATCCCAGCTGACTATGGGTGGTATGCAGTGTACACCCTGGTTACCTACGGTATAACTGGTTGGCAGCCAATCACAGATTTTCTTCAAATTGTGCAAAACAGCTAAGTGGAGTCGAGGGAAACAATGTCAAATGCAATTTATTACACGTTAAATAATGATACTAATAGTAATAATAATAACAATGTTATAATAAATAAATATAAGAAATAAAAACAAAGTATAAACATACCATTCATGGTCTCAAAAATAGACATTGTTAAAATCAAAGGGTAATAACCTCCTTTATTTTGTGTAAGTTCATAAATGGGGTGGGCTACATCTCAATTAAGTTCAGGGAACTGGCTGCTAGCCAATCACTGGGGACATATAGACAAAAGATATTTTTTATTCAGATTAACACCTACAGAGAATTCAGTCATGCATCCTTTTGGGATGTGGGAAAAAAACAGAGATCCCAAAAACTCCTGCAAACTCCACACGAGAAGAAAGGAGCTAGGGATTGCACTCCTGCTTTCTCCAACATCCCCAAAACATGCGTTGTAGGCTGATTGAACACTCCAAATTCTCCCCAAGTCCAGGGTGATTTCAGCTGTGGTAGGTGCTGCAACATTTTAAAGATTGCCTTTCTGATTAGTGCATGCCGACCCTTCATTAGCTCCGTTGTCGGCAGAGCCTGCATTTTAACAGTATGACCTCATTTTGGCGCAATGCGATCCCCACTCTCTGCTTTTCAAAATCAGCCATTCAGACGGGACATAACATCCCCTATGACCACATTAGTCACCAACAGAGGCTGAGCCTAACTCCGCAAACCGCTGCACTAACATTGGACCAATCAACATCATCCAAACCAATTAAAGTGTCTAATGAGCGTCTTGTATAACACTAACATGGCCATTAAAGAGTGTTTAAAGAGATCACGGAGGTATCAGGTGGAAGGCTGCGGGTTATGGTGTCATGCCTTATTAGTATTCAAGTTGTGTTTGGTTTCCATTAAGGCAGCATTCACGAACTTATGGATTCAACACATCTGAGGCTTTACAAACCGCTTTCAAGTTGATGAGATCAATCTCACCTCATAAAGACCACTGTCAATATGCAAGAAAGATAAATATGACGCATGTGGAGTGTATATGAGAAAACTGTGAGTTGACAGTGTTACACAGGCACTCAGTTTAATACCAAGACATAATATTGCTGAGGGAACAGGCCCAATGCATTTTTTTTTAAATTTGTCTTTCTCCGGGATAATGGACACTATGCTTCTACTAGTATTGCCTGAGAGAGAAAAGAACCTTAGCCTTTGGGGACGACCAAATAACTCTCCCTTTCCCTACATATTAACATACACTCCGATTTAAACAGATCCTTGCGTCCACTCACAAACGTGTGCGTATGTAATTGCACACAGTCCATCATTAAGACAAACACACACTTCGTTTTACCAGCAGGAAGAGTAAAATCAATACTGCATTTAAATGAATAGCGACCAAGTACATCCATAATAAAGTTGCTGAGCGACATTAACTCGAACAGACTTTGTGTATAACCTTTGTGCCTGTAAACGTGAGCATGTGTTCATCGCGCTGTCCTTCGGTGTCCATCATTTTCATGTCTGACTCGATTTGCACCTTGCTCCAAGATTGGTTGAGGTTGCTAGGTCAAGTTTGTACACTCACACATGTACAAATAGAGCGAGAGAGAGAGAGAGAGAGAGAGAGAGAGAGAGAGAGAGAGAGAGAGAGAGAGAGAGAGAGAGAGAGGGAGAGAGAGAGAGAGAGAGAGAGAGAAAACACACAAATACATCGGTTATGTCAGCTGTGATGCAATGAGACTGATGGATGAGCTGCAAGATAAAGAATGGACGGATGAATTTGATTTGTCTTCATTAAGGGGGACTGCAAGGTGGCCGAGTCACTCCGACAATTGTGATCGTGTGTCTCAAAGTAAATGAATTACAAATCAATAGGTAATTCTGCTATTTGCATAACTCAATTACGGCTATTTCTTTGCTACTCACTGTCTCAAGGATCCCACCAAGCATTTCGTGATGCATTATATGATACAATGTTTTTCATATTTTTGGCTTAGAAAGCCAGGTACTTTACTGTATTCTAGTTTCAACAATCCTTCTCGAATTGATGATAATAGTGAAGGTGTGAATGCGAGACAAACCTAGAGCAAAAATTGGAGTGCCAGCTATGTGAGCATTTCCAGTGATAAAACAGAATAACTGTCACATTATGACACATAATTGAACTTCTAAAAATAAATTCAATGGAAAAAACTTCAGTGACATGTATTTGGACAGGGAAGAACAGAATATGCGTGGCTACTTGAACCGTAACCTCTTTTGTACATGGCTTCATTTCATTTATTCATTTTCAATACTACTTCTACTTTGCTTGTGGGTGATCTGGAACCTAGTTGAGCTGACTTTGCACAATAGTTGGGGTAATGTGCTGTTCACGGTTCGAGTCTTCAAATCAAAACAAATCTGTGTTTGGAATGTGAAAGGAAGCTGAACTAACGGGGGAAAAAACAAGCAAATGGAGTACAAACAAACAGCAGGAAAGCCAGGGCCTGGATGTAAGTGAGGTAACCTAAATTGACGTTGTTCATTGGTAACGTTTAATCATAAAAAGAAAAGCAATATCCCTTGAGTCATTAATTTTTGAGTCACTCATGTTTAAACATTCGTCAGGTGGAGAGCCTTTCTGTTCCGTTATGCACTTTAAGTCTTTCTGTGTTAATACCATATGATTGGCACTCAGTTAAAGTGCACCTTCAGTCCATTGCTCATCATGACCTACCCCTTGCACACATTCGGGCGGACATGCACACTTATTATTAATATTTACACACCTAAACACACACAAAAAACGTCAGGCGCCCACTCTCCTAATGCTCAATGTGGGCATAAATTTTTTTGCTGTGTCCTGAAAGACAAATCGCTAATAAAAATGCCAAGGTTGTTCAAACATGCGTTTCTGGAACAATCAAATCAATTTCCTTTAAGTAGCCATAAGCACGTTCCCTAGCAAAACAAATGAGAGGGTGCCGTTATCCCCAAGCCTCCTGGGCTTACCGCACCCCAGAGGTCTTGCCATAGGGGTCAAGCATCAATCGCTTATCCGTCTCAGTCTACTAGACTAGGACCTCGTCCACGTCTGAGTTTCTGATCACAAAACTACAACCATTAATCAGTAGTAAGCAGCACAGTAACAAAGAAGAGGCTTAGCAGGGGGTCAGTCAGTCACTACAGTCCTGGTGCAGGGCCATCGAAATGCTCCAGGCTTATTTCAAGAATCGAGTTCTGTTTAGGTTTTTCTGTGATTGATTACCATTATGTACCAACTGAGGTTTAGGTTCACAAATTCAAAGGTCCCTCTGTATTTCTGAGCTAAACCGGTGATGCCGTTTTATTTGCTCCATTGTAATATAGTTTGGGCTTCAGGGGAGGGTGCTCAGACTACAATCTCCCTGATTGTCCTTTCCATGGTGAATGATTGTAATTGCAATTGACAATGACCACTTTTTACATGCAATCACTATTCAAACCCCACCATCTACGAGACAACACACACACCTTCCAGATCAGTCACCTTTTCTGCATCCTTCTGATAGCCTGGGCCCCAGTTTACACTCATGGGGGTCGACAGTCTGCTTCTACAAATCCAGTTAATATTCAAACACTCATTAAAGATTGATAGGGCGCTCTAAAAGGGGAATCACATACATATACCAACACAAAGTCCCGCCTTTAGCTTGTAATTGTACTCTACTAAGGAGTTTCAGTTCAGGTGCTCCCTGGGTTCTTGTTAGTGATGGTCATGAAGATGTGGACGGGTATGTTGGGGGCCATTGGCCTCAACAAGGCAAATCTAGACTACAGAGTCATAAATGCAAGGCTAGGGCAATCGGTTTCAGGATTGCCCCCCTGAGACTCCAGTTAATTTCTAGTGCTGAAATATTTAGAAGTCTGTTCCCAAAGAGACTGGAAGTAGAGAATTTTCAACAGAGCAGTCGATCTATGCAGATTTGGGAAATCTCTACTCATTCTTTTCCAGGTGAGTGTTGTATATTTTGGTGTGATAACATAAAACCATGTAATAATTCAAATGTTTATGCATTTTTATTTTCATTTTTATTTTATTTTATTTTTTGACATGTCTCGGTTGGTTCCCTGTCACGGCCCATCATTTTTGTTGTGACCCTGCCATTTTCCCAGGAGTTCTGAGCCTAGGCAACCCCATAAACACAATTTCGGTAATGTCATTTGCCGCACGGTTGAAGGAGAGAAAGTCGTAGCTGTCAAAAGCACCTCAGCACTTCAGCGAAGAAAACGTGACCCGACACATGACAGATTCTTAGGTTTGTACAAATGGACATCTCCCCAGCTCCCCCCTTTTAAGCCTCAAACCTCTCACCTCTTTCCTCTGCTAGCCAGAAGTGTATAATCCCCCCCCCCCTTTTTTTTTTTTTTAACTTCCCCATTAGCACATACGCGGCCTGCTTTCACTCATTCAATCTCCCCAAGTCAAATGGGCAGAAATCACTGCATTATTAAGTGTGCGTGGACAGTCAAGTCATCTCATCAAATCTAATTCAATCATACTGCCACTGGAGCCCCTCTTATAGACCCGCGGAACATTAAAAAACCTACAGTACTTACTTGTCACTTCGGCAAATATCTAACCTTTAACTAAAAATACTGTAACTGCGTAGACATTGTGAGTGAATCAACAGCAAATCTTAGGCTTTATGTATTTTCTTCTTACAGCAGCCCTCACCTCCTCCTGCTGGTATCATAAAAGAAAGGTAAGACCCTCTCAATCATTGGCTCAATCAATGGAGTTGATTGGACCAGTGAACAGGAACACATTGGGTTAACACCTCCAACCTGCTCCACACCTGACGTGACTCACAGCCACCCAGGGTGCGCTCACATCCCATTTGTCACTGCAGTTTTTCCTGGAGTCAGGGCCAAAGATTGAACGGGCCGGCATGGAAATATGATTTTCAGAACGCATTGTTAACTCACTGGGGAAAGAGCTTTGCCAAATTCTATCAAAGCGTGCAACTGTGTATTAAATGACTATCAAAGGCTGGCCATCATTTTTCATGCCATAACCATGACGTGCCCCGGGACTAACCCTTCTGCAATCACAAGCACGGCTATTGCTATTGATCCAGTGGCAATGGCTATTGTAAAAGTGTCGACACAGTGTATGAAAGTACCGAGGTGAGGCAGATGGAAATAATATGATGGTTTGTACATTTACCAAGTTTTGTATGATGTGTACAAATGCCTATTTGCTTCGTTTACAGTATAAACATATTGACATAGAAAAGCACAAAAGTTTCTTCCTTCCCATGCAATGGCCCTAAAGTTTGGTGTTTCACCATATTGATAGGCAACGAAGCGGGCTGTGAGTGGGCGAAAGGGGGTCCAAGTGGGCGACGGGTCACGTATCTTTGTTGACGAGACATCAGAATCTCCCTGCATCCCACAATCTTTGCTGAATTGAGCTTTAGTGTGTAGGAAGAGAGCTGGTTAAAGTTTAACTAGACCTATCCTGTTCTCCGTAACCCTCCATCAGCCAGACCCATTGCCTCCACCCCTACTGACCCCCACCACGTTAGAGACACGAGTGATGGATCGCTCCTGTCATTGTGCACTGTGAGGGGACCGCTGCAGAGAGGGAACCAGGCTTCTTGTTAATCTGACCCTCTGAGCCAGAGTGGACGACACATTATGACAACCCCCTTTGAAAAAGACAAAAAAGAACACATGGTACGTAGCTAAACTCACTCACCTAGGCTAGACATGCAACACACTCGTCCTTTTTAAGTTGTCCACAGGACCCCCCCCCCCCCCCCCCCCCCGCCCAAAAGCTGCACATATCCACACTATCCAGATATTGTTGGTAAGAAAGAGAAAAATGAACAAAATAGGAACAGAGAGAGATGGCTAGCAGATGTGTGGAGTGACATGACGCAGCACTGATGACTAATGATGCTGCAGGAAATCATGTTATTGACAAGAGATCAGCCATGCACTGATGCCATCTCTGTCCTAAACCGTATGGTTGTAGCATAGGGTACAGCTTTTCATTTATTTATTTTTTTTATGACAAACAATAACAATGCAATAACAAGTAGGAGGTTGTGTGGCCCCGGAAGTGCTCGTCGCCGGGAATAAACGCCCAAAATATCCCATTCTCGGTGGACAATACCGTCAATGTCGGAGCGTGGTATTCCTCGTGGCCAAGCCGAGGAAAGTGCATACTCGCCGGGCATGCCTTCATCGGCCGGCGACCATGGTGTGGGACAAGCCGCTGGTCCTCGGCCGTGTGGCCTTCTCGGTGGACAGGGAGTATTTTCAGTTCACCCACAAAATGCAAGCCGCCTCCTTATTAAAACGTGTGCAATGATCCCACTATTGACTTAATATAAAACATGTCCTGTAGCTTACTCACCTCACAATGGTCCCACAGTTGTCGGACTTGTTTTGGCCATTATCAGCAGTGAATGGGAACGTTTTGAAACCCAAAAAGGCTCATACGCCTCTCCCTGGTGCAACAAAAGCCTGCAGCACACTGGGCTAACTAGCGTGATGTGAAAAATAAACGAAACAATCGGCGAAATCAGCTGGATCCGCAGTCGTTTTATATCCTGTAGTATTGGCTGTATATTGAAGATGTTTATCCCACTGAGGTTAAATTTGCATTTTTCGTAAAATCAGGAAGTGACTCATTTTCATGGCGTGGGATCAAAAAATTGAATATATACTGTATATCGATGGCTTCCACACACATCCAAGCAGTCCATTTAATTCAGGAGCATAAAATACCACGTGGAATATGAAATAAACATGCTTTTTGCTGTCATAGGTACTTTAAGGTCCGCAATAAATACTGCATATTTCTGGGATGTGGGGGGAATCAGGAGTACAGCACCCACCACAAAACAAACAAACAAACAACAAATATTAAGGGACGGGGAGTTCATTAGAATGTATAGACAAGAAGGCCATTGCTCAGATTTAATTTATAACCATCCACCATGCTGTCATAAATAATGACATTCAATCAAAATGCTGTTAATATCTTACTGAGTATATCCAGCCTGAGGACAGTTGCCTAATATTTGAAACTTTTCTGGATGAATAGTGGAACATGTCACTGCCTATATTGAGAATTTATAATGACTCCAATGGTGAGCATTTAGAATTATTCACACATTTTTTGCTCAAAGTGTAAATTGTGCAACTGACATGATGGCTATGCCTCTATTTACCTAACTTCCATTACCCACTTTTGTCTTTCCCACTTTTGCTCTGTCTGTGTGTTCAGTCAATAATGCAGTGGCAGTATTCAAGTAGAGATAAGATTGATTATTGAATAAAGTATTCATTGTTTTTAAAGCTAAAATGGAAAATGACATTTTCAATTACTGATGGTTTAAGGGAGTTTTAAAACTAATCAATTTAATTTAGCTTTTAAAATTCACTGCAGATTTTGTTTTAATATAGGAAAAAGTTGTACTTCATCAAAAAAAGTTATCATTGTTTATAATTTTCTCATATTAATTTCAGAAATTGTGTTGTTTATATTTTTTTCTTTCTGTTGGACTGCCGTGAAAGTTGTGTACATGTGTTTGTCCCGTGATTAATTTTCGCTATTGTGGCCTTAAAATTAAAATAATCTTGAAATCATCGTGAAATGGCAATTGCAATCATGAAAATAGGACATCGAGAAAAGCTGTTTTACTATGACATTTACCCACAATTAAATAAGTCTCTTTGAAATATGGTGAAGAAAAAAAAAATCAGTTGTCTTCATTGCTATTAATAAATTTAAATGAAAATGCCCCATATAATAAACCAATTTTATGTATACGTTTTTATAATCAATGCATAATTCATCACAGATGCAGAAGCCGCTGGTGCTGAAGAAACATTTGCTATCATTTTTATTGCAATACTTCCACATCATAAAACAATAGCAAATACTCATCAAGTTAGGTAAAAGTTTAGCAAATGAAGATTGTGACAAAAGAAATCAAATCATGTTAGTTTGCAGAAGGCAAACTATCTTGATCTTGATTACTGCCTGTTTCCCTTGTAGTGCTCTTGCAGTTAATTTGACCATATCTTAGGGGACAAGGTGTCACGCCTTCAGTACAAAATGCACCGATGCGAAGGACATGGGTCAATTTTGCCATTTGCTGGGAGGGGGGGTGTTATAGTGAATCTGTTTTTCATTGGCATTGTGAAAATGGGGTCAGAGCTCCACCCATTTGGGCCCAAATGTCTTGTCATGGAGAGAACAAGAGACCCGATCACAGGCGGACTTGCGAGTAGTAGCCTGCGTGTGTAGGTGGAGTCTTTGACACACGCGTGTTGCAACACTCTCAGCTGACATGCAGAATATGTTTGTGTGGGACAAGTCCACCAAGACCCATCAATCAAGTATGGCCAAATACCCCATGTGCCACTGTTGACACAAGGTTAACAACTTGACACTGACAGAGGTAGGCGACGCTTGAGGCAACACAGAGACTGAGACAGAAAGATGGATTGGACTGTGATCGACATTTAATTTGAATGATTGCAAATATTTTCATTTAGCAGGGAAATGAGTACGTAATAAACTGCAGTCTGTCAAAGGGGGATTTAAACTGAGGCATTTCTTGTTGTTACTATATGTCCAAGTTCTGCTTGTTCAGCGAAAACCAACATTTATCTGTTCATGTACTGATGTCAGATGATTACTTTATGACTGATCGACAAGCTTGTCAAATCTGCAGCCTTACATTACGTTCAAAATGTTCACAAAGACATTTAACTTCCTCTCTGCATCTCTTAGTAATCACCATACATTATTACACATTAAACATGCACTAATGTACAACTAATCAATTCTGTGGTATGGCAAGAACCAGAAAGTGATTACAACTTTTAGGGTGCATTGATTTATAAACTACTTTACCGCCTTTGTGGAAAAAGCCCAAGCTTCGTGTACATCAGGTATGCCAGGAAAACTCTGACGGAGGCCAGAGAGGTGCGGCAGGGATCGGCAGGTGGAGGAAAACGCAAGGGAAATGTAGCGTAATCTCATCCTCAGCCATGTTATCGGCTGGGCCTTTTAACACAGGGGGCAATTTAATTGCACTTAAAGCACAATGGCAGAACATCAATCTTGATGAGTGGATCTGCATCGCAGTTCTCCCAGGCCAATCTATCACTATCTCTGCCTCTGGGTAGTTTCCCTCGCAGCCCCCTCCTCCTGCACTAACACATGCCCATAGACCATCTGCATGTTCCCATAATGGAAGGCTTTCCTCACAAAATCACATTTGATGTTTGCTAGAAGTAGTTTGGGTTGGGCAAGTTTATTAGACTTCAAATGTTCAGGTGTGTCTCATATAATTCAAACATTGTGAAAAAGATGGATATTTTTGACTATCATTTAATAAGGTTGAACTTATATATATATATATATACATATATATATTAAAATCATTGCAGATTAGACAGACAGACAGACAGACAGACAGACATTTCCAGCATTTGTTTTTGTAATTGCACGAAAATGTCCGTGCTGTGAAAAGCTGCTCAGTCATTTCCGGTCTCAGGAAAATGTCATCGTTCCAAATGCCATATTACCAGGACTTGCCTAAATTAACTATTAAATGCATATATCATCTTTGCAAAACCTTTTCCCGCACACCCTACATCAAATTTGATAGCCCCAATACGCACTACAGAGCCTACCTCAGTGTAAGACGCACTGCCCAAATTCCACGAAATCTAACGGGAAAAGAAAACATACCCTGCATCTGACTCTAAGTCGCGTGTGTCAATATCTTACTATAGGATATTGAAGCAGTGAGACACAGAAGTATTTGATTGATTAAAAATATCTTCAACCAAATTAACACACATTGCGTCCTCCTCAAAAACCTCAGACATCAGACGCTAACTGCTAGGCTGCTACGACCGTAGCGACATGCGGGCGTAGTTTTTAGCAACGTTGGCACAGTTTGTAGCGGCTGTCGGCTGCGGTAAGGTATTTTTTTATAGCTTCTTCCTCTACGCACGTGAAGTCAGCGCGTTGTCCCACATTAAAAGGAGTCCGGGCAAAACGTGATGCTTAGAGCTGGCAAAATTAAACGATTCCCGAGGAAAATAAAATTACTCGGATCAGTTTTTAAACTCCAGTTACTCGAGTTGCTCGAGTATTCGTTTCAGCTCTAATAAAGTCCTTTGATTGCTGGTTGAAAACTAAAGCTAATTCGCACTAGCATTGCATACTCTTGTCGTAGTAAACAATGAATACTCATCCTTTTAAATTTGTTCTTTTTTAGCAGCATATAGCATCACTTGACGTCCTATTCATCTATAAATTTTTTGATGACGTCTGACAAAGCTTCTGGCAAGCTTTGTCAGTGCGAGTGAAGCAGCAGAGAGCCATGTCATGGCAAAATTTAAATTTCCATCCATTCATCCATCCATCCATTTTATCCCGCTTATCCGAAGTTGAGTCGTAAGGACAGCAGACTTCCCTGACGCCCAGATTTCCCTCTCCCAATTTACTTCATTGGGCGCTGCCGGGGAATCCTAAGGCTTCCTAGGCTAACCGGGAACCCCCCACAAGGACTCCCCGGGGGACACAGTCGAATGGTATAAAACTGACCCACTGTTCTGCAGCTTGGGTAAGAAACACACCACTCTGCCTGAATCTGAGATTTGACTTCCCGATGGACCCTCCTCTCAAGTGCCACTGAAACACATTCCCAGGTAGGCTGAGAAGTGTGAAAAATTGGAACACACGTTCCGTTACTCCTTATTAAAAAGGGGGGACAACAACTTTAATCTGTCAATCCAGAGAGGCACTGTCCCCGATGTCTATGCAATTTAGCAGAGGCACATAAAACAAGACAACCCCACAACATCCAGAGCCTTTAGAAACTCCTGGTGGATCTCATCCATGCCCGGGGCCTTGCCACCGAGAAGCTTTTTAATCACCATAGTGACTTCAACCCCAGAGATAGGAGGACCTGCCTCAGAGCCCCTCGGGCTCTGGTTCCCCATGGGAAGGCATGTTGGTGGAGTTTAGGAGGTCTTCAAAGTACTGAAGCCACCGACTCCCAACATCCCTAGTCGAGGTCAGCAGGCCCCATCCACACAGTGTTGGTTGTGCTCTGCGTTCCTCTCCTGAGACGCTGGATGGTGGACCAAAATTTCTTTGAAACCGTCCCAAAGTCGTACTCCGTTGTCTCACCGAACTCCTCCAATGCCTGGGTTTTTGCCTCAGTTACCACCAGAGCCCACTGCTTTTCAAGCTGGTACCCATCAGTTGCTTCTTGAGTCCCGCAGGCCAAACAAACACAATAGGACTCAGCTTAATGGCAACTCTCATCACTGGTGTCTATCAGCAGGTTCTGGGATTGCTGCCACGACAGGCACCAAGCACCTTGCAGACGCAGCTCCTGTCGGCTGCCTTGGCAATAAAGGCGCAGAACATGGTCCACTCAGACTCAGTGTCCCCCACCTCCCCAACATGGTAGTTGATGCTCCTTCTGACAGGGACTTTGCCAGCAGACCCTGACAAAAGGTTTGGGGCTACCGGGCAGAACCGGAATCTTTTTTCCACCATCGGAGCCAACTCACCACAAGGTGGTGATTGGTTGACAGCTTCGTCCCTCTTTTCACCCAAATGTCCAAGGCATGTGGCGGAAAGTCCGATGACACGACTACAAAGTCAATCATTGAACTGCGGCCTAGGTTGTCGTGTCTTAGTACACACATGGACACCCATATGCTTCAACATATTGTTCATTATTGACAATTCGTGACGAGAGCAGAAGTCCAACAATAGAACACTGCTCTGGTTCTGATCGGGGGGCTGTTTCTCCCAATCATACTCCTCCAGGTCTCGCTGTCATTGCCCAGATGTGTATTAAAGTCCCCCAGCAGAACCAGGGAGTCTTCAGAAGGAGCACTGTGCCACCCCGCCCTCCAAGGACCCCAAAAAGGGTGGGTACTCTGAGTGCTGTTTGGTGCATAAGCACAAACAACAGTCAGAACCCATTCCCCCACTAGAAGGCGGAGCGAGGCTACTCTCACATCTACCAGGGTGAACCCCAATATACAGACACCGAGTCTGGGGGGTGGGGGGGAGTAAGTATGCCCAGACCTGCTCATCGCCTCTCACCATGAGCAACTCCAGAGTGAAAGAGTGTCCAACCCCCAACAGAGAGGAGTTGTACTATAGCCCTAGCTGTGCGTGGAGATGAGCCCGACTACGCCAAGTTGGAAGTTCTCAACCTCACACACTAGGTCGGGCTCCTTCCCAACCAGAGAAGTGACATTCCACATCTCGAGAGACAGCTTATGCAGCTGTGGATCGGACTGCCAAGGACTCCTCCTTTGGCTGCAGCCAATTACCTGTGCATCTGACCTCTTTGTCCCCTCCCACAGGTGGTGAACCCATGGGAAGGGAACCCACATTGTCTCTTCAGGTTGTGCCCAGCTGGGCCCAATGGGTGCAGGCCAAGCCACAAGGCGTTTGCCACTGAGCCCCACCTCCAAGCCAGGCTCCAAAGAAGGACCTTGGTGACCCGTCTCCGGACGTGGGAAAACAAAGTTCAGTGTTATTGCTCATCATAAGTGGTCTTATGAGGTATTCTTTGTGTGGTCCCTCACCTAGGACATATTTGCCATGGGTGACCCTTCTAGGGGCACAAACCCAAAGATAACATCCTAGGATCATTGGGACACACAAACTTTGAATACTCAGTCTTTCCAAATATGTCTAATCATCCATAGTTGGACTTAAGTAGTTCCTCTGCTATGGCAGAAAAAGTCTTATCTTGGTAACAGATTGGTATGTTCCTGAAACCAACTATTTTTCTCGCAAATGGAACCCATGGAGCTACTAGACGCTTGCTAATGGTGCAAATACTTCCACTGGAATTTAGGTGGGTATGACAACTTGATTAAAATAACGACAGATTTCAAAGTGTTGTAGTTATGTCACAAAAAGAGCTAAATCTTAATTGCAATTATTATAGCAATGATAATATACTGACCGATCAAGAAACTATAGGATGGTTTTATTTATTCATATATTTATTTAATTATTAGTCTTCTAATTGCATTCAATACTATATAATGCTTCTGAAAGCCAATGCATGGACATAAATGCAAAGTAAACAGTGGAGAAGCAAGCATTAGGGCTAAAGCCAATAGTTTTGTGGTTAGAGAATGGTAACTACGTCCTGTGCTATAAGCATCTTGAACTCTTAGTGGCTATGGAACACTTAAATACAGAAAGCTATTGCCTCATCAAGACCATAAAGCATAAAAAAAAACTTGTAGCATTAAAAGTGTGGGACAGAGCATATAGATGGGTAATGAACTCTTAATGCGGTGGCCTCCCTCTGGGTCCCAACCTCTTGCACTCTTATCCTCCTCTCGTCCCACTCCATACAGCTACATTAGTAGAAAATAAATGAGGCTCCAGCATCACAAGCATAAACTTTTTATGACTCACCTAACCAGACGTATCAAATGTGGATGTGATTATTCCGCCAGGTGACAGATGGCGAGATGGAGGACAGATAAAGGAGGGGGTGAAGTGCGCAGGAATAGGGGGAGAGAGGGGAAAATTGATGATTAGTTAGTAACTGAAGGAAGAGTGCAGAAAAGTAGGTAGAGGGTGCAATTAAAGGGGGGACTGACAAAATAAGCGGAGAATGAGGAGTGGGAGGATGGGAGTGTCTTGAGCGCTGCTCCGGGTGGGTCCTCTCAATGGACTGGTTAAGATGGAGTGGACAGGCTGTATAGGCTGAGTGAAAGGCACCTTTTTCCTTGACATGATAACTTTGATCCCTCCTGTTTCTACCCACCAGTTCGCAATATTGTTAAGCCGCAGTGGGTTAATACTTTAACTAACTCATGCTGTGCAGTTCCTAAGAGAGGAAATGTGAAACCACCAGCTACGCTTCACTCTTTTACTGTAGCTTTACTGTATTTTCACATGCCTTTGAGTTTTCGATTTAAAATAAAAACATTTTTGCTTTCCATCAGACAAGAACGTACATGGTGATAGATTTACACTATAAATTTATTATGCTAAGTATATGTACTGTATACTGTATATTAAGTAATTAAAAAAAAATAATAATAAATTTACGGTAAAATACTGGCAGGTGTGGTTGCCAGAATTTTACTGTTAAAATATGGAAAACCGTAAAAAAAAAAAAAAAAAACGTAAAATTTGTAACGTGCTTTTGCAACCACAAATATTACTGTAGATTTTTGTAAAATTAAACTGAAAATCATGGGGGCAAAAATAAATATTGTCATCTTGACAGTCAAATGTGCTAACTACTGAGCTATTATAGGCAGTTTGATGCAGGTGCTGTGTGTGCAGAGGTTCAGGACAGCATTACACTCTGATAACCTAAAAAAGTAAATTGGCAGCTGAAGCTAAACTGCGCTGTTGGCTCAGTAGTCAGCATGCCTGACTCCCACAGTGACAACATTGGACACGGGGAAGTACAAGATAAAAAGTGCTGTGATGTCCCACCGTCAGACTTACACATGTACTTTGTGACAGTCCTTTGAGGTAAAAATACAGTTAACTTTTTTTTATTATTTTTTTTATGGTGTAATCCTGGCGAGTTGTTTAACAGGATATTTAACCTTGTAAAAAACGAGGAATGTAGTGGAAAAATGCTTTATGGAAAGATGGTAAAAGGTAAAACTAGGAAAGGCTAGGAAAATGTGCTGGACCCCTGAAGGATCACTTCGATTGAGAACATTTGAAGTTTTGTGTTTAGGTTTAAAAAAAACGGTATGTCTTTTGTGATACGAGTCCCGAGAACTATTGTGACACACCATTTGGGTCAAAAAATGTATGAAACTCAGATTTCATTAAAAAATTACTACTTTACCTACAGTGTCATATTTGCTTTATGACTACTTTATATTAATCCAAAGTATGGTTTACTGCTCGGCTCGTACATACTGCATGTGTACTTTTTGATTTGCTTCATCAACAAAAACTGTTGTCGGAGTATGAAGATATTAGATTGATGGCAATTAATATGAAAAAAACACACCATCCTTCTTAATCTTGCTGTAATGACACCTTTAAAGAAGGAGCCCTTCTACCTCCTCCTCAGTTCATCCCTCTCTCCATGTCGGCAGCGGCTGCAGAATCATTAACTAGCCGTGTGAGAAGGATGTGCTGACGGAACACATAGCCATTGTACTCACTGTCATCTTCAGGAAACCAGGGTTTCCCCTGCTGTCAAGGTAAAGCACCAGTGGGTGACGAGTGATGTCAATCTTTCTTCTGATTCCTCCTTTGTTTTGTCCCCTACACAGTACTTATCTCAACTTCTCTATGTTATCGAAAATTAAAGAGCTCATTGTAAAAATAAAATCATGGCTGACCATTCAATATTGGGCAAGAGGGAGCAGAGGGTGGACGAAGCTGCAGGAACAAGACGTGTACACAACAGCACCTAGAAGATGGACCCACAATAATTAAATCTGGAGCGGTTATTAACTATGTATAAAACCTAGATTACCTGGCATTTCCATGTGTAGCTATTAGAGTATTTTAGACACCCCTTGTGTGTATGTGCATGTGCCTCGTTGTGTAAATGATGGAGCGGGTATGCTCCGTCATGAGTAGTAGAGAGGTGACGCTTCCTTTACATGGCAGTTGCAAGGCTCAAGTGATGAATCGGAGTCAGCAAAAGCATTGATCAGAACCAGAGTTAATCATTGCTCTGGGAACCCAGAGAGGATAGAGACTACCTGGGGAGAAGAAGCTGGACGAGTGGGTAGCTTCACCCCAGGAGGCCTGTGGGTCAACAGTAAAGGAATGCTGGCTGAAAGAGAAACAAGCATCCAAAACTAAACCAAAGGCGCTGTGCATAGAGTTCATAGAGTAATCCCTTGAAATAAACAAATTTCTGAAATATTTGCAATGCGAAGCCTGAATTATGATAACATTTCAAGAGAACCTGTGCATGAGGGTACAGGCCTAACAGACAATATGCTGAGTGATAAAGACTCAAGCATGTTTGGAAAAGTCACCATGGATCCAGCGGTAGCCACAGAGCAGAATTAAGAAATACTGTATTGTTTCCTTTAACCAATGGGATTCAGTTATTAGTAGCACATTTGAAATAAAAGTGCATACCAAGGAACTCCAGATACTCATGGCTTCCTTCCATATCCGCAAACCATGCATGTTATGTCGGTCGAACACTCTAGTTTTTCCTTGGCAAGCATTTCCTATACTATGAGCTATGCAATTAGGTGGCAACCAGTTATGGTGTACAATGTCTCCTGCCCATAGTCAGCTGGGATGGGCTCGAGCACACCCACTACCTTTGTGAGGATAAGCAGTACGGATAATGAACAGATTTTTTTACCACCTGTCCTGTTCAGCTGCTTAGACATGGAGAATGGGAAATCTGAGTGTCTTTAAAGGCTGAAACAGTTTTAATGTGTTACATGGCAGTTTAGTGTACTCCCCTTGTGGTTGATTATACTGTATTCTCCATTCAGAAAATGCACAGGAAAGAAGAGGGTATCGTGGGACAGAAAGAAAGAACAAAGGAAATGGTGACACAAAATCAGGATTGAATATATATGCTACCTAATTGTAAGTACCGTTGCAAGTTCAATATGACTAATCTTGCAACATATGAGGAGGTAATACACTTGGGCCACTTTCAAACGTATGCTGAACTCTGGTTAATTCCTGGGATTTAAACGAGTAGCCCTTATGTCTGAAAGCAATTTCCCGGATCGACTGACACGGAGATGACACAGACATTAACCGGGTCGCGTCTTAGTTTAATGTCCGAGATTTACCCGGGACGCGGCATCCGTGAAAGCAGCTGTTTAATTCGCGGGTCACAGCATAAAGGCTGATGACCTAAATATCATGGCAGGCTGATCGTCATTTCCTCTTTCTTCGCAGTAAGGTAAAGTCAAACATAGCAATTTTCAACATGGCAAACTGGAAAGATAGCAATATTAAACTGCAGACATAATGAAATTAAATTGCTACTGGATCTTGGAGCCAAGGAAGAGACAAACCATTTTCCATCTTTGGAAATGTGTGGTTTAGTTTGTTGCCAAACCAACCAAAAATGACATCAGTCGGGGTTATAAAATCCTGCCCCCGACCCGATCCGCAATGAGTACCCCAACTCGGAACAACAGGGAAGAAGTTTGAAAGTGTCCAACCAAGGAAATTCCCAGTACATCTCCCCATGTCTGAAAGCCATGAAACTGGTAAATCCCACATAATCTTAAACGGTATTTAATTGGGATATAAGACTGAAAGGGGCTTAGGTAAGCAGAAGTATAACAAGAATGGAGATACAGAAAGTGGTGTGATAGGGCAGGGTGAGTGTTCGAGCAATGTTACTGATTTGTCGTGGGGAACGGGAAGTATTCGGACAAATCACTGGTGAACATAAATGAGTCGTCCACCTGCTTTTAACTACTGTATGCAATCACCTATTCTTGTACCAGCAGTTTTATGCTCGTGGGCAGAGAACCCCAAAGCAGGCATGTGAGATGGCGAGGATAGGCAAACAATTTATTTAATACAGGACTGGGAGGTCTTTCGTGCGGAGAGCCTGGGCGAAGGTATCAGTTGAAAAGAGGCGTAGGCGAGATCCTAGTCCAAAGCAAAAAGGTTGATTATAAGATGAGTTTACTTGAAAATATTCACGTGAGTAATCGATAACAGTGGACTGAAAGAGATGATCCAGCAACGTTGTGGAGCTCTGGCTGGCTTATGCAGGCCAATTGTGATTGCTGACACCTGCCGCTGCTCCAACCCTCAGGTGCTGGCCTTGTAATGGGATGACAGACACACCCACACACTTGCCCAGCCCGCGCCTGAAAAGCAGTGATATACCAGTATGTGTCTGATGATATGTAATCGTGTGTGCCTACTCATGCGTGTGTTAGTCATGCGGAGAATTAAAATGATGTGCAGGAGCCGTCGAACAAGAAAGTCACATCCACTTGGGGGCCAGAAGGCCCAGCGTACGCCCCCACCCTCGGACATAGCCGATGCAGCACCATTTAGACCAGGGTGACAAAGATGCCCCAATTCCACCCGTCAGAGTAGTGTGTCGGCCACACTTAGGGGCCCAGGCAGGATGCTGGGAGAGAGGGGACACACACGGGAGCCAGAAAGCATTAGAAGGCTGCTGCGGAACAGACAGAGATGGAATCTAAAAATTGATGATGGAATTGATTAAACAACTAACTAGACTTTACATTATCGTCACTCTTCTCACTTTAACCTCCTTTTTGCTTGCAGGACATCCCTCTTGAATGACTTTTCCTTATGACCCTCATTACCACAGCAAGTAACAGCATCAAAGTCCAGGACACTCCAAGACACAGAAAAAAGGTGTCCAACGGAAGCGTGCATGGCCAGCAAAGGCTGATAAACACACACCAACATGCACAGATGCTTGAAGGAATGTCAGATATGCCAATAGGAAGGATGAGGGGTAATGGGAATACAAAGGGGTCCATCTCCAACGAAGGGAGGATAAACAAGGCAATAAAACCGTCATGTGGAGCAAGAATCTGCTGATAGTACAAATACATATACACAAGTTCAGAGAGACAAAAGAGGTTCTGTCAAGCAGATAAAGCCATTACTTTTCCTTTTCATCCCTTTTTTTTTTGTCCACGAGCATACCCCTTTCACCTCCCTTCTGTCCTGCCAACACTTGTCAAGCGAGAGAGCCATTAATGTTTAGCTGGCCAGTGATGGCAGCACTGACAGCATTCATCTGTCTAAGGAGACAAGATGAGGAAGAGGGACAGCCCATCAAAGGGTGCCACTTATAGCAAAAGAAATGAGGGAGGAGGGAAAAAGCTGGACGGACAAGGAAAGGAGCCATCTTTCTTTGCATAGTTAAAGGTTACGTCATAGAGGTGGGCCACAAATTGATGTGATTGTCATCCCTAGTCTCCCCTCCCTTTATAGCTTTCTCTATATCCACCTACGCACTCCCTATATCCCCAGCCCTCCATTTGCTTGTCAGCAGTTTGATTCAATACCTGCAGGTTAGTTACTCATTGAGCCGAGGAAGTGCTGGTTCCAGTGGAGCTGCATGGACGGCTGACTATGAGGCGGGGAAGGGGGGAGTGTTTGACTGACAGATGTGCTGGTGTCGTCCATTCCTTCCTGTAAAGACACAACAAACAGGAAGTGGAGGGAGGTAAAACGTTTTTTAATATGAATGCTACACAGCAGGTGTAGTTAATAATTGGGAAGTCTTAAGAGTAGTGATTACCAATAAATGAGACTCGCACATTAGTGCGCTGCAAGAGATCGGCAGGTTTTGGAAATCAAGCAGTTGCACTTCAATGGGGTGTTTGCCATTATCCTTTATGTTCTCCTTTTTGTAAAATGTATGAATTCACACATTATGATTTGTGTTTCTTTGATCTTGTGTTTCTTTTGACTACTATGACTGTTAATATGACAAAAAGTGATTTTCTATCAAAAAGAATTGCAAATCAATTTAATAATTTGTCCAAAAGTTATTATTAATATTGAACAATTAGTGTATTTTTCTTCTTCCAGTGTGGAACAGAGTGAAGACTGAAAAAAATATAAATGCACTTGCACAATATAGGTAGAATTTATTTGGGTTTTCATCTAATACAAGTCATACAAAAAGGGGGTGGGGGTGGAATTATAGTTTAGCTAGACAGGTCCAGGTTTCACACAGAGTAGGTAAAATGATGAGAAAATATCACAACATCTGAATTTTTTTTAGTCAAAATACTTTTTGTCACTTTGTGTAAATCATACAGAAATGCGAGATTGGATTTTACCAAACCATAGGATACTCCCAGAAGCTTTGTGGCTTGTCAAAATGCAATTCAGCAAACTCACTATCAGTTTTTTAATGATTTACACATGTGGTCAAAAGAAAATGTATTGATACAGCTCTATTAAACCTACAATTGTCATTAGAAATGTACACTGTACATACTGTGAAAGATATGTTCTAGTGCTGCTTTGCATTATCAGGCACATATAATTTAAGCAGTTTACAGTGAAATATTAAAACTATTAAGACATTCTGGAGAGAAATATGCTGCCCAGGGTCATAAAAATTGGTGTCAGTTGCAGATCAAGTGTGTATACACAGCTAAATAACACAGCTAAAAACAACCAAGAAAAGGTCAAATCAAAATTGGAGTGTGCTCTCTTCAAATCCCAAACAACTGTAAGAGTGGAGCTAAAATACACGCAACAGTGTGTAAGAACCTGGTGAAGAACTACAGGAAATGGTTGACTTCTGTCATAATAACTGAAAAGATTACAAAGCATTAAGGTGAATTTTTGCTATTCACTGAATACTTTGTTTTTTCTGTCTTTAACAGCTGAAGTTTTCCTCTTATCTTTTAAAGTAAAATAATTTGGACAATTGTTGTGTGCCAAATACCATATACTTATACTAGTATTGTGTGTGTGTATACATATGTATATATATATATATACTGGACTGTCTCAGAAAATTAGAATACACAATATTCTAATTTTCTGAGACAGTCCTGTACATTAATCCACCATTTAAAGCAGGGGTGTCCAAACTTTTTGCAAAGGGGACCAGATTTGGCGTGGTAAAAATGTGGGGGGCCGACCTTGGCTGACGTCCTTTACATAGAACAATATACAGGACTGTCTCAGAAAATTAGAATATTGTGTATTCTAATTTTCTGAGACAGTCCAGTATATATATATATATATATATATATATATATATATATATATATATATATAGTGAAGAGCAGAAGTATTTACACCCCTTGGGGGGAAAAAAAAAGAAAAAGACGGAACTCACATTTTATGATTTTTCAATAATTTATTTGTAATTTACTGGAATTTATAAGTATTTGTACCCCTGAGAATCAGCTATAATTATTACACTCAAAGAGTTGTCAGTCTAACCTAAAAAAAAAAAAAAGTTAACCTTTACCCCACAGTCAATCATAATCCAACTGCTACCATGGGCAAGACCAGAGAGTTTTCGAAAGACACAGAGAAAAAATTGTTGAGCTCCACAAAGCTGGAAAGGCTATGGGACAATTGGAAAGCAGCTTGGTGCTAATAAATCAAGAGTTGCAGCAATTGTGAGAAAATGGAAAAGGCTAAACATGACTGATAATCTACCTCAGACTGGGCCTCCATGTAAAATCTCTCCTCGTGGGGCATCATTCATGATGAGCAAAGTGAGGGCTCAGCCTAGAACTACACGGCAGGAGCTAGTCAATGACCTAAAGAGTGCTGGATGCACAGTTTCAAAGGCTACTGTCAGTAGAACACTACGGTGCAATGGTTTAAAATCATGCATTGCTGAGAAGGTTCCCCTGTTGAAGCCAGTAGCTGTGATTCCCGTCTGAAGTTTGCCAGCCACCACCTGAATGATGCATGGGGGTAATGGGGGAAAGTCATGTGATCAGATTAGACCAAAATAGAACTTTTTGGTGCAAACTTTACTCGTCGTGCATGGAGGAAAAAGAATGATGAGTACAATCCCAAGAACACCATCCCCACTGTGAAGTATGGGGGTGGAAACCTCATGTTTTGGGACTGCTTTCCAGCAAAGGGAACAGGGCGACTGTAATGTATAAAGCCGAGGTGAAATCTTATCGTCAGATTTTGAGCCGCAACTTCCTTCCCTCAGTCAGAGACTTGAAGACGATTCGTGGCTGCATCTTGCAACATGACAATGATCCAAAGCACACAGCCATCTGACCAAGGAGTGGCTGCATAAAAAGCATATCAAGGTTCTGGAGTGGTCTAGCCAGTCTCAATCCAATAGAAAATCTTTGGACGGAGCTGAATTGTCGTGTTTTTCAACAACAGCCCCGAAACCTGACGGATCTAGAAAAGATTTGTGTGGGGCAATGGGCCAAAATCCCTGTTTCCATATGTGAAAACCTGGGAAAAAAACTACAGAAAGCGTCTGATCTCTGTAATTGCAAATAAAGGCTTTTGCACTAAATATTAGCACTAATTTTCTCAGGGGTACAATTTCTTAAGAACCCCAGTAAATTAGAAAGAAGTTAACCCCTGTAAATTACATATAAATTATTGAAAAATCATACAATGTGAGTTCCAGATTTTTTTAGATTACCGCTACGTCTTCATCACTGGAAATACATTTATGATTAAAATTTCAGACCTCTACCTATTTTCTAAGTGGTTGAACTTGCAAAATCAAAAGGAGTGCAAATACTTCTCCTCACCATATAAAAAAATCGCTGCCTCGCCCACCCGGGCGGTCTGGTCTCTCCTTTCAAGCTCGGGTCCTCTACCAGAGGCCTGGGAGTTTGAGGGTCCTGCGGATTTGTGCAGTGTACGACTGCACAGTGAGTTCCAGATTTTTTTAGATTACCGCTACGTCTTCATCACTGGAAATACATTTATGATTAAAATTTCAGACCTCTACCTATTTTCTAAGTGGTTGAACTTGCAAAATCAAAAGGAGTGCAAATACTTCTTCTCCTCACTATATAAAAAAATCGCTGTCTCGCCCACCCGGGCGGTCTGGTCTCTCCTTTCAAGCTCGGGTCCTCTACCAGAGGCCTGGGAGTTTGAGGGTCCTGCGCAGGATCTTAGCTGTCCCTAGGATTGCGCTCTTCTGAATGGAGACGTCGGACGTTGTTCCTGGTATCTGTTGGAGCCATGCACCCAGCTTGGAGGTTACTGCCCCTAGTGTCCCGAACACAACTGGCACCACTCTTGCCTTTACTCCCCACATTTTCTCCAACTCTTCCTTCAACCCTTGATATTTCTCCAGCTTTTCGTGTTCTTTTTTCCTGATGTTGCTATCGCTCGGGATTGCTACATCTATCACTAATGCTGTCTTCTGATTTTTATCCACCACCACTATGTCACCACTAGCATATATCAATATATATACAGTGCCTTGCAAAAGTATTCGGCCCCCTTGAATCTTGCAACCTTTCGCCACATTTCAGGCTTCAAACATAAAGATATGAAATTTAATTTTTTTGTCAAGAATCAACAACAAGTGGGACACAATCGTGAAGTGGAACAACATTTATTGGATAATTTAAACTTTTTTAACAAATAAAAAACTGAAAAGTGGAGCATTATGAAAACCAAGGAACACACCAGGCAGGTCCGAGATACTGTTGTGGAGAAGTTTAAAGCCGGATTTGGATACAAAAAGATTTCCCAAGCTTTAAACATCTCAAGGAGCATTGTGCAAGCCATCATATTGAAATGGAAGGAGCATAAGACCACTGCAAATCTACCAAGACCCGGCCGTCCTTCCAAACTTTCTTCTCAAACAAGGAGAAAACTGATCAGAGATGCAGCCAAGAGGCCCATGATCACTCTGGATGAACTGCAGAGATCTACAGCTGAGGTGGGAGAGTCTGTCCATAGGACAACAATCAGTCGTACACTGCACAAATCTGGCCTTTATGGAAGAGTGGCAAGAAGAAAGCCATTTCTCAAAGGTATCCATAAAAGGTCTGTTTAAAGTTTGCCACAAGCCACCTGGGAGACACACCAAACATGTGGAAGAAGGTGCTCTGGTCAGATGAAACCAAAACTGAACTTTTTGGCCACAATGCAAGACGATATGTTTGGCGTAAAAGCAACACAGCTCATCACCCTGAACACACCATCCCCACTGTCAAACATGGTGGTGGCAGCATCATGGTTTGGGCCTGCTTTTCCTCAGCAGGGACAGGGAAGATGGTTAAAATTGACGGGAAGATGGATGCAGCCAAATACAGGAACATTCTGGAAGAAAACCTGTTGGTATCTGCACAAGACCTGAGACTGGGACAGATATTTATCTTCCAACAGGACAATGATCCAAAACATAAAGCCAAATCTACAATGCAATGGTTCAAAAATAAACGTATCCAGGTGTTAGAATGGCCAAGTCAAAGTCCAGACCTGAATCCAATCGAGAATCTGTGGAAAGAGCTGAAGAGCTGAAGACTGCTGCCGAATACTTTTGCAAGGCACTGTAAGTGCCTTGCAAAAGTATTCGGCCCCCTTGAATCTTGCAACCTTTCGCCACATTTCAGGCTTCAAACATAAAGATATGAAATTTAATTTTTTTGTCAAGAATCAACAACAAGTGGGACACAATCGTGAAGTGGAACAACATTTATTGGATAATTTAAACTTTTTTAACAAATAAAAAACTGAAAAGTGGGGCGTGCATTATTATTCGGCCCCCTTGCGTTAATACTTTGTAGCCCCACCTTTTGCTCCAATTACAGCTGCAAGTCGCTTGGGGTATGTTTCTATCAGTTCTGCACATCGAGAGACTGACATTCTTGCCCATTCTTCCTTGCAAAACAGCTCGAGCTCAGTGAGGTTGGATGGAAAGTGTTTGTGAACAGCAGTCTTCAGCTCTTTCCACAGATTCTCGATTGGATTTAGGTCTGGACTTTGACTTGGCCATTCTAACACCTGGATACGTTTATTTTTGAACCAGTTCATTGTAGATTTGGCTTTATGTTTTGGAGGGGCTGAATAATATTGCACGCCCCACTTTTCAGTTTTTTATTTCTTAAAAAAGTTTAAATTATCCAATAAATGTTGTTCCACTTCACGATTGTGTCCCACTTGTTGTTGATTCTTGACAAAAAAATTTAATTTCATATCTTTATGTTTGAAGCCTGAAATGTGGCGAAAGGTTGCAAGATTAAAGGGGGCCGAATACTTTTGCAAGGCACTGTATCAAACTAGTGATATATGTATCAAACTGGTGATCAAGAAATTAGCATATTGTGATAAAGTTCATTATTTTCTGTAATTTCCTGATAAACATTTGACTTTCGTATATTCTAGATTCATTACACACAACTGAAGTAGTTCTAACCTTTTATTGTTTTAATATTAATGATTTTGGCAAAAAAAAAAAAAAAAATTAGCATATCATGAAAAGGTACTCAACAGAAGCTACTAACCTAATCATCTGAATCAACGAATTAACTCAAAACCCCTGCGAAAGATTCGTGAGGCTTTTAAAAGCTCCCAGCCTGGTTCATTACTCAAAACCGCAATCATGGGCAAGACTGCCGACCTGACTGCTGTCCAGAAGGCCATCATTGACACCCTCAAGCAAGAGGCTAAGACACAGAAATAAATTTCTGAGCGAATAGGCTGTTCCCAGAGTGCTGTTTCAAGGCACCTCAGTGGGAAGTGCGTGGGAAGGAAAAAGTGTGGCAGGAAACGCTGCACAACCAGAAGAGGTGACTGCACCCTGAGAAAGATTGTGGAGAAGGGCCGATTCCAGACCTTGGGGGACCTGCAGAAACAGTTGACTGAGTTTGGAGTAGAAACATCTAGAGCCACCGTGCATAGGTGTGTTCTGGAAATGGGCTACAGGTGCCGCATTCCCGAGGTCAAGCCACTTTTGAACCTGAAATAGCGGCAGAAGCGCCTGACCTGGGCTACAGAGAGGTAGCAGTTGACTGTTGCTCAGTGATCCAAAGTACTTTTTTCAGATGAAAGCAAATTTTGCATGTCATTCGGAAATCAAGGTGCCAGAGTTTGGAGGAAGACTGGGGCGAAGGAAATGCCAAAATGCCTGAAGTCCAGTGTCAAGTACCCATAGTCAGTGATGGTATGGGGTGCCATGTCAGCTGATGGTGTTGGTCTACTATGTTATATCAAGGGCAGGGTCAATGCAGCTAACTATCAGGAGATTTTGGAGCACTTCATGCTTCCATCTGCTGAAAAGCTTTATTGAGATGAAAATTCATTTTTCAGCACGACCTGGCACCTGCTCACAGTGCCAAAACCACTGGTAAATGGTTTACTGACCATGGCATTACTGTGCTTAATTGGCCTGCCAACTCTCCTGACCTGAGCCCCATAGATAAGCTGTGGGATATTGTGAAGAAGTTCAGAGACACGAGACCCAACACTGTGGATAAGCTTAAGGCCGCTAGCGAAGCATCCTAGGCCTCCATAACACCTCAGCAGTGCCACAGGCTGATTGCCTCCATGCCACGCCGCATTGAAGCAGTCATTTTGGCAAAAGGATTCCGACCAAGTATTGTGTGCATAGCTGATCAAATTAATTGAAGGTTGACTTTTTTTGTATTAAAAAACACTTTTTGTATTGGTCGGATGAAATATGCTAATTTTTTGAGATAGGGATTTTTGTTTTTTCTTGACTTTTTTGCCAAAATCATCAACATTAAAACAATAAAAGGCTTGAACTACTTCAGTTGTGTGTAATGAATCTAAAATATATGAAAGTCTAATGTTTATCAGTACATTACAGAAAATAGTGAACTTTATCACAATATGCTATTTTTTTGAGGACTTGTGTGTATATATATATATATATATATATATTTATATTTATATATACATACAGTGTTGTTAATCTTACTTTAAAAAAGTAATTAATTAAAGTTACAAATTACTTCTCCCAAAAAGTAATTGCGTTAGTAACTCAGTTACTTGAATGTAAAAGTAATTAGTTACTTGACAAAGTAACTGGTGATAATTTTCTTTTTTTTTTTTTTTCCCTAAAAAAGATCACACAATCTGAAGTTTAAAGGGTTTTTGGGACAACATGGGTATTGCGGGTATTGCAATTACTAGATAATAATAATATATAGATATCAAATCTCATCAATCAAAAATCACATTGTTTGATTTTTAAACAATTTATTTGCAAATCATGGTGGAAAATAAGTATTTGGTCAACACCAAAAGTTCATCGCAATACTTTGTTACGTACCCTTTGTTGGCAATAACGGAGGCCAAAGGTTTTCTGTAACTCTTCACAAGCTTTTCACACACTGTTGCTGGTATTTTGGCCCACTCCATCATGCAGATCTCCTCTAGAGCAGTGATGTTTTTGGGCTGTCGTTGGCCAACACGGACTTTCAACTCTCTCCCCAGATTTTCTATGGGGTTGCGATCTGGAGACTGGCTAGGCCACTCCAGGACCTTGAAATGCTTCTTACGAAGCCACTCCTTTGTTGCCCTGGCTGTGTGTTTGGGATCATTGTCATGCTGAAAGACCTAGTCACGTCTCATCTTCAATGCCCTCGCTGATTTTTACTCAAAATCTCTCGATACATGGCCCCATTCATTCTTTCCTTTACACAGATCAGTTGTCCTGGTTCCTTTGCAGAAAAACAGCCCCAAAGCATGATGTTTCCACCCCCATGCTTCACAGTGGATATGGTGTTCTTCGGATGCAATTCAGTATTCTTTCTCCTCCGAACACGAGAACCTGTGTTTCTACCAAAAAGTTCTATTTTGGTTTCATCTGACCATAACACATTCTCCCAGTCCTCTTCTGGATCATCCAAATGCTCTCTAGCGAACCGCAGACGGGCCTGGACGTGTACTTTCTTCAGCAGGGGGACACGTCTGGCAGTGCAGGATTTGAGTCCCTGGCGGCGCATTGCGTTACTGATAGTAGCCTTTGTTACTGTAGTCCCAGCTCTCTGTAGGTCATTCACTAGGTCCCCCCGTGTGGTTCTGGGATTTTTGCTCACCATTCTTGTTATCATTTTGATGCCAGGGGGTGAGATCTTGCTTGGAGCCCCAGATTAAGGGAGATTATCAGTGGTCTTGTGTGTCTTCCATTTTCTAATAATTGGTCCCAGAGTTGATTTCTTTACACCAAGCGTTTTACCTATTGCAGATTCAGTCTTCCCAGCCTAGTGCAGGTCTACAATTTTGTCTCTGGTGTCCTTCGACAACTCTTTGGTCTTGGCCATAGTGGAGTTTGGAGTGTGACTGACTGAGTGTTGTGGACAGGTGTCTTTTATACCGATAATGAGTTAAAACAGGTGCCATTAATACAGGTAACGAGTGGAGCCTCGTTAGACCTCGTTAGAAGAAGTTAGACCTCTTTGACAGCCAGGAATCTTGCTTGTTTGTTGGTGACTAAATACTTATTTTCCTCTGTAATTTGGAAATAAATTCTTTAAAAATTAAACAATGCGATTTTCTGTTTTTTTTTCCACATTCTGTCTCTCATGGTTGAGGTGTACCCATGTTGACCATTACAGGCCTCTCTAATCTTTTCAAGAGGGAGAACTTGCACAATTGGTGGTTGACTAAATACTTATTTGCCCCACTGTATATGTGATATCTACCGAAGCGTCATGTGGGCATAGTTTGTAGGCTATGTTCTAAAGTCAGGTATTACTGGAGCCACCTATCATAGAAGCATCGTGTTTGCAGCTGCATCACACTCCTTGCCTCCTCCCCACTCCTGCTCTGCTCTCTCGTCTCCGTGAGTCCGTCTTTTTCCAGACTTTTCTCGCGGCAGTCAACCAACATGGTAACGCATAGTAACGTATGCCTTTTCCGCCTCAGTAACAGTAACAGCGTTGCCAAGATGAGAAAAGTAATTCATTAGATTACTCACTACTGAAGAAAATAACGCCGTTAGTAACGCCGTTATATTCTAACGCCGTTATTAACAACACTGTATAGACGTATATATACTGTATTAAATATGTGTGTGTGTGAGGGAAGCGTGGAGGTATGTGTGTGTATTTTTTTTTTTTTTTTTTTTTCAGAACAAATTCTTTAATTGCCATGACAAGATAAATAGAGGGAACGGGGCAATTGTCTCTCAGATCAGTTGTCAGTTTGTTTCTGCTGTCAGCACTTTGACTCACTACCTGCCTGGTTAATCATCGAGCTTGTGTGAGCTGTTGGAGGTGCGGGGCCCGTCGTCACACACCCCCGTCAGTGCCACAAAGCGGCATTCTGTGATTGACAGATTAGCAAGCGCTGCCGCTTTTTGCAAAGAAAAACTGGGAAAACAGGGTGGAGTGTGCTGATTGGAATTGATGGAGACTCATTGAGGTGGCGTGCAGGGGGTGTGCATTTACTGGATGTAGAGGAATGGAGGTCAACAGGTCTTCTCCAAGAGAATAAAAACAAGTAACATCTGAGATTGGGTTAAGAAATCAGCAGAAATCTAAAGATGTCAAGGTGAGAATATGTGCCTGTCATCTGCTCTGATAGTTGTGTAGCTAGGGTTGGAAAATATATTTCAATTTATATAAATTGATGGTGATTAAAAAAGGTAAAAGTGTGGTCAGGCAAATGAAGTAAAATTCTGTAAAAAAATACAAAAAAATAAAAGAACAATTTTACCATTCATGTGTCTCCCTTACGCAGACAACACCTCAGGCAATCCTCATTTTTCCTTTCCATCCACAGATTATCTTTAAATCCTGGATACGGCAGCAAAATTTGAATTCACCATGCACTTATCTTCAATGAAATAATGCTTTAGTAACTTTTGCAAATACATATATTAGTGCCACCTGTCCCGAATGACAACAATATATTTTTAAGTATGCTACATTTCCAGTTATTTCCATATAAACATGTCCAAGTAAGTTTCAAAAATCGTCATTTAAACTTCATGAAACATTTCCAAGGTTTCTGGATATTTACCAAACCAACCACTTTGGAAGAAGGAAAGAAAATTCTCATTAACTGTTAAGGTTTTCATTTGAAAGGAAAATAGCCTCCCCTGTTGGACTTTGGGGCTGCTACAACCAACATTTGTTCAACCCGTCTTGATAAGGTTATCGGCACTCTCGTCATCTCCTCCAACTCCCTCATGAAGGACTGCTAAGGTTTGATTTCAAATGGAAAAATTAATGTGAGAATAATAGCTCTGGGGGCTAGTTCCCTTCCACAGACATACAGTACTTACAAATTTAGCTTGGCCCACTGGGGTAAAGAGAGGGAGAAGGACTAAAACTTAGATCCACTCGGCATGCTATTCCACTATGACACCCACACGGGATGTTAAGGTGGTGTGGGGAACGACACCACTACTTTTGTTTACACCCCAGAGGGCTCAACTTTCAAATATTAGTACAGCCAGCAGCAGCACAGATCTCCAATAAATAAATAACTAGGGATATAATGATTAGCAATTCTCTTGACAGCTGTATGAATCATTGATGTTCATTTTCACTTCCAGAAGAACATTTCTGCAGTAGCTAGGATTTTGGAAAACTCTTTAAGCACCTAAAACTTTTTCCCCACATAAGCTCTCGACAGTCAATTCAGCTTTGAACATGTGTATGCCTTTCCTTAGTTGAAAAAATGTTCCAAACCTGTTTTATACTTGCTATTGACAAGAGTCAAAGTTGAGAGGCTACTAAAACATAATGTGAAACACACAAGTTGCAGGTTAGCTGATACAGAGTAGCCTTCTATGTGTCTCCGTGTGTGTGTACGTGCATGTGTGCGTGTTTGGTTGAAAAAGGGGGTAGAGTTTAAAAGCGGAAGCGGAATTGGTACAGATCCAGTATTGAAGTCGGGTAAGCCACTGGCAGTTTGTGTTCAAACATTTGAGAGGACCAACTTGCCTGGCTGCAGCGCCCGAGTAGCAGGATTCACGTTCTTCCTGTTCTCCTGACTTTGAGGAATTTTGCGGTGAACAAACTCCCAGTGCTCCTCTTGCAAGGCTCGCACCTCGTGGCAGATACCTGCTCAGCAAAATTATAAAGAGAGAGACGTGTGCAGAGTACTTTCTGGCATTTGAAGAGAGTCTACCTCTTGTCATACTTTGTTCATACAGTATTTCAGAGCAGAGGTGGGCAAAGTATGAGATGAAGGGCACATCCTGTACGTGCGTACCACTGGCATGTTCTTTAACTCATTACCTGCCACTGACAACGATAGTCATCCAATTAATTTAAATTGTGAGGACTGGCTATGAATGCTCATCTATCAGTGACATTGACAGGAACAGTCATCCAATCCATTTTGACTGGGAGACAAATGATCGCTAAGAGCCTCTCCCATTCAAAACGCATTAAACATCGAGCACTGTTAATTGCAGTCAATGAGTTAATTAGTCCTACCAAGTATTTACAGTCCTGAAATATAATGTCTCCATTAAGTCGCCGTAAGTTGACCCTTACTGGCTTATCTGATTCTAAAATTTGATGCACCTCTGTTGATAAACAAGGGGAAATCCTACTGGCTGTTTGTTGAAGTGCGACATTTTTTTGTTGTTGCTGTTGGCCTGTCATAAGTAGATAGGTTTGCTGACAGGTCATCTACTCGTGTGATTTTGTTACTTGATCAATAGGTATTATGTAAATTCAAAAGTCTCCAGCACCAAATAGGTCCTCGGCTAGTTATTTTTTTGGCCTGTCACAGGGTAAATATAAAGCCTACATACTAGTATAAAACAATCCACCTGTCAGGCCCTGTGGCCTATACTACGAAGCCGGTTTTCTGGCTTAGCAGGGTAACTTCGAGAGTAACTTCATCACGTGCGACCTAAGTTCGCAGCTAAGCGAGACTACGAAAGGTGGATATGTTGGAACCGAGAAGTGTTGCCATGGCAACACACGCCACACGCCAAACCTGGTCGTCTCAGAGTTAGATCTTGCTTAACCCCAGAATTCTAATTAACCACGCTATATTTAAACAGCACTCCTCCGCGGACGTGTCCTCCTGACAATGACAGCGTACCTGGACGACCCAAACGACATTGGCGCGCAGATTGTGAGGGGCTCTCTTCGGAGGGCATGGGTTTTTGGAGACCGCCAGAATCCGCTGGCGTACCAGGAAGATGTTCTCCATGAAAGATATAGATTTTCAGCTTAGGGAATTCTTTACCTGTGACAAATGATCGAAACGGACGTCACTAATGTAACCCGCCGAGTCAGGCCCTCACAACCGCGCAGCCTGTGTGCCTGTCCGTGCGCTCTTTTGCTAGGGACAATATATGTATTCCATCTGTGATGCTGAATACCTGCGTAAGAACACTGTATGCCGTGCGATTCGGAGTGGGGTATGGAAACGCTTCAAATTGATTGTTAAAATCGCTGAATGTAAACGAATGCGGAGCATTGCTCTCATACAAGAAATATATTTAACGAACTTTCCAGCGTTATTTCGTTGTGTAAATGCAGTTATAATAATCATAAAAAAATGTAGACTATTTAAACTGAGAAAACTTGCGTTTTTTTCTGCCAACTCGAAGAGATTAAATTGTCAAATCCACTGATAGGACAGACGCACAAATATAAAAGACAGAAATGTTTATTGAATATGCATCTTACAGTCTTGTCTAACTGTGAAAATTCGTTATAAAAGACGGGCTTTAATTGACGCAACAACGCATGGCATCCCGCATTTCCTTCTTCTCCTTGAGTCCTCACAAATATAACATTTTTTTTTTTTTTTTTTTTGGTCGGGCTTGGGCCTGTAAAACAAGTTGATTGATCGGACTCGGGTCGGGCTGGATTTTTTAGCCCCAAACTAAAAAAAGAACATACGTATTCATACAGTCAAGGGGACTAAACATACAATCCTCCTGCTTCATGTGGTGATGCGCGATAAATTATTTCTTACTGTTAACGTACCAAATCTTCTTTTATTGTCCTAACAGCAGGCTTTATTTCTTTTGATGGACATAAGTAAACTGGCATATTGACGCATTCACGCCGAATCGGTGTTGGATTTCGCGGTGAGGGTGGATTTTAATCATCGCGCATTCCTCCTCCGTGAAGTAAGGTGCCCGTGCCATCGTCACAAGTAGTGTTTGACTCTGGTCTCCGCCCCCTTTTATGTGAACGCGCAGTAACTCTGACTGGGTTGACACAGGTTCGACTAATCAACCTCATAATCAGCGTCGTAGCACCGATTGACCACAAACTAGACAACCAGGTTTTGTCAACTCCGGTTACCCGCTAGTAAACTGGATTACTTCTGGGGAGGTTGAACTCCGTTCGTAGTATAGGCCACTGGTGTACCAAATACATCTCAATAAAACAATGACTATTGTACTGCAGCATCAACATCAATGACTGCCTATTTGAAGAGGGAACAATAACGTCAAATAGATGCTGCTTTGACTGGGGCATTATTTGATCACCAAGAAATTATTATTAATAATTATTAAATTAAAATTGGGATTCATCCTATATTTTCATGCTACTGTAATTTTTTTTCAAGATGCTAAATATAAAAAATTAAGCGGCGGAAACCCTCAACACAATGAAAAAAGCGTTGCAAGTCAGTCGCCACATAGATTCCCGAAATCAAGAGAGAGTGGGTCGAGTCAGATGATGACACAAGTGATGCGGAGTCCAGCGATGACGACGGAAGAGATCCTGAGGACTATCAGATGCTGAATTTCTTCCGTCTGCGACTTAGGACAAATAAATGTAGCAAATTTTGATGAAATGAAATCATAAATTAGTCAGATATATAGTACAGATATTTAAAACAAAAATGTAGTTACTTTCATATTTAAATAATTATAATGATTTAAGAAACTTGTTGCTACAGAAAAGAGTAAATACATTTTTTCCCACTCTAAACTGCTTTTCAGTCTTTTGCCATTATCATTTTTCAATGTCGCGCTAGTCTGTTGCTATCCTAACTTTGTGTTGCTTACTAAATGTATGTTCTTCGATGTGTGCCATTGTTTGCTTGGTATACATTAGCTTTCTATGTTGTGTCACAATCTGACAGTGAAAGCTCATGCTGATTCAACATAAATCTGTTATTATTGTGGCCTACTGAATATTGTTTCAGAATGTCATAAAATGTCAATATATTATATATATACCAATAGAATATATTAAACAGTCAACAAAATATGTCCATGTTGTTTACAGTTTATGGTTTTATTTTTTTTATGTAATTCATGGCCCTGTCAGTGCTTTAGCCTCCTCAAGTTTGGCTCACACGTCTAGGATCTCCTGACGACACAGGCATTCTCTTGGAAGGGTAATTACTTCAAAGTTTACAACGGGAAAATAAAATTGTTTTGTCATTTATTTTGAAAAATAACATTGTAACATATGTATGTCACACTGCTGTTGCCATAGTGTGCACTTCCTGTGGGTGTTGTATTACAGTATAAAAGGAATCTCTGTGATGTGTCGGTGGGCACATATGCTGAGAAGCACACTGAATAAAGAAGTGTTATTCCATTCAAGTCTCGGCCTTAAATGTAGTTGGATTACGGAAGTACATACCAAAAAGTGGCGACGAGGATGTATGGACCTGCATCAGCTCAGCCGTGCTGTTTTGGAGTTTGCTGCGAGTTGCGGTGCTCCAGGGGACAGACGGCGCTGACCTCCGCTTACACGTTGTGACTTCGTGAGGAGGAGGACGAGCGGAGATTTCAAAGTGAGCATGAAGGTGCTGTATAACCAGGCGCTATGGTGGGTGTTATCGGCTCTGTTGGTCCTTTTGATGAGCTTGTGGAACACTGGAGCTCGTACATAGAGATTTGGTGGAAGCTAACAAAATAGCGGAAGAGAAAGTGGTGCCCATGTTTTTTAGCGTTATTGGGCCAAAGACTTTCAATTTACTGAGAAACTTGCTTCAACCTGATAAACCTGGCAGCAGCGCGTACAGGCAAATCGTGGAAACGGACATTTTTCACTCAAGTCCCTTGTGATTGCAGAGAGATTCCGATTTCACAGGAAAAATCAGGAAGAGGGGGAATCTGTCACTATGTTTTTAGCGGCGCTGCGGAAGCTGGCTGAACCTTGTGAGTTTGGTGATGTTTTAGAAGACACATTAAGAGACAGATTGGTATGTGGACTGAGAAATGAAGCAACCCAAAAGAAGTTACTCTCAGAAAGTGGACTGACATTAAAGAAAGCCTTTGCTATGCAAATGGCTTCATAGGAGGCTCAACAACTGAACATAACGAGCAGAATACACCATGTGGCAAGTGCCCAAAGCAATGTTGCTGGTCCCTGTTTTAGGTGCGGTAAAACGGGCTACCTTGCCTCCACCTGCTGGTCCAAAGAAATGAACTGTCGTAATTGTGGAAAGAAGGGTCATGTTGAGAGTGCCTGTTGGAATAAAACAAGCACAGAAAAGGTAAGAAAATATAAAGAAATATATCAAAGCAGTAGAGAGTGCCTCTACTTCCGAAGATGACAGTGACGTGCACACCGTGCATGTAATTAGCGTGGACGGAAACTCAGAGTGTTACTGGGTCACACCAAAGTAAGAGGGTCACCCAGTCAAAATGCAAATGCTCACTGGATCAAAGGCATCACTTGTGTCTTATCAAGTCTATAAACCGTGTTTGAGACACCTTCCATTTAGACCGTCAGACACTGTGTTCAAAGCGTACACTGGACACAAAGTGCACATGAAAGGAATGACTGACATTACTGTGCAATTCAATGAGCAAACTGCCAAACTTCCAGTGTATGTCACAAAAGGGAATTTTGCTTCCATAATGGGACGACTGTGGATTAATGCACTTGGTGTAAATTGGCTAGAAGTTTGGCGGCTGTCAGACGGTTCTTCACAACTACAAATCATCCTGGACAAGAATGAAGAGGTTTTCCGTGAGGAATTGGACAGCATGAAGGACATTACAGTGAAATTGCACATTTAACCAGGAAGCAAGCCTGTGTTTATGAAGGCTAGGACAGTGCTGTATGCAATGCGTGACAAAGGCGAGGCTGACCTGGATGCTTTGGTCAAAAGTGGTGTTTTGGAACCAGTCACCACCAGCAAATGGGCGACACCAATTGTGCCGAAATGGGTGAATTCCTGCAAGCCAATGGGGTTCAATACATCAAGTCGGCTCCCTATCACCCGGCAACCAACGGCTTCGCAGAGAGGTTTGTGCAGACCCTCAAACATGCTCTCAAAGCATCACAAGGGCAAAGTACACTCCATCAGAGACTACACGAATTTCTCCTCAAATACCGAACATCTGTGCATGCAACTACCAAGGTATCGCCAGCCTAATGTTTTCTCGAGAGCCATGTACTGGCATGGACCTGCTGAAACCACCAACCCTGAGAGAGATTGTTCAAATGGATCAACGGAAACAAGTCAAGTACAGAGACCTGCATTCCAAGAACCGAGTTTTTGCACCAGGTGACTCTGTTATGGCCCGGAGTTATCAGTGTAAGGAAAAGTGGGCCCCTGCCACCCTCATTGCTCAAAATGCATTGCTGTTTCCTACACAGTTCAGACAGCTGATGGTGTTAGGCGTCGCCATGTGGATCAACTCTCTGGCTCCTTCTCATTTTTTTGACTTCGCGTCGCATCAACGCGTGTGACATGGTGAAAATGGACTATGATTGGTCCGACTGTCGGTCATCTACCTCATAACTATCACTTAATTGTATTTTTTTGTTACTGTCGCATTTTCTCCAATATGTTAGACGATAAATAATCGATCAAAAAAAAAAAAAAAGAAAAATTGAAAAAAAACGTTCAAAAAAGTAAATATCTGAAAAAGAAAATCTCTGCAATTTCTACATCGCAACCCTTGTTATATTACCATGTTTCACCCATAAAATCCCCCAAAAATCTAGCTGTGCCCATTCACAGCTGTGTCTTGACACTTGGTGATACATGCAACATAGAGTTTTTGGATTGAAACAAGGTAAGTACGCGATAATATCTCATTAAAGGCATGGCGTCTGTAATTCTGCTCTCGCGTGCTCTCACCTCCAGATAGGGGTTTGCTGTTTATTTATTTATTTATTTATTTATTTTTAAATGCCCTTCTCAAAGTTTTTCTTCCCCCAGAAAATTGAGATTTTAAGCTTTCCAGTGTTGTATCACACATGCATATAGGACAATTTTGAGTTTGGACAAATTGGGGCTCTCGGAGCGGAACTTCAAGTCACCTTAGAGTTTTCTGCCACGTATGTATATATACTGTATATATATATTTTCCTCACTTGATCAGTGCTCTTTTCCCCTGTAGAGGGAAACAATAATATATTGTTTTTGAGAATATGTGCCCTGGGTAATGTGGGGGTGAGATTTTTTTGGGGTATTTTTATTTTATTTTTTTGCTGTTCATTTGTTTTGGTTGTTTTTTGTTATGATATGTAAAAAAATGCTCATGGTGTTACCTCATTTTCCTGTACCGCATGGGATCAATAAACAAAGTTTACAATTTCAAATCAAGTGCTGCAGAGTTAAAAACCAAATAAGAACATTCAGCCTTTTGGTCCTAATTGCATTAAACAAGACCCAATAGAACTCAGGACAGTCTTGTCACACCAACAAACATGTTGCATTGTATTTATTGCATGCAGTTGTGCTAAACCTATGATGCAATTCAAGCCCTTTGGTGTTTGTTGTCTATGGGGAGAGGAAAGCTTCTCATCTCTATTCGACACAATTATTTTCACTAAATGGTATTACATTGTCTCACCTTGCTCTGTAGAGACTCTCAACCACCAAACTTCTTGATGTAGCCCCCCTTTCTAGTTTTGCTCTCGGCAGATGGAGAAGAGATGTTAGCTGTGAGAGAACTAACGAGATACTCCAGTGCTCCTGGGCAGGAAGGAAGTGGAGCCGAAAAACATGGCAGCGAGAAGTCTTTCTTGTCTGTTTGATGGCAGAGCTAAAAATGGAGAAGGGGGGCAAGGTAGGGAATAGGAAGAAAGATGGGAAAAAAGGAAGAGAAGTGAACACATTAAATAAAAATTTCATAAAGTTCACTGAGTAGTGTCTTTGATGCAAGCCTTAGCTACTGTGTGGAGTCTGCGGGCTCTGTGGAGGTAGCAATTAATGCTACACGTAGCCGGAGGCCTGCTGCGAAAGGAGCATTTTTTTTTTTTTTTATGTATCGTACCATCATTGCATCTAGATACACTGTACCAACATTATCGGGTTTATCACAACTCATTTTCTACCTTTCCTCCTGTGATTACAATACATTGAACTAATGTATGACCTCAGGTCTGCACAGCATTTTGTAATGCATGTGCACTTACACGGTCAGGAAAAATACCTTAGATGTTTTTTTCAATTATTGAGTTTATTTTCATACATCAGGCACACCTTGTAAGGCGCATTAGTTATAGCAATGTACTGCATTTTTCATTTGTTCTTTATCTTATAACATGATAATTATTGTTTGTTCTTTACCTTATAACATGATAATTATTGCTTTATTATTTCATTTAGTTTGTTTCATTAATGGGTTTGATAAATGATGAGTGTGTATCTTGACTACTTTACTGTAGCAGTGTAATACAGTTATGCAACACCAAAATAGTTTCGAGGACAACCAGAATTCATACATAAGGCGCACTGTCAATTTTGTGCGCCTTCTAGTCCGAAAAAATGGGTGGTGCCCATTGGTTTGATTTCCGTGCTTCAACTAAATGACATCACTAAGTTAAGGTGCTCAAATGTTTTGGTCAAAGTGTGGCAGATACCAGGGGTACGGAAATTATTCAGAGTTCAGACCCTTTAAAAATGTAGTTATATAAATATTTGTTAATTTATTCTTCATTAATGTATACAAGGTTACCCATATTCACAGAAAAACAAAAAAAATTGACATCGTTGAAGATTTATTTGAAAGAAAAATTGAAATATGACACAGCCATAAATATTCAGTAGTAATTTAGTATTTAGTAGTAGCTGAAGCAGTCTTTTGAGGTAATACACTCATGAGTCTTTCCAGGAATGATACAACAAGTTTTTCGACATGTGGATTTACGGACCTTCTGCCATTCCTCCTTGTAGATCCTCTCTAATTCTGTTAGGTTGAATAAGAAATGTTTGTCAACGGTCATTTTCAGGTCGCTGCAGAGATGCTCAAATAAGTTTATGTCAGGGCTCAGGCTGAGCCATTCAAAAACTGTTGAGTGTTGAACAACATTGAGTTGTTCTGAAGCCACTCGTTTGTTACTTGAGCCGTGTGCTTAGGTTCACCATTTTGCAAGGTGAATCACCGGTCCAGTCTCTGGTCCTGAGCAATCTGGAGAAGGCTTTCGTACAGGATTTCCCTTTACTTGGCTTCATTCATCTTTCTTTCGATTCCAACTAGTCATCCTGCTGATTATGATACTGCCAAGACTATGGTTTACTGTTAGGACTGTATTGGACAGGTGATGAGTACTGCCTGGTTTTCGCCTCACACATTGCATAGAATTAGGGCCAAAATGTTATTTCTTGTTCTCATCTGACAAGATAATCTTATTTCTCACAATCATGGAGTCCTTGGGGTGTTTTTAACAAACTCCATGCAGGCTTTTATTTGTCTTGTACTGCAGGGCCGTGCAGAGACCAATGGAGGGGCAAGTGCTCATGGATCAAAAGGGGCATATGAACAGGAATAGGTATATTAAACCTTGCAACAACATAACTTCCAGTTTAGCCAGCTTTACAGTATATTAGGCTGTATTGGCTGAGCGAAATTGTGTTGGTTCATTCCACTCAAATGGATGTACATGAACTCTGCTTTATAATATACTGTACATACGTTGCTAATCAGTACCAAAAAAAAAAAAATCTACTCACGCATTCCAGTCATTTTTCAGGAAAAATTGGCAAAATAGACAAGCTTAGATAATTTTGATTGGATGATTATGTAAATATGATATGGATGAAACAGTTCAAACATGGTTTATGTGTGTGTGCTTGTTTTTCAGAACGGAAACATCCTTTACTGACAGCTGCAACTTCTGTGTGGCGGTCAACTGTCAAAATATTATAGTTGACAAGGAAGTGCTGCGAATGTACAAGCTTCAATTTGTGGACATAGTGAAGAATCAAGAGGGTCTTGATGCTTCAGAATACAGGAAACCAAAATATGTTTCCCTCTCATGGTTCTTATAAACAAGAAGGATATACTACCAAATTAATTGTTATTTACTTATTCTCACAAAATTCTTATTTAAACTAGTGATCTACCAATACCATTTTTTTGACCCAGATATCGATACCACTTTGTTTTAAAATTTATGGACAGTGTATAGAAAGTGAATCCAGTGGAACTTTTTATTACATACAGTACCTGGTATGGTTGACTTGTTAAATAAACCTTTTGGCTCAAGAACATCAAGCTGTTGTCATAAAAAGTCCTGATACTGACGTGGCAGTGATTTCTGTAAGTCTTCAGAAAGATTTACAGTGTAGATTGTATTTTTTCACAGGAGTAGGCAACTGAACGAGGACTGACATCTCTAATGTCTCCGAAGCTCTTGGCACTAGTGTGTGTTCAGCACTCATTGGCATCCATACATTCACAGGTTGTGACTCTGCTAGTGCCTTTCATGGCAAAGGCAAAAAAAAAACATTTTCTGTTGCATGTCATGAAAAAGAATACCTGACTGGGTTTGCAAAGCTGGGCAGCAGTTTTAAACTTGTCTTACAAACTTTTAACAAGTTGTGTAAATATGTGTGCCACCTATATGGCCAGTCATCTGCCAAAAATTTAAATGATGCCAGATACAGATCTTTCTGTGTGGCCTCGTCAGCCTTGCCAGAACCCTCAATTCCACCAACAACTGATGCTCTGTACCAACACAGGAGAGTAAACGATCAAATGTGACACAGGGAGATGTTCTTGTATGTCTGCAAAACTTTCTTGTACTGATTTATGTCGGTGCCAAGCATGCGAGAATGTTTCCAAAGAAACAGAAGACACTCGGATGGGATGATGACTTTGGTGAAAACGATTTTGAGGAGTAATGTTGTAATGTACCGTTTTACGATTTATTATTTCTATATATTTTTTTTTACTTAGTTTTTCAATATTTGTATGTGTAATAATGTGTATTTTCATATGATGAGACACTACCATGTTTAAATAAATGTTGTTTTTGTGAATGATTCCAACCTTTTGTGTATATACAGTGTGATTCAAAAAGACTGTGCCAAAATTACAACGGCATGTCAAAAATGAAAAACATGAAAATCTACCTTGGACAGATGTTGGAAGTAACTTTGAAGTTCAATTTCAGGTTTTCAGAGTATTCAAATATGGCCATTACCAGCAGCACGGACAACATCACGTTGACATGAGAATTCCTCCCTAATGTCGGGTTCCACGGCATTGATTGCGTCTGTTATTCGAACTTTCATGTCATCAATATTTGCTGGAAGTTGTGGAACATACACTTAGTGTATAACATACATTATGTGCCATAAAGATGGATAATGAACTTTGTCTTTAACATACCAACACCTCCAGCAAGTACCGATGACATGAAATATCGAACAACAGTTGCAATCAAGCCAATGGACTGCAACATGCACACGTTTGAGAGGAATTCTCTTCTCGGCTTAATTTTGTCTGTGCTGCTGGTGGTGCTCACATTTGAGCTTAAAACATTAAATACAACTTGAAGTTATCTTCAACATACAGTATATAATAATAAGTTGAAAATGACTGTTTTTTTTATTTCCCAATTCCCAGTATTTTTAATGGGAATTCTAAATCAGGCTGCTTGGGACAGCTATACTTTTCGCCAAGATCGTCATCCATTGAATATGGTACGCCCGCCGGTGTCTTGCCAATGTAGTTACCCCTGTCAAAAATTGTATCCCCTGGGCGGAGCCACTGCGCTGTACTGATTTACATGATTTCCATGTTTTGGTGATGTATGAAGTTTTAAAACATGGCCCATCCATAAAAAAAAAAACAACAACGTATTTTTATCTGTCGTATAATGTAACATGCGTACTGAATGTAAAAAAGGCGATGTTTTACTGTTTTACTCATAGGATGACTTATAACTGTTATTACTCTAATTCAAGTCCTGTATCAAGTTTCTCCAGTTTAATAAACGTCGATGTCCAAAATATATAACTGTGGTTCTTTTCTGGCTTCAATCGTTTAAGTTGACATAACTCATAACCAATGTGTGTGTGTGCGCTCCCGCGGCCAGGGGATACAATTTTTGACGGGGGGTAACTAAAATGGCAAGACAAAGCTGGTGGCTCTGTTTTACAATTAGCGTCCCTAGTGGGGCAAATTGGAACTCCGCTCACCATTTTGCCGGTGCTCTCTGGATTTTCGTGGTCCACATTTTCAATGCTTGGTTCTTGCTCAGTCGTTATTGTCGCTTTTGAAGGCTTAGGTTTGAAAAGATTATATATCTATATATATCTATATGTATCTATCTTAACTCTTTAGTACTCAGGTGGTTTTGGCTAAGCAAAGCAAATGACTAAGGTACTAGTCACATGTTCTGTTCGAAAAATAATTTTGACCCATTATAGAAATATTTTTGTTGTTCATTTCATCTATTTTTGTTCGTTTATTGCTTTACAATTTTTATAGACAACATTTTACCGGAAAACTCTTAATTTTAAAATCATATATAGGAAAGTCAATTACATGCAATGACACATTTCAGCCACCAAGGGGAGGCTGGCCCCCTCAGCCCCCACTTAAACTCCACGTATGGTCACTGCCCACTAAAATCAGGCTTGTGATTGGCTGCATGGCAACCAGTTCAGGTTGGACCCTGCATACAGCCCATGTTCAGCTGAAACAGGCTCCAGCACCTCCACGAAATGAAAGCTCATATCGTAAGAATGAGAGAAAGCTGTAGGTAAGAGTATTTTCATAAATACCTAAGTTTTATTTAACACACGATCCAGATCAATATTGTGCCTTTTCAAAGACAATTCCTATTGTGCTAGTATTTTGTGAAGGTGCATCATACTAAGATCCCCTATTTGGTTAATTTCGACAACACTATGTGCATTATTAATATCTGCTACTTTCAGTCCAACCTTATCTTCATTACCCTTGTAAAGACAAGTTTATGGAAATCATTACATTGTAATAGTGGTCATACATGTAGTGCTGTGATTGGTATATTGAAAGGGTTAAAAGATGCGATACAAATTGTTACACATTTAAATGGAGAGCGGCACCAAAGACTATTCAAGTCATTAAATGACTGAAGCTCCACAGCTACTCCATCTGGGTTTATTGTGCAGCATAAGTATAACGTCTTTGTTCATAGTACATGTCAATGTAAAACACTGGTGTTTGGCAAAGAAAAACACAATGACAGTGAACACAAACACACTATTGCCATTATGTGAAATAGCTGTGTAACAATCTGCTGCCGTTTTAAGGAAGCAATGAGACTGGCCTTTAAACTGTCTGCTTGTCTTCAAATTTTCAACAGTCAACAGTGATGAAGTGCATCCGGAGCAACTAGATGGGGAACATGACATACAAAACTAAATATAAGATACATTTGATCTCCTGTGAATCGTTTACAAGTGGGGCGGTTGTTATTCTGCTTGACTATGACCGAGAACTGCTCATGTACGTAAATTGTAGTCATACTACTTCAAATAATTTGAAGAGCAGCAGTACAGTAGAGCACATGTATGTACAGTAGTACAGTATCAACTGTCCAAAGCGGCTGCCAGAGGAAGGCTAGGATGCTACTGCCCTCCAGTGGTCAAAATACATGCAAAAAGATTAGCCACATAAAAATCACTGAGGTGGCTGCAGTACAGCACACTTGCATTATTTGTTCCATGAACCATTAGCCCTATGATTTGAGAAACTGGGGGATAAGAAAGATCTACCATCAGGCACATAGACAACAGATACATAAGAAAAGAACTATAAATTTGAGGGGGAAAAAATTGGGTTTGACCCACACATTTTTCCTTTCTGGAACACAGATTATACACAGATGTGTTAAAAAAAATCTGTAAAATGAACACATTATACGCCAGGGTAGTAGGACAAAACGTATAAATAAATGGGACAACACCCTCCCTCTACCCTGTGAACCACGCTCAGTGTGGGATTCCCATAAAATATTAACATTAATCTTCCGTTCAGTCAGGTTCGTGATGGTGTTACTGAACTGTAAGACTGAAAAAAGACCGTTTCATCACTTTGCTATCAACTAATGAATTGATTTAGTGATGAGTAAATATTAAACAGGTTGCAATGGAGAGGAGTATTTGAGACAATAAAACAAACACCTATAAATCTGACAATATGCTCCACTGTGGTGCATGGTTTATTCCTACCATATCAAACCTCTATATTCAAGGGTACAATCTCTTCTGAAACTCATTAGTCATCCACCAATATTATGACTAACAAATGACAATACAAGCGTGCTGTTCTGCCTTCTTTAAAAAAAAAAAAAAAAAAAAAAAAAAAAAAATCACATCTCGATCCTCCGTTTCCTCCTTAGGAGTGTTTTTCACACTTCAGTTGTCCAGAAGGGAGCGCTGTAAAGCCTCCTGTATCATCGTGTGCTCATCAGTGGAGTAATCCTGTGCAAAATATGATGAAGCATATTAATTACATTGGAGATGAAGCAATTAGTGTTGCACCGATACCATTTTTTGGGCCCGATACCGATACCTGGCTGTGCGGTATCGGCCAATACCGATACCATTCCGATACCACTGTTTGCAAAAAAAAAAATACATATGTGTATATATATATATATATTTATATATATATATATATATATACATATATGTGCGTATAAGGGATGCAATGATACAGTTAAGTCACGGGTCAGTACGATTTTCGATACAATACATTTAATGCTTTAATTTTTTTTTTTTTTTTTTTTTTTGTGCTAATAAGCAAAAATAACAGTGCCATCATATAAACAAGCATTTTAGTGCATAATATTTATGTGCTTACTTCTTATTGATCTGAAGAAAAAATTTGTATATAAGTGCTGAGAACAATTTTTACTGTTTGTAAAGTGGGTCACACTGTTGATTACTGCAGCTCTCTTAGCAGCTATATTTACCATATAGGCAAAACATCCTATTTGTGGTCCGAGTCCATCTGTAACATGTACTGAATTAACAGTATTTGCAGAATTAAATATAGTCACTGGTATGGATTGATTTGGCCTGCTTAACTTCCATTTAGTCATGGCGGTTTCTATTTAATCAATGTAGTATATGGACTACCCGTCGCTCTGGGCTCACGCAGCTAATGGCATGGGATCTAATGAAGTACATCTAGGTTGCTATTTGATGATATCTAGTGTGTGCGCGCAAGAGTTGGCATGGGATCTAACATAGGACATCTAGGTTGCTATTTGATGATATCTAGTGTGTGCGCTGCGCCGCTTGAGTGTTTTCTGGCCACAGAAGTCACTTCTGCTCATTACTGCACCACACCAGCATATTACAATCGACTTTCATAAACAGGACGAGTTTGAAGTACGGCACTCTTAATTTGCCACTCATTGTTCATCATGAAACCATGAGTTTGCTTAGTCTCCCACGGTCTTAACCTTTCTGATCCCATCGGCGCTACAACAGCAAGCGTTAGCTTACCCATGCTAATCGTTTGTGAATACCATGTTAAATGAGCAGCGTGACATCGCGGACATGCGTTGTAGTGTACATCCGTAATATTGAAAACGAAGGTGTTAATTTCGTTTGGTAATTTCGAGACAATGACATACAGATTTAATGATTTGGGAAGTTAGCTCACGTGGGGAGGACAGTATATTTGCGTTCAAGTGATGCCAGTAGATGGAATCGGCACCCTAAATGTTGGTACTCGTCGATACCGATACCACCAATTCGGGCCGGATCGGCGCCCCCTGCCGATACTGGTATCGGTATCGGTGCAACTTTAGAAGCAATCATTCCCATGATGGGAAGAGTGTGAACTCACAACAAAAGTATCATATGAAAACGTGTGTCGAATCTTCAGATGCTGGAAGAAGTCAGTACTCCTGTAGTTTGGATCCCCCCAAGGCATCGAAGCACAAATGGGGCAAACCTACAGACAAGAAAGGAATTTTCATTCTTCATTCTGTGCATGAAGTGCAGGTAATACAGCAGCCGGAAGAGGACTTCTCACCACTTGGCGTGAATCGCGGGCATGCTGGGTAGTGCAGTGCTCAACCAGGCCGTCTTGATCAAGATTCTGGCAGTTGCAGTAAGGGCAGGTAAAAGTATAACGATTTGGCACCGGACTGTGGAGACACAATTGAAAACAGCCATACTGCTTGATTTTCTTTTAACCTCACTGCTGTTTCTAAGAAGTATAAAATGATAGCAGATTGAATCACAGTGGTACCTTGAGATAAGAGTGAGCCAATTTGGGATTATGTTTTTTGATGCGAGCTGTCATTAAGATTTCTTTGCTATGACTTCCTAGAGAAAAAAAGTGATAAAACTGTTTGGTGGCAGAGGCCTCAATTAACCTCACACCACGCATGACCCCCCCACCCCACCCCAGAGTTCTTCAAAAACAATGACTGAAGCGGTTTTTAATGTTGTTTCGAAATCTACTTCCAAACTAAACAATAAACTGAGCAAAACATTAGACTATACATTGTGCATTTGTCTTAAATTCCACTATCTTAAAGTGAAAACATAATTCAAAAAACACCAAAAACAAGATTATATTAGGATCCTAATTTAAAAACCCATAGACAGGCTACCAGTAGGATTGGTGTCAATTTGATAACCCTTTAAGCCAAGTATATTTGAAAATAAAGTGAGAAACAACACACACAGTATTATAATAGAAAAATATTCAAAGACTATAGTTTAATCCAGTTTGAAGAACTATAATTACTGCGTATTAATGTGCAGACATCCATGCGCAGCTTCTTGATGTCATTATACTGCCCCCAGGTGGCCGATACGTGGACACCAGAAGCAGAAGCAGCAGCAGCAGCAGCAGCAGCTGCAGCAGCAGCATTCCGTTTGTAAAGTTGAAGTAAATAATGTGACAAAATGTGCTCTACTGCTACTATAAAGTTTGGGAATTATCTTACAGCCATAGAACCATCAGCCTTACACCATTTTAGATAAGCGATCAGCCCATGCTCCAAAAGAAATGTTGGCATTTTGGTCAACCCTTCCTAAAAAAAATTGCCAGAAGGCAGGATCAAACTTGTATTTTTCATTCGATCGATTTGTAGTATAGTATATACTTAGGCGTAGAACACCTTGTTCTATAGGTTGCTTTGAAAACAGGAAGCATTGCCATTTATTTTAATGGGCAAAAGATAACTACAGGGATAAAAATGTTAAGAGTTACAGGCGTGTTCAATAGAGAATTACACTTGTATCTACAGGCAACACTGTAAATTGCATTGTATGGATTTTCGCTTTGTTGCCAGGAAATAGACCGTATCACTGACCCTGTCATCATTGACATGGTGCCTGATACAGTTATAATTTCCTGTTCATATAGGTTTTACCGTACCTTTATTTGTGTCAAACACTTATCCTGATGACCTGAAACCGGTGTTTAACTTCTAATTTCCATGTGGAGGTTTAAATCTCATATTCCTGCTGGACTATAGCTAATCCTACCTGTGATATCAATTGACTACATTTTACAGTAGGACAAAATTAAATACAGAAGTAGTATTTTTACACAGTTTAATGTTATTTCTTGACCTGATGATAGCAGGCTGGCTTTGAGCAGTGGTCCTAACTCCTTCCTCAATGTACTCCTGGTATTTTGGACAAGCTCCTGTGTGAGTTCTCATCTGAGAAAGACCAACCTGAAAAATAAGACAATAAATTAGGAACACACCCTGTATAAGGATTAAAAGTAACACCAACCCCTACTTATTTGAATAACATACTATCACCCTCCCCAACCCCCAAGGAAATCCAACTCTTTTTCAGTTTGTTGATAGATATTTTTCGATTCCGTATGCAACATACCAGCAAGACCATATTTAAAGCTTGAAGTCAAGAAATTTAATCAAAACACACCTGAGCGCCACACCCTTTGCACGCCGCTACAGATGATTGGATGAGGGCCTCAAGCTCTACAGCTTTTGTGCAATGGCCTAGCGCAGCTCGGCACACAGCACACGCGGGTTTCTGTGGACGCAAACATTTCTGCAAACAAGTCTGGCAGAACCTAAAGGTTGGAAGCGATGGAGATGATTAGCAAGCGGGACAAAAAAGGAGTTTCATACATAATCACTGTCTAATGAGGAGTGACCTTAAGTTACAATTCAGTACCCTGCATTGACTGCTTTGAAAATTCCTTTCATGTTTGAAATATACGTTTTATGAAATGAGCCAATATCCCCAATTGTAAGGCCTATACCGATCGGAAAAGAAATGATATGGAAATATGTCCCATGAATCTAACATCAACAGCCATTGGAGGTAAGTTCAGCCAAAGATTTGATTATTAACTTGATTCTTTCTATTGCTCCTTTTTCTTTACAATTTTATGTTACAATTTCGGGAGGAGAAAATGTGGTCTTATATTCTTATGTAGTCAACACTAACACATAGTTTTCGTTTGGTAATGTGACATTAAAAGTACAACTGCAGTAATGTACAGCACTAACAATGACATTATTTGGACGACAAGGACTTGAAGTCTTTAATCATGGTTTGTGTGATAAACAAGGCGAAGTAAAGGACTACAACTCCCATCCATCTACGGTCTTTGATGTAAACAAAACCAAGACTTGTGGGGAAAACTAGCGTTTTGCTAAATAACCAAGTAGGCAAAAAAGACGAAGAATAATCAAAAAAGTCGATGTGTTCAACCTATTGTGCCAATAAAACAAGAACGACATAGTGGAAGTAGTTATTTCCTTCATGTTTACTCCCGTAGACGGAGGTTCAAAGACCGAGGAAGGAAGAAAAAACGTTTACACGGTCACGCACATCACAGTCAGCTGCATTGTGCTAGGAGGCCTTCAAAAACAAAATGTTTCACATGATGTAAGGCCAGATCGAGTTAATGAGTTGATTAAACAACCATTCTCTTCCCAAATTATTTCCATAGACGACGCGTTGCTGATGGGAGAAGGTGTCAATGAGAATAGCTGTCAGAGGGTACGAATATTACTTACGTGTGGCCGCACTGTGTTGTGACTGGACTGTCAAATATCTCGAGACAAACAGGGCAGAGAAATTCTGATACATCGCCGTTCGTGTCGGAGACGTTTTTTTTGTGCTGTGTAGCACTAAAACCTCCTAGCATCGCCATTTCCTTTCTCTTCACTGTGTTCAATTCCCACAAACCACGTGATCCCGTCATAATATGTACTCCGTGCGGGGGCGGAGCCTACGGCTTTAATCATCAGTCGGAATTATACATTAAAATGATCTCATTTGAGAAATCCCTGCCTAGCTTTACGTCTTAAATAAAAATGTTTTATAAGCAACATCATTATCATTAGTAGACATCTCGTGTTCCTCGTTATTATTATTATTATTTTTAATATAAAGTAATGCATATCTAAAAATGACAATATACGAAATCTATATTGCTAAAACGTTTGCAAAAACAAAGCAAAAATCAGTATGGTTTTATTCAATTTTTGGGTGACATTTTGTTCTTCGCAGATAAGTGACAAGCAGTAAACAACCAGACGAATACAACAAAAAAAGTGATGTGACGCAAGTAAAATGACCCATCACTTTCTTAAGTTAGATCTAATCGACAGTAATATGGATCGATCATCCCCGACGTTACTGCGTATTATTCATTTATAGCTCGTAGTCACGCCTTTCTACATGAAGCACGTGAGCACAAAGATCTGAAAAGAAGAGTAGATACGCAAATATGCCTAGCAGCGTGGCGACGTGGCGGCCAAATTGTTTGCTGTCAACGTTTTCTTTGGAGGTACTGCTGCTAAAAAAAAAAAAAATCATCACTTTTCACATAGATTAATAGGCGTAACTTTTCAAAATACACAATAGTCTTTATAGATGCAATGCATTCAACGTGCAGGGAGAAAAAGGTTTTTTTAAGCGATTATTTTTTTATTCACATTTCCTTTGCTGTGAACGTAGGTCGTCTTGTGCAACTGTATGTCAAAGAATAAGCGTGCATTCCTTGTGTGTTTGCTTTCTTGTTGACTGAATATATCGCATGCACTTACATATTTGCCCCTACTAGCTTAGTGTTCATTAGGTACACAATCTATAGATACGTGTCGTATCAGGCTACTGCGTGAGCCAATGACGCTTCAGGAACGCGCATGCGCTTTGAGGTGATGGGAATTTCCAACAGCTGAGGCTTCGGTAGCTCCGGCTAACACTTGTGAAAGGTAAGATGGTCTACTTTTGCCGTTTTTTGTCGCTATGAGGCCAAATTGAGCACGGTTATACATAAACCACCTGTTACTCATGTTAAATTGCTCCGGGATATAGAACAAAATGCATTGATTTAGCCGTAAAGATTACCCTGGTAGCTATAGCTAATCAGTTACGGTGAAATGGGCGTTCACTGACCTCGCTCATTTGGGGTGGTTTTCCGGAGTTTGTGTCATTTATTTTTTGGTGGGTGAACCAGTGATGAAGCGAACGCCATCTAGTCTTAAGTTTATCACGGTGTCAGATTGGATGGAGCAACGATGCGGAATGGTTTGGTGTAGTAATGCTAGCTTCCGATGTTACTCTTGCTCTATTTCTCGTCAGTTCATATTCAGTCTGTTTGTTGCGTGTGTGGACTGGAATAACCAGTAACTAGTCACTGCGCACTTCTGTTATATTCCAAACCCCATTTGAAGATTGCATTGTGATATTTAGTCGCTAATAGTGTATGACTGTTCGATAGTGAGATATTCATGCATGTGCACAGCTCGATTTCGAGTAAACCTTTACACCTTTTGATGAGATTTAAATTAATAACAATATTACACAAATTTCCTGATTTCTTACTTTTGTGTGCGTCCCTGACTTGTTCTCCTGTCTCTACAGCTCGGGGCTGACTCAGGACAATCATACCATTCAAATCTTGACTTGGTGAGTCCCATTGACCTTGGATCACTGCATGTGCTACTTCCAACGGATGGACAACAACATTGCATAAACAGAGAGCGAAACAAAAGCCTGTCGGCCGTCATCTAGAACTGCTTTGGCCAGTGTGTCAAGTCAGGCTTTAAGCCTGATCAGAGATGGCCATAAGATATCCATGCAGCCTACGGCTAAGCTGCAAAAATTGAAGGTGCCATCGCTGGAGAAGAGGATGCGCTGCTGAGTGTTGTTTTTCTCTCCCCCAACCATATCGCCACCACTGCCTGTGTGCTGCTGCACAAAGTGAGTCTTGGTGCTCTGAAATAATGCTTCAGTGTAACAGCTTTGTGCATAATATGCAAAGAGAGTGATGCACTCGCAAAATAAGCAAACCAGCTGACTGATAGTCTGCTGCATATAATGGATGCAAAGTTAAAAGAAGACCTGTTCCGGAGATATGTGGGGGCACTGGAAAGGCGCCTTCAAGATGGAGGGGAAAAATATGGAATAGCAAACTCTCATGAGGGGGACTATGGCAGACACAAAGACAGTGAGGCCCTGCTTTCTACAGCTACAGCACTACTTGGTGCCTATCAGCCAGATCCAGGACAGCGTTTCCGCATGGTGCGGTTTTATGAAGTTGTTGAGGGTTCGCTGCGCTGTCAAAGGGGAGGCAATCTCAGGAGCCTGGAGAGAGCGTTCCACACCCTGGAAACCATATGCACCAATCTCTTACTCTTCCCCTGGAAGAAAGAGTTTAGATGTATAAAGGTAAGTTTAGTGCTTGAGGCCATTTTGCTGCTCACATTGACGACTCATTCATACCACTATTATGAGTGTAACATCGATGAGTTTTTTTCAGCAAGATTCTTGATATATTTAATATTGTTCAGATATTTGGCAGGACTGGTACCTCCCTAGATGACCCAGTTGTTCCCTAATTTCTGCTACAACCTACCCTCCGTTATATAGAAATTAATGTACGGTACACTTTTAAAAAGCTGTAAATGCCAACTTCTAGATATATATTGAAAAAAAAAAAAAAAACTGCCATTTTCATCATTTCTACCCCATTAGTATGGTGAAAATGGCATTTTGAGAGCTTCATAACACACAGTGTGAACTTTTCTGAAGTCTAAATCTATTATTTCCTCAATCAAATATGTTGGGACAGTGAACCTATTTTTGAAGGGTCTGACATGCCAACTATTGGGGATATTAAGCTCCAAAAATGTTTCCAAGGCCTTCTTTCACCTATGCCACAAAATGGCAATCGCTCGATAGGACCATTTTAGAATATTCACCAGATGTTTATTTTTTGGTACATTTCGTACCTAGGGTTATTGAGACTAGGGCTGCAGCTATTGATTATTTTAGTAGTCAATTAATCGATGAACTTGTTAGTTCAAATAATCGAGTAATCGGATAAGGAACATGAAAATAGGGGTGCACGCTATCCATTTTTTGAAACCAATATCGCTAACTTCCTGCTCCTCAAAACCGATACCGATGTCGATAACCGATTATAAATATATACTTTTTAAAATGTATATTCAGTTCTTGAACCCCTGACGGTTAAAAAAAAAAAGCTAGTGGTGGATTCAACATAGATCTGCATTTGACCTAACCAGATTTTTCATGATGACATGAACATTATTATAATGAACAAAGCAAAGACAAGACAGTTCTACTTCAAATACAGTGCCAGTATTTTATTTTTTCAAATATAATTTGAGTCATTCACAATCAATTGGTCAATGTCATTGAATAGGTGTTCCCTGAACAATGAGCACTGAACTAAAAGAAACCCAACAGGTATTGTGCTTTGTCAGCAGTAAAACATTTGGTGCTACAGGAGATTAGACAATTGTGGTCTTGGTCTATGAAACAACTTAACCTGGCAATTATGGGACAGCAAGCCTATCGATAACCAAAAGGCCTCTCAATTACTAGTAAAAATAACTTTAAAATGCAAACATTTGCTAATTGCCATAGTCAGGTTCATCACTCAATGATAGAAAAATAAGGACTCTAGAACAGTAACAAAACTTTGCATAAGCCAAGGCTAGGATTCAAGTAAAGAAATACTTACAAGTAAATAACTATGACACTGAAACGTTATAAATTTAGTGAAAGTGCATTCCTCATTATCAAATATGGTAGAACAAAAAGCATTAATGGCTTGCCTTGTAATAATCCATATGAACGGCAGTGAGTGAACCCATTTTCAATGAAGCACGAGGTTTCTTTTCTGTACAATACGAAATCCTTATCCAGCCACTGCGCCGTCAGACCAAGCATGCTGACAGGACTAACACGTCCGTATGTCCGTGGTGAAACCTATATGTGCCGTGCATGGTTGCCGATCAAAGTACGGAGGAGTGTGGCAATCTCATCATACTTTGCCGGTAAACATTCATCTGAAAAGTGGCGGCGGCTTGGAGTGATGAAGGTGGGCTCCAAATGATGTAACAATTCCTATTATCGGACAAATAATTATTGTGTACCTGTACATGAAAAATTAAAGTACCTCAGTTCAGCCTCAAACAGTAGAGAAAATAAATGAGAATCTATGTACAACAAAAAGACAATTGGCTAACTTTCATAGCAAAAGTCTGATAGCTTAAATGCTATAAAATGCAAAAAAAATTTTTTTTTTTAAACAGTGCTCTTAACAAATGGTTCAGACACATATTCCCGCAAACAATGGCGGCAATATGTGGCTATGTGGCTAAATATACTTCTAAACTAAATTACGAATTCATTAAAAAAAAACATTGGCTCAAACAAAAACTTTGCTTATGTTGGTCTTAACAGGGAGCAGCTGGATTCACCCATGTGAAATGAGGCAGACCAGAAGGCAGTGTATCCACCCAAATCAATAAAACTAAATGCAAACACTTTCAAAATAAACCATTACAACACCACTTTAAACGAATACTCGAAGCAGCAAAATTTAATTCGAATCTTTTTTTCTAATCGAATTCTCGAGTTAATCGATTAATCGTTGCAACACTAATTGAGACTTCCTAAATCCAATGAATGAATCCCTTTTCGTAGATCTCTAAGGGTAAATGCGTTAAAGCCATGTCAACAGAATTAAACTGTTAGAAAATGAGAAACATAACCAAATATCCACTCCTGACTAACCCCATCTACATCAACAAAACTACAGTATATAAAAGTATTAGTTTCTTACTTAAATAAGCCTGCAAACACATTAAATCATAAAAAGGCCCCTATTTTCTACTACACTTATCAGATATTAACCCTGTCTATAGGCAGTAAAAAGCCTTTATGGCAGTGGTGCCCAAGTCCGGTCCTCAAGAGCCCCTATCCAGCTTGTTTTCCATGTTGCTCTCCTCCAACACACCTGAATCAAATAATCCGGATTATTCTCAGGCTCCTGCAGCGCTTGCTGATGAGCTGATCATTTGATTCAGGTGTGTTAAAGGAGGGAGACATGGAAAGCAAGCCGGATAGGGGCTCTCGAGGACCGGACTTGTGCACCCTTGCTCTATGGCATACGAACACACTCTACACACTAACAGAGGAAGAGCCCCTCCGCAGTAGCCATTAGACAAAAGTATCTCCTCCAGCCATTGCCCTACGGCAATTGTCCTCTGGCGCGACGTTTAAGTATGAAAGCAGGTGCACTGTGTTAACAATTAATAAAGGCAAAAGAAAAAGTACATTTGAATGAGCGGCAGCTAGCATTCAGGAGTGTTGGCTCATCATTCCTGAATTAATAGTAGAAACACTGTTCCAGGCTATTTGGACTGGTAGCACTCCATCGCCGTTGATTCAATTAACTTGATATGAATTTAGGGTTTTATTTAAAAGTTTGTTTTTTGTGTTTTTTTATGTATCCCAGATTCATGGATGGGGAATATTGTTATTTGTGGTGGATTGATTTAATTTACGACTTTTTACGTATATTTTTCCTTATGCGAATTAAGTGCAGATGGAAAGCTGGCGATTTGAAATTTGTAAACATCAACAAAGGTCAATGGCAATAGAGCACAAGGGGAATTTCAAACCCAGTTCCTCATTAAAGTGCCACTGACAGCATAAAGAATCTTAGATAGCATTGTTATGTGAATTAGAATCATTTTGAGACGATTCGACTATATGCAACAATCTACCAAAGTGCAGATGACGAGAAATTAGTCTTTTCATCTGCCCTTTAGCCCCGCCTGGCATTATAGTGCTCCAGCATCCCTAGCTGTAGGATGACATTGGCAGGATCACGATTTCATCTGATTTAGAATTCAGCCCATTGAAGGAGAAGATTCAGAATGAGGAAAATCTGACGAAGCAGCAAAATGTCATTGTTTCAATATGGAATATGAAATATTAAAAATGTATTTATTCAGTACGACAGGGCAAAATTACTGCATAATGGTCAAAACTGTCGACTTTTTGCACCTCCTGAACCGTATTTTATGCGACTGGAGTTAGTCTGGCTTTTGTCATTTCCCTGCCCCTCGGTGCCCTTCGGAGACTGAGGAAAGAGCGCAAACAAAACAGGAGGCGTGACGGCCAGCCGACATGCTGACCCGACTCGGTGGACAAGGAGCATTGTCAGCCACAAAATGCAAGCCACATCCTTATTAAAATGTGTGCCCCGATCCCAGTATTTGACATAATACAAAACACGTAGTTTACTTACTCCCTCGTAAGTCCAATGGTCCCACAGTTGTCAGACTTGTTTTGGCCAATCTCACGGTGAACAGAAACTTTTTGAAACCCAAAAAGGCTCACACGCCTCTCCCTTGTGCACCAACAAAAACCTGCAGCACATTTTTTTGGGCGTGATGCGAAAAATAAATAACTTAATCTGCAAAATCAGCTGAATCTGCAGTCCATCTGCATGCTATAAAGCAATGCTGTATTGTGAGATGCTGAACCAGGTGACATCACATCCGCTTTCTTCCTCAATCTAGGAAGTCACTCATTGTCATGGCACGGGATTAAAAAAAAATATATATATATACAAATCGATGGCTTCCAAAAAAATTTATATATAAATCGATGGCTTCCACACACATCCAAGCGGTCCATTTCACTCAGGAGCATAAAACCGCGTGAAATATGAAATACACATGCCTTTTGCTGTCATAGGCACCAAAGCTTCATTCCAACGCTTGTTAGCCAGACGAATAAAGACAAAGTGAGTAAACACCAGTAGGTTTGACGGTGTAACAGTACACTAAATGTCATTTCGGTTCAGTTTTCGACGTGCTCGGTTCACTTAATTTTCGATACAAAAAAGGCAGGAAAATATATTTACAAGGCAACCTATACAACTTGTGTATATAAATAATAGTGATCCTTTTTGGGTGATATTTAAATATTTTACATTCAGTTGAGATCAAATTTAAACTGTCGAGCGAAAACGCTTTGCTCGAGCTATTTTTGCGTTATGCTAACCCATCGCCAAAAGCGGTTTTGTGTTCACACAGACCTGATGTTGCCAAAAGTCAGGTCCATATGTTTCCTCAGCAACGGTTCTCACAGCCCTCGCTTCGTCTTCTCCATCCATCTCTCAGTAGTCATTGCAAGTACAACATCTTATTTTTTAAATTTTATTGTGTTGCGGTGTCTACAAGGACAGTGCCAAATTTGTTACTTCCCAATGGTGTATTTCTGACCGAAATCAGGGAGCCCGACTACTGTAAGCCGTAACCGACGCCAAAAAAATAACTAAAACAAAAAAAGGCCTTCACGCTCCCGCCAACCTATCCACCCTGCCCTCTCTCTCGCCAGTCAATAATGTGGTGCGTTTAGGGACAGAATTTTTTTAAACACAACACTCCACACATCACAGTTTCACCCTGAAAAATACATGTAACCCGATTTGTTGCAGTATGTTTTTTTAAACCAAGTACTTAGATGTAAATTTCAACTTTAATGGTAAAATCTGACTTGTACGGAAATTCGTTATCTTGCGAGTGTAGGAACGGAACCTGTTCATAACTCGAAGACTCCCTGTACTTCAGATACTTGCATCATGACACGCACTAAATACATCTCGAAATGTAGGTACCTTGATACTTTGTCCTTGAGCCGGGTGGTTTACCGAAAATTTACCGTTACAGAGATGCTTCATGATGACCGACGTCATTTTGACCATGTCGTTAAATTAGTTGTTTGTTTGTTTTTTTAAACGAAAAAAATCAGCCCGCTTTGATTACATGTTGTTCCGCTATGCTCATTCCCTTTAAGAAAGTACAGCCAGTGTGCTTACGGTTGAAGTCACATGGCTATCAGAAAATCAGACGGGCATGTTGCTATTAACCGTTACCCTAACGCTACAAGTGGTCCTGGTGAAGTCAGATAATAATGAAACGGCGACAGGTAGCCAAGCCGCAGGCATTTCAAGTATAGCATTAGTCGACGCTCATGGTGTGGTGTTGGTGCCAAGAAAGAACTTCACGTCGGCTGTATTTTGAATTTGCGAAGGACGACAAACCATGAGCCCTACATCAGTTTGACAGTCCATTTCAAAGACAACAAGTGAGAGATGCACACCCCGGCTGCTGGATACAGCCTATTATTTCTCCGACTACCACACTATTGAAATGATTGCTCAGGCCTGCAAACAAATGCTCTCTGCATGGGATGTGAGGTTGCCATCAACACCGACAGCGGCTCTAACATTGTCGAAGCCGGTGAACTCAGTGAGTTGATGCTGGAGCAGTGCTTTTGGTACGAACTGCACCTAGCAATCAGTATATCGCGTTATTTTGTATGTGTTTGTGTGACTTCTCTCATAGCTTTTTTGATGGTGAAATTTACAATGGATCAGCTCAGAATAAAATATAATCCATGAGTGTAGAGTATTCTGTGACTATTTAATGGCCACAGCTATTTTTCAGTGTGTGCTTGCTTTCTTCTGTGTCAAGAAGCCATCATAAATTCTTAAATGTTTCACTGGCATAAGATTTAGAGTAGTATAGCTTAATGTGTGTGTTGGGGGGGTGTATGTGAACGTGCGTGTATTTTAGAAAATGCTCTGAAAAAACCAAACTGGTGTTAACATGATATTTTTTCGCAGTAGGAACTTGAAGTAAACACGTGTTGAGTGATCATGTCACAGCAGCCATTAACAATAAGTTGTCTAATACTCAGTCTTGTTTGAAGTGCACTGTTCAAGTCCCTCTTTCAGTAAGTCATTCGTGTTACAATGACATTTTTGCACAGTGGCCATAGCAATATTTACAATGTTGTACATTATTCATGTCATACAAGCAGTTTTAAATGTTTATACTTGAATACTCATTGTTATATACAGAGCCTTGCAAAAGTATTCGGCCCCCTTGAACCTTGCAACCTTTCGCCACATTTCAGGCTTCAAACATAAAGATATAAAAAATTATTGTCAAGAATCAACAACAAGTGGGACACAATCGTGAAGTGGAACAAAATTTATTGGATAATTTAAACTTTTTTAACAAATAAAAAACTGAAAAGTGGGGTGTGCAATATTATTCGGCCCCCTTGCGTTAAAACTTTGTAGCGCCACCTTTTGCTCCAATTACAGCTGCAAGTCGCTTGGGGTATGTTTTTATCAGTTTTGCACATCGAGAGACTGACATTCTTGCCCATTCTTCCTTGCAAAACAGCTCGAGCTCAGTGAGGTTGGATGGAGAGTGTTTGTGAACAGCAGTCTTCAGCTCTTTCCACAGATTCTCGATTGGATTCAGGTCTGGACTTTGACTTGGCCATTCTAACACCTGGATACGTTTATTTTTTAACCATTCCATTGTAGATTTGGCTTTATGTTTTGGATCATTGTCCTGTTGGAAGATAAATCTCCGTCCCAGTTTCAGGTCTTGTGCAGATACGAACAGGTTTTCTTCCAGAATGTTCCTGTATTTGGCTGCATCCATCTTCCTCTCAATTTTAACCATCTTCCCTGTCCCTGCTGAAGAAAAGCAGGCCCAAACCATGATGCTGCCACCACCATGTTTGACAGTGGGGATGGTGTGTTCAGGGTGATGAGCTGTGTTGCTTTTACGCCAAACATATCGGTTTGCATTGTGGCCAAAAAGTTCAATTTTGGTTTCATCTGACCAGAGCACCTTCTTCCACATGTTTGGTGTGTCTCCCAGGTGGCTTGTGGCAAACTTTAAACGAGACTTTTTATGGATATTTTTGAGAAATGGCTTTCTTCTTGCCACTCTTCCATAAAGGCCAGATTTGTGCAGTGTACGACTGATTGTTGTCCTATGGACAGACTCTCCCACCTCAGCTGTAGATCTCTGCAGTTCATCCAGAGTGATCATGGGCCTCTTGGCTGCATCTCTGATCAGTTTTCTCCTTGTTTGAGAAGAAAGTTTGGAAGGACGGCCGGGTCTTGTTAGATTTGCAGTGGTCTGATGATTCTTCCATTTCAATACGATGGCTTGCACAGTGCTCCTTGAGATGTTTAAAGCTTGGGAAATCTTTTTGTATCCAAATCCGGCTTTAAACTTCTCCACAACAGTATCTCGGACCTGCCTGGTGTGTTCCTTGGTTTTCATAATGCTCTCTGCACTTTAAACAGAACCCTGAGACTATCACAGAGAAGGTGCATTTATACGGAGACTTGATTACACACAGGTGGGTTCTCTTTATCATCATCGGTCATTTAGGACAACATTGGATCATTCAGAGATCCTCACTGAACTTCTGGAGTGAGTTTGCTGCACTGAAAGTAAAGGGGCCGAATAATATTGCACGCCCCACTTTTCAGTTTTTTATTTGTTAAAAAAGTTTAAATTATCCAATAAATGTTGTTCCACTTCACGATTGTGTCCCACTTGTTGTTGATTCTTGACAAAAAAATTAAATTTCATATCTTTATGTTTGAAGCCTGAAATGTGGCGAAAGGTTGCAAGATTCAAGGGGGCCGAATACTTTTGCAAGGCACTGTATATAAATATGTTAAATACAATCTGTTAAATAAATTAATGAGAAATGGTTAATTTGTATTTCATGCATTTATTCAGATTTTCAAATTATATATTGTAACATAACAGTCCGCTTGGGCGTATTTAGCGTTATTTATCATTATGAAGGTAAAGCTGCTCAATCTACCGTGATAAGCACGTAAAGCAGGGGTAGCCAACGTCTGTCCTCGAGGGCCCCTATCCAGCTTGTTTTCCATGTCTCCCTCCTCCAACACACCTGATTCAGATAATCAGGATCGTTATCAGGCTCCTGCAGAGCTTACTGATGAGCTGATCATTTGATTCAGGTGTTTTAAAGGTGGGAGACATGGAAAACAAGCTGGATTGGGGCCCTCGAGGACCGGAGTTGGCTACTCCTGACGTAAAGCCATATCGTCCAGCCCTACTTTGTTCATTTGCACTGAACATTTTCATTTTTTCGGTTTGAAACAGTTTTCAGGTTGTAAAAAGCAGGTGTTGTCATTTCTATGTAACGTTTTTTTTTTTTCTTCAACTACTGCACGGAAATGCATCAAAGTACTTGAAATACTTGAATCGTGACACATTGTACTAATTACATTTGCAAATTTAAGTATTCCATTCCTGGCAAAGGTCATTTAGGGGGATTGGGATTCCTTACCTGGCACCGCCAGACTATTCTCCGTGCATTTTTCAAACACTGTGAGAATAGTCTGGGACCCATCTCCTAGTTGGCCTCTCGAACCCGAACGAAATCATCCGTGCAATCAGATTAGTTTATTTCCGTGACTTCTTCTTAATGAGCAACGTCACTCTTGCGCCTTGGAAGTCGTCTCCAAAACAACACAGATGGCGAATGGGAGAGCCGAGAATATGTTCCAATACATGGTAAATTCAGTTTTAAATGACTTAAAATACATAGAGTCGCTAAAACCAACAGTCCGTCTCATGCTACCCATGTCGAATAAACTTGTCCCTCGCGCTAGTTTGTCGCTTTATCAACGGCACGTCCACCCGTCACTGATTGGTCCACTCCGCTGTCTGTCTGCTGTGGCTTGCGCCACCCTGGGAATTTGATACGCCGAACGGTCACCAGACTCTATAGCTGGAACAGCGGTGAGTCTGGTGTACCATCAATGGGATTCCACCCAACAGCAATGATATGCCAGTTAAAACTGCTTCTTTTTAGTGGACTATGCTGCTTTCTGCACACGATTGGCAGTACATCAAATTTTGTGTCCATTCCTTCACTGACTTCACACAAAGAGGGAGGAGCACTTCAATTCTGGCAATGGAAAAGGGCCATTACGGGGCAATGATTTATTTATTTATATATATATATATATATATATATATATATAATATAGAGAGAGAGAGAGAGATGGGTCAAATGGATTGTTGTTACGTAAAATCAATTTATTTCCTTCAACTGAGGCAAAAAAATATGTTAAAGGGAACTTGTTAGTAAAAAAAGGACCATCTTGTACTCATAGGCTCTTTTACACAGTTTTATCACTTGCAATTCTGCAGTGTTTGTCCACCCATGTTGTAATTCAATCTCTTTTTCTTTCAGGCTTTCACTGGCCCATATGTGTACCATCTGAAGTCTGCCATTTCAGATGCTGAGCTTCGTTCTCTAATGTGCACAATTGGCTACACCTGTGACCACGACTCGCAGTTTTATTTCCAGGAGCATCCAGGAGGCACGGGTCATCTCCGCCAGTTGTCTTTTGAGCTCTTCCTTGCCCAGGCAGAGTGTCGTCTTCTGGGGGAGGTAGTGGCACTGGCCCGGGGTTCCGCTTCCGAGTTAGAAGCGTTAGAGCTCCGCAAGGGCTGCAGAGATGACGCAGCAGGCTGTGCTGAGGCGCTTCGCAGGCGTGACAGCCTCGGGGTGGACATGGCTCGCCTGTCTGTGCAGCCGCTAGATATCGAGAGGCCTCATGCTCACCACCTGAGGCGAGGTAGCCGGCCGTCGAAGTCTGTGGATGTGACAGATGGGGCGGGTCACTGGCACGCAGCAGTTACCAAACCGATCCTGAAAGCCTCATTGAGTCTGAGGAAGGAGCCTGTATTTGTTGATGCCGAGGAAGATATGAAGGATGAGATCATTAGGCCCAACACCTCAGCATCTCTTTTCTCCGTGGCAGCACCCCCTTCTTATAGCCCCATTGCCGATTTCTTCCCCACACAGTCGCCCCCACCAGCTGACGCTTATACATCCTATCATCTTTCGTCTTTGGATGAGATCGACTTGTACACAGAGAGGGGTGGGGGTAGCGCCGGTGGAAGACAAACACCCTCGCGGCCTCCTTCCAGAGAGCCCCGAGATGCCCGAGACGGGTGGCTGCTCAAATCCCATGGTAGTGTGAAGTGTCAGGGCTGTGGGATGGGCTGCTCAACAGTGGCCTCCTGCCAGCATTGTGACGTGATACTGTGCTCGACATGTCATGACATCGAGCCCTCCCCATGCTGCAGCCTGCAGGAGTACCACCTGAAATCAACCCGACCAATCGATGGATACGTTCCTGTCAAGGAGAAGCTTTCCGTCTACTCGAACACTCACTCCCACTCCCATCTCCACCCCCACCCACTCACACTGACCCATTCGCATACTCACTCCCACCCTCATCCCCATGTGGGTGACAAGCCTCTGTTGTCCACAAAGCCGTTCCCGAGTAAGTCAATTGCCTTGACTACGCCGAAGGGAAGCAGCAGTGAGCGCATGAGCATGGGAGGATCACGATGCAGGTTTTGCAACAAGCCAGGTGCGTCTCAAACATGTGTCACCTGCTCCAAGGTATCATGTGACTCATGCATTGGCTTGTATGCCAAGGATATGTGCACGCGCAAGAATCCCCAGCACATGTTTGTACCCAACCATCAACTCAACTTCAAATCTGGCACCATCTCTCACATGGTGTACCGATAATCCAGGTAGACTGAGGGTTTGGTTCTACGCTTTTAGCCCCCCTCCTTTAAACGACGGCATTGCCACGCACTGTTGCTTCGACTCTGCTGCCATTTTTTCGCGAAACACTCACAAGCTGACAGTCTTTTTGAACTCCAAATAGTTAATTTTGTCTCACTGTTGGTAGGGCCAGATTGACTGTTTTAAGTTATGGCCTTTCATCTAATATACTACTACGACGACTACTACATTTTGCCTTGCTACCTGCTCTTGACTAGTCATGTGATACTATAGTGCTTACCCAGTTCCTCACTTTTGCTCCCTCAAAGGGAATCTGGAATTAAAAAGTTGAATGACTTCTCACTTAGAAATATGTCCAAAATGGTATAAACTTGTAAACTAAGAAAAAAAATACTATATATATATATATATATATATATATAAATATATGAGAGAGAATCTATATCCTGTATGTCTATGTGTGTGCTGAGAAGACCTCCTGACATTGCGTGAAGAAAACTTTTATTAAAACTTGAAAATGGTGAAAAAAGATACACTGGAAATAGTAACATAATAGTATATATTTTAAAACTACAATTATGTAGAGCAGTATGAGACCTTTAGATAACAGTGGCTTTTAAGGATTGACAGGAAGTACTGTATCTCAAAGGGACATGTTGAGACAATGATCAGATGCCATATTGTTTTGATGAACTCATGCCTTGTAAATGACCAACCTCCAAGTCCCTTCATGGTTTCCAGCAGACTGTTTTAGTGCTGCTCTTGACATCTTAATCATATTGTTCGGGTGTGTGTGCGTGTTTGGAGCCCATTCAACTCACGTTTCAGGATGCTGCATTTCCCCCTCACTAGATCAGAGGTTCCCTGTCAAGTCTCAGGTGGAGTCTCAGCAAGTGTCTGGACCACAAATCAATTGCATGCATATTCTCTTCAAGCATACGAAACTTGTTTTAAACAGTATCTAATGTGAAAGTTTTGTCATGCTTTTTGTCTACCTCAAACCGCTCCAACCAGTGTGACTTTCCAGACTTCTAAATCTCTAAAATTCTGGATGTGTTGTATTTCATATTTAGCCCAAACAAGCTGTCCGTCCGTCCGTCTCCCCCTCCCTTTGGGCTATTCCCCTCAGGAGTCGCCACAGTGAAACAGTCGATTCTCATGATAGATTTGGCACTATAGTTTTTACATTGGATGCACTTCCTTGATGCAAACCCACAAGCTGGAATCGACCTGGGCCTACACAGTGGCAGTAGTGCCACCAGACCACTGAGCTACCATCAGGGTTCCCAAGAAAGCTGTCCAATAGGAAATATGTATTTTTTAAATGCAAGTTTTTCTTTCACAGCCAAAATTCTTATCGCAATTCTGGTGAAACTGCATGTTAACAAAAACACTTGTAAATGTAGTACTGTAAAATGTTGCATCAGCAGAGGATTGGAGATCTTAAAATATCACACAAGGTTTGCAATTGAAGGGTTAATTATTGTTTTTAGACCAGAGTTTGACCGGTGGCCATGTCCATTAAAGTTCAGAACATTGTGCACTTTACAACTAACACCAAAGCCGTGTTCTGTTAAATGTGACTTACACAATTGTTCCTGTGATGACTCTGAGGGCATCTAGGCTCTACTTTATGAAAAATCAACAGAGACCATCACTAAAACCCGTTTAGTTTGAACATAAATGTGCCACCTTTTGCTTCCTTGAAATATATAGAACTTATATTCCGCCCACGAACACTAATTATTGTCACGTAATAGCTGCTGCTCTACACTGACAAAAAAATCCCTTAAGTGACATTTGGGTTTGTTTACAATTAATGGGAAAGTGTGACCCTAAACCCGAATGGCATCTTTTACTTCATATGGAGTCTGTCGTATGGAGGTGCAGTTTTCTGTGCTGCTGAGAGATGGCATCATCTACCCATACTAATGTGAAATTTTGTAATGTTTGATACACTTGCCTGACTCTCACCAACACCATAAAGCCACTTGTCCATATTTGGTTCAAAACTAGTCCACCTTTTTTTTTTATTATCATTTGAGCAGGAATCTAAGCACATAATGAAGCGTTACAAAATGGCATGCTGCAAGTTTTTCTGCATGTCATTGCAAATGAAAATTAGTGATGTTTTGTACTCATACACACAGTAATTCCAGTTAGTTCATATGCCACGCAGGTAATGCCAATGAACTGCTTTCCTTCCAAAAGCCTTTTGAGTTTCTCATTCAAATGCAGTTTGCTCAGTTCAGCCAATGAATTAATGCAGTTTGTAGGATGCATTTTTTTTTTTTTTTTTTTTTGACACCCTTTCTTGGCTGCTGTGTTCTGTTTAATTGCCTTGCAATCATATCTGCCATTTTCATATAGGAATTCCTGTTGTGTACCCATTATAAATGCCTGTGAGCATGGCATCACCACAGTGCAACTGCGAGCCCTCTCTGTGGTCTTTCAGTGTTGGCAGTAAATCAGGTGTGATTTATGAAGTCTGTTTACGAGAAGACTGATTGTTGGGCATGTTTGTTCCAACACACTTTGTTCTTATGTCTTTTTTAGTATTTGAGCTTTCAGTTGTTGAACCTTTTCCAAAAACTTCAAGGAGTTCTGCCTCTGCTTGGGTCTTTGAGATTCATGACTAATGTCTCAAGTGAGCTTAGGAAGCGTGCAATCTTATTCCATTTAACAAAGCCTTTTAAATGTATTTGATATTAGGTATACATTATACGTGCTGTATATTCAGTTGTTTAGATGTTGTCATTGTGAGTCATACCAGCAGAAAGGTGACTTTGAGAAGTTTTGCAATTGTGATGACATTGCCAAATGAAGAACAAATGATAAACGATAAAATTCTGAGGTCAGCCCTGGATGTCTTGTCATTGTTCTGTTTAGTAAAAAAAAAAATGTTTTGCTAAAGTATAGACTTGACTCGATAAACCTTTTCCTAGCAAGCAAATCTATGTCAATAAGCGCCCTGGTGCATCATCCGGCGCAATTTTGAACAGCAGACTGATCATTTAGGTCACAAAAGGGCTAAGCAGTTTTCAGGACTGCTGCTGAGTTTAATGAAGGAAAATGTCTACAGTAGTTTACATTTATCACATGATATGAATTACTGATTTTGGACAAACAAGAGCTTTGCTATTTTGTGGCATGAAATTGTGCATTGGGCCAATTGAACATTATCGGTTGGAGGTCGACGGTCCCTTTACCTCTGTGTGCGCGTGTGTGTGTGGTTGTCCACTGATAAGTACTTAACTGGTATTACTGTCAGACTGTCCTATTTCCAATGTTTTTGGCCCACTCTTGGCATGCTTTCTACAAGTCCACAACCATACCTCTGTCCTTTCACCCAATAAAACCTCACAACCCCCTTCCTCTTTCACCCCTGCCCATTCACTTTGACACTGGAGATCATTGCACAATGTCTTGGTTAAGGCAATGAAACTTATACGATCAATGTGTGGCTGAAAATGGGATGGGAAGGGAAAATAGCCAAAATTGTTGATTGGTGACAATATGTGTAAATGACTAAAACAAATGTAAATGATATTTTATAAGAATTTAATGAATAAAACCCAGGAAAAAACGTGGTTCTTGTCTGAGTTTGAATGAAATGCATGCAGAGAAATTGTTATATCAGATTCTGAAATTATTTTGCCAACTACCCAAAGTTTTTGTAAAACATTGAAGGAAGACTGTTCGGAATGAGTGTAATTTTATTTATAGACCAGCAGGTGACGCAAATTACTCATAGATCTGTAACTGCAACTTTTTAAAATGTGCCTCCGTTAAGCTGCTTTTAAAAGCCTACAATAAATGTGAAAGTAAACTATAGCTCTATAATTATTCAAACACAAGCTGCAAGTACACAGATAGCAAAAATAATTAGATCCGAGGGGGCAAAGAGAAAATTCTCTTAATTGTAACGATTTGATCGAGGTGATACCTTTTTAGCATTGAGACGAATATACGTGGCAGGTGTCATCTACCACAAGCTATTTTGAGATGTGCAAATGCTCAGGATAAACATGCAGATGTTTATGCGCTCACTGTGTCTAAGCGAATTAGATGCTCAAAGTTATCACTCGTGAACTGTAAATATACATGTCCAAGAAGTAGGTCACAAGCTAAATTCTCCAACAGAATGATGGTTACCCCTTGCCAAGTCGACACCCCCGCCACCATACAAGATTTGTACACCTTATTTAAAAAATATATATATAGAGGTGAGGAAAGTCATGGCTCAAATGTGAGAGTCTAATGCTTAACATTTAATTGTCTTCTTAAGTAATCATAATGACTGAAAATAACGCCTATAAGACTGGCGTTGTTGAAGATTGAGATCCTCCCAGTGTTAGTTGGGGCTGGACGCCGCTGTTCAGTCATTATCTGGAAAAGGGGAGCCAAGATGGACATCAGAAGGACTGATGGCAATGATTGAAATGCTGTTTGAGTGCCCATCTGAACGCCCTGCATCATCATTCTTTGGGTAATGTCACAGCTGTGCTGACAAACAGCCAAGAGGAAGGCTAAAGTATACAATGTAAAAGGGACAAAAACACTGTTTAGCTTGGACATGTCCAAAGTCTGGCCCGGGGGCCAAATGCGGCTCGTGGTCAAATTTCATTCGGCCCCCAGCCTCTGTCATAAAATCAACGTCTGGCCCACACACAGACTTAATAAATTGGTCAGCAGTACTGCTACCAGCATTTGAAGTAGCTTACACACTAAATACTGCTCCTCATTTACCCACTAAAAGGCAGCAACACTATAAGCAACGACCCTCTACTTCCAATTTTCTAAAATGGCGACAAGAAAAAAAAGTTGACTGCGATGGCCGACACTTCAAGGAAATTGGACTATTTCATCACTAAAATACGCAACAACTGTGTCTGCCTCATTTGCAGAGACAGTCGCCGTTTTTAAAGAGTTCAATGTGAGGCGATATTACCAAACAAGACACGCTGTCATGTACGACAAGATTTCAGGGAAGATAAGCAGCGAGAAACAACATGAACAACAACATGAAGCTAGTTTAATTTCACAGCAGCAGTATTTCGCAAGAGACAGAGAGTCGAAAGAGAACGGCACAAAGGCTAGCTGTAAGATTGTTGAAATTATTCATTTAAAAAAAATTCAAAGCAAATGTGACACACAGAATGGTTTGCTAAAATTTGTTTAAATATATTTTACATAAAGGACGCCAGCCAAGGTCGGCCCCCCCACATTTTTACCACACCAAATCTGGCCCCCTTTGCAAAAAGTTTGGACACCCCTGGTTTAGCTGGAATGTAATAACTTACATTTGTACAATATTGTTATAAGGTAAATCAATAGAGACATATTTGCTTACAAAAACATACCTCAATGGCTGTACAATAATACTAACAGTGGCGCCTCCAGAAATTTTTCATAGGGGTGGCCAGATGGGGCCACTTAAAATCTTGGGGTGGCCAAAACTAAAAGTCATAATTTCAGGTTTTCATTATATTATTGCAGTAAAAAGGTCAGGGAAAAACTATCGGAAAGACTTAAGGACACGGCTACTGATATACTTTGGTGTATTGTGTAATATTTGATGTTACTAATGATTTAATGTGCATAGTCCGTAACTGTCCAGTCAACATTTTGAGTTCCCCAACAATTCTGTTTTATTGTGTTGTGTATATATTAGGCATAAGGTGTACATTTACCTAGAGCTGTCAAACGATTAAAAATTTTAATCGAGTTAATCACAGCTTAAAAATTAATTAATCGTAATTCATCGCAATTCAAACCATCTCTGAAATATGCCATATTTTTCTGTAAATTATTGTTGGAATGGAAAGATAAGACGGATATATACATTCAACATACTGTACATAAGTACTGTATTTGTTTATTATAACAATAAATCCACAAGATGGCATTAACATTCTTAACATTCTTTCTGTGAAAGGGATCCACGGATAGAAAGACTTGTAATTCTTAAAGGATAAATGTGAGTTTGTATATTGTGACTAAATATTGCCATCTCGTGTATGTGTTGAGCTTTCAGTAAATGATACTGTAGCGACTTAACTGTTCTGCCCAAATGCATGATGGGAAGTGGTGCAACCATGACTGTGTGTGGTGGCTGCAAATGCTATGTCTTCTCTGCGTTGGATACACTTCAGGGTGTTAAGAAAAAGATCAACACCTGTCATTCTTGCCCACGTCGCTTCCCACAATATTTATAGCTGCTGTGGGAGAGATGACAAAGCTTTTGCCAATTAAAAGCACAGCCCCAATGAATGCTTTTATCTATTCCACTCACTTGACACTGCCTCTTATCTCTGTATAGAAGTAAAATGGCACCATTGTAGGCTGTTTGCGGCAATGTGTGAATGAGTCGTACTGCGAATGCGTTAATTGTGATAAATATTTTCACGTGATTAACTAAGAAAAATTACTGCCCGTTAATGCGAGAAATTTGACAGCCCTACATTTAACAAAACAAAATAAATGCATTCATTTGGGATGAAATGCATAACTGATGCTACAACAATCTAACGATATACCGGCAAGCGGGGTTGCCAGTGGGGTGGCCAACCAAGCCACCCCCTGGTGGCGCCACTGAATACTAAACCCTGGGCAATTCAACAAGGAAAACTGCAGCTCATAGTGGCACCGTTCCAGCGGTAAAAACGAATGCTGCTTAGTAAGCTAGCGGGCTAATAGCGAGTTAACGGAGGGCATCGCAGAGCCTGCGTAGTTTGCCCTTTTTCTGCCTTCTTGTAATGTTAATTGGCATTCAACCCCGCTTTCCAATGTGAAAGCAACGCTCGAAACTAACAAAGTTGAGCAGGCGTGACGTCAAACAAGTCCGAGTGTAACAAAGGAAAGCGGACCGCACATAGAGTATAATGAAATAACAGATATGCATAGCAATTACAGATCAACCATTTAGATTTAATAAATAACAGAATTAAATGACAAATAATATACTGTCCCTATGATCAATGCTGAGAGGTGGCGGACAAGACAATATTACGTGTCTTAAAAAAAAGATTTTTTTTTTAAAAACAGACCAAATGTTCTGGCGTCATAAAGGCGAAATCACGTAAGTCGGCTACATTGTAACCCGGGGTCTACCTGTATAAACCTGATACATACAGTGCCTTGCAAAAGTATTCGGCCCCCTTGAATCTTGCAACGTTTCGCCACATTTCAGGCTTCAAACATCAAGATATGAAATTTAATTTTTTTGTCAAGAATCAACAACAAGTGGGACACAATCGTGAAGTGGAACAACATTTATTGGATAATTTAAACTTTTTTAACAAATAAAAAACTGAAAAGTGGGGCGTGCAATATTATTCGGCCCCTTTACTTTCAGTGCAGCAAACTCACTCCAGAAGTTCAGTGAGGACCTCTGAATGATCCAATGTTGTCCTAATGATGATAAATAGAATCCACCTGTGTGTAATCAAGTCTCCGTATAAATGCACTGTGATAGTCTCAGGGTTCTGTTTAAAGTGCAGAGAGCATTATGAAAACCAAGGAACACACCAGGCAGGTCCGAGATACTGTTGTGGAGAAGTTGAAAGCCGGATTTGGATACAAAAAGATTTCCCAAGCTTTAAACATCTCAAGGAGCACTGTGCAAGCCATCATATTGAAATGGAAGGAGCATCAGACCACTGCAAATCTACCAAGACCCGGCCGTCCTTCCAAACTTTCTTCTCACACAAGGAGAAAACTGATCAGAGATGCAGCCAAGAGGCCCATGATCACTCTGGATGAACTGCAGAGATCTACAGCTGAGGTGGGAGAGTCTGTCCATAGGACAACAATCAGTCGTACACTGTACAAATCTGGCCTTTATGGAAGAGTGGCAAGAAGAAAGCCATTTCTCAAAGATATCCATAAAAAGTCTCGTTTAAAGTTTGCCACAAGCCACCTGGGAGACACACCAAACATGTGGAAGAAGGTGCTCTGGTCAGATGAAACCAAAATTGAACTTTTTGGCCACAATGCAAAACGATATGTTTGGCGTAAAAGCAACACAGCTCATCACCCTGAACACACCATCCCCACTGTCAAACATGGTGGTGGCAGCATCATGCTTTTCTTCAGCAGGGACAGGGAAGATGGTTAAAATTGACGGGAAGATGGATGCAGCCAAATACAGGAACATTCTGGAAGAAAACCTGTTGGTATCTGCACAAGACCTGAGACTGGGACGGAGATTTATCTTCCAACAGGACAATGATCCAAAACATAAAGCCAAATCTACAATGGAATGGTTCAAAAATAAACGTATCCAGGTGTTAGAATGGCCAAGTCAAAGTCCAGACCTGAATCCAATCGAGAATCTGTGGAAAGAGCTGAAAACTGCTGTTCACAAACACTCTCCATCCAACCTCATTGAGCTCGAGCTGTTTTGCAAGGAAGAATGGACAAGAATGTCAGTCTCTCGATGTGCAAAACTGATAGAAACATACCCCAAGCGACTTGCAGCTGTAATTGGAGCAAAAGGTGGCGCTACAAAGTATTAACGCAAGGGGGCCGAATAATATTGCACGCCCCACTTTTCAGTTTTTTATTTGTTAAAAAAGTTTAAATTATCCAATAAATTTTGTTCCACTTCACGATTGTGTCCCACTTGTTGTTGATTCTTGACAAAAAATTAAAATTTTATATCTTTATGTTTGAAGCCTGAAATGTGGCGAAAGGTTGCAAGGTTCAAGGGGGCCGAATACTTTTGCAAGGCACTGTACAAAATGTATTGTACAGCATTGACTTGAAATAGTTAGGCTCAAAGCACTTTGATTTCAAATATTTTTACTACATTTTTTAAAAAAATAAATTTTCTTTTATTATTTTCCCCATTGACAATATTGAAAATGCCATTAATCATTTCTTGCTGTGTCATTCCAATGAATTTAATTTTTCATATATACAACTATTAGACTTTTTCTAAGGTGGTTGGGGAGAGAAGCTCAGTCATACCCAGTAAGTATCATAGGCCATCTATTCACACTGCTGGTTTATTCTGATTGCTTTGTCCATCGGCAATTTCTGTGATGTTTTTCATACAGTGCCAACAGTCCAATTCTGATTTTTTGGGGGCTTATTTGTATTTGTATTTTTTAATCAACACCTCTTCAGTATGAACACCTAAATGTATCCAACTCGTACGTCATCAACAATTAAAATACAATACTACTGTTCAACGAAACACACATGAACGAGCAATGGCGGATGAAGGTATAGGTTTGTTTTTAGTAATGCATGTAAAGCTACCATCTTAAAAAAAAAAAAAAAAAAAAAAAAAAGTTGAGTCCAATAACATAAAATCTTAAAAATTGCTACAAAAGCGTGACAGTTGAGACCTCCTTAAGTGATCATATTTTCTTGTGACCTTTCACAGTGCATGTGATGTCATGTTTCTATATCGGTGTGTAACACATTTTTGCAATATGAACAGCTACACAAAAAATCAGAATTGGACATCATACCTTGCGGTGTGACCATAATCTTATTTATTACTGTACTCTCATTCGCAGAACCCATGATAATCTCTTAGGATACTCTTTCGAGCAGTCACTCAATCTGCTTTTTTAATTTTTTTGTTGGCTTTGGTCAGAACTGCAAAAACGAGACTAAAAATTGGACAGTTCCGGGCACTGTAGTTAATGATTTCACTGAAGGGAGATGAAAAAGGAACAGGCGGCTCCCCTCAGGCTTTAAATAAATCCATCATTTTATTTACATGCATTCCAAACTTAATACTATAAATCAACCGATTGTTTCATTTTTGTTCTATTTTGTCTAGAAATTAGAATTTCATTAGCGGCCAGCTCTAAGTGTCGATTTGGAATTCCAGTAATATGGATCATATCTAGGGAAAAAGGTGCGCTGGTGGTTAGTTAGCATGTCTTTATTGCAGTGCTGAGGTTTGGGCTTGGAATCTTGGCTTTGTTCTTTTGTTCTACTTCTGTTGAGTTGATATAATCTACCCATGCTTGTGTATGTATTCTCACTTCGAGTGTTTGGAATTCTACTACCCTAGTATCCCTAGTGGGCGGGGCTACATGTAGAGAATGTGGGACATATGGGTATTTCGATACCCACTGTCTATGTTGACACTGAAACAGCTAGTAACTCAGCAGTTGCCATTTGCGGTTGTTGGAACGCTATCACAGCTGGAGATTGAGGAGGTACAACACATTAATGCTCCAGCAAGGGGGAGTCAGGACACCAGGCCAGAGGGGGGAATTGATGCTAACTCCCTGCAGAGATTGGGTACCAAGATCCAGTGACAGAGGAGCCGAATGAGGCTAGGTCTGCACTAGGAAGGATAACTTTTTGCCGGTTGTTTTGCAGATTATTTTTATACCTGTCTGCACTATGTTTAAGGTGTGTTTAAGGACCATCAATGGGCACTGAATTGAAGCATATTATTGCAACCTACGTTTGAAGGTCCAAGAAAAATGTGTGAATGCACTATCAACTTATCACAGCCGGTTCCACGGTTAAAATTACGGGTTGGCGGAGAGCAAGATGTACTCATCAAAAGACCCAGATATGACTCGTGAGACATAGGTTCCTAATACCTGTTTTAGACTGTAGTAGGTAAACTGTAAAACAATGGCTGTCAAAAAGAAAAGAGGAGCAGGAATACCACGTCTTGATAATCGCCTTCAATTGTTTACAATGCTGTAATGCCGCACTAAAAATGGCAATAGCGCACTCAATAAAGTCACTTTCTTTGTGTCCGATTGTTATCCGGAGACACCCGTCTATATTAAGCGATGGGTAATTAAGGTTAAAAAGGTGAGAAAGGCCCCACGGTTTGTGCTACAAGGATAGCAAGAGGCAGTCTGCGAAGTACAAATTCTTTATTTTGTAAATAAAATAAATAGACTTTTCAAAGGAAATTGATGGACCCGCAGAGCCTGGACTTACCAGTGGGGGCGAATCCCCAAAAACACTGCAAACAAAACCAAACCCTAACAAAAATGCACGGCACACCTGGGGGCCGCCACCACACCAACTGCAAGCCCTCAGCCCTGACCAGAGGAGAAACGGAACAAGCAGCTATAATGGCAAATAATCAAGTCGCATTTTGTGTTATAATATCCCAAATTAAACAGCAAGAACAAAACAACCATTTACAAAGACCTCAGGGGCCAGCCAGAGGGTACCGTTCGTGTGATACCGGCTACTGTAGGGCAGCAGTGCGCGCACGCAACCCGTCTGACCCGCACGGCGATGACGTCTGCTCCACCCAACACGGAAGCTTTTGAAGCAAAAGAAATATTGTAAAACAAAACAGCAGTGTCTCGTCCGTAGCCGTGTCACATGGCCCGCCCGCTTTCACTCCACGCTAGAAGACCAAAATTAAAACGAGGCTCATTAATCAAAAATGGTCTAAATAAAAGGTTTCAAATGCACCATACATACCGATTTGAGTTCGTGATCCACCTGAGGGAGGAGGTCTGTGCACTTTTGTCACCAAGCTGGAGTAAAGCACCAGGTGTGACACATTTGTGCTGATGACAGCAGGAGATTTGCTTTTGGGGGTAGTCACGACACTGTTTGAAGTGATCGGTGTCTTTTAGTGGAAAAATAAAAATTCGCAGCCATGCAAACTTACCCGGCTGACAGCTGACAGGAGTGGACGTGGGCAATTGGAAGTGCGAGACTTCCACACCAAAGAGCAATTGGGGAGTTCAAGATAGATCCCTGGCATCCTGGGCTGATTAGCCCAAAGTGCCAACAGGTGGACGATCTATCCCTACTGCCACACATGGCTACCTACTCAGTGCAAGAACTTATACGGAGAAGAGGTACATTAGTGTAGCCAACATGCCGTTTAGTCTAGCTACCTACACGTTTAAGCCATAATCCTTCCTAGAGTAGATGCAGCCTGAGAGAGTAACTGACCTAAGAGATAAGGTCACTGCTAAGATAAGAGCCTGTCAACCCCGACACCGACTAGTGAGAATGAGTGAAGTAGCACCTGAAAGTCTGAAACCTGAAACTGAAACCAATAAGCTGATATACAGTACAGCAACAGTAATCCTGGAAATACTTGGTTAATATAATGATAACATGAAGATCAACAAGGAGGCACCATGGCAGAGAAGGTTGGATGCCAAAATCAAAGCAACACGGAGGGAAGTAAGCCAACTGTCAGAACTCCGGAAAGGTGCGACCAGAAAAGACCAACAAAAAACCCCAGGCATGAAGAACTGGATAGTACCTGGCCCAGACATTGATTCACAGCTACTGGTTAAAAAAGCTAACTCCAGCTGCAGCACAAATGAATCAACTGCTGATAGATGGGACCCACGCTGAATAGCTGACCAAGGGATGAACAGTTCTCATCCAAAAAGAAACCCAGAAGGGACCAGTCCCATCCAACTATCGGCCAATAAACTGCCTCTCCACAACATGGAAGCTTCTGTTAGGCACCATAGCAGCTAAGATAGGTCCAAGCAAAGAACAGCTATGCACTACTAGTGATATGATAACCTGCTGAGATAATAAGCTGGCCATATAAGGAAGGTAAGGCCACATATGTGAAAACACGGAAGCTGCTCACCGTCCACGGAGGGTTCCACCCTCCATAAATGTATTATCCACAGGCTATACGCTCAGCGCAAGGAGGGAGGCTGAGGATTAGTGAGTATCAGAACCATTATCTAGGATGAAACATCCAAGCTCCACGAATACATCACGTACATTGCCCCAAGAGATGAAACCCTTAGTCAATGTCCCAGGCACTGGAACTGGAAAAGGAGGAGTTGGAGGAACCATCATGGTGGGAAAAAACCCCGTATGTGATGTACGACCAACAGATAACTGAAGTGGCAGATATGAACAAGTCCTACCAATGGTTAGAGACAGCTGGACTGAACGACAGCACAGAGGCGCTAATCATGGCAGCACAGGAGAAGGCAGTGAGCACCAGAGCAATAGAGGCCCAGATACACCATACGATGTATGATCCCCGGTGCAGGCTGTGCAGAGCGGCCCCTGAAACAGTCCAACACATAATTGCAGGGTGTAAGATGCATGGAACGCCATAACCAATTAGCTGGTGTACAGAAACATCTGTGCAGACTATGAACTGGAGACCCCTAGATCGCAATGGGGAAAACCTCCCATGGTGGAGGAAAATGAGATCCTGTGGGACGTCCGGATACAGACTGATAAGATGGTTGTGGCCAAGCAACCGGACATCGTGATCATGGATAACCAACAGAGGACAGGTGTTGTGATCGATGTAGCAATCCCCAACGATGACAATATCAGGGGAAAAAGGAAAACGAGAAACTAGAGAAATACCAAGGTTTCAAGGAAGAGCTGGAGAGAGCCTGGAAGGTGAAAGTAACATATCAGAGGGACAGTGCATGCTTAGAGGATTTGGGGATAAAGTCAGAGAGGCCAGACTGAGATAGTTTGGGCAAGTCCAGAGGAGAGTGAGTATATTGGCAAAAGGATGCTGAATTTTCATATGCCAGGCAGGAGGTTTAGAGAACGACCAAAGAGGAAGTTTATGGATGGAGTTAAAGAGGACATGAAGGTAGTTCGTGTGAGAGCAGAGGATGCAATGGACAGGGTAAAATGGAGGCAACTGATTCGCTGTGGCGCCCCCTGAAGGGAAAAAGCCTAAAGGAAAAGAAGAAAATATATATAAATATGTATATATGAGGCATGTGCCGGTTACCGGTTTCAATGTTTACCCTAGTATGAAAATGTCACGGTTTCAAAACCATTAAAATTTTCCGTCATACCGTAGTACTCTATTCACTATTTTTCATGTCCCAAAAATGCAGCCAGAAGTGACTTGGAGCGGCAACGCTCCCTCCTCCCCCTCCAGTTGTTGCTTTGTCAGTGACGCTATTCTGTCATCTGTAGTCTGCTGTCCTCACAACACGTGAGCATGTGCTGCTAGACATCCAGTGAACTAAAAAAGAAACACTCCAAACACAAGGAATACTTTTCTTGAATTTATGGAGGTCTCGAATCGTGTTAACTGAAATATACAAAATGAACGTTGTACAATAGTATTTTTCCACGTGTGAGCAGTTTAATTAGCACAAACACAACACAATGTGAGGAAGTCATTTTCGTGGACACCATGAAAAAGTTCGCCAAAAACAAAACACACATTTTCCTTTAAATTCAATATACAAACTAACTAAAAACGTACAAAGAGGAATGTTAGCCTAGGCTTAGCTGCGATAGCAACTTCGTCGAGGTTATAAGTCTCACAGCGGATGAGAAACAAGCTTTTGAATCAGAGCCGTGAAAAACAGAGTTGTGACACTCCCTTAGGGATCCATCATACGAGTTTACTTCCGGGTAGTGGAGCCTCAGGTAGTTCAAAACATCGCTTTGACGAGGGCGGACCGAATTCATATGAATGGCGGTTGCAAGTATATTTGGAGGTAAGTTGACGGGAAAAAAAACGATTCCTTTTGAATTTTCAACAGTCTGTATTCTATCAAAGGCGCTTTATGATGTACAGTTGTGGTCAAAAGTTTACATACACTTGTGAAGAACATAATGTCATGGCTCTCTTGAGTTTCCAGTTATTACTACTACTCTGATTTTTCTCCGATAGAGTGATTGGAACAGATACTTCTTTGTCACAAAAAACCTTCATGAAGTTTGGTTCTTTTATGACTTTATTATGGGTTAACAGAAAAAGTGATCAAATCTGCTGGGTCAAAAATATACATACAGCAACACGAATTAGCAATTTTGACTTCTCTGAGGCCATTTAAATAGGGCTCAATGGATGCAAACGCCCACAAACGGTACAATGGTGAGTTTCCAGTTATTACTACTACTCTGATTTTTCTCCGATAGAGTGATTGGAACAGATACTTCTTTGTCACAAAAAACCTTCATGAAGTTTGGTTCTTTTATGACTTTATTATGGGTTAACAGAAAAAGTGATCAAATCTGCTGGGTCAAAAATATACATACAGCAACACGAATTAGCAATTTTGACTTCTCTGAGGCCATTTAAATAGGGCTCATTGGATGCAAACGCCCACAAACGGTACAATGGGAAAGTCAAAGGAGCTCAGCATGGATCTGAAAAAGCGAATCATTGACTTGAACAAGTCAGCAAAGTCACTTGGAGCCATTTCAAAGCAGCTGCAGGTCCCAAGAGCAACAGTGCAAACAATTGTTTGTAAGTATAAAGTGCATGGCACTGTTTTGTCACTGCCACGATCAGGAAGAAAACGCAAGCTATCACCTGCTGCTGAGAGAAAAGTGGTCAGGAGGGTGAAGATTTAACCGAGAATCATCAAAAAGCAGGGGGCGAGCCAGCGCAGCCCATCCCTCCTCCCGTAGCCCAGCAAAGAGGAGCCGTCGTCATCCCCCGGGATCCAGGGTGGTCCCTGGGCCATCCTCGCCCCCATCAACTGGCCTTCAGAGATGGGATAAGGGGACGCACCATCACCCCCAAGCCCACCCTGACCCGGCTTTGCTGGTGCCTGCTGGCTCTGGGCACTAAGCCCGTTTTTAGATCACAAAAAAACAAACAAAAAAGCCTTTTATTCCATGTGTTGACAGCTGGCCATCGCTATCCATTTTTTCTGCTGCTCTTGGTCCTTGGGGAAACCATGCTGCACAACCAACCATCACAGGCCACTAATCTATAAAATGTTAGGTGTAAACATTAAACCATGAGACCAATTTCACCATTTGTTCAATAAAAAATGGTTTTCTTTATCAAAGAGTAATAAGTCGTTTTTGTTATACATTACACCATGTGAAGGAAAATAATAAATTTTTGTTCCTGTCTTCTAATCATTTTGTGTTTCTTGGGTCCAAACTAAAGGGAAAATGCCTCTAAAGAGGTACAGGTTTGGCTTTCCTATATTTAGAGGCTATATTCAAAATTTAGTTGTTATGTAGGAAATATTGAAATGCCATTTCTTTGTGTTTCAGGTCAAACTAACTCTATACAATAAGAAGCAAAATGTACACACACATATATATTAGCATTAGAAAGTACAACAGTAAAGAAAACTGAAAAAGAGCATTTAAAAGTCGTAACCATAAACTCAAACTTTTTGGGGAACAAAAGTGTTTTTGTATGTCAATGTGACGAAACAAACTAGGAACTACCAGTTAGAACTTGGGAACAAAATACATGGTGTTACCTTTAATATATTACCACAGGTAGGTGAATCAAGGAAATCTAGACATTCTCTGGAAAAACAGTATTCTTGTTGTGAAAAAAGAAAAACCTAAATCATCTTGCATTTCAATGTAAAAGTCAATTTCCTGTGCTAATGCTAACACAAACATGAAACTTTCACTCCACAACATGGGAAAGTTCCCTTCTGCGTAACAGTTTACATAGTTTCAGTTGTCGCCTTACCATTCCAAATGTAAAACTAGCATTTACATATATGTTATAATGCAATGACATAATCAAACAAGTACTTAGATACGTGATTTTATCCATTTTCCCCATAAACGTTGCAATCACCGCTGTCGGTTCAATTGAAACCCATTACAGTGCTGCTTGTGCTTGGAACTAGTCTGGCCCTACATGAACCACGTGACCACCTGCGGCGGTATGAATGAGTGTCACAACTTTCTTTCCACAGCTCTGGCTTGAATGAAGGAAGGGAAAAAAAGGATATAATCAAAGATCGCTAATTGAGACAGATGATCTTCCCTTCAGCACAGATGCAAATTCGCTGGACAAGAGTAGATCTCACTCCCAATGTTTTTTTTTGATGAAACCCTTACCCAACAATATTTACATTTTACCTGACTTATTAACTTATGAATTCTTTGTCTTTTTAACACAAGTCGTACTTGTATTTCGGCTACCGAAAAGAAACAGACGGCCGCAGCTTAGAGGGGAAGGAACAGCGGACATGCAAGACATGCTTGCAGAGGGTGGTTGCAAGGGGCCACCCCCCCAAACATGATTTTACATTTATGTGACCATCACCTTTTCACTTTACCCAAATTTTAAGGTAAGTAAATGCTGTCATGAACGTTTCCCACCAGCTACAAGAGTTCAGAGTGTTTAGTGTGTCTGGAGATGGTAAAACAAATAAGCTAAGTAAGCCAAGTAGTAAGCTTGTTAACAACACAGATAATGTGGCTAGTTAGCATGCCAAGACAGATAACTAGCTCCTCTGACCTCACCGCTCCAAACCTTTACCCAGAAAAGGTGAACATGCTTGCATTCCTGCATCATAACTTGGACTGACAGAGAAATATGTAGAAAAGGAGCAAGTCTCTAAAGCTCCATCTCAACATTTTTAAAGTCAGTGAAGTGCCTGCATTGTATATAGCCTACAGTATATATTCTTTAAATTTTATTTAGAAGTGTTTTTACTTTTTTATGGGAAGTATTTTTGTTTTTGCTCTAATCTTAAGCAACATGAGCTGTTGTTGTGGGAATAATCTATAAATTCTCTTTTAATTTGATTTAAAATATTTGTTATTTTTGGTTTATTTATTTTAATGTTATATTGATTTTCCAATTTGCAAATATGTTTTTGGGGAAAAAAAATCATGTTCAATGGAAAAACGTTTTTTTAATCCATACATCTCAAAATAACATTTTGGAGCTATAATTGCAATACCGTGAAATCGCGGTATTTTTGCTCAAGGTTATCATACCGTCAAAATCTCAAACTGGCACATGCCTAATATATATACATATACTGTATGTATATAATTTATCGTGTTAACGGGCGGTAATTAATTTTTTTAAATTAATCATGTTAAAATATTTGATGCATTTAATGCATGCGCGGAATGATCCGCTCGTGCATTGCCTCAAACAGATTACAATGACGCCGTTTTTTGCACAAAGATGGCTAAGACGCAGAGAAAGGCGAGTGGAACACAGGCGTTCATTGGACTGCACCGTTTATTAGCATAAGCTTCGGCAACTCCTTCACAACAAACATAAGTATAGTTTAGTGAAAGCACAGCAAAAATAATATTCCTATCTCTCAAAAAAATAATGCTTACAAAAAGAAAAGCACTTCAATCTGTATCAATGAGGCTCGGACTTTGGACAAACTATTCAAACATTTCGTTTAGCTGTCGTTTAGTTCGACAAATACACTGGATGGCAATATTTAGTCACAATACACAAACTATCAGCGGTCTCGTACGTTGTGAAGCCAGCACTCAAATGACAGAGAAGTACATTGGATGGACAAGTAAACAGAACTACGGCGTAAGTGGAGGGACAAACCACACTCATTGGCTTGATTTCTAAGTAATTTAAAACTCGCCATTGACACCTTGTGGTTTATTTCAATCACTACCTTACGTAGTTAAAGACACTGTGGAAGAACGGCAGGGAGCCTATGTGACGTAACAGCTTGGCGATGTCATTAATGGTGAGCTATTAGTTCATTTTTTGATTGAAAATTTTACAAATTTTATTAAAACAAAAACATTAAGAGGGGTTTTAATATACAATTTCTATAACTTGTACTAACATTTATCTTTTAAGAACTACAAGTCTTTCTATCTGTGGATCCTTATAACAGGAAGAATGTAAATTATGTTAATGCCACCTTCTGGATTTATTGTTATAATAAACAAATACAGTACTTATGTACAGTATGTTTAAGGTATATATTTGTCTTGTGTCTTTCCATTCCAACAATAATTTACAGAAAAATATGGAATATTTCAGGGATGGTTTGAATTGCAATGAATTACGATTAATTAATTTTTAAGCTGTGATTAACTCGATTCAAGATTTTAATCGTTTGACAGCCCTAATTTAAATATATATTTTTAAAAAAATCAAAAATTGTTATCTCGCCCACCCGGGCGGTATGGTCTCTCCTCTGAAGCTTGGGTCCTCTACCAGAGGCCTGGGAGCTTGAGGGTTCTGCGCAGGATCTTAGCTGTCCCTAGGATTGCGCTCTTCTGAACGGAGATCGCAATCCTAGGGACAGCTAAGATCCTATACACTCACCGGCCACTTTATTAGGTACACCATGCTAGTAACGGGTTGGACCCCTTTTGCCTTCAGAACTGCCTCAATTCTTCGTGGCATAGATTCAACAAGTAGCTGGAAGCATTCCTCAGAGAGTTTGGTCCATATTGACATGATGGCATCACACAATTGGTGCAGATTTGTTGGCTGCACATCCATGATGCGAATCTCCCTTTCCACCACATCCCAGGATGCTCTATTGGATTGAGATCTGGTGACTGTCGAGGCCATTTGAGTACAATGAACTCATTGTCATGTTCAAGAAACCAGTCTGAGGTGATTCCAGCTTTATGACATGGCGCATTATCCTGCTGGAAGTAGCCATCAGAAGTAAGGTACATTGTGGTCATAAAGGGATGGACATGGTCAGCAACAATACTCAGGCAGGCTGTGGCGTTCCAATGATGCTCAATTGGTACCAAGGGGCCCAAAGAGTGCCAATAAAATATTCCCCACACCATTACACCACCACCACCACCAGCCTGAACCGTTGATACAAGGCAGGATGGATCCATGCTTACATGTTGTTGACGCCAAATTCTGACCCTACCATCCGAATGTTGCAGCAGAAATCGAGACTCATCAGACCAGGCAACGTTTTTCCAGTCTTCTAATGTCCAATTTCAATGAGCTTGTGCAAATTGTAGCCTCAGTTTCCTGTTCTTAGCTGAAAGGAGTGGCACGCGGCGTGGTATTCTGCTGCTGTAGCCCATCTGCCTCAAAGTTCGACGTACTGTGCGTTCAGAGATGCTCTTCTGCCTACCTTGGTTGTAACGGGTGGTTATTTGAGTCACGGTTGCCTTTCTATCAGCTCGAACCAATCTGGCCATTCTCCTCTGATCTCTGGCATCAACAAGGCATTTCCGCCCACAGAACTGCTGCTCACTGGATATTTTTTCTTTTTCGGACCATTCTCTGTAAACCCTAGAGATGGTTGTTCGTGAAAATCCCAGTAGATCAGCAGTTTCTGAAATACTCAGACCAGCCCTTCTGGCACCAACAACCATGCCACGTTCAAAGTCACTCAAATCACCTTTCTTCCCCATACTGATGCTCGGTTTGAACTGCAGGAGATTGTCTTAAACCATGTCTACATGCCTAAATGCACTGAGTTGCCGCCATGTGATTGGCTGATTAGAAAATAAGTGTTATCGAGCAGTTGGACACGTGTACCTAATAAAGTGGCCGGTGAGTGTATATATATGTATATATATATATATTAGGGCTGTCAAAATTATCGCGTTAACGGGCGTTAATTAATTTTTTAAATTAATCACGTTAAAATATTTGACGCAATTAAAGCATGCACTGAATGACCAGCTCGCACATTGCCTTAAACACATTACAATGAGGCCGTTTATGGACATTAAGAGTGAAGAGAATGCCACCGGCCGCTTGGGGGCAGCGCCGTTCCATACTAATGTTGTTAGGGCTCCTTGATTGCAGGCTGGAGACCAGACGGGCGAAGACGCTGACAGCTGCAAGCCATCGAAATCAGCCGCCTTTATAAGCCAACTCGTCGTTGCCGCTCGTCGCCAGACCAAACTTTCAGTAATGCCGTCAGTGAAGTCCAGCATTCAGGTATTTACCACATTAATTCTTACCCGGCTAATCAGACCTCTTGTTCCGTCCCAGGATTCCTCGTGCCTGCTCCCAGAATTGTACCGACGCCTGATTGATCTCCTTTTGACACCTGCCAGCTACACGCAAAGTGCACGTGCGGTGCTGCGACGTGTGCTCAAATAAACTTTTGAAAATCACCACAGCCACCCTTGTCTGCTTTGGGGTCCAATTCCCAGCGCACCATAACAGCTTGGTCTGGCCACATGGACTCCGCGGACATGGATCCGAGTTATGCTTCCTCGTCACCCCCCGCCGTTGACCGACACGCTCAAGCCCTCGAATATCTTTACCAAAAGGTAGGAGAAATTTCTGTGGCACTTCAGTCTCTCCAGGCGCAGTTCACGCCGCTTCCCCTGCATCCGACGTCACCACCACGCCGAGACTTCGTCTCCCCACCGCCAACGCAACGGGAGCCGCACGTGCCACCCCCTGCCCCCTACGATGGCGACTTGGGCTCTTGTCATGCCTTTTGGACTCACTAATGCGCCCGCGGTTTTCCAGAACCTGGTCAATGATGTGCTGAGAGACATGATCAACAAGTTTGTTTTTGTTTATCTTGATGACATCCTGATTTTCTCTCCTAACCTCACAGAGCATGAGCAGCATGTACGCCAGGTTCTCCAAAGACTTCTGGAAAACCGTCTGTTTGTTAAGGCAGAAAAGTGCGAGTTTCACGTCCCAGAGACCAAATTCCTGGGCTACGTCTTTGCCAAAGGCGAACTCCGCATGGACCCTGGTAAGCTAACCGCAGTGGTAGAGTGGCCACGGCCCACCGATCGGAAACAACTCCAGTGTTTCCTCGGGTTCGCAAACTTTTATCGGCGGTTCATCAGGAATTATAGCAGGGTCGCAGCACCACTAACGGACCTCACATCGACCGCTTCACCGTTTCGCTGGTCTGACTCTGCTGACGCTGCCTTCAGGGACCTTAAGCGACGCTTTACTTCAGCCCCCGTGCTGGCACATCCTGACCTTGCCTTACACTTCGTTGTGGAGATGGATGCCTCTGAGGTGGGCGTGGGAGCGGTCTTGTCCCAACGACAGACTGGCGATGGCAAGGTGCACCCCTGTGCATTTTTCTCCCGCAGACTAACCCCCGCCGAGCAAAACTATAGCATTGGGGACTGCGAGTTGCTGGCGGTTAAGCTTGCCCTGGAGGAGTGGCGACACCTGCTGGAGGGAGCTCGCCAGCCTTTCATCGTTTTGACGGATCACAAAAACCTGGAGTACCTCAAGGCCGCCCGGAGGCTCAACCCTCGCCAGGCCAGGTGGGCCATGTTTTTTGAACGTTTTAATTTCTCTCTCTCCTATATCCCAGGGGCACGTAATATCAAGCCAGATGCCCTATCCCGCCAGTTCCTGCCTAGTGAGACCAGGGTGGACCCAGCCACCATACTCCCTTCCACCTGTTTTGTTGCTGCAGTGGAATGGGAGGTAGAGTCCGGCAGCAGGTGCTGGAGTGGGCCCACTCGTCTCGCCTGTTCTGCCACCCGGGTATCCGCAGGACCCTCGCTGTGTTGCGCCAACGGTTCTGGTGGGCCACAATGCCTGAGGACACACGGGCTTTTGTCACGGCTTGCCACGTTTGCGCCCGCAACAAGACCTCGACCAAACCCAGCTCTGGCTTGCTTCGCCCTCTTCCCATCCCTAGCCGTCCGTGGTCCCATATCGCCCTGGACTTTGTCTCCGGTCTCCACCCTTCCCGAGGTAACACCATAATACTCACTGTGGTTGATAGATTTTCCAAGGGGGCCTATTTCATCCCGCTTCGCAAACTCCCATCGGCGAAGGAGACCGGAGAGCTGCTGGTCCAGCATGTCTTCCGCCTGCACGGCATCCCGTCTGACATTGTGTCTGATAGGGGTCCCCAATTCACCTCACAGGTATGGAAGGCTTTCTGCGCAGCTCTGGACGTTGGTGTGAGTCTCTCCTCAGGTTACCATCCTCAAACCAACGGCCAGTGTGAACGCACAAACCAACAGCTGGAAGCAGCACTTCGCTGTGTCGCGCAGTCCTGTCCCAATTCCTTTAGCGACCACCTCACCTGGGTCGAATATGCCCATAATACCCTGCCGAACGCCTCCTCAGGCATGTCGCCCTTCCTGTGCTCACTGGGCTACCAGCCCCCCTTGTTCCCATCCCAAAAGCAGGACATAGCGGTTCCCTCGGTGCAAAGGCACATCAACCGGTGCACCAAGGTTTGGAGAAAAGCACACGCTGCACTAATCCGCTCGTCCGAAAGTTACCAAGCCCAGGCCAACCGCCGCCGTACACCAGCCCCTGTCTACTCTGTGGGGCAGAAGGTATGGCTCTCCTCAAAACACTTGCCACTAAGGGTTAATTCCAGGAAACTGGCCCCACGTTTTGTCAGCCCCTTTGAAGTAGAGAAGGTAGTGAATCCCTGCTCCGTCCGCCTCAAGCTCCCCAGGTCTCTGCGTGTCCATCCCACCTTCCATGTTTCCCAGGTAAAGCCGGTCTCGTCATGCCCGTTGTCCCCCCCGGTGCCGACTCCCCCTCCTCCATTGTCAATTGACGGGCGCCCAGCCTTCAAAGTGAGACGGCTCTTGGACGTCCGACGCCATGGCCGTGGGGTACAGTACCTCGTCGACTGGGAGGGCTATGGGCCTGAGGAGCGAAGCTGGATCCCAGCCAGGCAGGTGTTGTGCAGGTCCCTGATATGCGACTTCCATCGTGCCCATCCCGATCGCCTGCCTCGGGCACCTAGTGGCGCCCGGGGGGGGGGGGGGGGGGGGGGGGGGGTACTGTTAGGGCTCCTTGATTGCAGGCTGGAGACCAGACGGGCGAAGACGCCAACAGCTGCCAGCCATCGAAATCAGCCGCCTTTATAAACCAGCTCGTCGTTGCCGCTCGTCGCCAGACCAAACTTTCAGTAATGCCGTCAGTGAAGTCCAGCATTCAGGTATTTACCACATTAATTCTTACCCGGCTAATCAGACCTCTTGTTCCGTCCCAGGATTCCTCGTGCCTGCTCCCAGAATTGTACCGACGCCTGATTGATCTCCTTTCGACACCTGCCAGCTACACGCCAAGTGCACGTGCGGTGCTGCGACGTGTGCTCAAATAAACTTTTGAAAATCACCACAGCCACCCTTGTCTGCTTTGGGGTCCACTTCCCAGCGCACCATAACAAATATTATTTCTTCTAAACGTGGGAGAATTGGTAGTTGTGAGATGTTTATGCTATATGCACAATGCAATACAAATTGCTATTTGTGCTCCACACATATTTCGGTAAGTTTTCTTTCTTTTAGTGTCAATTATGTGTCTCTTGTTGTATTTTGGGTAAGATATGTACAGAGATATATATTTTATAAAAGCGAGTGGACACAGGCGTTCTTTGGACCGCGCCGTTTATTGGCATGAGCTTCTCCTTCACAACAAACATAAGTATCGTTTAGTGAAAGCACAACAAAAATAATATTCCTATCTCTCTCAAAAAAATAATGTTCACAAAAAGAAAAGCACTTCAGTCTATAGTAATGAGGCCCTATTCTTACAGTTAAACAACAATGCAAAATGAACTGGCATTCCATATCAAAATAGCTATGCAAAATACACGTAAAACTTGCTCAGACTTTGGTCACGCTATTCTTATTATTGTTATTTTTATTCTTATCATTATTCTTATTATATCAACTCTACTTTTGATATAAAATTTTATAAATGTTATTAAAACGAAAACATGAAGAGGGGTTTTAAAATAAAATTACTATAACTTGTAACTATAACATTTGTCTTTTAAAAACTACAAGTCTTTCTATCCATGGCTCACTTTAACAGAAAGAATGTTAATGATGCCATTTGTGGATTTATTGTTACAATAAACAAATATAGTACTTATGTACAGTATGTTGTATGTATATATCCGCCTTGTGGCTTATCTTTCCATTCCAACAATAATTTACAGAAAAATATGGCATATTTTATAGATGGTTTGAATTGTGATTAATTGTGATTAATTACGATTAATTAATTTTTAAGCTGTAATTAACCCGATTAAAAATTTTAATCGTTTGACACCCCTAATATATATATATATATTATATAACATTTGTGTGTGTATGTGAGTGTGTGTATCGTCAGATCGAGCGTGAGTTTACTTAGGATCAAAATACTGAAGTGGTGCATTGATCAAAGTGTAGGGCATATGATTTGCTATTGCTGATTGTAAATATCCAGTACACTACCGCATATTGATTAGCTGTTTGAGAACTTAAAGAAAACAAAACACTGAAGGCTATGGCAAATCTAGGATCATTAAAACGGCCACTTAGTAATGATGAGAATAACATCTTGAGGCGTTTTGTTTGGAGTTTGACTTTCTTTTCAGCAGAAATACCACTGCAAGATTATGTCAGAGATTTCAGTGGGGTTTAAAATCAATAACAAAATCCTATTTGTTATTGACAAGATGGCAAAATTCATTCTTGTGCATATTCCAACTGTGTTTTTTAAGTAGTTGAAACTATAATTAAAATGATTCAAATTTAGACTACAATATCTTTTTCTGGAATAGAAATTTTAAACTCAAATTAGCCTTCGATAAAATGAATGTAACGATCTACTATAATCTTTTGGGATGAAGGTAGTGACGGAATATGTTGTTCACTTGAGGAAACGAATCCATTCCACTTCGTTGAGTAAAAAGACTCGTTCAAACAAATCGTTCACCGAATCGTTCGCCCCCCCTCATCATCCCACCCCCACCCGCCCAAATGAATCGTTCGGTTAGTGAACGGGAAGTGACGCTGCCAAACGAATCATCGAAGACCACTTAGCAATATAAGTGAATTGGAAATTACATTGTTTGGTCCCTCCCTCTCTTGCAAACAGGCTCCTCATTGGCTGCTCGTCATAGATTCAGAAGTGAGTGACAGACTATATATTTCTGTTTTCGCTGCCTCATCTGAAGGCACGCAGATTCCAATATGCTTCCCTGTTTTCTTATTCTTATTTTTGTCATTTTGTTTCAACTTGGTATTTTACCCCTTATCTCTGTCATGACGAGACTTCTGGAACAATTGGAGAATTTGGTGTGATGTCACCAAGGGTGTAGGTTTGGTCTCAACATAGGTAGGGATATGTTAAATATTAAGTTGTATGAAAACTTATCTGAACCTTTTGGAATTTCTCACATGTCTGGATAAAATCATCATCAAATGTGATCAGATATCAAAATCACACAGATGAAAAAAACAGTGTCTGCTTGAACTAAAACGGTCCAAAACAAGTTCAGATAATTTTTCATACCACTGTAACAGCATAGCCTGCAGGTACACTTTTTGCAAGGGACGGGACATTAATAAGATCAAATAGATAATGGAGCGGGGTCAGGGCTACATTTCTCACAAATATGAACCTAATTAATTGATAGGCGAAATGATCAATGCAAAATAAATCTGTATTGACTTTTGTGTGTAATGATTCAGATAGTTTGATTCAAACCTTTGTTTTTAAACACTACTAAAGAAAGATTTTGAAGTGCAAGTCCCTCTGTTAAAAAATGGGGAGCTATCCAAGAATGGGTCCACTTCAGAGTGATACTGGAGCACCCCTAGACTCAAACTAAATCTTTATAATATAAACGTGATTTGGGGAAAAAAAAATAATGAAAAAAAATGTAGATATCCAAGGACCGATTCACATCTGAGGCATACTAAACTATCCAAGACTCGAGCCAAAGTACTCTCATGAAATTCTGATGTGTGATTTCATTTCACAGATTTTTTTTTTTTTTTTTCATGCCAATTCATGCTCGGGTCAGTGTCCCCCTGAAGTGGACCCATTCTTGGATAGCACTCCATTTTTTTTTTAATAGAGGGGTTTGTACTCTGAAGCCACTTTATTGCATTATCGTATTGCACATACGTAAGGGAGCATGTTGTCGACATTAATCTCTCGGGCAGTATGAGTGTGTGTCTGTGTGGCGGGAAGGGGTGGGGTGGGGTGGGGGGTCAAGTCATCAACCAATCTAATGTGTGTTTGTGAAAAAAATGGACCGGCAAACAAAAAGGTATAAATGTAAGTCTGAACATAATGAAAATAATTCACTTTATACTGGTAGGATCTATTCTAGGGGTATCCAACTACGGTCCTTGAGAGCCCCAGTCCAGCTTTTATTCCATGTTTCCCTCCTTTACACCAGAAACAAATGATCAGTTCATCAGCAAGCTCCACAGGAGCCTGATAATGATCCTGATTATTTGAGTCAGATGTGTTGGAGGAGGGAGACATGGAAAACAAGCTGGGTAGGGGCTCTCGAGGACTGGAGTTGGATACTCCTGGTCTATGTCTTTCCATATGTTGTAAGGATAGAACTTTAAATTACATATATAACTGAACTCATTATATAATGCAAATAAGGTTGCTTAACTGTTGGTGGGGACAATTTGAGCTTCTTGAAAAGTTGGTAGTGTTATGTCCCTACGGTCCCTATGCAAACCTATGCCCTTAGATGTCACTCAGTGGTTATTCTGGAGTTGGACTCTTGCCATACCTAAAAAGGGAAAAAATTGTTTGTGAATGAAAAGTGTCATTTAAAAAAAAGGTGGTTTGCAAATAAAAACAATCATTCAAAAAAGAAGTGTAGTTTGCAAATAAAATGTGACATTTAAAAAGAAAAAAGTGTGGTTGGAACAAGTAAGTTCTTGTTCTCTCAATCAGGACTCACGGCTTGTGACCATAGGTGAGGGTAGGAACATAGATCAACCAGTAAAAGGATAGCTTCACCTTTCAGCTTCATGCCATCTCAACCATAACGGACCGATGCAGATTCTGCGCCTCTGCACATGCCGCACAGGCCTCCTGTCCTGTGACGCACAATCAAATGAGTTCTAAAGCATTTGGCTAAATATGAATAGATAAAGTTACCCTACATTCATATTGTAGATTATTATTTATTTTTATTTTTGAGGAGGGGGAGGGAGGCCAGGAGCCATATTAGTGTTCATGTTTATGCCATAACTACCACAACTATGCTTCCATAAAGAAGTAGTTGATTACATTGTTTGCAGAGACTCCGTTAAGTTCCTTTAAAAACTGCACTCTGCACTTTATTACTTGTCACTGTCATTTTCGTAGTGAGAATGTGCGTTAAACTGTTGCTTACTTACGTTGTTACGTGTATCACCATACTGCAAATTGCATTTTTACCACGTTTGTTTGTAATTCTCTGTCGTTTGAGGCCGCGAGCTCGTTGCATTAAAAAAAAGCTATTTTTGCACGTTTTTTATCTTCTTTTACTAGTGCTTTTCTCTTTGAAATTCTTATTTTTTCCGCTACACCCTTGCCCTTTTTATCCATGATCCGAGCACCGAGCTAGTAGCTAATTTGGCTCAAAACAGACTCCGATTAGCAGGGGGAGCAGCATGTTTTATTTTTCGCCCGCACCCGTCAGGATGCGCCTGAAAAAAAAAAATGTATGTAAAGACGGCCCACAGGGACAGCGGTAACAGCATGTGAGTAATACTCACGGTCATGAATAAATACCAGACCAAAAATTATATTTATATTAAAAATTTGTAAAACCCGGCCGGCACACCGGGATTCGTCCCAAATCTCCCGAGCGACCCCACCGGTGGCTGAGCGGCGACTTAATTTATTCCACACTACGTTGTGATGCTGCACGCTTCCGCCCCCCACAGGAGGGAGGTACTTCCTCTTGTCCTATTCTTTTTGTCCAATCAATTGCCACGTTTACATGGAGCCAAATATTCCAATTACAATCGGAATATTTGTTCAAACCGAATAAATGTGTTCCATATAAACATCTCATTCGGAATGAACAGGCCCAAACCGAATGGAATTTCATTCCGATTCACAGGGGTGGAATATTCCTTTTCCCAAACCGATTAGAAGTAAAATTATATCATGTAAACAGGGAAGCGGAATGGTGTCTGGTTGCGTTCTTTCTGCACATGCGCCGTACTGACGTGGTGACGTCACTTGGTGACGTAAGTAACGTCACATGCAACATGGCTTCCAAGCACACGCACAGCGCACCCACACAACTTTTTAAATGAACGGCGTGTCATTCTGAAGTTTTGTTTCCACTCGAAAAGTTAGAACAGCAGCTGATCTGACGATCGATCTCCATGTTTTGCAACGTGACGCTTTGTTTTGATTCATCTGCGCATGTCAGACAGCAGTTGTCAAACGTCCTTTCGGAATAAAGGCAGACATGTAAACGCTGGATCGGAATAGATAAAGTGACATGTAAACAGCTGATGTGAAATTTCCATTCGGAATGATTTGAATCGGTATGAATAAAAGTCAGCATGTAAACGTGGCTACTGAGTGCAGCTTTCGTCCACGTGATGCTCCTCGGAAAGTTTGGTTGGCAGAGTGTGAATGCTGAACCTTTTCAACAAGTCATTTGCAAGTGTTGTTGCGAGGTAGCTCTCCAACTGGTCTTCTTGGTATAATGTGAAAGCACCCTTAATATCGTTGTACTGCAGTGGTCCCCACTGTCATGGCAGTACAATCCCTCGTGCAGAGAAATCTGACTGGGTACGTCTATATGGTGGCCACGGTAATGGGCAAGGTAGTAGGGGTCGGAGAGGGAGAGTGACAGAGACTGGATGGAATAAGTCATACTTCAAAAGTATTGAAGTAAACACAAACAAATCCAAACATATGCTTTTATATGATGTATTTAAATGGCGTGTTGCAGCAACCTCTGTCAGAAGCACGAAATGGCTCCTGAGATGATTGGGCTTGGAGAAAGTATGAAGTGGGTAGGTACTTGCATAATAGGGTGCGGTGTGACGTCCCATCAACAGTTTTCAAAAGCTGCCCATTTTTTAGAGCACATTAACTCACAAAAGAGATTGTAATCAAATCACAAACCACATAGACGACAAATTTCGTCCAAGTCACACATTCACTTTGACTTGAAACAGGGAACTTTTGAAGTACATCTGTGCAATATTAAATCGACAAAAAAAAGAATGTATTTTGTTATAAAAGTCTTGAATATTCTCATGCAACTATACCTTATCATTTGCCAAGACTGGCATATTCGGGCTACTCTTAGCGCTATGTTTCGTGTAACTATTCTTGGCAGTTCTCAAATAATGCCATTTTTCTACACATAAACAGTATTGTGAAAAAATTAGTACACCCTATGGAAGCCTGTTTTCAAACATATTTTGTCATATGGATATTAAATATCAATTTTAACAAATTTGAGAGATTAAAGTAATAGAACATTTTTTATAACTTTCTGTAAAATGTAATTTTAAATATATGCTGTTATTTCTGTTGAGGAATAAATTAGGTCACCCCCACAGTCAATCCCACTTAAAAATGGCTAAATTCACACACAGGTGAGTCACATCGGGTGCACATTATTAGAACATCAATACCCAGTGTTTTAAAAGAGGCTTCACTTATTTAAACCTCACATTTAGTTTGGTGTGCCCCTGACTGTTGAAGTGAGAGAAAACACCATGGTGAGATCAAAGGAGCTGTCTGAAGCCTTAAGAACGAAAAATTCTAAATACTTATGAGTCTGGTATGGGATTTCAAAAGATCTCAAAAGATGATAAAATCAGCCATTGCTCTGTCCGGAAAATAGTCTACAAGTGGAGGACATTCAAAACAACTGCCAACATGCTGAGATCTGGCCGTCCAAGCAAGTTCACCCCGAGAGCAGACCGCAAGATGCAAAAAAGTCTCCAAAAACCCTAAAATGTCATCACGGGGCCTACAGGAGGCTCTTGCTACTGTTGGTGTGAAAGTGCATGCCTCTACAATCAGATAGAGACTTAGACAAGTTTAACCTTTATGGGAGGTGTGCGAGTGAATGTAGGCAAAGACCAGGACTTCTGGAATAATTTTCTTTGGACAGATGAATCTAAAATTGAATTATTTGGACTCCAGAACAGAGTACATGTTTGACGTAAACCAAACAGGAAAGGAAAAGAACGTCATACCAACTGTGAAGCATGGAGGTGCAAGTGTCATGGATTGGGGAAGCTTTGCTACATCAGGACCTGGCCAGCTCACCATCATAGAATCCACCATTAATTCTATTGTGTATCAGAGGGTGCTTGAGGAACATATGAGACCATCTGTGAAAAAATTGGACCCTGCAACATGACAATGACCCAAAACATACCAGTAAATCCAAAATATGATAGTCCTGGAATGGCTGAGTCAAAGCCCAGATCTTTATCCCATTGAGATGCTGTGGGGTGACTTGAAATGGCTGTACATGCAAGAAACCCCTCAAACATCTCAGAGCTGAAAATATTCTGCGTTGAGAAGTGGGCAAACTTTCTTCAGACCGATGTCAAAGACTGGTAGATGTCTACAAAAAGTGTCTTACTGGAGATATTTCAGCCAAACCGGGTAACACTAGCTATTAGATGGTAGGGTGTCCTAACTTTTTCTTCAGTTAGAATATGCATTTTTTGTTGATATATTTGGTTTAATGAATAAAAACAATGTTATTTTTTGTTGTTTACCTGCAATTAAATCAGTCTTTTCCAGAGATAAAGAAAAACAAGATCAGACATGTGTGAACATTTCTTAATAAAGAACTGAATATTTAATGGGGTGTCCTAATTTTTTCACATGAGTGTATTAAAACATAATTATGTTGTATTTAGAGGGGTTTTCTCCTTGTAGCCTAACGAAACCTGAAACTCTTAAATGAAATGAACTGCCATTCAAAATTTATTTGCACCAGTTCGAACGCATTCTCAAAAATGTCAACTAAGCCAAAATACGCTACTTTCAGCTCACATTTGCCCTTAACTATCAAAGAGTCCATGAGCTTTCGTTTATTGAACAAGAACAATAACCCTGGAATATATTATATTTTTAAATGATTGTTTCTGGCCTTTTAATAATAATCATATGAACACTAAAGATCATTCTTTCTATCGCCTCTCATTTAGCCTGTGCTTGCTCCTCACGGTTACACTGCTTTTCTGATACAGTATTTTACGATGCAAAATCAGACATAATAATCATTATCATGTTCGATACATCACATTACACTTTATTTATTTGTACGTATTACTCCTCTTGGAACGCATATGTACAATTAACTGTAACATTTTTGCATTTGACATACAAAATCCTGAGTGCTCCCTGTGAGTACATCAGTTTCCAGCTCAGTTTGTGTGAGCAGTTAAGTTTGTGCCACTTTTTGAATGCACAAACCTTTAGTAAACTTAGGACCTTTGTGCCACAACAGGAGACAAACTTTTATGGAGGGCTGGAAATATACTCTACACACTAACATGCACATCCACAGTGCATGTTGTCTATAATAAAATTACAGCAGCGCATGCTGGATTTATTTTCTGGGGAAATGCACCCCAACGGCACAATGAGCTGACAGATGAAGACAGTGATTTATGTCACAAGTAAGCCTTGTTTTCTTCACCCAAGCCCTTGAATGTATCATGCATAATGAAATCATCGTGGTTGTGTTCAGGCTGCTGTTGCATGAAGTCGCAACAAGAACATGACCTTGAAAAATGACAGTGACATAAGATGAGCATGTTAAGTCCACATCACAGCACAGGGTAGAACAGCTGGTTACCCTGACAAATAGGCTACTACACTGATTGTGATCAGCGTTAAAGACAACAAAGTAGTGTTTGTAGTTGGTTATGTAACAGGAGGAATTATATAAGACCTACTTGGGGAGCACACATGTTACATGTTAGCGTTCCTCCAAATAGATGTCACAATTTAAAGTGTTGGTGTTTTAAAGGTTCAGAACCCGTGAACATGAGAGGTATGGTAATTTTGAGTGAGCCAGTATTGGGATTAGGCTGATGATGAGAAATAATGAGAAGTGTCTTGATGCAACAGAGGGAATGACGTTTGAAGAATATGCTGGAAAATGAGCAAGAACACAGATATGATGAAGATCAATTAAATTGGGCAGCGCATGATCTTAAATGGGCTGTGAATCAAGAACATCTGATGGCAGTGAGCGAGATGAGGTGTGACAGTGGTGGAAAATGACAGAGAGGATGGGGGTTGGGAGAGAAACGAGTGGTTGGACAAGGAAAGAAGAAAGACAGAGGGAGGGCTTAGGCGAGCTTAACCTTGTGGCAGTCTCTCCAGTTCACTTTCAGCTGAGTCATAAACCATGAAAACAAATAAATAAACATGTGGCATAGCATGGTGCTTCATATCTCTTAATGTCATCCGTGACATTGGAAGTTAACACGACGTAAAACAATCAAACATGGACAAGTGGTGACTGTTTCTGGAAGGTTTAAGAACAAGATCGCTTAAAACAGGAAATATTTGAATATAAAGATTTCAAAATGAAGGATTTGGAAAACAAAACAATCCATTTTAATGGTAAAATACAAAATGCACATCTCAAGCATACTGAGGACTAGCTCTCACTTTATTTCCTCAATCATTTGATATAAATGCAATAACAGATGCAATGTTACGTAATGATACAATTGACCCATGTTTTACAAGTTTTTCCTTGCTATTTTTTGTTTTGGTTTATGAGCGCAAACATGAGACACGAAAGCTGTATTATTTCAGCTGATTTAACCCATTCCAAAACTGAAGGCAGTTTGTCATAGCTGAAGATCATGATCTGAGAATGATCTGTCAAACAAAGGGAATTACATGCTGTATATTCAAAACCAAATAGCCTCCATTACCTTAATGCTGACAAACAATGGATAGCTCCATTTGCACAATGGCTAATAATTAGCATCTATTTGATGGTACTATAAAGCAATATGTACTGTATCTGAGCATAGGGTAAATGATGTGGCATCACATGGAGTCGGTCAATATTCCAAGCTGTTCGTTGGGGGTAACTCGGATGGGGCAGGTGACTGCCCTGGGACCTGTTGCATGGATGGTGACCCGTCAACTTTGCCCAAGATGCTATGTGACTAAGCTAAAAGTAGAATTTTGATTTATTATTGCTCACAGGTGATTTTTTTTCTTCATTCTGGGTTGCCCATTACACATTACTTACATTGCTTATACACTCACCTTGCCCTGTCAAATTCATATTAGACCTATCTTTCCTCTTCTTGTCCTTCCTGTGACTGGGTATATCACCCTCTCCACATAGTGTCCCCAGTCAAAGTTGTCGCAAAAAGCTTGCGACGCCATTTACATTGGGTAGCATATATATTAAATGTTATTAAATGTTGTTTTTGTATGACTTATCCCCTTTGTTATTTTCTTCTCTCAGCTCCCCAAACCCTTTTTTGTCCAGTTGCATTCTCGAATAAACAACACAATACAAACAACCAAAATGGGAGTACACCAAACTCCCATGTGGCCCATTTTACCTAGTGTTGCAATGTAGGACGTCCGTCCGTCCATCCGTCCATCCATCCTTTACCCCTTAATTCGAGCAAGGAAAAACTGACTCCATTTGTGTTCAACAACATAAGGGGTCTTTTAAGTCATGTTTTGTCTGGTCCCTCACCTGGGACCTGTTTGCCATGGGTAACCCTGCCTGGAGTGTAAAGCCCCAGACAACATACAGTGCTGCTCGAAAGTTTGTGAACCCCACAGCGATGGTCAGATTTTTTGTAAAAAAAACTAAAATAACCTTATTAAATGTTAAGTTATACCCAAATCCACAATACTGACATTCCAAATAATGGACTGAAACAAAAGAAATAGTTATATTGTCATTCTTTATTTAACAAAAGTGGTTGATTTAAGAAAAACTCAGATATCATGTGTGCAAAAGTATGTGAACCCCTTCAGTTAATAGGATATTGCGCCTGCTTTTGCAGAGATTACCTCAACCTAACGGTTTCTGTAGTGACTAATCAGCCTCTCACATCTACTTTGGGGGATTTTTGCCCATTCTTCCTTGCAGAACGCAGTCAGTTGAGAGAGGTTTGATGGGCGTCTGGCATGAACTGCTCGCTTCAGGTCCCGCCACAGCATTTCAATGGGATTTAGGTCAGGACTTTGACTGGGCCAGTCCAGAACACGAACCTTCTTCTTTTTCAGCCATTCCTTGGTTGTATTGCTGGAATGCTTTGGATCATTATCATGTTGCATGATCCACCTTCTGCCAAGCTTTAACTTCAAAACAGATGGCGTCAGGTTATGTTCTAGGATTTGACATTTTCCTCAGAATTCATGATTCCCTGGACTATGTGGAGTTGTCCAGGTCCTGAGGATGAAAAGCAAGCCCAGATCTTGACATTCCCACCTCCATGCTTCACTTTTGGGAGAAGGTTCTTTTGGTGGTATGCAGTGTTGACTTTTCGCCAGACATGGCGGTTTTGGTTGTGACCAAACAGTTCAATTTTGCACCTACATCAGTTGATGAAAACTCTTTTTAATTTAGTCTCGACAACACAACTGTTAAAAAAACAAAAAAAAACTACTGAATTGATTGATTAGGAAATCAGGTTGAAATAATAGAAAATTCCAAAATGTTGAGGGGGTTCACAAACTTTTGAGCAGCACTGTAGCTCCTAGGATCATTGGGACACGCAAACCCCTCCACCACAATAAGGTGACGACTCAGGGAGGGGTGTAGGACTTATGCAGTATTATTTTTCCTCATTAAAGAGGGGGTTGCATGCAAATTTCACTTTTTTGAACTTTTAATCATACTACTTGTCCTGGGTTTTTTGAGCCAAGGTTTGTTAAATCGACACACCAGAAACCTCGAAATCAGGGCTTCCCAATTACTTTTTTTATGTATGCTGGATGGATTTATCGAGCAGTATGGCCCGGCGTTGTTTGGGTGAGAAAGTGAAAATTGGCTTTTTCTATGCTAATTTTTGAGTTTTGAAATACTTTTCCACACTAAATGGAAGCCTACAGGGATCAAACCCATCTAAGGAAACTCCCAGACATATAAAGTAGAACTGAGTCAAAATCCACCCAGCTGTTTCGGCATCCATAGGGAACAAACACACCCACACCCCGACACGGACCCCACCCCCCAAGACACACATACAAATTTCCATTTATATATAAGTATAGACATATGCAGATTGTCTTTTCCTGGTTTAAAACAAGGCGGAGTGGCTTTCTGAACCGTTCACTTATGTTTAAAAAAAAAATAGTCAAATGTCTCCTGTCTTTTAGTGGGGGCTGCTGAAACGCTCGGTAGTACCTGCCTCTGCCTCTTTACCTGAGCTCCTCCTCTGCTTTGACATGTGCTGAACTGCTCAACTCCCCAGCACCTCACCTCCAATCACCTTGAAGACAAATTGTAGTTTGTACTACATCTTAGCTAACACTTAGTCTACTAGCTAGACTCAGACTACAGTGTTGAAGTAGTTTTTTTTTTTTTTTTTTTTTACCAAGAGATGGTAAAGTTACTCATTGCTGTCTGTAGTATGACTGGGTTATAAACAACCCTCCCTCCGTTGTTGAAATCGATGTGTGCGTGTTCTCATAACAGAAAATAAAGAGTTTTATGCTGCACGTTCAATATACAAGTGGGAGGAAAAACATTCTTGATCAGATAATTTTCCAAAATGTCAACAACGAAATATGTTTTTGGATGCAAAGGAGAGTTTCTTCTTTTTACACTTCCAAAGGACAACGCGCTTCATCAGAAATGGCTGTACTATGAAAACGAAAGAAGACCTTGAAGAGAGAGGAGAGGGGGGGAGCTGGTTCTTAGAGAGACAGTCCCATTTCCAGCTGTTTGAGATGGGCATGATGCAAAAACAAGTTTATATTAAGTTGCCTAGAAAATATGTAGCTTTCATAAATCAACTCAAGTGAAATTGTTACTTGAATGTGCTTTATACCATATGCCTGGAAAATAGGTGATACCCCCCTTTAACTTTTTTACAAAATTTGTTTTGTCGTTGTTTTCTTGTTTTTTTTTAAGGATTTTACTCAGGAAAGATAATGTAAGCTACACAACCTGACAACAGCAGTTGATATAGTGCTAAAATCTGTCTCAATTGAAATTAGCAATACAAAACAAGAATACAATATTTAACTTTAGCAGATCCTGGTTTTGAATTTAAAGTCTGTTTGAGGAAAACATTTTTAAAAATTGATCACGAACCACTTAATGGTTTTGACGATTTTACTGTAGCCTTGAACTGCTCAACACTTTAATTAATGCATTTATTAACACGAAACAGTTTGAGGTTGTACTGGCTTAAATGATGAGACTCACCAGAATAACATCACAATGTGCTACTCTTCTTTTTGATATTTCCAACCACCTGCCTGTCCCTGCCATGTGTGATAACAAAAGAAACATATTGACAGACAAGTGAAAAGTGATGAATATGTGAAGTAGTTTGAGAACAACTTTATAATCCAGGATGTAAGTGGCTTGCAGACAGTGACTGAAAGGAAGTTATTTCTTAAAGTACTTACATTACTAAAAAAAAAAAAAAAAAAAGTGAAAGCTCAACAAACAAATGGTCCTTGGATTATAAAAGTGTAAAATAACTATGAAAATGTGAAAACAGTTCACTGTAGCCACATGACGGTATTAAAAATGTAATAGTAGGCATTGCAAAACATTATCAAATAGAAACGGAAGCAGCTGATATGTTAACATATATACGGTGGCGCCACAAAGCCGCCAATATTTTCTTTAAAGGGAAAATGCAGGCTTTTTAGAGTAAATTTATAATACTTTTCTACTCCATTCATGATCGCCAATGCCCTGATGAGTACACAGAGCTCTTACATTAACTGAGAATCCCACAAAAAGCCCTTTTTCCTGTGCACATCCACGCGCATCCCCGTGACAGCAGCGCTGTTTCTCCAAACCTCGGCCAAGTCTCTGCTTGGCAAAAATACTTTTCTAACCCACTTAAGACTTGCTACTAACTGTTTTTATATTTCCTGTGCTGATTTTATGGGCCAAACGTTCGTTGCATTATGTTTGTGCTCGTACAAGCATGCGCACCATGTAATATACGAGCTGTAGTTACGTTTTATGTGGCAATTGCGAGTAAAAAAATGATTACCTCCGTATAGTCCCTTTACCAGCTAATATTACTTTAAGTCCTAGTATTAGTATAGTAGTATAATTAAATTTGTAGCATCTGACAAAACGCTTGCATTCTGAAATGTAATATAACATTCCAACAACGCATGAAAGTGACAAAATGAACCGATAAACTTCAATACAACGTGAAGAATATTGTAAATATAATACTTTATTAGTTTTGAATTGGATAAATTGTAACTTCTAGTAACCTATTGACCTTAACAGTCAATATTGACTCCCAAAACTGTTAATATTATATGTTAGCGGGGTATGCTTTGTTTACGTACACAGTGGTACCTCGACATACAAATGCATCGACATATGATCCTTTTGACATCCGGCGTAAAATTTGACACATCATTTGACTTTACGTTTGACAACCTGCTCGAAATCCGCCGATTTACAACAGCAGCTGTTTCATTGCTTTCCCGCAGTCAGTGAGAGAAATCATCACGGGTCCCAAGAAGGTTAGTACAGGTGGTGGAAAAAAAGGAATAAAATGACTCTTAATATTGAAATTAGGATGGAAATGATAGAAAAATATCAGCATGGTGTGTGCGTCAGTGAACTGGCTCGACAATACGACCGGAATTTGACGATCTCCACGGTCCTCCTCCTCGGGTTCCACCTGTGCTCTCCAGTCTCAATAAACTAAAGTGACAATAAAAACGCTTTTTTATTTCCGATCTATTATTTTTATTATTATTGTAACAGTGACAAGAAAGTTGCCAGCCTCGTCAGCCTCATCGTTTTTTAATCATTTATTTCAAAACTTGTGCAACACAACATGGCTACTGTCCGCAAGCTGACGCCAACAACAACAGAACATGAAAAGAGAAAGTAACAATGTCCCACTCTTTGCACCTCTCTCACTCTTGTCAGTCACATAGTGCGTTCAGGAACAGCATGTAAAATGTAACCGCCACATTAAAACCCTATCCGTTACATTATTATTATTATTAATCTGATTTGTAATGGCATATCCCAAGCAACATATCACTTTTGTTTATTAATTTTCATGACATTAGCAATTGTTGCTAGGTGGGTCAAGCTCCCGTCCCTAATAGTAAATGAATGGAAATAGTGAACGAACGAGATGTTTACTGAGCTAAACCTACCAATTCTGTCTGAAAATGATGTCTCTGGTGCCAAATTCACTGGTAAAGATGTGGAAGAACATACAAATGTTCAGTTAAAGAGATGGCTTGAGTGTCGAGGGCTGAAAAAGACAGGAAAAAGAGCTGAGCTGATCCAGAGTTAGCTTTTTTAGCAACACCTATTTCTTGTGTGCGTTGCCTTACGCCACTGACAAAGAGATTCTCCTGTTTCAACAATATATCATTTATCACCATATGCCTTTCTTATATATTATATCATCTGGTTGTCTTACGTCTTTGACCGTTCTTGGGGGCAATTTACATTGCTATTTATGTGTAGCGATCACAAATGCAACTCAACTTTTTCCCTGACACACACACTTGCCAACGGCCAGGAGAATAAAGAGTAGAGATTAAAATGTTATATATTGAAATTTAAAATGAATGAATGAATGAATCCAGTCAGCAAGGCATTTATAGAATTCAACTGTTTGCAGAGGCTAGCACTAAAATCACCAGCTAAAATAGCTTGGAAAAAGGACATCTCTGGGCATTTTCAATGCACATTTTCTTGCAAACCAGATGAAATGACATCAAAGGTTATGAAAAAATATTTTAATTGGAAGGTCACCTTAACACAGCTATTATTTTGAGCATGATTAGGCAGGGTAAGTCTACTTGCTTTTCGGTGGGGGTGGCGTGGCTCAGTGGTAGAGTAGGTGTGGGTTCAATTCTCCGCCCTGATGAACTCACCTGAGTGTCCTTGAGCAAGATACTGAACCCCACGTTGCTCCTGGTGCTGCGTCACCAGTAGGTGGATGGCGAGATAGTGTAAAGCGCTTTGAGCACCTTGAAAGGTGGAAAAGCGCAATATAAGTATAACACCATTCTGTTTATGTTATTTACTGTTTGTCTTTCTTTTCAATTTATTCACACAATTTAATGAAAGGCTTTTTGATCAAGTGGATTCTTTGATGATGGTGGAAACAGAATGCTGATTGTGAAGCTTGGAATAGATCGATTTCATTTACGACAAGCCTGACATTAACTTTGTTTGCAAGTTAAGTTTTACGTTTGAAATATTTTCAGAGGCAAGCAAAACAAATGAATCCTTTGAGATAGAAAATTAACATTATCCTTGGTGCATTTGCAATATTATTTATGCACCTTTATGTTTATGTCCTGCTCAACGCTCTTTCCCATTCAGCATTTATTTGTGTTAAATCTGGACTGAGAAGAATTTTCTTTTGTTAATCAAACCATTAAGCGGACTTTAAAGGAATCTTTCTAATAAACGTTTTGGAATAGACAGGTCTATAATTTGATGCTGCTTGTATCTGGCTTTTTTTCTGAGAGGTTGTAGTTCTCAATGTTAAATATATAAATATATTTTTTAATTATACATAACAGTATTATATTCACAAATAATTTCTTTAGTTTCAGGTCTTCGTTTTCCTTGGTGGAAAGTATGACATTTTCACAGGGTCAGTGAAGCAAACTAATTGAAACAAATTTGCTGCGGTGCTATAGGGGTACAAATGAGGAGCCCTTGAGTGTATATGCATGCGTGCTTCTCTGTTTGTCAGCTGTTTGGCTAATAGAAGGCACTCAACCACTCATCATGAAGACGTGACAGAAAGATGACATAAAACTCCATATTTAAAAATGTATGTTCCAGTTTCCTGTAACTCCACCAACTGCCACTGGTTGCTGAATGAAGTGGGTAAAAATACTGATACTAACTAATACAATATGTTGCCTGGAAAGTGACCTTACCATGTAGGGACCAAGACCAGTGAGTTGATGATTTGTACTTATCATGTTGTCATTTCTGCTTTATTTTCATCTAGTGGTGGTTGGCATTTTAGTCTGTTGAATTGTATTTTGTTGAGACTAGCCAGTGGTGGAAAATGGTTGGACATGAATATCTTAGAAGAAACAGAGCTTTAGTAAAATTCTACTAATCCAAAAAGACAAAAGGAATCATTAGAAAACCTTAGGAGAAAAAAAATTGGGCACCCCAGCAGGAAAAGAAAAAATCAATATTTAGTAGATATTCCTTTTCACTGCGGGGCAGAAATCCTGTTTAACAACCCAAACACACACACATTCTTTTAATTTGTTCTGCCCATTAGTTTTATAAATTTCAAGACTGCTGTATTTTCACATTCTGCAGAAGCTGGGAAAAAAAAAATAAAAAGATGAGTAGCGATTGAAAATATAGAGGTTGGACACATTTGAGTTGCATTTTTCTATTAAAATTGATCAGTCTAAGGCTTCAAAGAATCGTAACGCCTAGATTTTCCCTTACCAAAGGCAATTGTCAGCCCTCAAAAATCATTTTTTTGATTGTGTTTACTACAGATGTGCTCCCATCCACCAAACAGTCAATTACGAGATCAGTTCTATGTCTGCATCCAGTTTGCAAGAGCTCAGCAATCTGTAGGCTTCTTAAACTACTGCTACTTAGCCCGACAATACTTAGCTAAACTACTTAGCCCGACAGAATCACAACGTCTTGTCTCGTGTGGGACATATCTACTTACTACTGATGTGGCGTCTCGATCAGACACCTCACGACCACGTCGTAGGAAGTTTGGAGTTTCTGCTTCTCGTGCCGTAGTGTGCAACGTCTTGGCCTATGTGTTTGGCTTGTTATTTGTTGATGAGTATTGACCAATCGTTTAACTTTGTGATCGACGTGTACCTCTTGTGCACTCTCTATCACTTTATATGCATTTTTTCTCCCTGAGAATGCAGATGTTGGCGATGTGTGACACTTAGACGTTCCTCCACCTCACGCTGACGAAGCCCATTTCCTGTCTTTGCGAATATGTACATCCGAACAGAGCGGATGACCGTCACTACTGTGATGTGAAGTGCCTCCCTCGCTATTACTGATCGACAGCTGCTCTTTGCGGCAGTGCACAATGATCGGGACAGCTCTGGTCCTGTGGTATGATAACTTCATTGTCCATTCAAAGACACTGTGATATCATGACACATTGTCTATAATCTGGCACTGCGATCACCGGGCACCACCAAAAAAAAATTGAAGTCTGAGGAAGGTGTAAGGTTGCTGCAACTTTTACAAACAGTCTAAATCAGACATGTCCAAAGTCCGGCCCGGGGGCCAAATGCGGCCCGTGGTCAAATTTCATCCAGCCCACAGCCTTTATCATAAAATCAATAACGTCTGGACTGCACACAGACTAGGCCTGAACGATATTGGAAAAAACTATTGTTGCGATTTTTTTGGGGTGTGCAATATATTGCGATATTATATTGCGATAGTAATAAATTTAAAAAATAATAATAATAATTAAAAAAAAAAAATATATATATATATATATATATATATATATATATATATTAATATATATATATATATTTTAAAAAAAAAAAAAAATTTTTTAAAGAAATGTTCACTAGATGACTTGAATAGCTGTTTGGAAATACTTTGCATGACACACCGTGACCACAGTGTATTCATATAATACCGTTTCATTAGTGAATGATTAAGATTGCTGTATGAAGGGATCCAGGAAGCCATGTCTGCTCAAAATAGATAATTTATTGAACACAATATTTGACACTTCAACAGCAGCAAATATATTACATGACAAATAAAAGAGCAGGTGCATTCGTCCCCCAAGTTTTTGACAAAATATAACAATAAATAAAAACTTCTGTAAAATAACAAAAGTTGTAAACATATTTGAACAAAAATATTAAATATGACAAATAAGAGTTGTTCACAAACTATAACAATAAATAAAAACCTTAGTAAAACAACAATAAAGTTGTCAACATATTTTAACTTAAATATTAAATCTGTCAAATAAAAGTGCAAGTGCATTAATCCCCTGAGTTGTTTGCACAAAATATAACAATATAAAACTGTAAAACTGCAACAAAGTTTTAAAAATATTTAAACAAAAATATTAAGTATCAAAACTTTATGTGCAGCTGTACTATAGTTATTTGAAAAATACGATTTACAATTAATTTAAATATAAAAGAAACAAACTCAATTCAGCTTGTAAATAATTGAACTGAATAACTGCAAATAACTGTGATGAATAACAGAACCATTTTAACTCCCAAATTTCCTTCCTTCCTGATAGCTGTCACATGAGTAAAAAGAAAAGACATTCCTGCAGCTGTGTTATGTATTTGTCTGCATATCGTCCACCTTCCTTGCTCAGCAATTCTCAACTGGGTCTCATAGGTTTTTGGCCAAGACTACTAGTTTATCCACCATTGCAGGCTTGAGACAAGAACGTTGGCACGTAGCAATGTTCCCACCTGGACTAAAAAGCCTCTGATGGGAGGCTCGTAGCAGAAATGCATAGATACCTGCGTTTTAAATGGTCCCATATGTTCGACGGATTACTTCTTGTTGAGGCAACCACGGCGAGGCACTGTCAACAAGGCGGTTTTTTGTTCCTTATAATCTTGTCGATAGCCAAAATACTTCCAAAACTCCTTTTGGAGACAGTCTTCCCTATTCAACGTGTTGCTTGCTTTCACTTTGAAAACGGCCCCTCCTCCCTCCGCTCTGCTGTTCGGCCCCTCCTCCCTCCACTCCGCTGTAGCAGGGGAGGGGGAGGAGCCGATGACTGCGAGTTGGAGGGAATGAGAGGCTGTCCTTCCTGCTCCTTCCTCAAAACAAACGTTAGTGGATTAAAAAAAGTGAAATGAAAAAACTATCGCACGTCCTTGCGATGGGACTATTGCGCATGTGCACATCGCGATGGCGATGTTTAAACGATATATCGTTCAGGCCTAACACAGACTTAATAAATTGGTCAGCAGTACTGCTACCAGCATATGAAGTAACTTACACACTAAATGCTGCTCCTCATTTACCCACTAAAAGGAAGCAGCACTATAAGCAACATTATCCCGTGTGACCCTTTACTCTCAATTTTCTAAAATGGCGACAATCAACAAAAATGACCAATGACTGCGACGGCCGATGCTTCAATGATAGATGGAAATTTCTTCACTAAAATACACAACAACTGTGTCTGCCTCATTTCCCTAGAGACAGTCGCTGTTTTTAAAGAGTTCAATGTGAGGTGATATTACGTAGCGAGAAATTGAAGCAACTTGAAGCTAATTTAATTTTACAGCAGCAGTATTTCGCAAGAGCCTGAGCGTCAAAAGAGAACGCCACAAAGGCTAGTGGCAGGATTGTTGAAATGATAATTTTAAAAATAATAAAGCAAATGTGACACACAGAATGGCTTACTAAAATTTGCTTAAATATATTGTTCTACGTAAATGACGTCAGCCAAGGTCGGCCCCCCACATTTTTACCACACCAAAACTTGCCCCCTCTGCAAAAAGTTTGGACACCCCTGGTCTAAATTAACGATGCCTAAAACAAAAAAACAAACAAACAAACAAACAAACAAAAAAAAAAACGTTACAAATCTCAAATGAGTCATGACAAAATCAGAAATAAGACAAGGATATGCATTGGCAATTCATTCGATCAGTGGAGACAACTTAAAATGAAGAAAGGACTGACGAAAGACGCAGAAGTTTTAATTTACCACAATTTCTCCTTGACATCTTTTGATTTACTTTTGATTTTTCCTCTATTACTTTCTTGTATGGTAAAATGACATTTGGAATTTGAACAAAGTTGGCATGCCCGTGCTACATGGTGAGCATGAGGGTCCATTGACCGGGGCAAAGATAGCGTCTGTACTCGGTTTGGTGTGTTGGTTGGTAAATGAAGTAAAATAGATTGAGGAATAAAATGTTTTTTTGTGGATGTTGTCAATGTATTACCCTAAGATATATTTATTTGCCAGTGTGTTTAAAGGTTGAAAAAAGTAGTTCAAAAATTACCAATCCCGTCACGGCGATAGAAACTAACCTGGAGCTTGGCCCCTTTTATCTTATTTTTTTTTTATTTACTTCACTTAATATGTTAAGTTAGTCATTCATTAACTTAACCCCAGTGCAATTTGAAACCTTGACGTTTGAAGACTAGCATGTACAATTAGAAATTCTGATGGTTGAAAACTAGCATGTACTCGTTTTATTTTTGGCATGTAATAAACAGATTACATGCTGTATTTTCACACGATCATTGCTACGTTAGTGTGGAGTTTGTTCACCACCATCTTTTCTGATTGAAATGCAACAAAGGACTCGTCGCTTGCGACTGGATGTTCTTTCGTCAAAGCTTTATTCTCCATTGTGAAGCACATATTTGGCAACCCAAAGACGAAAGGGCTTTTGTGCTCTTCAATATTGTGAACCTAGTCACAGTACCATTTTTGGCAACCAATCTTACATATGTCTACTTTAATTAGATATAAAATTTGCCATTTTTATTACTACTACTTAAAATAAATAGGCGTCCTCTGACCAGTTCCTCTTTTAATCTTCTCATTTTTCATGTCCTCTGTGTGGGCTCAGGGCAAAAAGGATTATAAGGAGGGATGTTTTTGATGAAAAGCAGATAAATGTCATGGTAAGATTTGAGTAGAAAGATTTGGAGCAGGAATCAATTATCCATGAAACTGAAAAAAATGCAGTTATGGAAACTAAACCTATGGATGGGAAAAATTTTGCTGGGGTGACAGCTGGACATCAAATTAGATCACAATCTCAAAATAATTACAAGATCATTTCTGCTGAATGCCTCTTGTACAGAGGCGATATAAAGAGTAACCCAATCTTATGACAATGTAGCAGGGAAAATAATGAAACTTTATCAACTTGATGATGTCTGATTTGGGTAATTTTCTACCTGTATGAGCTCAGCAAAGCAGAAAATTCCAAACATTGGCAGGTCCCGCCACAATGAATTTTACTAACAGGTGGACCATTAACAATGTATTTTTTAAATGAAAATGTAAAGTCAAAGTCATGGCTTAATATAGAATTGGCACATACACAGCATTGTTTCCCACTCTGGTACAGTAAAATACAATTATAGGGCCAACACAGATACTATATTTGTATGCCTAACATACAGCTTTAAAGCATATTACTTATTGACATATTACTCATTGAGTCATTACTCATATATCAAGACTTGACAACATCAAAAAAGATTAGTATCTCTCACATTAGCATTTGATGAGCAATCCATTACATTATAATGTGTTATTATAAGTGTTTCCTCAATATTAGATGGGAAACAAAATTCTTTTAACATTGCTCTGGAAGAAAGCAAATGGATTTGATTTTAATGTTAATGTGACATCCTGTTTTATAATAATGTTAATGTTATGCTCTGTTTCTATAAGAATTGCAGAGGAAAAATATGTCATCATTCCAAAATCAATTATTAGTAAACAAGTTTATCCTTACGAAAACCTCATGACATTGACATCATCAAATTGTGTATACAGGATGAGACTTAGGCTTTTAGGATAGGCAGATGCATCGTCAGCAGTGGTCGGGGGCGGGGGGTGCTTGAGTTTGGTAGGGGTCATTAGTTGTTAGTATGGGTGGATGTTGGGAGTGAAAGACATATGATCTTATCTCTGAAACATATGGGCCACTGAAGTGTTGTAACGTGTACTGTATATGAAGAAAGATGCAAGTTCAGCATTGAGCCTCCCATGATATACAGTACCTGCATTGTATTGTATATTCATCAAAGCATACACACTCTGAATCACACGAGTGCACTGGATACTTGTTGTCGGGCCATTTTTGTCTCAGTCTCCTTCCTGAAGCTCATGTTGCTCCTTATGTGTATACAGTGCTTTTTTATGGGGAAAAATGGTGCACAATGCCCATGGTCTTAAATAAACTATACACCTGAATAACTGCATTAGTCTCTATAAATGACTGCCTCATGTTCTTTAATAAAATTAAAAGTACAAGAGCAGCACAGCACAAAACAATTGGTTTTATTTTTTCCTGGATATGTTGCTGTTTAACCTGGCTAAGTGTTGTAGTGCAGTTTGTGGAGGAATTCCTTTTGTGCACGCCAGACCTGCTAGGCTGTTTAAATAACAATCCTACATCTGTCAGTATCATGAAAAAAACACAGGCACAATAAAAACACATAAAAATGAGAAAATACTCTTTTGCAATAAATGTGTTCGATTTTTTTTTTTTTTTTAATTTGGAAGAGGGATGTGGCATCTGATCCGTCCTAATTACTTTAATATCCGTCCTAATTACTTTAATGCAGAATGTACAATGATTGTGATTCCCTTGAATGAATGGCACTATTGTACATAAATGCAACCCATTTTGTCACTTGTATTTCCCAAGTGCCACAGGCTCAGCCCTGTGTGTGCTTTGCTTAAAGACTCTTAGGAGGCAAGTCAAGACTTTAAAACCTGTGATTTATTGTTTAATTTCACCGCTTTCTGAAGATTATTCCACACTGGCTTGTATACACCTGCATGCATGATTTAGGCCTTGAAGAAGATTTTTCCAGAGGGCCATTGTTCTTTAATGAAGCCCATATGAACAGGAAGCATTTTATTCTTCGGCATTCTAGTTCTATAGCCCTTCCTCCATTCCTTCTTTTCTTTTATCTACTGAAAGACAGAATTGACCCTGGCTCACTTGACACGTTACTGAACATATGTTAGACATAATGTATGCTAAATGCTGATCAATTTTCAAATTGTTTGCCTCCCAAAGGTACATAAATATATGTTACTATTGGTATTTTTTTAGAATAACTTTTTCCTCGTGGATTGTTTGAGTAACTGGTTTGAGTAATTGGTGTAAATACAGCGGCGTGCACAGCGTGATAGCACCCGAGGCAGTTTAGACGGTTTAGATGGTAATTTCTAGATGAGTGCAGAAAAGTTGATTTGAGAATGTGCGTGCAGTGGGTAGTGTTTACATCTGATTGTAGCCACTATCAATCACCTCTCAGTTGTTTTAAATGTGGTGCACTCACAGTCTAGATTGGAGTCATGGCAGCAATCTTTGTGGGATCCTTGCGTGATTTGGTCATTGTCCCTGCTCTAGCTATCCTTTAGCAACAAACAGTTTGAACAAGTATCCTTATTAAATACAGTATGAGGTAGTGATAACTGCTAGTGACCTAAATACTGTATGTACTGTAGGTGGTGCTTGGTATCTGTCTGCCTGCATCTCAGTCAAATTAACCAAAATCACTTCAGACCAGTGGTTGACTTCTATTCTGAGCATGTGCAAATTTAAGATCAACTTTCTGCCACCGAGCTGTCACATTGCCAGTGACAAAGACTCCATCTTTTGTGCTGGAATGCTTGGCTCAGACTGGTTTCCCAAGTTGATAAGCATGCACACAGTTTTGTCCTTGTACGAAAATGAAGATACACTGTATACGAAAACTGAGCCCTAAAATGTATAGATTTTTTACTTTTCAGAATGTGATATCAATTAAAATTAAAAGAGGCAGTAATCTGTTATCTGTTGAGCAATAATCCTACGCTTCCTTGATTTCTCATATCTGTCTGAGTTTTTGCCACTTCTGGAAGGTAACTCCTATGAGCACCCTGTTTTATCTCACAATCTGTCGAATTCCTTATTTTGTTCTCTTTGTTGTTGAAGGTGGAAGAGGCTTTTTTCCCCCTGCAAAATCATCTGCAAGAGTTTTTGCAAATCTCTTGAACTCCACCCTAACAAGTGACACAAAACTGGGGATGTGTGCTAGCTATGAGTGCCCCCAGATATATACTCTAGAAATGAAAGTCACTTTGTCACACGTTCCTTTTCTGAGTGTTTGATTTTCCTTGGGTACAGCTGTTTCTATCAAATTAAATTAGAGATGACACAAGATTAGACCAGAGAGGGCCAACATTTTTCACATATCATTCTGCTCATTTACTACGTACTGTCAGACATGGAGGGTCTAAGGATGGGGGATACCCAGGACTTGAATTTATATATTCATCTTTGTTGCTTCATTTGCTGTTTCTGATTGTGTATCATGTTGCCTCTGCAAAGCCCTTTGAGACAACATTGTTGTGATCTAGGGCTATACAAATAAAACTGAATTGAATTGAATTGAATAGATAATATACTAAGTATTAAATAATTATTAGGAAAAATTGACTTACAGTATGTGTGTGACTGCAAAATAAGAGATACTAATGACCTTGCTAGTCACTCAATTAACTTGACAACTGATGCGTAGCATTGCACATCCACAACATTTTGAAATTTAATGTATCACTCAGACACAGTGGCATAGAAGAGAATATTTGAAATGAGGTTCTAACCTTATACCCGTGACACTGTATTACCAAAAAAGTATTTGACCCAAACAGTCACTAACTGTAGACTGCTTCTCTTTTAGAAAACAAGTGAGCCTCTGAGTCAGATGATCAGACACTGCTAGGGAAAGCCTAGTTCACACATGCGGATAATCAAGAGGAGCCTTATTTCACCCCTTCAATCAAAGTCTGCAAATGCCTTGATAGATATCTGTAAATATAGTATATGATATGTAAATATGTTAAATATTTACCGGGCGTTAGATTTTCCTGTGCATGAATTACTGCCTAATGTCTTGCTTGATAAAAAAGACAGCTGACAAATATGTTTGTCATTGTAACGAATTGAATGTCCTTGCCTGCACTGTTCTGTCACTCAGCAGAAAGCTACCCAAAGGAAGAAGTATTTCACCAGCAGCAATATTTCAGTAAGATCAGAATCTTGTCTGTCTGACCTTCCCTTGTTAACCCCCAATTTCTGCATGGAACAGGAATTTAACCAAGAAGACCCTTAGTCATTATTTCCTCCCTAGGGCTAAAGAGCTATTGGCAATTTGGCATCCATCCATCCATTGAATTTTTGTCCTCATTAGGCATTCATTCGCTTGTAAACACAATACTAACAGTATTTGCTCACGGGAGTGTAGTCATTAATATTCCAGTGCAGTTTTTCCCAAACTGTATTGAGCCAAGGCACATGTGAATTGCTTATTTGAAAAACAATCTTACAAATTGCAAGTAAGTTATCAAAAGTTCACTTATTGGATGTATTCAGTTGAACACTATGCTGTTCATATGAATGACAACAAGTTGCTGTAGATCTTTATCTTAAATCTTTAAAATAATATTTTTCAGATCGATGAAGAAGCAAACTCTTGGGAGATGGAATGTCACCTCTCTTGCGGGGAAGAAGTCCGTGTGAGGCATAGAAGTTCCGTCTAGATATAGTCGGACTCACCTCCACACAGTATGGGTTCTGGTACCAATCCTTTCGAGAGGGGTTGGACTTTCTTCCACCATGGAGTTGCCCACGGTGAGAGGCGCAGAGCAGGTGTGGGCATACTTATTGCCCCCCAGCTTGATGCCTGTACGCTGGGGTTTACCCCAGTAGACGAGAGGGTAGCCTCCCTCCGCCTTCGGGTGGGAGGATGGGTATGACTAGTGTATGCGATTACGTACCAAACAGCAGCTCAGATAATCCACCCTTTTTGAAGTCCTGGAGCGCTCCCGCTTGGGACTCCCTCGTTCTGCTGGCGGACTGTAACACTTACATCGGCAATGACAATGAGACCTGGAGGGGCGTAAGAGGGAGGGACGTCCTCCCCCGATCAGAACCTGAGGAGTGTTATGTCATTGGACTTCTGTGCTCGTCACGGATTGTTGATAACGATCACCATGTTCAAACATAGGGGTGTCCATATGTGCACTTGGCACCTGGACACCCTAGGCCGCAGTTCGATTATCGACTTTGTTGTTGTGTCATCGGATTTACGGCTGCATGTTTTGGACACTTGGGTGAAGAGAGAGGCGGAACTGTCAACTGATCACCACCTCGTGGTGTGTTGGCGCCGATGCTGGCCAGACCTGGCAGGTCGAAACGTATTGTTTAGGGTCTGCTGGGAATGTCTGGCAGATTACCCTGTCAAAAAGAGCTTTAACACCTACCTCCTGCAGAACGTTTCCCTTGTCCCGGGGGAGGTGGAGGACATTGGGTCCGAGTGGGCCATATTCCACAACTCCATTGTTGAGGTGGCCGATCTCAGCTGTGGCCGTAAGGTGGTTGGTGCCTGTCGTCGCGGCGATCCCCGAACCCACTGGTGGACACCAGTAGAAAGGGATGCCTTCAAGCTAAATACGGTGGTCTACCAGGCCTTTTTGGCCTGTGGGACTCCGGAGGCAGCTGACAGGTACCAGCTGGCCAAGCGGACTGCGGCTTCGGTGGTCACCAAGGCAAAAACTCGGACATGGGAGGAGTTTGACGAGGCTATGGAAAACGACTTCCTAATGGCTTCGAGGAAATTCTGGTCCACCATCCGACGTCTTAGAAGAGGAAAGCAGTGCGCCATTAATACTGTATAGTGGAGATGGGGTACTGCTGACCTCGACTCCGGATGTTGTGAGTCAGTGGGGAGAATACTTCGAAGACCTTCTCAATTCCACTGACACGCCTTCCTTTGAGGAAGCAGAGTCTAGGGACTCCTTGGTGGGCTCTCCTATCTCTGGGGTTGAAGTCACGTAGGTGGTTGGAAAGCTCCTCGGTGACAGGGCACTGGGGGTCGATGAGATCTGCTCAGAATAGCTAAAGGCTCTGGATGTTCCGAGGCTGTCGTGGCTGACACGCCTCTACAAAATCGCGTGGACATTGGGGACAGTGCCTCTGGATTGGCAGACCGGGGTGGTGGTCCCCCTTATTAAGAAGGAGAACCTAAGGATGTGTTCCAATTATAGAGGGATCACACTCCTCAGCCTCCCTGGTAAACTTTATTCAGGGGTGCTGGAGAGGAGAGTCTGTTGAGAAATCAAATCTCTGATTCAGGAGGAGCAGTGTGCTTTTCATCCCGGCTGTGGAGCAGTGGACCAGCTCTACACCCTCGACAGGGTCCTACCAGTCTACATGTGTTTTGTGGATTTGGAGAAGGCTTTCGACCGTGTGCCTCAGGGAGTGCTGTGAGTGGGTATCTCCAGGAGTATGGGATACCCAGTCCTTTGGTGAGGGCTGCTGGGTCCCTGTACGACCGGTGTCAGAGTTTGGTCTGCATTGCTAGCAGTAAGACAAATTCATTCCCAGTGAGGGTTGGACTTCGCCAAGACTGCCCTTTGTCACCAATTCTGTTTATAATTTTTAAGGACAGAATATCTAGGCGCAGCCGAAGCGTTGCTGGGGTCCGGTTACGTGGCCTTAGCATTGCATCTCTGCTTTTTGCAGATGATGTGGTGCTGTTGACTTTATCAAGCCGTGACCTCTAACTCTCACTGGAGCAGTTCGCAGCCAAATGTGAAGCGGTCAGGATAAAACTCAGCACCTCCAAATCCGAGACCATGGTCTTCAGTCGGAAAAGGGTGGCGTGCCCTCTCCAGGTTGGGGAATGAGATCCTGCCCCAAGTGGAGTATTTCAAGTATCTTAGGGTTTTGTTCACATATGAGAGTAGACAGGAGCAAAATCGAAAGGCGGATCGGTGCAGCGTCTGTATTGATGCGGACCTTGCACCGGTCTGTAGTGGTGAAGAAGGAGCTGAGCTGAAAGGGTCTCGATTAACCAGTCGATTTACGTTCCGACCCTCACCTATGGTCACGAGGTGTGGGTCATGGCCGAAAGAACAAGATCCCAGATACAAGCGGCCAAAATGAGTTTCCTCCGCAGGGTGTCCAGGCTCTCCCTCAGAGATAGGGTGAAAAGCTCGCTCATCCGGGAGGCACTCGGTGTCGAGCCGCAACTTGGGGGGACAGAGCCTTCTCCGTTGCTGCTTCCTCCCTTTGTAACTCACTCACTAAACCCATCCGCACCAGTTCTGACTTTCCTACCTTCAAAAATAGTTAAAAACTCACCATTTTAAACTGGCGTTTAATTCATAATTTATTTTCTTTATTGTTTTGTTCTGCTCACGTTGTTTGCTGCTTTTGTTTTAACTGTAAAGCATTTTTGAGCATTGTTAAAAGCGCTCTGTAAAAAAAAAAAAAAAAACTATTATTATTTATTATTACTCCTCCACATTGAGAGGAGCCAGTTGAGGTGACTTGGATATCTGTTTTGGATGCCTCCTGGACGCCTCCCTGCAGAGGTGTTCCGGGCATGTCCCACTGGAGGGAGGCCCCGGGGACGACCAAGGACACACTGGAGGGACTATGTATCTCGGCTGGCCTGGGAACACCTTGGGACCAGAGCAGCTGGTTGAAGTGGTTGGGGAGAGGGAAATCTGGGCTTCCCTGCTAAAGGTGCTGCCCCCGCGACACGACCCCGGATTAAGCGGTAGATGATGGATGGATGGATGGATGGATTAAATATTGATTAATTTTAGGCTGCACACTTGTAGGTCCTTAACACTATTGTGTAACCTGGATTCTTTGCAGAAACCATAGCATGGTATCCATCTACTCATAGACCAATTCAATCTATGCCTGTTGTTAGTGTAATACAAGGTTGTCCCACGGACGGCTCGCTAAGGAGGTAGCATAAAACAAGCCACACAAATGTACAAGTGGACACAAATTTATTTATAATAATAAAACTCGCAATGAATATATACAGAATGCCGACGACGCGTGACTTCAGGGTAAGCCGAGGCCAAAACAACAAACAAAAGGAACTACACTTAGACCCCACCCGTTAACTAAACCCTGATCATGTAAAAGGAACAAAGAAAAGACAGCCACTAACCTAACTTCCTACGCTATACAAAACAAGAGAAAACGGGTTGAACAGGAATGGCGACTTACCCCTACTTGCTTCAGTGCTCTTATTTACAGTGGTGAACAAAAACGATCCAATAACGAATAAACACAAAAGACCTCACCGAAAAAGCAGGAGTGTTTTAAACTAGCGATCAAATGCAAACGAGAGTGAATGGCGAGCAAACAGCTGGCGAGGAGGACCGCGGCAGAATGCTGTCAAATGCAACCTCACAGAGCGTTGACAGCGGCAGGTTTAAGAAGCTTGGCGCCTTTTTTCGTGGCCAATCAGTGGCGGCAACGTCGTCGGTCCGTCCTGCGTCGGTCAGCTGTCGTCACAGTGGGAGGGGAAGCAGCCAGCTGGTGGAGGTGACGATCAGCTGACAGGACGAGTCTCAGAAAATTAACTATAGGGGCCAAGGGCCGTCACAAGGTTTAAAATAACAAAAACATAAACTAAATGCTAGTTTATTTAGACACACTAAGGAAATGAAACCTGCAATCAGCAGATGTCAGATATTGATATACCACTCTCATATCTCAAATACTGGATGTGTCCAACTTTAGATGATAGGCATACTGTATGAGGTCATGAGTGACAATAAAGGTGTAATTATGCAGAAATTATAAAATAATTCTTTATTGATCCCCCATAGAGGAAATTCGGCTGGTGCAGCCAAAGCAAGCAGTCAGACGTATAAAGTATTAAAACATAAAAAAAAAAAATAATAATAAAATAAAAACTATATAAAAAGGTATATACTCGGTATATACCATTAAAATCAGTTCAAGTGCAATCTAAAGTGGCTTGGTGAATATAACTGCTATGAAAAACTTGCAACAATACTGTTCATGCAGCAAGTCTTGCAGTTGAATAAATTGTGCAGCACAATGATGGAAACTCATCAGAGAGCGAGAGAGAGAGAGAGAGAGAGAGAGAGAGAGAGAGAGAGAGAGAGAGAGAGAGAGAGAGAGAGAGAGAGAGAGAGAGAGAGAGAGAGAGAGAGAGAGAGAGAGCGAGAGAGAGAGAGAGAGAGAATAAAAATGTCAATCATAGTGTTACTCTTGCTATTAAATATTATTCCTTTAGTGGTAAATCTGAAGCTGGAAGGTGTTTATGTCTAACATATAAACAAGGCATATGTTACATAGTAGTATGATGCATCATAAATTAAGCCATTATTAAGTATCTATGGTGTACCAAAAAGACATGAGATGGACACAAATATCTAACCTCTTCTGATGAGACTGCTGCCTGTCTTTATCACTTAGTGTGGAATATTTTGTCAAAAGAGTGCTGACTGAGTCATAGAAGAAGAGTGACATCCATCAGTAATTCTAAGTGCAAGTAGATTGAAAACATGGAAAGGCCCTGTGGACGCATTTAAAGACAATTGGACCATGAAGCAGCTTCAGAAAGCCAAAGTAGCAGACAATCATTGTGACAGCCAAAATTGCAAAACAACCATTGCAAGTGTTATTCTTTAGCATAATGTGCATGAGTCTTTACAGAATAGTGTGTATGTGTGCAGCAATAGAGTGGTAAGCAACGCTTTGTTTGAAATCAAGGATGAATCACAACATTTTGTACACTTTTCATTGTTTAACATTTAACATATGTGTTAAATGTGTTATGTATGTTAAAAAGTATTATGCATGAGTCGTGGTGCATAATGTTTTGCACCAAGTGCCTTCAAAAAATTGCCATAAATCGCAACATCGCAAAAGTATGTCTAAGCTCTCATCAATATTATAATATGTATTTTTATTATCCATCCATCCATCCATCCATCCATCCATCCATCCATCCATCCATCCATCCATCCATCCATCCATCCATCCATCCATCCATCCATCCATCCATCCATCCATCCATCCATCCATCCATCCATCCATCCATCCATCCATCCATCCATCCATCCATCCTCGACTGCTTAACCCTTTGGCTCGGGTCGTGGGGGCAACAGCTTTAGCAGGGAAGACCAGACTTCCTAGCCACTTCAACCAGGTGAGAGACATAGTCTCTCCAGCGTGTCCTGGGTTGTCCTCCAGGCCTCCCACTGGTGTGACATACCCGAAGCACATCTCCAGAGAGCCCTCCAGATGGCATCAAAACCAGATGCCCAAGCCACCTCAATTGGGAGAGGCAATTGGGATAAGAATCAGCACATCCAAATAGATGAACATAGCCCTCCGTTAAAAATATTAAACTATAAAAATATTAATAAAAACTCATTATAAATATGTATATATTTCATTCATCCATTCATTAGTGCTCCAGCGAGGGTTGGGGCATCCCTTTTGTACGCGTTAAGCTGACCATATGAAACAGGTTTTTCCAATGCTGGCGATCTTGTGTCAGCTGCTCTGCATCCTCCACTGCAGCTCCGTGTTGTTGGAGGTTGGCCTCAACGATATTAAGCCATCTGGTGCAGGGCTTCCCTTGTGGTCGTCTCTAGCCTGCGGCATTTTGGTCAAACTGGAGGATGGTTCGTGTAGAATGGTCTAGAGCCAGATGAATGACATGGCCGAACCAGCGGGTGCGATGTTGTGCGACCATAGAAGATGCTCAGGGCTGACATGTGCAGCTCTAAGCACTTCATTGGAAACTCGCTGGGGCCATCTGATGTTCTCGAGGTTTCTGAGAGCTCTGCTCTCAAAGCCATCAATTGTTTTGGCGAGTGTCATTCAGAGGCCATGTTTCTGAGCCATAAAGCAGGGTAGAGTGTATAGCGGATTTGCAAATTTGGAGCTTCGTCTTGGTCTGGTGCCACCATAATGGTTTCCAGAGAGACTGCAGAGCACATGCTGCAAGGGTTCATTTGCGAATAATCTCTGGTTTTAGGTCCCCGTAATCTGTCATCATGGACCCCTGATATACAATGTTCTTGACAGGCTCTGCGATGTCGCTACCAATACGAATGGGAGTTGGATCTGGTCCATCACCAACATACATGAACTTGGTTTTAGTCCAGCTCACTTGGAGGCTGAGCTGTGCTGCCTCGAGTTCTAAAAACATATTTATGTACAGTTTATTTACATCTAGGTATGCATGTACACTTACACACACGCACATATACACGAATCATATGAGAGAAAGTGAGAGAATAAATGTACAGTACATGTTTATATTATTTATACATGATGTATGTTTGTTATTATTTTATTCAGGTTTCAAACTATTCTTTAATGTTCTAACGATAACATACGCATTTATAGGGTTTTATATGCACTTATTAATATACACAAAAACATTGATATGTTAACTATGTGTGGGGGGGTGCTGACACTACTTTGCGTTTTTTCACTTTACGTGGTCGGTTCTGGTCCCCATAAACAGTGATAATTGAGGGATCACTGTATCTACTTATTTGTCGATTCAGGGACCAACCAAAGTGGTAAGTCATACATAATTTGGTGCCTGGCTGGAGACCAGTTATTGGCGCACCCAGTGATAGACACCACCACACCTGCAGCCCTGGTGAGGAATCAGTGCAGAGAGTGGATGAATGGATGGCTGATTGATTCTTTTTTTTCCCCCCAGATTTCTATGTTCACACAAAGGTACTGCAAGCGGGTCCTCAGGTCCCATTTTGACAACTGAACAAGAATAGGCCAATATGACAATCATCATTCACAAATTCAAGGGCAAGTCATTGGTATCAAATAATGCAAGGTACTGTATAGCTGAGCTGTCACTTTGTTCACTCCTAAAACACAGCAGAGCAAGTCCGTGGACAAATATCCTCAGCATTCACATATTTACTAAGCTGTTTGACTGACAGAATCTTAAGTGGAACCTGATCCTGAGTTTTAAATGCAGCTTTAACAAGAGTGCTATTCCAAATCCCACTGAGGTCGAATGTGGCTTGACGCCGTCTTAACTTTACATTTTCTGAGATGCAGTTGAATGAAACCATTCTTCGAGGTCAAAATCTGTTTTTCTCTGGCAAGTTAACTAACTGGCATAAGCTTGTGGGATTCAGACTCCCTACCTCTTTTAGGGAGTGCTTATCAGACAAATCCTAGCCGTGAGCGTTATACAGGCGAGCCTGAAAGCAGAATTCAATATGTTCCTCATTAGAAGAACATTTACATTTCGCTGTCTTGCGGGCATATTTATTAATATAGTGATGAAGATGAGGCCCTCTGCATTCACCAAGTTTGATGTATTAGATACTTCATATCTCTGATGGTTTGTCGAAGGTCAATATATGTTCTTAAAGATACTTGGCTTTTTAAATAACATTTATTGAGAATAAACTTCAATACTTTTAGAATAGGTTCTTATAATTCATTCAATGACTTACATTCTGAAGAGATTGTAAAAAGTCTCCAGCTCCCAATTAAAGTACCTGTTGTGATCACACTGTCAAATACATAGTTTAAAAACTGTAGGATTTTCACTAATTACTGTTTATAGACTCTCATAACACCCTGTTTCATCACACTTTGACAAGTTAAGTAGGTCCTGTTTTCTAACTGTAGTACAGGCTTCTTTAAATAATTTTGATGTCAGCAAGAGCTCATTAATTTCTGTTTCTGTCTGCTGTTGACTATCGACTTCTTTTGCCAAACAGCAGGGAATTGAAACATCGTGTCCCTCCTCTTAATTCAAGTTAGCTTTCAGACACACTGTGTCGGTGCTTTCCGTGCTCTTGGATATATTTTTCCTCAAGGGTGTTTAGATATATACAGTATATATATTTTAAATGTACTGGTTTCATACATATGGAGAGGGTTTATTTGCCATGAGCTGCAGAAGAGAGATGTGTGTATGGGTTGGCTAAAAAGGCAATACATTTAAGCAATAAATATCATTACATATTCTGATCCAGAGTACTGTTGTGCAACCACAACTTTAAGCATCAGATCTCTCAGGGTGCGGACAATGAAAAAAAAACAAGGCCCACAGCCTGTCAAAAGGATGGACGCTGCAAAAGTGGCAATAGGTGGATTTTTCAGATGAATCTTCCATTAAATTACACCAGAGTCACTGCAAAAATTACAGAAGACCTACTGGAGCCTACATGGATTCGAGATTCACTCAGAAAACAGTCAAGTTTGGTGTTGGTAAAATCATGGTCTGGAGTAACATCCAGTATGGGAGTGTGCGAGAGATCTGCAGGGTGGAAGGCAACATAAATAGTCTGAAATATAAACAAATCTTAGCTGCCTCTTACATTCCTATCCATAAAAAGGGACAAATTCTGCAGCAGGATGGTGCTCCATCGCATACTACAATCTCTACCTCAAAGTTCCTCAAGGCAAAAAAGATCAAGATCCTACAGGACTGGCCAGCCCAGACATGAGCATCATTGAGCATATCTGGGGTAGTATGAAAGAGGAAGCATGGAAGACGAAACCCAAGAATGTTGATGAACTCTGGGAGGCATGCAAGATTGCTTTCTTTGATGTTCCTGATGACTTCATCAATAAATCGTATGAAACCTTGCCGAACCGCATGGATGCAGTCCTTCAAGCCCACGGAAGTCATACAAAATATTAAATTTGGATCTCACAGCACCACTACTTAATTTGCTTATGTTATGTAACATATTTTTGTATTTGAAGTACATTTTTTGTCCAATTTTCACACTACTTTCTGTAGGCGACAAAACTTTTGTCTTGCCAAAATTTGACCTTTATGTCTTCATTAAATAATAAAACATTTTTCAGTGAAACAAATATATTTTTGTACATTCAACATCATTTGGGAGGGTCTTAGCTTTAATATGAGCCATTTCTGAAACCAATTGAATAATTAAAAGTTAGGTTATTAGCAATTGTTTCTACAAAATGGATAAGCGACAAGACTTTTGTCAGGGACTGTAGTTCTACTGTAGTTCTAGATTAGCCATTTTATACATCATTTATTTCAATTTTATTATGAGTGTCAGAGTGTTAAATTTTAAACAATATTATCTGAGACAGTCTATGGTCCTCTTTGGAAAGTCAAATCTCCTTATCTTTATGATAACACCATTCTTTTTTTCTTCATTTTATTTCTTTAATAATACACTGATGAGCAAATTCGTGATTGGCCACTAAATATCTGATTGTGAGAAGCCCATGTCGATGTGTTATTTTGATTTGCTGATGTTGTTGTTTATAATTTCTCACTGTTTTTTTGTTCTGACACTGTGTACTTGATTTTTGCCATTGTTTTTTGTGATTTGCTATATTTCTGTGATTTGCTGTTGTGTTTTTAGATATGATCTTGTGTTTTGCTCTTCAATTGAGACCATAGTCTCAGATAATCTTGTTAAAAATGTAATACTCTGACTCTCATAATAACAATTAAATAAATGATGTATAAAAAAGCTAAACTAGAACTGCAGTAGAACTACATACACCAAGAACTGATCTCCACTCAGGCACTTAATTATTTCTTACCACATTAATGAAGAAAACCGTATTGAAGGGGTTGCACACATCTTGCTTATGGGTACCTCATTACTCCTCAAAATCACACTGGGATCTCAGCACCCACACGGGAAACAACAATTTGTGTTTTTATGGGGCTAGAGCAGCTAAGAAAGACTGCTGAAAAGGAAACTACTCCCTTGGATACTCGACAATCAAAACTGTCTGCTAAGTTTTCTAAGCTGAGAAAATTTCTACTGTTGTTACTGCGTGTGTTATCTCATTTCATCATTTTCTTTAAAATGCAAATATAATGCTCATAAAGTTCCGGATTTCAGCTTGAAACTTTCTGACTGCTAAGTGTTGTTTAAGATATGACATAAGCAACTCTTTGTGAGTTACCAAAGAGATGCAATTCTGCCTCATTCCGTGCAATGAGTTTTACTTTCAGATGGATCCAATTTCTGATCTTCCTGAAATGAAAACTTCACTTGCAAAATTCTTTTGGATGTTTAACTGTCTTAAATCATCCAGATATAAAATCAGTCTGTCAGTGCAGTAGTACCATATTCAGTTATGAAACCTGTTTTTTTTGTATTTAAAGTTACCTGATGTCTGAGTTTTGTACTTAGTTTTTTAATTGTTTTGTGCGGTCTATGTACCGAACAGAACACTATACTACACTACAGAAAATTGACAGATTGTCAAGTGAACGAAAAAAAAACACGACTGAAATACAGTGTTCTAGGGTTAGTTAATATTAGTAAATTAGTCAAATGTTCTATTAGTCAACAAGGTGAAGTGTTTAGTGAAGGAAAAAAATCAAATGCAAGTGATTTAAATTCTGTTGTTGTCCATGCAGTATGAGCAATGACAAAATATGGTGATGGCCTTACACTCAAAAAAAAAATCCACTGGCTCTACTTAAAAAAAATGTTGTAACAATTTGCATTTAATTTTTTGAGTAAATTCAACTAAGCAATGATTAAGTACTTCCCTTATAAATTTTTTTAACTGGACTAACTCAATTATTCTAGTTGAACCATCATTATTTATTGTCCTCCACAAGCTTTATTGTGTAGAACCAACTCAATTTTTATAGCATTAATAAGAAATAAAACTACTTCATTTAGGTTGCTATAACTCCTTCATTTTAATTTCTCAACTCAAAAGTTGATGCAAAATGGTACTTTAATTTATTGAGTAAGAGCAACTCATTCATTTTCCATGCCACTTTTTCCTCACAAGGGTCGCGGAGGTGCTGGAGACTATCTTAGCTAACTATGGGCAGTAGGCAGGGGACACCCTGAACTGGTTGCCAGCCAATCGCAGGGCACAAGGAGACATACAACCATTCAGGTACACTCATACCTACGGACAATTTAGAGTGCTCAATCAGCCAACCATGCATGTTTTTGGGATGAAACCGACGCGGGCACGGGGAGAACATGCAAACTCTACACAGGAAGGCTGAAGCCTGGGATTGAACCGTTGATCTCAGAACTGTGAGGCGGACGTGCTAACCACTCAGCCACCGTGCCACCTAAGAGTACCTTGTTTTTCAAAATAAATTGGACATGGCAACTCCAGTTTTATTTGGAAAAATATACATATTTCAAAACTCAAAAGAATGGACAAAATGAAAGTGCAGAACCATCATTATTTATTGTCCTCCACAAGCTTTATTGTGTAGAACCAACTCAATTTTTATAGCATTAATAAGAAATAAAACTACTTCATTTAGGTTGCTATAACTCCTTCATTTTAATTTCTCAACTCAAAAGTTGATGCAAAATGGTACTTTAATTTATTGAGTAAGAGCAACTCATTCATTTTCCATGCCACTTTTTCCTCACAAGGGTCGCGGAGGTGCTGGAGACTACCTTAGCTAACTATGGGCAGTAGGCAGGGGACACCCTGAACTGGTTGCCAGCCAATCGCAGGGCACAAGGAGACATACAACCATTCAGGTACACTCATACCTACGGACAATTTAGAGTGCTCAATCAGCCAACCATGCATGTTTTTGGGATGAAACCGACGCGGGCACGGGGAGAACATGCAAACTCTACACAGGAAGGCTGAAGCCTGGGATTGAACCGTTGATCTCAGAACTGTGAGGCGGACGTGCTAACCACTCAGCCACCGTGCCACCTAAGAGTACCTTGTTTTTCAAAATAAATTGGACATGGCAACTCCAGTTTTATTTGGAAAAATATACATATTTCAAAACTCAAAAGAATGGACAAAATGAAAGTGCAGAGCAAAACCAATATAAACATCCTAAACATTGTCAACAGTTCACTTCAGGTGCAGGTATAAACGAAAAGTGTACTTCCAGTACTTTGATTCACAGATATGGCACAACAACACACAGTGCAAAACAAGTGTACAACAAAATGTTTGCAAATGGTCAAACAATATAGGGTGATTGAAAAGTAACTCCTGTTTTAAGATAATTTATTTAAATGTTGTAAACATTTTTGTAATTTTTTCGAGTATGCTGCTTGATGTATGGTAATGAAATCTGTTTTCATTTTCTTTCTGACTGCAAATATTGTAAGGCAGAAAATGGCCAATTCTTTTCCCGTGGTAATATGCACATGTGATGGGAATATAGGAAGTTGCACGAACTTAATAATGGAATAGAAATTAAATTTCACTCACTTAATCTTTCCCTTTGTTACGTGAAAGCAGAAAAGTTTATTCAAAAACAATATACTTTTAAGTTAATACGTCTTTCTTAATATTTAACTTTGATTAACTCCATAAAAGAAGTTACCAACTTAATAAAACAATGAATAGTAAAAAAAAGCCATTTTTATGTTGAAAAAGCTCATGTTTTCAAGTCATACTAACTAGCCTCATGAATCATTTTTTAGAGTGTAGATCTGTTTACAGGCATAGGAAAAGTCCACAGGCTTGGAGAAAGTGAAGAAGAAATTTATCCAAATCCTTGATGCCTTTTTAGGGTATAACCTATTTTGCCTCTCCTTGCTCAACAGCAACAAAATGATGATACTGATTTATTGATAGGTGAAATGAATTTTTCTTGTTCTGTAACTACTAATGTATATATTTTAAAAGTAATGCACAGCTAACACATAATGAGAAACAAGATGGATAAGCTATCCTATTCTACCCGACCTGACCAAATCCGATCCTTTATTTGGAGGATAAGATGATCTTTCGGGGGGTCCAATTAAAATTGGTTTGTTATTATTATTTTTCAAATCGAATTTGTGTGAAAAAAACTCGACAATCAGAGTCCGTAGAGACAGAAGGCGTGACCAACGAGTGTTGTCAGTCTTCCATGCATGTAGCCTGAGCTGATGCAATAAATCATCTTTCGGAATTTGTCCTGTCAGTCCAGTCCAGCTGGTAGACAGAGTTAATTTGTAGTCCCGAATGGTAAATTCTGGAGGAGGAGAGAAACGGGGGTACAGATAAGACTTAAGCACTGCTGTGGAAAAGCCAGGGCCAAAGCGTTGACTTGAATTTCTGAACTCGTCCTACCCAGAACAGGGATTATTTTGAGTTTAGCCTGCCATAGAGCGGAAAGTTGATAATGAAACTTCTGACTGCTGTCAAGGAAGCGTTGGCGATGCTTAAACCTTGAATTGAGAGTGGATGTGTGTTCCACCGAATATTTGAGCTAGAAAATTGAACACACTTAGAAACCATGAACATGAGCACAAAAACGAAGCCAGAAAAACACTTAAGAATTAAAACAACACACAGTTTGAGTCAAATGGATGAAGACAGACACAATGTAAAACTTTTCAGTCAAACAGACTGATAAAAAAACTTTTTAAATTACTGAATTAAAAATTAAAATCACTGTTAATTTAGAACACTTTTCTACTCCATGCATGCCCACCAATGCCCTGATGAGTACACAGAGCCCTAACATTTTAACTGAGACTACCTCAAAAAGCCCTTTTTTTTGTCCCTTCAATTACGGGATTTTGAGTCGAACACTTCAGGGGAGCGCACGCCTGTACACATCCATGCTCGTCCCTGTGGCAGCAGCCCTGCTTCACTGAGCCTCCGCCTGGTCTCCGCTTGACGAAAACATTTATTTGACCAACTAAAGACTTGCTACTGTTTTACGTTTCTGGTGCTGATTTGATGGGCCAAACGCTTCTTGCTTTATGTTTGTACTCAGTGTTGTGAAAGTTTTGTTTATACATGAACTTCAAATTGCTGTTCACAAATTTTATAATAAACTGTTAAGTTCATACATCATAATTCACATTTTTGAACTAAAGTTCATGGTTGAACAAAAAAAGAACTTTTGGAGTTCTGTTCTTCCTTCTCCCCAATAATTGCTGCAATCTGTTATTACGTTCATTATACATTGGTATGAAAAAGTATCTGAACCTTGTGGAATTTCTCACATTTCTGCATAAAATTACTATCAAATGTGATCTGATCTTTGTCAAAATCACACAGATGAAAATTCAGATTCTACTTTAACTAAAGCCACCCAAACATTAATAGGTTTTCATATTTAATGAGGATAAAATGCAAACAATGACTGAAGGGGGAAAAATATTTATTTTATGTCAGGTGCGTGCCCAATCACTGGTGAATGGTATAAAGCTGCCCTGCCCACTATAAAAAACACAACTGGTAAGCAATATCTTGATGAGAAGCATTGTCTTATGTGCATCATGGCTCAATCAAAAGAGCTGTCTGAAGACCTGTGATCAAGGATTGTTGATTTGTATAAAGCTGGGAAAGGATATAAAACCATCTCTTGAAGTCTGGATGTTCATCAATCGACAGTCAGAGAAGTTCTCTACAAATGGAGAGAGTTTGGCACTGTTGTTTCTCTCCCAAGGTGCAGCAGTCCACCAAAGATGATGCCAAGAGTTAAGTGCAGAATACTCAGAGAGGGAAAAAAAAGAATCCAAGAGTGTCTGCTAAAAACTTACAGTAATCACTGGAAAAGTCCAATATCTCTCTGCACACATTAACTATTTGTATAACTGTAGCCGAGAATGGTGTTCATGGGAGGACTCAATGGAGGAAGCCACTGCTGTCTTAAAAAAAAAAAAAAAAATTGTTTCTCGTTAAATGTTCGCAAAAAGGCACTTGGACACTCCACAGACGTTTTGGCAAAAATATTTTGTGGACTGATGAAACCAAAGTTGAATTGTATGGGAGTAACACACAATGTCATGTGTGGAGGAAAAAAATGGAACAGCTCACCAACATCAACACCTCATCCCCCCCGTGAAGCATGGTGGAGGAAGCATCATGATTTGGGGCTGTTTTGCTGCCTAAGTGCCTGGACAGCTTGCAATCATTAATGCAAGAATGAATTCAAAAGTTTATCAGGATGTTTTGCAGAAAAACCTGAGGCCGTTCGTCAAACAGTTGAAGCTAAAAAGAGGATGGATGCTGCAACAAAACAATGATCCAAAACACAGGATAAAATCAACTTCAGAATGGTTTCAGAAAAACAAAATACACATTTTGGAGTGGCTAAGTCAAAGTCCAGACTTGAACCCCATTGAGATGCTGTGGCATGACCTAAAGACAGCCATTCATGCCAGACATCCCTGGAATCTGACTTAACTACAGCAGGTTTGTAGAGATGGGCCAAAATTAGTCCTGATCGATGTGCCAGACTTATCTGCAGCTACAGGAAGTGTCTGGTTTAAGTAATTGCTGCCAAAGGGGGGTGTTGGGACAAAATATTAAATGCGATGGTTCACTTACTTATTTTTCCCCCTTCTGTCATTGTTTGCATAATATCCTCATTAAAATATGAAAACCTATAAATGTTTGTGTGGTTTTAGTTAAAGGAGACACTGTTTTTCCATCTGTGTGATTTTGACAAAGATCAGATCACATTTGATGGTGATTTTATGCAGAAATGTGAGAAATTCCAAAAGGTTCAGATATTTTTTCATACCGCCGCTCACAACCACTAGACTGAGCGTATTCATTGTAACGTTCATGAGACAGAAATATGATGCGTTCAATTCATTACGCCGTAAATATGAACGTATTCATGACAATCGTTAATTTAATGTGTTAATGCACAAAACCATTCATGCTGCCACAAGAATGAGCGCAAAACACGAGCTGCAGTTACGCTTTGGGACGGAGGTGGCAGTCGTGACAAAAAAAGTGAATAAACTTTGTATAGTCCCTTTAATTTGATGAAAAAAAAAAAAAAAACATCAAGTGCAGTCTGTCTTCCAATTCAATATGGCAAAGAATGAATAAAGATCATTTGTGAGTGTTCACGATTATTTCTATTTTTCTTACTACATTGCCATTAGAAGTGATCATTATCTGGAGTCACTGAGAGATTCTTTTATCCACAGTTGACTGTCTTTTCCAGTATTTTCTGTCAAAACAAACATATTTACATTGTGTGATATGTTTGTTTTTATAAATTGACTTTACGTGCAGTAGGTATGCTTCTTGCAGTGGCAGATAGGGAATTCACAATTTTGCCCAAATACTGATGGATTCTCCAAAAGCAATGGTCAGAAACTTGTGGCCCAGGTGCAATCAAGACCCGCCCAGACAATATATTGCCGCCATCTATTTGACATAAACATTCACAATTATGCGTTTTCTGGAGAATTGCACAAATCATACACAACCCCATTAACTTAAGCAGTGTTGTCACAGATTACTTGAAAAAGCGATTACTGATTACGCCTCAACAAGTAATCCAGTCACTTTACAGATGACTTTATTATCAAAATAACTAAGTTACTGTAAAAGTAATTTATCGGTTAGTTTTACCAATTTACCTCCCTTTGCTGCTTCAACATAAGAATGACCACAGAAAAATGTAATCGCATGTAATTCACTTTCCGATAATTGAACTTAAAGGGGAAGATCAGAATTTTTTACATAAGACTTAATAATCGAGGAAGCGGGGGTTTACTTCGTCGATGGAGTTGATTTCAACCACCATTGACCGATGCTAGCTTAGTCACTGCGTAGCCCTGAAACTAACAAATGACTGACAAACTGCATGTACTTTGTTGGAATCAACTACACCAACTATGGTCCCAACCCCATTGAAAAGGCAACAAATTCCACCTATTAACCATCATAAGGCATATATGTGAGTGAAAACCTTTTCAAGTGTCTGCATCATGAAGGTCATTGAGAGCGTGCCAAAAGTGTGCAAAAAAGTAAAAAGAGCAAAGGGTGGATACTTAGAAGAAAGTTGAATATAAAATCTGTTTTCAGTCATTTGACTTTTTTTTTTTTGCCAAGTACATACGTAAATCCACATGTTATTTCATAGTTCTGATATCTTCATTGAGACTTTACAATGTAAATAGTCTTGAACAGGCCCGGATCTAGGTTTACCCACCAGGGTGGGCACTAAGAAAACTTGAGGGGGCACCCCAAATGTGGGCTTTTTTTTAACCCTCTGCATTTCTCCAGGCTTCGGAACGGTGCAAGTAGGACACTGGCTTGTGTCCCGTTGAGGCTGCATTAATTTTGGGGGGGTTTGTTTTTTGTTTGTTTGTTTTTTTTCATTCTCGCTGTCGGCGTGATGTCACGATGACGTCATCTCGCATAGCAACGTGTCGCCATTTTGAGATGGGGGCACACACAGGTAAACATCCGTAGACAAACGCCTGAAATTCATATATTTCAGGTGTGTTTTGCGTCTTTTTTCATTAAAAACATCTTAAACATGACTTATTATCAGGAGTCACTGCCGACAGACGCGAGGAGGCGATACAACTTAAAATTAGCGTGTATTGGCCAGCAAATCTGCCCATACAAAGTCGCAGCTGATAGCTGGATAAGCAATCCAAAGGAATTGCCTGCAGTGGAGTTCGGTAACATCTACAACTACCTCACAAAGTCACCCAGTAAGTTGACCTTTACCAATTACGTGGAATATGTACTGTGAGGAACTAAGAAAACTGGTAGTATATACGGAGTGATCATTTCTGCCGTAACCGGTAATTTGCCTCCAAGCGTTATTTAGCTGTGAACACGTCACGGCAAAATAACCAATTCCCACCAGGCCAATAATATACCGATTGACCGATCAGAGCAGTTCATGGCAAAAGAAAAATAACGCTTTGCAAGTTGTCAGTTACGGTAATAATAAAAATGCTTAGTCTATTGAATCCTAGCAGCTAATTGGGGCAAGAAAAATCGATTAAAGTTTACTCACCAGTAATAAAATGTCAGCTGCAAACGTACAGTAAATGTGCCTGGATTTAGGTTCCCACTGGCGAGAATGGTCCACTGAACCGTCTTGTTTTACTGTTCCTTAATTAATTGCTTTCAGCCATTTGCTTGTCCTTTTCTTCTCACGAGGAAGAATAAAGAACTTCAAATGCGGCTCCGAACTCTTCCTTGTGTTACAAACCTCAACACGGCAACTTTTAGTCATTCCGATGGAAAAAAAGACCGCAAATAAGACAAAAGTTCAACGCGTTTGTACTTCAATAAAGGACAGAGCAACTGCTTGTGACTCGTGTTTTGCCCCCATTTCAATATGGCGACGCATTGTTGTGGCTGGTGACATCATTAATGCCCGGATGTCCGACTGCGAGAATGTGTCTGGAGGAGAGAGAGGAAGCGCGCGGATAACAAATGAGGTTGGAAAAACAGCTTGTTTTGGTGATTGCTTGTTCGGCGTGGTTGCGGCCAACAGTAACCGTTAATCCTGCAATAAAAAAGTAGGTGAGACCAACTCCCCGTGCGTTCTCTATATCCAATGCGACGCTAAATAGAGACTGTGCCGTCACGATAGTCGTGGCTATGAACACCTTTCTCGTATCAACGACTCTACAGACGTGGCTATGTCTAAGCAGGTTTATTAACACTCAAAAGGGTGAAACTAAAGAAAACAGACAAAACAACACAATCAAATTATGCACAATATATGAAATCGCATATGTACTGCCCTATCTGTAGCAAACTGCATATGAAAATATGAATAAACAATTAGCAGAGCGCCCGAAACGCCATTTTGCCGACCCTCTAACTCGTGGGTAATTAGCATATCACAAGTTTCATGCTAAGTAAATCTGTCTCACTTTTTTAGCACTGAAGTACACACAATTCACATATTTACGTTTTTAAACACATTTAAACAATACCTACCGGCGATGCAACCTCAAATTCAAGGCAAAGTGGTCACAGAGATGGTGCGAACTGACTGCGGCCGTCGTCGTGTGATTCCCTACTGAACAACTACTGAACATCCGTGTGACAGTTTCTTTCAAATAAAATGCACATGGGATGCAGTAAATTAAGGCGTCCACTAGATGATGCTAATAAGACGTAAAAGCAATAAACTCAGGTATTCAATCACAAAACCCATCAATCTTTTATGCATAACAGAACACCGACATTTTGATTGGGTGGGCACGACTCACATCTGGGTGGGCCGTGCCCACCCTGGCCCACCCATAAATCCGGCCCCGGTCTTGAAAATATATGTGATAAAAGAGCATTTATAAAAATAATATATATATATATAATAAAAATTAAAAAACCTTTAAAATTATCACTGAAAAATTTAGGAGTTTTTTGGACAGTGGAAAACAAGGACTGTTTGTATCCCAATGATTATTAGCAAACCAAATTATGCGTTAAAACCAGGTGGGGGCTGTGTTTTGGTATGATCAATGGATTATGTTCACTAACCTCTGATATGTATTACTCTACAGACAAAATGATACCTCCAGGTAGATAATAACTTTAAACCTGCTGTGAGAGAAAAAAAAAAAATTCTGTGACCTGATTTGAACCTTGTAGTACTCACAAAACAAAAGGTATAAAAAGAGATAAGCACAAAAATAAGTACTGTACAGTAATATACAGGCATCAGCAGTGTTAATTTAATTTTAATTGTTATTTTCATAGCAACTCGATTCAAGACCCCTTGTAGCGTCGCCATCCCTCTTGCAAATAGTACTGTAACTCTGAGTCATTGACAGTAAAAAAACAAAACAAAAACTTGCACTGCTGTGTGGTAATTGCTTCCATGTTAAATTGCTTTAATGTCATTGCATTTCAAATCACATACAATGTGAAACCGAATTAGGTATGGATGTTTATTTTTGTGATCACATCAGTCCTTAGTTTTGGTTTCGCTGTTTATCCTTCTAGGTCCTGAGCCTCAGGCATGTGCATATACATTTTTGAGGGCAAGCAGTCATCACCATAATTCGCAAAACCGCTAAATTTAAGACCTACCTAACTATCAATTGAAAAACCCTATTTGAGTTAATGTTAACAATTGGCCTATTATTATGCCAATAAATTGTGCGTGTGCTCATGCTCAGATAAACAGATTTTCTACCATCAAATTAAAATTATCACACCTCTGGTTCTCCATGGGTTATCGATGCCAAATTAAAACCATGAGTCTCAATTCTTTCAAGTAATGTTGATGGCAGCGCTCCATGTGAATTTTTTTTTTTTTTTGCGCACTTTAAGGAGGCCACGAGATTGATCATAGGACCCAGAGGCACAAGCAAAGATGAACACTTTCAAGCAAGCTTTGAAAAGAAAAGAAAAGAAAATATTCTTCTATGAGAACGAAATGGAATCACTTTGACAATGGGTTTATTATTCATTATTATGACATGACATTGGCATGAGCATTAATGAATGCTCATGCCAATGTCACAAATGATGTCATTTTTGAATGGATTTAAAAGATGCGGACTGGACATAAATGGGGTTAGTGACATAATTTGCCATAGGAAACGAAATGTCATCCGTCATAAGCATTCAAATAATGCTCATGACAGTGTCATGTCATAATTATGATGGTCTCGTGACAGTCTTATAGGGGTTACTGAAGTAATTGCTTATGTTAAAAACTCTTTGACTTTTTGCCTAACGGCACTTCCGAGCACTCTACCAATGATTCATGCTGCTCTTTGTATACCTTCGATTTTATCATGTTCATTGTAAACGACAACAAGGAAGTGAATTGTCTTGTCAGTCTTAACAGCATTTCATTCTTTTCTCGTAAAAGTTATTTTCTGACATGTTACTGGAACTGTCTAATCAAATAAACTAAACAGTCAGAAAATAAAGATAGACTACAGTAATATCCTGTATGAGTGGATGGTACGTTCACATACTGTATGGGAGACAGGAGACAATGTTCAAAAATGAAATTATTTATTCTGGCAACGCAGTGTAACTTGGCTCAATTTTCCACGCAGTCTGTGGGAGCAAAGACAAGGACTGTCGAACTTAATGAACTGTTTCTTTTGAGGAAGTCTGCCCATGGGCAACAAATGCCTGGTCTGGGCCGCACCAGAAACATTCTCACATGATGAGAGGATAATTAAGATCACTGGGGAAGGAAAATATGGGACTTTATAAGACTAAATCTTAGACAACCTTTGGTGATATTAATGAATGTTAACGCAGGTACAGTACGTAGTAGAGAAGCCTTATGGCAACATACAGTAATTATTATCTAATTACAAACAGGGATCTTGAATATGCTCAGTCAAATTCATAAATGATATAAACAAATAAGAGTAATCTACCTTAATATATATTTTTACATCTTTTTACTCATGGTAGACCTGGCAAGGTATTATTTTTAACATGTTCCGCAGGGACATGTTGAGGTGAGGCAGCTGGATCATGTCCCACTGACTCCATTTTCATTCAGAGTGAGTAAATCCTCTCAAAGCTATCAAGTTATTACCAGTGACTCATTTAGAAAGAAAACATGTATAGATTAAGGACATGGACAGCAGCATCAGATTAAATTTAGTAGAGAATTCAGGTAAAGTGACCCCTCTTTGGAGCAGCACCAAACTAAGATCAGATGGACTGGTATACAAGTGTTACAATAGAATAGAATAGAATAGAATAGAATAGAATAGAATAGAATAGAATAGAATAGAAGTGTTAATAAATGATTATCTTGTATTTCACATAATAGGACTATCAAAATGTACCTCTGCAGTGTTAATTAAAAACTGAGCAATGTTCTGCTCCTGTTATACACACTCAGTCGGTATCAGCAACTTTTACACTTGAAAGCACAGTGGGAAAGTGATTAGTATTGTCGCTTCGCAGAAAGCAGACAGTTCATTTGGTCTTTTTTTTTTTTTTTTTTTTTTTGATGTTGTATTTGCATATTTTTTCCTAGCCTGCTTGCGTTTCAAATTATCATTATTTCTGAATGTGATTGTTAATGGTTGTTTTTTTGGATGCGTTGGCAAAGCAATGGATGTACCGTTATTAACAGGTGATAATCAGCATTGTCACCCAAACTCTGCTAGGTCTCCTGATTCTGTTGCCATGTTGCCACTTTACCTTCACCAGGAAGAAGAGATGTTCTCTTCATTTTGTCTCATCAACTGTGCCTGGCTTTAACAATACAACTTTACTTGAAGCAATACAAATGATATGAAATGACGTCATGAAATTCATGATACTCTATAAATTTTATTTATCATTCACTTGCAACCGAGACAAATGACAGTTTGTCCTGGCCTTGGATAACGTTGCGCTCACACATATGAACATGTAATTAACTATTCAGATTTACAAACAATTTGTAAAATCTTATAAGAGTACTGTATGACATTGATAACTGAATGGGTACCACATCATTGTTCTGAAATGCAATATTGTTTCATTTGAATCCCAGATAATTTATGTGTTTTGACTGATTATTCACTCTTTGTTTGAAGAATAGTACACATCTTGCAAATTCTGGCAAGGTATCACTCTTTAAAAAAAAAAAAAAAAAAAAAAAAAGAATCTAAAATACATTTTTATCACAGTGCAACTGAAACGTCGCTTATTCACATCAATGAGTTCAATGATCATAAATAAAACATTTTTTATTATATACCTTTTTCCATATACAAATATATAGATGTTGTCACAATGCATCACATTCATCACATTCTGTTTGTTTGTGCGTTTAGAAACTAATACACGTCTGTGTATTTGTATTTACATATACAGTGGTGAAACCTTAGTAAATTTTGGAATATTCACAATACAACACTTAGCATAAAGTATGAGTACTTTAATTGCATTGCAAACAAAATTTTAGCTTTACATCTAAAGTTTGATCAACGATTTCTCTAGAACTTTTTTTTTTTTTTTTTTTTAAAGAAGCTTAGATGGTCACATGTAATGTAGCATAGAATGTTTTTGTTAACAACCCTGCTCATTTTGGCAACAACAGAAGACCATTTTATGTTTGCCCACATGATATCTGGGTCATGCTTTTTGCACCCTTGAAATTTCTGCACAAAATTGACATTACAAAAAGCTCGGTTGATTTGCAGACTTGTCGGTCACATCCACAAATACATTCAATGAATAGATTAATAACATTGCAATCATGACAAAATCTCCTATTGTGTAATTTTCTTCATATTATGACTGGTTCATTATGGTAAATTTGATGCAAAGCAAAATTCATCATTCATCATCACATGGCTTTCATTAGAGCTAAAGGTTGATAGATAGATAGATAGATAGATAGATAGATAGATAGATAGATAGATAGATAGATAGATAGATAGATAGATAGATAGATAGATAGATAGATAGATAGATAGATAGATAGATAGATAGATAGATAGATAGATAGATAGATAGATAGATAGATAGATAGATAGATAGATAGATAGATAGATAGATAGATAGATAGATAGATAGATAGATAGATAGATAGATAGATAGATAGATAGATAGATAAATACTGCTGAAACCCTCATCCATGCTTTCATTCATCGCTACCCATCTGGATTATGGTGCAGCCAACTCTATGGTCTACCTTTAAAATCAATAAACAAATTCCAGTGAGAACAAACTCCACTGCCCACCTGCTCATTAAGTTCTAGAAATGCAACAACCTCACTACTCTCCTACATAAGCTTCACAGGCTTCATATCTCCCAGAGGATCTACTTCAAGCTTCTGTTCACCACCTATACGTCCTCCATAATCAGCCTTCCCTTATCCAACTGAAGTAATCTATTGCCTCACCCAACTGCACCCTGCCAATGCCAACTTCCCGTTCTCCACCGTGTAGACCTGGGGAAACAAGGCCATTTCCGTTGCCTACCGTATGAAATACAGTCCCACACGCCATCCGAGATGTTCCCTAACGCACCACAAAGCTGACAAAAACTCACTTGTTTAACACCGCTTTCATTTCCTTATGAGCATCTCCCCTCATCCACTCATGCATCCTTCCCCTTTGCCATTTAAATGTATTTATTTTTTTGTCAAGCGTCTTTGAATAGGGGATACCCAGGACTTGAACTGTATCTATTCATCTTTGTTGCTTCATTTCTAATTGTGTATCATATTGCCTCTGTAAAGTCCTTTGAGACATCTGTTGTGATTGAGGTCTATACAAATAAAATTGAATTGAATTGAATTGAATTGAATTGAATTGAATTGAATTGAATATCACGAAAAGCGCTATATACAGGTAAATCCCATATATTATTATGATAAATATGGACATAAAGTACATGTACATTTTGGTAAGCATAGATTTCAAAATAAAGGTACATTTTATCATCACTAGCATTAAGTCCTTCTCATGCATAGGCATCAGCCAATGGCATAACTTTATCTCAGCACACAATTGCTCTGTGTGCTTATAAACTGTTTCTTCCAATCGATGTCATTTTTAGACCACATGTATTTCCTTCCTGCTCAAACTAATTGGCTATGTAAAATGAATACAACAACAAGTACATGACGTGTGTCAAACATGTCATATATTATGGTATTGTTATGGCAATTAATATATAAATTTGGGTGGAAAAACTACTCAACATTTAATATGCACTGGCTTTACACCCATGCAGGGAAACACAGTTTTGTTTAGAATCTCCCCCTGAAGTTTTCACAAAGAGAGCAGTCAATAAAAAAATGATTTGAGAACAAGAGGGAACATGTCAAGTGGTTCTAAAGTTCATGTTCAAACACAGCATTTAAAAAAATCACAAAACTACAATCCATCCTTAAAGCAAGGTAGGATTTGTGTTGGCATGGCAAGGTGTCTTGCAAGTTTTCTCCATTCCTGATCTCTTTGAGCTCCATTTGAATAACCTTCTCCACACTCACTGGGATTTTTATATGATTAATGGAATTCTGTCAAGACCTGTAATGATCTTTTTTTTCCTCATGATTTTTTTTAAGATACTATAATTAATATTAAAATTAAGCAAAAGCTCCACTAGTTCCCTTTTACACCATGAGCAATAGAGTACTCTGTAAACATGCATAGAAGAGCAATTGCTCTCTCATTACGTGTTACAAAATACTTGTGAATGTGTCACCCCAAGTTAATGAAAATAAGAGTAATCAAAAAATAGATGGTAGCCTAAATTCATTCTTATTTGTACCTTCATTTCAAAACAATTTATAATAGTTCTTTACTTGATTATTTTTCATTAACTTGCACGAACGAGGTTGGCCCAAAATCTTGGATTATAGGTAACCAGCTAATCATATTACTTTTCAATAGTTTGCATACTTCTACACGTTTGTTTTCTTCAATTAAGTTTGATTGTCTTTTTTTTCCATTGTGGCATCGCACATATTCTTTTTTTCTCAACAAGTATACAATTAATAGAATAAAAATCTATATTTTTAAAACTTACAAAAAACAAACAAACAAACAAACAAAAAAAAACAGAAACGTTATACGAAACAACATTGCTTAAAACACACACACACACAAACTCACGCAGATCCATAAAATTTCCCACAGCTGCAGAGCTGTTTTTGGAAGTGATAGCCATCCAATATCTTTGACACTCAAAAATATTGGCAAAACTCGCCCTTGAGCCAGGGCATAGGTTTGCATAGGGACGGTATGGACATAACACTACCAACTTTTCAGGAGGCATAAGTTGCCCCCATCAACTTTTAAGCAACTGTATTTGCATTATATAATGACTTCAGTTATACACGTAATTTTGATTGTCTTGCCACATGTTGTAATGATAGAGTAGACCCTACCTTTTAACAAGTGAATTCTTTTCAGTTTAAGTTTTTTTTTCGGTCAGCAGCAGCCACTGTAAGTAAGTGGGGGAAACACCACTAATTTTGCTACTGAAAATCCGACTTGCATCAGAGTTAGAATAACATTAAACTGTGTGAACTTGCTAACCTGCAAAACTATTCAGGTCAGGCAAGCCTTCACAACGAACAATGAAGTCCAGTTAGCCGTCCCTCATTTGGATAATTTTTTGCATTATGTGTATTAGAGTTATGCAATGCAACGGCTTCAGAGTGCAAGTCTCTTTATTACAAAAAAAAGGGAGCTAGCAAAGAGCTTGTCCACTTCAGAGGTACACTGACATTAAAAAATATGTGTGAAATTAAATCACAGATCAGAATTTCATGACAGTACTTTGGTTTGAGTCTTGGGGTAATCTAGTATTCCTCAGATGTAGTTCAGTCCTTGGATATCTTAGATTTTTTTCCCATAAATATTTTCCCAAATAATTTTTACAGTATATTAAAATACTTTAGTTTGAGTCTAGGGGTGCTCCAGAGTGCCCCAGCAGTGCACCCATTCTTGGAGAGCTCCCTGTTTTTTTTTTGTTTTTTTTTTGTTTTTTTTTTTTTATAAAGAGACTTGCACTTCAAACATTTCTTTAGTAGTTTTTGAAAACAACGGTTTGAATCGAACATTGTGTCACCTGAACCAATACACATTAAAGTTAGTCAAGTCAATACAGATTTATTTTGCATTGATCATTTAGCCTATCAATTAATTAGGGTTCATATCCGTGACAATTGATCATTTAGCCTATCAATTAATTAGGTTCATATCCGTGAGAAATGTAGCCCTGAAACCTGTTACATCGTCCCTCCTAATGTTAAGATCAAACCTATGCCCTTGCTCTTGAGATCATTATACAGTGGTACCTCTACATACGAAGTTAATCCGTTCCAGGACCTTGTTTGTAAGTCGAAATGGTCGTATGTCGAGCAGGATTTTCCCATAGGAATACATTATAATTCCATTAATTCGTTCCACAGCCCAAAAACCTTCACTAAATCCTTAAAAAGTACTGCTGGTACTACTACAAATGGCAATTACACATAGCAAAACAAATAAATTATAAATCAAAATCGGAATAATAATAATAATAATAATAATTCCTGTATTAATGTAACGAATCGGGTTCTAATGTGGCGGACGTTTTTTGCTGACCCTGAACGCACCGCGGCGCTGACTGCCAGAGACAGACCGGTGAGCTTGAGATTCACTTTCACTTTGAATGTTTTCTTGAGAACAACGTCAATTGCAGCAGACAGAAGGTGTTTTTGTTTTGAATAAGTTGTGAAATAAATGATAAAAACGTGGCGAAGTTGGCGATTTCTCTGGAGATGTTACCACAATAAGAATTGTCAGCTTAACTTATAAAGACTGGCGAACAATGGTCGGAGGAGGACCGTGGAGATGTATTGTTGAGCCATTTCAAGGATGCCCACCCTACGCTCATATTTTTCTGTCATTTGCATCTTCATTTAGAAGGTAAGCGTCAACTTTTTCCTTGTTTCACCACCTGTACCAACCTTTTCTGAAACCAGTGTTGATTTGTCACACAAGAAAATCCACCGTGCATTCGTCTGCGGTGCTGCCATTGTCGTCGTATTTCGAGCATGTCGTCGGATGTAGAAACAAATGGCGAGTCAAATTTTACGTCGGATGTCGAAAAGTTCGTGTGTCGAAGCGATCGTATGTAGAGGTACCACTGTACTTGTCTATGATGCTAATAAGAGCCGTGTCACTCTTTTATGCCGATGATCACTTAAAGCAAAACACAAAATTACTAAATACATTTAAATTACAGTGAGCAGTGGAGGAAATATTGCTAATTCAGGTGCCTTCACATCTGTCGCTGTTAGGGCCTCCGCTCCTTCTTCCTGAGGCCTTCCTCAGGTGAGGGGAGTTTGGCTGATTACAGGTCAGACGGGTGGAGCGGCCACAGCTGAGAGCGGTTAACAACAGCCAGATTTAAAAGCCCAGCATACGCACCACCACGTCGCCCGATCAAATCGTCTGGTTCCACCGTCAGTTGTTTCTCGCATTGCTTTGATACGTTCCCCTGATCACCGGCTCACGACTTGTTTTTTCTCTCGCCCCAGGACCTGTTCTCTGCGTGCCCCTTGTCGGATTCCACGCCTGCCTGCTTCCGAGCTCCCTCGCCTCACGCCGGCTAAGCCACTCCAAGCAGAGCAAGCTACAACAACACTTCTTCCTTGGTGTCGCTAATAAAACATTGCTCATCACAAGCCCTGTTTGTCTGCACCGGGATCCTCTCCTTCTCGCGCTCCCTAACAGTCGCATTTTGAGTGTTTGTTCAGAAACAAACCTTAGGATCGATTTGTTTGGACATATGTGAACATAGAATGCAGAATAAAACAACAGAGTGAGAACGCCTGGAAGAGGTGGTTTCGGCTAGCTTCCATTCGCGCTCTGCAGCTGTTCGTCTACAGTGAGAACAGAATTGACGCATGAACCAACTCGATTCATATGGAGGACCAGGAGTGAAAAAATTCAATAAATAAACACACAATTAAATAAATAATTAAAAGTGTCATTAAAATGCTTTTATTTCAATATGTATTTATTTATTTCAATATTTATTTCAATTTTTATTTATTTATTTCAATTTATATGTATTTATTTCAATCTATATTTATTTATTTCAATTTTTATTTATTTCAATTTATATTTATTTCCATTTTTAATTATTTATTTCAATTTATATTTATTTCGATTCATATGTATTTATTTCAATTTTTATTTATTTCAATTTATATTTATTTCAAAATTTATTTCAATTTTTATTTATTTCAATTTTTATTCTTTTATTTCAACTTTTATTTATTTCATTTTTTATTTATTTATTTCATTTTATATTTATTTATTTCAAAATGTATTTCAATTTTTATTTATTTCAATTTTTATTTATTTATTTCATCATTTATTTATTTATTTCAACATTTATTTATTTCGCTTTTTATTTATTTCATTCTTGCACTCTTGTTCCCCGTATGGCCGCATGAAATAATTTTATCTGTCATTGGCTCATCAAACTCGGTGGGCGGGCGTGAACTAGGCGGGGTTTGAGTTGATCGAGTAATAAGCGATTGCTTCGTCCTATTTCTTCCCAACATGGCACATTATCTGAGATTTTGCTTGAGCTCTCTTGGGACATGTTAGATTTCTCAGAAGAAATTGAAGCAGGACATTTGGACCCTGAGTACGTGTCCTACAAAACAGAGCAATTATTAACGTTATTGGCATCATCTCGGCTCTGTCAGATCAAGATGTTTTGAACTGCGGTCAAGCCAGCCTCCACTCGTAAAAACGAAGTCAAACCAGCTGCCCCTCATTTGGATTATTGTTTGCATTATGTGCATTACGGTAATGCAATGCGCTGGCTTCAGAATGCAATGAGGTGGCTTCAGAGAGCAAGTCCCTTTATTAAATATATGGGGGGAAAAAAAGGTGACCGATTCGATAACGGGTCCACTTTAGAGCTACTAATCTTCGTCGTCTTTGTGATTTTGAGGGAGCAATTATTTTTCAGATGATACGGATCTACACTGCCACCTTATGTATCGGGTGTACATAAAAATTAGCCAATGCCTCAGGCGTCAATCTATTATCTGATATTGACTAGTTAAGACTTGCTTTGCTGAGCAACCAAACAGACGTTAGAAACTTTGACGAGCAAACGTGACAGATAAAATTATTTCATGGTTGCACCTCCAGAGGAACAAGAGTGCAAGAATGAAATAAATAAAAAGTGAAATAAATAAAAGTTGAAATAAATAAATAAATGATGAAATAAATAAATAAAAATTGAAATAAATAAATAAAAGTTGAAATAAATGAATAAAAATCGAAATAAATAAAAATCGAAATAAATAAATATAAATTGAAATAAATAAATATAAATCAAAATAAATAAATATAAATTAAAATAAAAAATAAAAAATTGAAATAAATAAATAAAAATTGAAATATAAATTGAAATAAATAAATAAAAGTTGAAATAAATATTGAAATAAATAAATAAATATTGAAATAAAATCATTTTAATGACACTTTTAATTATTTATTAAATTGTGTATTTATTTATTGAATTTTTGGACTCTTGGTCCTCCATAGATTCACTTAAAGCTGCAGTTGAATGTCTAAACAAAATGGTTTTAAAAATAGCCATACCCTAACAAAGTTTACCTCACGATGCACCTATATTGCCCTCTGAATAGCATGTTGTGGTATGCAGATTGTACATCAGATAGGCATGTCATTTTTATCATGAATATGAGAACAATATTTTCCTAGTGCCATTTGGATTGGCGATAGAATAAAATGTTTTCCTGATTTTGACAGATTGTAGACTAACCACAAAAAAGAAGTTGGAAAAAAAAGTCACACACGCCAAAACAGCATCCATCACTGTTTCTCCTGCTACCTGTGTTCGAGATCATTATGTCCACAAGTTGTTGAACGAAGACAAAAGATGTTCACTTAAGATCAACCGAAACACTCTTTCGTATTCTGATTACTATATTAGTTAACAATATAAGCCAAGGAATTAACACAACTCAAAATTTCAGGAATGACGACGCATGTATCTATTGGCTTACAGCGCACATCAGTCCGATACTGTACATGTAATCATCACGCACCCACAAACATTCCAAACAGAAAAGGACACAACTGTATCAATTTACAGTACTCCCTGAATCGAAAAAAAAACACAAATGGACGACAGGTGTGAAAGCAGTCCAAGATTCACAATTACTAAGCATTAATTTTCCTTCATATTCATATTTGATATTCTTCCTATAAAAAAAAAAGTATTTCTTTATTAATGTTACTATTTCACTACTTTTAGTTATAGTGCAATTCAAGATTTGTACTGTAGCTATTTTTAAAGAGATAATCTTTAAGAAAAGTATATTATTGAGTAGATAGTTTTATCGTGAGTAGTTTTTGACCTGAGATCTCCCTAATTAGTACATGGATAATAGAACATTTCTTGTGCGACAATGTTTTCCTGGATACACCTGATTGACAATGCAATAAATAGCGCCTATAGTTCCTTCCTTAAATGACTTGGGCTGACACATTAAAGTCAATGCAGCTCAAAGAAAAAGGAATCCACTATTTACAGTACATAACGACAACCTTGTTGTCTTCTAATTTGAGGCATGCATTCATAAATATATAAACCAAACACAGCATCAAATACATTATTCATAATAAATACATAAAAGGTAGTTCATAGAGAGCTCTTCTCTCTAATGAAGTTGATCTTTCGATCGTTGCATGTTCACGTGACCTGATTCAACTTTTATCGGCTTGCATGTTGGTTGTTGCACGTCTGGAATTGGCAGTAGCACATATTTGAGGTGAGAGATGAGTTCTTTAAACTTTGGCCTTTGAAAGTTTTGACTTGTTCTTCTCACTGAATTAATTCATCTGTGAGCACTTGCAAGAAATGTCTCCCAGCCATTCTTTTTTTTTTTCTTCTTCCCACTTGCTTGCTTGTCTTTGAGGTTGCTAGCTATTTGTGAGTCTAACTTAGAGGAAGTCACTCTGCTGCTCATTGGAGAGTTGACTGACAGCTACTTCACTATGTTGCGACCCTCGGAGGATTGTTGCAGTCTGTTGAAGGCTGTAGTCGATACAATTTTCTCTTGTAGTCGTGATGTCAGGACAAGGACAGTGTCTGCATGGGCCATGGTTCTCCAGCAGCCCGTTGGACAACCGTGTAGAGTTGCACTCTTCTTTGTGATGAGTCTGCCTGCACAATCCCTTCTGGGTGGAGTTGGGCTCACACAAACACCCAAAGAGTGACCTTCTGCACTGAGCTACATCCCGACAGAGGGACTTGCGGAAGTTGGGCTTGAAAACTAAATAGACAATAGGGTTGTAAAGTGTAGAGGATTTGGCGAAGATAGCAGCCACTGCGAAAGCCATGGGTGGTACAGTGGAGGGGTTACCAAATGCTGCCCACATGGATACAATCGCATATGGACTCCATGCTGTCAGGAAACCGATGCAAACTGCCACTGACAGCTAAAAAAACAAAACAAAAATCATGCCAATATAATGCCATTTATATACCGTACTCACAAAAGACTTTGGATACAATAGTTGGCTTTTAGGTGAAATTTCAGGATTTTTATTCTGGCTTTGGTTGCAACAAAACAGTTGACATGTACTTTTCTCTATGTTGTGTTAAATTCATAGAATATAGTGATGTACATGTGTTTACAAAAGAAAGAGCTAAAATCAGAATGCAGTAATTCAAAATTGAAAAACAATAGAGAACCCCACTTTGCACACGCGTTGTACATACAGTACATTGAAGGTTTTTTTTTTTTTTTTCATGTCTTACAGGTGCTTTATAGGTGCTCAATGTGGCCACCATCAATTAAGTCGCTATGAGAACTCTCTCCACATTCCTCACGATGTCATGGTTTACTATGTTGATTGCAGCTTTGATTTCCAGTAAATATTGATGACATGAAAGATTGAAAAAAAAAAAACTTGAAGGTATGTACAACACGTGTCCAAGATGGAGTTTTCTATTGTTTTTTTTTTTTTTTGTTTGTTTTTTTATGCTGCAAGCTGATTCTGGCACATTCCTTTTGAAGCACCTTGTATAGTAATTTGTTTAATTTTGCTTTAACCTGGATCTTAAATATTCCATTACTGTACAAAGTGCAATATATACAGTTAATATCACTTTAAATTCTAAATAATAAATTGTGCCAGTATTAGCTGAATGGAAAAATTCACAACATATGTTTGAACTTTGGCGCAGTTTTCCCGGGCCATGTTCTGTGAGTCCACGCGCCCTACCTGATCTGTGACAGTAAGATTGTCAGTGCCTATCATGGAGGCAATACCTAAAACTGTTGGTGGACATTAGTACCAAGAGATGCCATCAAGCTGAGATGAGTCCTATTATCCCTTTTTGCCCATTGGGACTTTGGATGCAGCTGATATGTACCTACTGAAGGGTCAAGCAGAATGCAGCTATCTTGTTCAGAGAGGCCACAGAGAACAACTTCTGCCTGGCTTGAAGGAAATTTTGGTCCACAGTAACCGATATCAGATAGAGGTAAAATCGAGATGCTGATGGCCTCGACTTGAGATGCTGTGAGCTGATGGGGAGAGTACTTCCATTTTAGACGGCAGGGCCCTAGGCATAGACTTCACTATTAATTGATAGAACTCTTCCTCCAGACATTACACCACGCCTTCTCGAAGGAGGCCGGCGCAGGCAGGGAGAGCTGTGATACTCAAACACACTCTGCGTTCTAACGCCGGATTTAGGTTGAAACATGACAAAAGTTGTACTGCATACAAGCAGGCACAAGTGCCTCAAGATTGATTTGGTCGAGGATTTAAGGTAATTACTATATTTTTAGCAAAGTGCATGCTCTTTGAAACCTTGTGAATACAATGAATGGTAAAAATCAGCTGCTATGGCCGCCACATTGTACTACACACTAGCAATATACCTCGAAATATTTAGGTAAAATGAATGATAACTGTCGGGTTTTTTTTTTTTTTTTTTTTTTTTTGGCTTTTAACCAAAAAACTCGACTGTTTAATGTTCATCTCTATAAAAATATAAATATATGTATAATATGCTCAGTGTGGTTTTGTAGCTTGGCCATGGGACAGGGGACCAGTTCTCCACCCTCAGCAGGGTCAGCTTCTACAAGCGTTTTGTTGACTTGGAGAGGGCATACAGCAGTGTTCTTCAAGGAAATCCTGTAGATGTTTCTCTGGTAATATTGGGTACCGCCCCCGTTTGCGACCAGTGCCAGTTTAGTCTGCATTGCTCACAAATCAGTAAGTTTTCCAGTAAGTATTAGTCTTTTCCCAGGCTGCCGATTTTTACTGATTGTGCAGCTCTTTATGAACAAAATACCTACATTTAGCTGACAGGCAATGCTCTTGGTTTACTGGTCTATCTACGTTCCCAACCTTGCCAATACTCATGAGCTGTGGTTATTGACTGCAAGAACAAGACTGCTGGATCAATGCTACTCCACATTAAATAGGATGCTTCTTGGATGCCGGACAGCTTTCTGCTGAGATTTCCTGGTTTAGGACATTGTGTTAGGGCACATCCTGTCGGAACGAGGCCTCAGAACCAACATTATTTTCAGGGGAGAAACTCTGCGTTTCTCTGCTAAAGCTGAGGCCTTCACAACCTGACCCATAATAAACGAAAGAGCATGATGTTGGATTCCTTAACTGACCTGTTGGCATCTGACTTTTGTTTGGTTTTGTTCCTGGCCCTAGTGTTTTTTCCCCGGTTCTTGGTTTTTTCTTGTCCGTGTGATCGCCTTTTAATTTCACCTGTTTCCCCAGGTGTTTCTTGTTGTCCTTTCATGCGCTCAGATATTTAGTTGCTTTGTGGTTATTGATCGTCTGGTCTCTCTCTATGTCATGGTCTCTGTCTTGCCTAACGTTGTTGCCACGGTCATGTTTCCCTTACCTTGATACTTTTTGGTTGCACTTTTTTTTGTTGTAAATGAGTATTTTCATTATTAAATCACATTTAGTTTTGCACCTGACCCCTTTACCTTGCCTCCTTGTTCCCTGCGCTTGAGTCCACCTTGCCTCGCTCCTGTTCTGCTTGCCTTAAGATCATGACATGACCAATAAATTTATTTTCAGTCATTTGATATTTAACCTTTCCTCTTATTTATGGTAATTTAAATTTTACATCATGAGACCAAGATGTGGTTAATGACGCTAAGGGCGGCAGCCTGCTCCAGTTGCTCTACACACCATGTGTTTTTTTTCTTTTCTTTCTTCTCCATCAAGTGGATATTTTTAAATTTCCAATACTACCGGGAGCCGATCGTCTCGTTTATTCACGGGATGACTTACTGGCTTTAAAGACTCAGGCAAGAGTCAGGGTGCCACACCAGATACCAGCTGAATTGAGGAGGAAATATAGAGGTTGTTTTCATTCTAGCTTTTAGCTTAGCACTGGTAGTCGTGATGTCAGGACAAGGCGCTTTAAACCATCGATCGCTTCCATAATCATGGGGAATGTAAACTCATTGCTGAACAAGATCAACGAGCTGTATGCACTAAAAAATGAGCGGATTTATCGAGAAAGCAGTTTGTACATATTCACAGAGTCATGGCTAACTCACCTGACACCGGATGCTAACGTTGACATTTCCGGGTTTACTGTGGTGAGAGCCGACAGAGATGCAAAAGCTTGCGGAAAAAGCAAAGGAGGGGGACTCATCATGTACTGTACATTAACAACGGCTGGTGTAACGCAGGTCATGTCACTATCAAAAATGTCATATGCTGTCGCGACTTGGAACTGCTTGCTGTTAGTCTGCGGCCGAACTATCTGCCAAGGGAATTCAGTCACGTTATCGCTCTCTGAGTTTACATTCCACCGCGCGCTGTTGTGGCTACTGCCTGTGAGAAGATTCGCTCAGTGACAGTGAGGCTTCTGACACAACACCTGGAGGCATTGGTTATCATCTCAGGGGATTTTAATCATGCTTGCTTGGACTCTACCTTGGCTGCCTTTCATCAGGCAGTTGATTGTCCAACAAGGGGCAACAGGACAATTGACCTATTGTACATTAACGTTAAGGAAGCATACACATCCACCCCGCTACCACCATTGGGGAAGTCGGATCATAACTTGGTTCACCTACAACCACAGTACACCCCCCTTGTAAAAAGGCAGTCTTCTATAATACGCTCTGTCAGGAAGTGGTCACCTGAAGTGGAGGACGCCCTGACTGCTTTGAAGCCACAGACTGGGATGTGGTGCTAAAATCACAAGGTGAGGACATTGAGGGGCAGACATACTGTATAACAGATTATTTGAACTTTTGTCTGGATGTGGTCGCCCCCCACTAGACCTGTACGTTGTTACTCAAATAATAAACCTTGGGTGATTCAAGAGGTCAAAACAGTCCTGAATAGGAAAAAGGTGGCCTTTTGGAGTAAGGACAGAGAGGCAATAAAATCAGCTCAACAGGAGGCGAAAAGGTGTCCAAAGGATGTGAAGGATAGATACAGGAGGAAGGTGGAGCAGAAGCTGGGGGAGAGTTGCATGAGGGAGGTCTGGGATCATGTCAACACCATCACAGCACATAGGACTAAGTCGGTTCCAGTGAGTGGGAGCTGGGAGGAAGCCAACAGGCTCAACGACTTCTTTAACCGGTTTGACCACCCCGGATGTCAACCAGCCAATCCACACTGCAAGCTGCGCTCCCTGTCAATGACACTGTCCTCTCCTCCTCCACCCCCCCTCAAACCGTCTCCTCCCTGCATAACTCCCAACCAGGTCATAGAGGAACTGAAGAGGCTCTGCCCTAGGAAGGCAGCAGGCCTGGATAGGGTACCCCCACGACTGCTCAAGGTCTCTGCTGCTGAACTGGGTGTACCACTCCAGCATCTCATCAACCTCAGCCTACAGCTAAGGAAGGTGCCCACCCTATGGAAAACATAATGTATCGTTCCAGTCCCAAAAAAGAATCGGCCCAGTGAGCTGAACAACTACAGAGTGGTGGCTCTTACATCACAGCTGATGAAGACTCTGGACCGGCTCCTCCTGAGGCCACAAGTGGTGCATGCTCATGACCCCCTTCAGTTTGCCTATCAATCAGCCATTGGTGTGGAGGATGCCATCCTACATCTTCTTCATCATACCCACTTACACCTGGATAAAGGTGGTGGCACTGTGAGCATTCTTTTTCTGGATTTCTCAAGTGCCTTTAACACTATCCAGCCCCCTAGGCTTCAGGAAAAGCTAGGGGGGATACAAGTGAACCCCGATCTGGTGTCCTGGATTTCGGATTATCTAACTTTTGTCAGACTGGGGAATATCACGTCGGACACTGTGACCTGCAGTACGGAGGACAGTGCTGGCCCCCCTTCTTTTCACCCTTTATACCTCAGACTTCTGCCACAGTTCGGAGCTGTGTCACATCCAGAAGTTTGCAGATGACACAGCCATCATAGGCTGCATTGAGGATGACAGGGAGGAGGAATATAGGGTCTCGTTGATGACTTTTTTTGCCAGGAGCAATGTCAACTGCTCACAGCTCAACACCATTAAGACCAAGGAGTTGGTCATTAACTTTGGTAAATCCAGGCAGTGTCCACAGCCAGTGGTGATCAAGGGGGATGAGGTGGAAGTTGTTAAGACTATAAATACCTGGGCGTGTGGTTGGACAAAAAGTTGGACTGGTCTCACAACATAAATCACTTGTACAAGAGGGGCCTGGGCAGATTACTTTTTAAGGAGACTGCAATCTTTTAACATTTGCAAGAAATTGCTGCAGATATTTTATCAGAGCGTGGTGGCCATTGCCTTGTATTACGCCGTGGTGTGCTGGGGGGTTAGCATAGCCAAGAGGGACTCCAACAGGTTGGATAAATTGATCAGGAGCGCGGGCTCTGTGGTCGGCATGACCCTGGACTCTCTGGTGACAGTGGTAGAGAGATTTATGAGAAAACTCCTGGCTATTATGAACAATGCTAGTCACACTCAACACGCTGTCATCAGTGCACAGAGGAGCTCCTTTAGCAATAGGCTGCTCCTCCCCAGGTGTAGAACCAATAGACTGAGAGACTCCTTTGTCTCACGAGCTATTAAGCTCCACAACTCCACTTTAGGTGGGAGGGCGAGGGACAGTAATGCGCTATTAGCACTTTAGCACCTCTGTGACTTGGTTTTCCTGCTAGTGTCTGCTTGGTGTTATTATTCTTGTATTGTACCTCTTAAGTAGTAGCAGCGTACTGTATTTATTACATTTTTATATTTATTTTGATGTTTTTTAATCCTTTTTACTCTAGCTGTTTTTTAACTATCCTGCACCTTACACTTTTATCTTTGCTGCTGTGTTGTATGGGCACTGGAAACTAATTTCCCTGAGGGAACTCTCCCAAGGGATAAATAAAATTTATTGAATTTGAATTGAGATGGCGACTAACAATCGCTCAAGAGAATTTTCCATTTCAAGGCTTTGAACAGGACATGGCCACGGAATACATAGCGACTGGAGGATACATATGGATGTCGTTATGAATTGACCACCTGATGTGAATTTTAGCAAACTGCAATTCAACATTTGGCTATTTACAATTCAACAGTAGAGGTTATGAGCACACTTTCACATTTTTGGTAGGTCCTTCCTGAAATTTCCCCCAAAAGTCAAGTATCTCATATTTTGTGAGTATAACATATGCGTAGAATATGAGATTATAAGAAAATGAGTACTGGAAACTTACCTTGATAATAAGTGAATGGGCGTTTGTAATCTTGTTTTGAGGAGACATGTGCTGCTGCACTGCTTGGCGGGAGCCACGGACAGTCAACAAGATGAACATGTAGGACAGGAAGATGACCATGCAGGGTACAATGTAGCAGAAGAAGAAGAGGCAGATGATGTAGCTCATAGCTGAAGAGTTCTGGCTGGGTGCGTGCCAGTCAATGCAGCATGCTGTACCGTATGGCTCGGGCCCGTACTTTCCCCAGCCTGACAAGGGCCCCACAGCAAATACACTAGCATAGCACCAGACCCCAGCGACCAGCAAGCAAGCGTGGCAGTAGGAGAACTTGTTGCCTGAAGAAAAACATAACAGAAAGTCTAATTGAAAAAACAAGTCTCACGGTCAGACAAACATAACATTGTGCACTGTCTTGTCAGCTCTGTTCTCACAGACATTGCATGGGTACAGTATGTGCTTATGGGGACATGTATGACAGGATGTGGAGAGGACATCACAACAAATGCATTATTTAAAGTTAGGTAAAGCTTAGAGAGCTACTTCCTAAATTATATAGTTTTCATATGTGTTCGATAGTAAGTGTGAGGAGAATTTAAAGCAATATCCGGACAACAATGGATCAATAGTTACATGTTTTAAAAACAATACATAATAAATGAAAAAATGAAAAGGATGGATTGAAGTTGTTTTATGTGATTATCCAAGATTTCAATTTGGTCATCTGAAAAAAAAAGTGGCACCTTGAACAAGTGACCTGACTTACGAGTTTTTAAAAATATAAGCTTTCTTTTTTTTTTTTGCTTTGACTAAGTAGCATAAATTTTACATACGGATTCTGAATTGTGGCAGTAAACTCAACTCAATACAATTTACAGTAAGCAGCACGTTGGCAGGTAGTGAACAATCCTTTAAAAGGCAACTGTGAGCTGAAAAAAAAATGTAAACCAATTGTGTAGTTTTGATGCCTATCTGTTCATATTAGTGGGGTTACAGTCATAAGTGTTAAATGATGCATGAGAAACTGGAGCAGTTCTCACCCATAGCCAGTGACTAATTGATTTTGGCCAATTGCATCATCACTGCAGTGTCATTGCAAAAGGGAACACTGCAAGCTTTATATGCAACACCAACAAGCTTCTTCAGCTGCATGTCAGTCCCTCTTATGGTTCAAACTGATGGTGGGGGCGGCTGATTGAACCTTGCGGCATACAATGAAAACTCGTGTTATGGTAAGTGTGTGTGTGTCCTGTTCCTTACACTTAACTGTACATAATGTAGCATTTATCTGATTGGGAGCGCCTTTTACTGATTAAATCATTTAAGCGGTATATTAAAAATTCAACCTGAACTTGTTTGACACAGAAAGCTTAAGCTGAAAAAAGTTGAACTACAAAAACAAAATCATCTGTCACGTGCACAGATTTTTAACTAGATTGTCCAAACACTGTATTGTTTTTTTCCCCTGAAACTCCTTATGATAGCTCAACTCTGAGTCATATCCAGTACCTCCACACTATGCCTTTGTTTCTCAACCTATACAGAATCAAGGCCCCAATTTTACATTATTAGAAAAATCTCCTGACACCTCAGCAAACAAAAACAAAAATGCCTTGACCATGAGTGATGAAATGTGAAGAACTTGGGCTTTATTTTGTTGTGCAGTGGTGGTTTACACATAAGTGTATTTACTCCTGATGAGGATGCGTGTTAGTAATTTGTTGGACACATGCAGGCAGGTAAAATTGAAAGAGTGCATTTGGTGCAGCTATAAGCATGAACAGATTAGTTACTTTTAAATTTGTTATAATCATTTTTTTCATTCATCATCAAAACTTTTTTTGGTCTTTACCTGAACCTAAATGGAGTTTAAGTAAGTACATTAGGCAGCTCACTGTACATTGTGGTTTCCAATTGATATTTCTTCAAATGACAGACTGCCTGACCTATAGTCTCCCAGTCAGGTCCACTTAATATCCCAAGAGATAAAGCATATCTGTTGTTTTCATAACCCCTAAAATGAAACACATACTGTAGTTGAGTCACTCAACTAAGCAGGTATGTCTCTGATTCATCCCAGTCAGATCTTTTTTTTGATGGACTTCGATCCAGCGCTCACAAATTCATGAGCAGTCATTAGCCACGTTTACATGCTGACTTTTATTCATAAATCATTCCGAATGGAAATTTCAAATCAGCTGTTTACATGTCACTTCATGTATTCCGATCCAGCGTTTACATGTGACTGCCTTTATTCCGAAAGGACGTTTGACAACTGCTGTCTGACATGCGCAGATTAATCAAAACAAAGCGTCACGTTGCAAAACATGGAGATCGATCGTCAGATCAGCTGCTGTTTTAACTTTTCGAGTGGAAACAAAACTTCAGAATGATACGCCGTTCATTTAAAAAGTTGTGTGGGTGCGCTGTGCGTGTGCTTGGAAGCCATGTTGCAAGTGACGTTACTTACGTCACCAAGTGACGTCACCACGTAGCATGCGCAGAAAGAACGCAACCAGACACCATTCCGCTTACCTGTTTACATGATATAATTTTACTTTTAATCGGTTTGGGAAAAGGAATATTCCACCCCTGTGAATCGGAATGAAATTCCATTCGGTTTGGGCCTGTTCATTCCGAATGAGATGTTTATATGGAACACATTTATTCGGTTTGAACAAATATTCTGATTGTAATTGGAATATTTGGCTCCATGTAAACGTGGCAATTGACGGCTGTAGAGTTGACTGAATGAACGGAATCTAATATATGTGTTTAATACCCTGTTCGTCATCATGGGTTCATTGAAAATAAATACGTAATAACTCAAATTTTATGTCCCTTATGATATACATCATGTATAGTAAGTGGACAGGGAGATGTTTACCTCTTCCCCAAGGGTCATTTTCGGTGGGAATATTATTGGAAGGGTTTAAAGTCTTACAGTAGGCCTACTAGAGACTGGTACTGGAGGCAGACTTCAAAACATCTACATTGAAACTCCACGTAAGAAACAAAAATCTGTTTCAGTATTAAAATTATCATGTTTAAAGCCTGATAAAAACTTAGAATTTTGTCTGTATGGTAAAATGATTGTTTCTTGACATGGTAAGGGGATGAATTTATTCTTTGTGTGGTAGTGCCAAACTGACCTTTAGTTGTTGTTCAGGCGTCTGGTGTACCTGTCCAAATACCCATATATGGGATTCACGAATGCGGATGGAAAATAAGTGTCATGGCACTGTTCTGAGCAGTGAGAAGTGGAGAGTGAATGTAGGCCTATCAGGACTATGGGTGACGTCAGTGAGGTTGTATCCAGTTCTTTTTTTGCAGTCTATGATCTTTTACTGGTAAAGTCATTGCAGTGTTATAAAAAAAAAAATACCATGAATTGGCACTCGCATAAGACTATTGTTTTAAATGCTTAATCAACAGAAACCTAGTGTCAACATATAAAAAGTGATGGCGTCGTATAAGATTTAAATTGGTTTGGTTGGAAGGTTTTAAATTGTGAATGTTCCCTTCAAAGCCTCTGCTTTATCTAAAAGTTTAATAGCTGTATTAGCTCTGTTGCATTTACATAAGGAGCCAGTTCTTTCAGCTCAGGACCCTAAAAAGCATTGTTCTCTCTTTTCAGATTTTTACAGGTATGAATGACCTCTCATACTTTTTTGTCCCTCCCTTGCTGCAGTTTGCTCACCCACTGTTTCACGTCTGTAACCTCTCTTCTACCTTATTCCATAGACTTCATAATGTGTTGACAGGACACAGGGCGCAGGTCCGATTAATATCTCCATCTCCTATCTCCATCAAAGCTTAGATGCTTAAATCCCTGAATTCTTTATATACATGGAAGTAAAACATTTTCGATTCTTGGTTAAAAGCAAATAAAATGTGCAGGTAGCATTTATCTTACGTAAATATTGTTAAATATAATGCTAATGCTGTAGCGGCTTAATTCTCCCATCGATTTTTTTCACAATGTTTCAAAATGCATGCATGGTACGAGAAATATAATAATTACCTTGAATCCTCGAACAAATCACTCCTGAGACAATCCTTCCTGTTTGTATGCAGTACAGCTTCGTACTTTTTCAACCTAAATCCGGGGTTAGATCACTGCATGTGACCGACTGCTAATAAATGAAGCCGAGTGTGGGACGGCCGCCTTCGGGAAGGCGTGACGCAGTGAATGGCGAATGTGACATGTCAATACATTATGAAGTCTATGCATATTCTTAGTATGGACTTGCAGATGCTGCTGATGGTTTTGACCAATCAAATGCTGCTTTATTCGTAAAAGCTAAGATTGATTGTTTTGACAGTTAATTAATTATATCTTCAAAATATTAAATAAATAAGATCAACTCTGATAGAGTGTCCACATATTGCATTTATAAATTTACTGATGATTATTAACTAATTTTCAGTGAAGTCTAAAACCATTTTTTCTATTCAGACCTCATAACAGAATCCACCTGAGCACACACTTCCATTTAAATTAAACCTGAGTTTGCTTTCCTTTAAACAGTGTATATGTGATATAATTCCATGAGTGAAAAATGAACCTTGTGTCAGCAGTCTGCTGATGTTATCATGCTATTTGCCCTCCAATCCTAATGTAAATAAATCTTCACATAATTGTGCCATGAAAGTATAAACAGTTCTTTTTCTTTCCTTTCCCATGCATATTACTAAGCACTCCATGGAAACATCTTTTAGCCACCAGAAAAAAAAGAAAACTAATTTATCGGGCAGACCACTAATTTATCACATTCATCACGCCTGAGCATTTACCTCCAAAGGCCATGATTTGTTTATTAGGTTACTGTCATTTATCCCTCTTGCAGGTTACCCTGAACAGTTTGTAGACTGTGTAAAGAATTGGTCTGATGTAGCAGGGATTAATTTTTGATCGTCGTCTGGAACATTTCTGTGTAGTCTACTTCTATGGGTTCTCCCAAAATATATTGGGCTTCCTTCCACTGTCCCTAACAGGGCTACCAGGGGTGTCAAATCAATTCAACAAAGGGCCATGAGGTTCCTGGATTTCGTTCCAACCAATACTGCGCAGACAGTTTAACCAATTAGTTTTCTTCTGAAAAGAGCAGCACCTGCCTGCAATCAGCTGATTACACTTATATGTGCTCAGTTTAGTGAAAAGGTGTTCTCTTCATTAGTTGGAAGGAAAACCTGTACCCACTTGACCCTTTATGCCAGCTGTGGGTAGGTGAAAGTGGAAGGTTCACCATCTTTGACCTAGGTTGCCTATTAAAGGCAAGTGCCCCATTTCTTTTGCCACTAAATTTCAAAAAATCGCCTTTCGTCTAACTGTCATAAAAACGCTGCATAAAACAACAACAATTAACAGTGAGCACAAAATGTTTCACTGTGCATTTGAATCAGGATTGACTATCTATTGGCCTAACCCTGTTTTGCAACACAGTGTTTTGTGCCTCGGTAAGTGGGGCTGCTTGTTAAGTGCATGAAGTGATGTCGGAACAAAAGGACAGCTTTGCATAGTGGATGTTGGTAAGTGACTAACTTTTTGTACATAGTTCTTTGTCGTTTAGTCATAAATAATAATGACTTGTACTCATTTGCATTTCAGACGGTTGTATTTGTAAGTCTTGTCATTGCTGGAGTTGTATCTTTTGCATCGTAGATGTGTTTCTGGAGAGAAAAAAATCTTAAAATATGGCCTTGACTTCAATGACACAACTGGAGCTGAAATGTACCTCAAAATCTAGTTAGAAGATTATTTTCAACACTCATTGCACCTGAACATGAACATAAACTGTAAAACCTCTCTTTGCCTTAGCCTCCCTTTATTAGTTATTCACATTATCATGCTGTTTATTTGTCAGCATAGTTTCTAAATGAGAAATGAATGCCATTTTTCAAGATGCTTTGAAAAGGTCTCATTAAAGTGGTTAAAATGGATTGTTCTCCTTTTACAGCCTCTTTGGTTTAGACATGTGTAACAACTTTATTGTCACACTTACGTCATAAACGCCCCCAGAAAACAACACAGTAAATGTTTATTGGAAAACTACAACATCAAGCCATTTTGCCATAAAGCATCACTTAACCAATCTGAAATTATGCACTGTGGTGCCCAGACAATAGACATTAATCCAAGAGTTTGTTAGGGGTGCTTGAATGTATCTCAGCTAACTGTGGACAGGAGCCATGTTACATATCAACTGTAAATAATGGAACATCGAGACAATTTTCATCTTTTTTGCTGTGCTGTAAACCATAAACATTTAACTTTGATTTAAATCATCTAAATCAGGCGAAGGGTGATTAAAACGGTTATTGCATTGTAATCATTGCATAATATTTGACTTGTACTGCCCGTAAGGAGGTCTCAAGTTCTTGCTTACTTTGGTCTTCCTGTTGGACCACACAGAGAAAGCTCCCTCTTACTTTGTGCATCTTTTATGGGAGGAGACTAACTAAAACTGCAACTCCTTCATTATTCATGGATGGATCAGAATGACCCTGATTTTTTTATTTGTTGTCTCAGGGATGAATAATTAGATTGATTAATTAATTGCAAGATTAAAATTGTGATTCCTTCATGATGGATTATAATTAAATGTCATAGGTATATTCTACAGAGGTATAAGTGTCAATCCTCATAGCACTATTGCTCATTTTTTGTCTCAGGGGATGATTAATTAGATTGAATAATTGCGGACTTATTGTTGCCGTAAGTTCCAGGTTTGGTATTAGAGGGAGTTGAGTGGTCATAGTCGCAGTTCATTTTAATCTTTCCTTAAATACTGTTCTCTTTCTCAGTACGCCTCAGGTTATTGTCTATCTATATTACAAAGCACGGCAAATACTGATGATTCCAAAGCATTTGGTCAGAAAGACGTCAGAATTAATCTTTCTGCTACAACAACAATGAATACAAATGACCCAACTCTATTGGCAGCCATATGCCAACCTGACCATGGAACAGCTAAGTGGCCATAACGTTTGGTTCCTTAAAAGAGAGCGAAACAAAACTCCATAGTGATGTAATTCCAACACTGTTCACCTGAATTGGATGTATACTACATTCCAATAAAGCTGGAAGTCTGTAGTTAAAGCACATAATCCCCTTTCAAATCCATTGGGAAGGTGCTGATAGCCAAAAAGATAAGACGGTATACTAGGCCATGACCCACTGATGTTTTCATTGGTGAGCAGTTGCCAATTTTCAGTAATGCTCTCTTGCAAATGTATTCATGTGCGAATAATGTAGACAAGCATCATGCAAAATTGAGAGGATTAAAATAAAACACATTCACCTTGACATCATTCAGACCTGTGTAAATGAGTTTGTACTTTTTCCTCATTATTATTCATCGTATCCTACTGTTCAATGGGAATGAGTTGCAGTAATGGATTATCTTGTAATAGTTGCTCAAGTGGGTAAAATGTAATGGTCGGTCAAGCACATGTGCCTTACAATTTATAAGATTGATTTGAACCCAGGCTGTGGCCTCCCGGTGTGTGATTTGCATGTTCTCCATGTGTTCCACATTTATTGAATGGCTCCTGGCCACCACTCCTTCCCCAAAATAAGCATTGTAGCTTCATTGAAGATGCCTGTGAATGGTGTTTGTCCGTGATTTGAAAGCTGGAAAGCAGTAGACGTTGTACCCTGCCTGTTGGCCACAGTCAACTGGGATAGTGGCTATAGTATACCTGCAACCCAAATATGGATAAATACAATATATAGGGGAGGGATGGAAGGGTTATTCAAGAATAATTACATTTCCTCCTCATCATTTGGGTAATATAGTGTGGCAGTGAATTGATAAGAGAGGTATTTGTTACAATCATAGGAAATGCAGGCTCTTGCTATATTTCTATTGGGGGATCCAGAGCTGAACAAAACATTGCGTGTTAAAAGGCCTTCTCCAAGATTGCATCGCATTTGGCCTAACTCCCGTCCTTTGTGTACAATGTTGAGCCAGTTTCTGTTTTGCAGCAAAGGAAATAATTATACTATTCTAAATGAATTCAGGAATGGAAGTATAACTCTGATTTCCTCTCCATTACTGAGCGATAAAGTATAATATAGACATCATGCACAGCATCTTAGTGATATGATTCCCTTTGTTTGAATCGGATTTAGCAATATCTACACTTGGACAGATAAGTATTGAAAAGTGTAATTATTTAGCCAACACCTCATTTTACACTAACTTACCGCTTCTCCAGAATTTTATTTTACACCGGTTAGGCCGCCACCAAATTTTAGAATTTCTGGATTTACCACTTATCCTCCAGGGTCTGAGGATGCTGGATCCTATGCCAGCTAACTTTGTGCAAAAGGCGGACTACACCCTCAACTAGTCAGCAGTTAGCCGTAGAGTAGACACAGAGACAGACACAATCAAAATGACTCTCAGTGGGAATTGATCTCGCAGTGCCTGTGCTGATATCAGGCAATTGTACCACTACTACTACATCAGCGACTTACAGTGTTGGGAAAGTTCATTTCCTATATGAAGTACCGTATTGGCCTGAATATAAGACGGTGTTTTTTGCATTGAAATAAGACTGAAAAGTGGGGGTCATCTTATATTTGCGGTCTCGACATTAAACCCATTCACGACGCTAGATGACGCCAGATATCATTGAAGCGATGTTCTGTCATTACAGATCTGAGCTACTCTCAAGTTTAACCAGTTTGCATTATTTTATTGCAATGTTTTTCCTTATTTAGATTTGTTTCAAGACTACAGTTACAGTTAGACTTCACATTGATGGTTAATGCAGTTATTGCAATTTTGTTGTTTTATCACAATAGATTGGTTTATTTACATTTCAAAAACCAGAAGCCATTCATTTACGAATGTGATTGCACTTTAGTTTACATATTTAAATGATCAGATATTAAGATTTCATTGAGGCAAAATAACATCTCTCAAATATGTTGTTATAATCATTTGTTTCATATGTACTGTAATTATTTTCTGTATAAAAATTAATTTGGTGTTCAAAAAGTCTTTTTTCAAACTTGAGTCTTGAAAAAGAGGGGGTCGTCTTATAATCAGGGCCGTCCTATATTCTCATATATACATATATGTATATATATATATATATATATATATATGCATATATATATATATACATTTTTTTAAAAAAATATTTATGCTGCCCGTGGTTAGTTGGGATAGGCTCCAGCACCTCCTCCTCGTGAGGAAAAAGCGGCATGGAAAATGAATGAATGAATGAATTGTCATCATCATCGGTATCTATTGCCACGTTTACATGGAGCCAAATATTCCAATTACAATCGGAATATTTGTTCAAACCGAATAAATGTGTTCCATATAAACACCTCATTCGGAATAACAGGCCCAAACCGAATGGAATTTCATTCCGATTCACAGGGGTGGAATATTCCTTTTCCCAAACCGATTAGAAGTAAAATTATATCATGTAAACAGGGAAGCGGAATGGTGTCTGGTTGCGTTCTTTCTGCGCATGCTCCGTACTGACGTGGTGACGTCACTTGGTGACGTAAGTAACGTCACTTGCAACATGGCTTCCAAGCACACGCACAGCGCACCCACACAACTTTTTAAATGAACGGCGTATCATTCTGAAGTTTTGTTTCCACTCGAAAAGTTAAAACAGCAGCTGATCTGACGATCGATCTCCATGTTTTGCAACGTGACGCTTTGTTTTGATCAATCTGCGCATGTCAGACGGTAGTTGTCAAACGTCCTTTCGGAATAAAGGCAGTCACATGTAAACGCTGGATCGGAATAGATGAAGTGACATGTAAACAGCTGATGTGAAATTTCCATTCGGAATGATTTGAATCGGTATGAATAAAAGTCAGCATGTAAACGTGGCTATTGACAATTACAAGATGTGATATGATTTGCCCGAAGGAAGAACCGAAGAAAGACAAGGGCAGACCGGAGAAGCATATGCTTATCATTTTTCCGTCCCCCATACAGCTAAAGACGCACAATGAAACATGGTAGAATTGCATACATTACATTACATGAGCTTTTCCTTTTTCACATGAATTATCTTCCCAAAATTCGGGCCAATACGGTACTTATAATTGCAGTTCAAAAATTAAAAAATGAACTGTTCAGTTCATTGTTTATAAAACAACATTTTGAACTAAAACTCATAGTTCAAAAAAATTTGGTAGTTTTTTTTTTTTTTATTTTTTTTTTTAACTATTGTAGTTCTTTTTTAGTTTGCAGCAATTATTGGGGAGTTGATATTAGAACCACAGACAGCAATTATTTTATCCACTTAAACACAAACAGTGTCGAGTTCATATTCATGTTCGATTTCAAATCTGCGTTGGTACTGACCTTTTCATAAAACTCACTTAAATGTTGGTGCTGGGCCAGTGTTGTGTCATATTTTGTACCTCATCAGAAATTGTAACTTTGCGGTTCTGCACATCCACGTAATGTTACAAAGGGCCGCGAATTTAGCGATTCCAAAGTAAACACCAAAAACTTTTTATAAATAAAGGTCGCTTCGACACACGATCTTTTCGACATCCAACGTAAAATTTGACTCGACATTTGTTTCTACAGTTGTGGTCAAAAGTTTACATACACTTGTGAAGAACATAATGTCATGGCTCTCTTGAGTTTCCAGTTATTTCTACAACTCTGATTTTTCTCCGATAGAGTGATTGGAACAGATACTTTGTCACAAAAAACATTCATGAAGTTTGGTTCTTTTATGACTTTATTATGGGTTAACAGAAAAATTGATCAAATCTACTGGGTCAAAAATATACATACAGCAACACGAATTAGCAATTTCTTGTGAGTGATTATTGACTTGAACAAGTCAGGAAAGTCACTTTGAGCCATTTCAAAGCAGCTGCAGGTCCCAAGAGCAACAGTGCAAACAATTGTTTGTAAGTATAAAGTGCATGGCACTGTTTTGTCACTGACACGATCAGGAAGAAAACGCAAGCTATCACCTGCTGCTGAGAGAAAATTGGTCAGGAGGGTGAAGATTCAACCGAGAATCACCAAAAAGCAGATCTGCCAAGAATTAGAAGCTGTTGGAACACAGGTGTCAGTGTCCACAGTCAAGTGTGTTTTGCATCTCCATGGACTGAGAGGCTGCCATGCAAGAAGGAAGCCCTTGCTCCAAAAGCGGCACCTTAAGGCTCGACTGAAGTTTGCTGCTGATCACATGGACAAAGATAAGACCTTCTGGAGGAAAGTTCTGTGGTCAGACGAAACAAAAATCGAACTGTTTGGCCACAATGCCCAGCAATATGTTTGGAGGAGAAAAGGTGAGGCCTTTAACCCCAAGTACACCATGCCTACCGTCAAGCACGGTGGTGGTAGTATTATGCTGAGGGGCTGTTTGGCTGCCAACGGAACTGGTGCTTTACAGAGAGTAAATTGGATAATGAAGAAGGAGGATTACCTTCAAATTCTTCAAGATAACCTAAAGTCATCAGCCCGAAGATTGGGTCTTGGGCGCAGTTGGGTGTTCCAACAGGACAATGACCCCAAACACACATCAAAAGTGGTAATGGAATGGCTAAATTGGGCTAGAATTAAGGTTTTCGAATGGCCTTCCCAAAGTCCTGACTTAAACCCCATTTAGAACTTGTGGACAATGCTGAAGAAACAAGTCCATGTCAGAAAGCCATCAAATTTAACTGAACTGCACCAATTCTGTCAAGAGGAGTGGTCAAAGATTCAACCAGAAGCTTGTGGATGGCTACCAAAAGCGCCTAATTGAAGTGAAAATGGCCAAAGGACATGTTACCAAATATTAGCGCTGCTGTATGTATATTTTTGACCCAGCAGATTTGATCACTTTTTTCTGTTCACCCATAATAAAGTCATAAAAGAACCAAACTTCATGAATGTTTTTTGTGACAAAGTATCTGTTCCAATCACTCTATCAGAGAAAAATCAGAGTTGTAGAAATAACTGGAAACTCAAGAGAGCCATGACATTATGTTCTTCACAAGTGTATGTAAACTTTTGACCACAACTGTACATCTGCTCGAAATATGACGATGTGTGACAGCACCGCAGTTTCTTTGTTTTCCTGCAAAAAGAATGTACGGTGGATTTTCTTGTGAGGGAAATCAGTGTGGGTTCCAAAAATGTTAGTGTGGGTGGTGAAAAAAAGGAAAAAGGTGAGGCTTAATATTGAAATGAAGATGGAAATGATAGAAAAATATGACTGTGGTGTGTGCGTCCGTGAACTGGCTCGACAATACGGCTGTGGAATGTCTACGATCTCGACGGACCTCCTCTAACCTCTATTCGCCATTCTTGATAAGTTAAGGTGACAAGTATTATGATTGTAACATCGCCAAAAAAATCACCAGCTTCGCCAGGTTTTTAATCATTTATTTCAGAACTTGTGCAACACAACATGCCTACTTGTCTGCCGCAGTTGAACATGAAAAGTGAAAGTAAAAAGTCTTCTCTCTCTCTGTCACGACAGCCACGCGGTGCGTTCAAATACACCACACAAAACACATCCGCAACATTAGAACCCGATTCGTTATACCATTACAGGTATTATTACTATTACTATTATTATATTTTTATTCCGATTTTTACCCCTAATTTATTCATTTTTCTCTGTGTAATTGCTATTTGCAATAGTACCAGCAGTATTTACAAAGGATTTAGGGATTTAGTATAGGTTTTCAGTATATCGCCGTCTTGTTTACCGAGGGAGGAGATTCACTGTGACAAGTAAGCTCTCATTTGTGTCCATATATATCGATGTAAAATAACCATATTATTTACTTTATTTCATAATAATTTATATAAATAATTATTAATGTACCGTCCTTTCAAAAGACCAATCACGTTTATTTAGCACAGGAGAAATTTTGAATCTCTAAGTCAGTGTTGCTTCAATTTGCAAAAAAGCTTCATCCATTTGTGGAATGGGAGAGATTGAGTTCCTGTGATTGTGCTCAAAAATGTTGCATGCAACGTTCCCTCTAAGCTGCGCGCGTGCTCAATCGCGCACTGCTTGAACATACTCTGCGCACAAGAAAATCTCTGCAGCGCACAAAATAAAATTCAACATAAACGTATTGTAGCGTCACTACTACTGTCAGCCCTGCAGTATTGGTGTGTTCGATACAGCAATGCGACGCTCCTAATGGTGCGTTCGATACTGCAATGCAACGCTTCCATTGGTGTTAAAAAGAGAGCTAGAAAAGAGACTCCTGTGCTAATTTACTGAAGCAACATTCCGCTGCCAATCTTTGCAAGCGCTACAGTAATAACTAATATAAAATTTGAGAACGTATATTATCTAGTTAACCAACCGATCACCTTAGAACAGGGGTGGGCAAACCGGTCCTCGAGGGCTGCAGTGGGTCCTGGTCTTTGTTCCAACTGACCCAGCACAGATAGTTTAACCAATGAGGTTTCAGCAGAGATGAGAAGCACCTGACTGAAATCGACTGATTGCACTTATAAAACAGCAGATTGGTGAAAATGTGTCCTCTTAATGGGTTGCAACAAAAACCCGGACCCACTGCGGCCCTTTGTGGAATACTTTGCCCACCCCTGCCTTAGAAAATAAAAGGATCACCAGGATCACCTTCAGAGCTTTGCCTCTTCAAGAGGGGCCGCTAGACTAGTTCAAAACTCACAGTTCACCTTCACTAATCTTAGCCCCCCTTCAAGTTATAAACATAGCAAAACACACGGAACAGGAAACACACCAAAATAAAAGCGTAACCGGAAGTTATGGTGAATTACAAAATAAAATATGTTTGAGAGACATAAATTAGGATTTGGTTATTTACACTCCCACCAAAATTATGCATACTAGTAACAACAAAAGAATAATTTTCAACAATGAAATAATCACAATTCATTAAGCTTTTGAACAAACATAACATGAGAATTAGCTTTTGTACAGGATGCTCTACAATAGAAGGCTTACTAGTGCTTTGCCCTTTGTAATTCAGTCCATTTTTGTTCCTTGCTTTCAAATAACGTTTTTAACAATATCTATTCGGGAATTTCTGACAAACAAGCTTATTTTAAGATAATATATACAAACATTTTGCTCAAAATAAGTCTGTTAAGAAAAATAGCTAGTTGAAAATAAGCTTATTTCAGGATATCTAAGTGAGTAAAATTTGGCTGATAATTTCATGTATTTCTAGTAGATTTAAACTGAAAACAAGGGAATTTAACTAGTTTTAAGGAGGTGTGTTTTTGCAGTGTAGCTGCAATAGGAATTTTGATTGTCCTTATTGTCTGAACAGTTTTAATGTGTGAGTTTGTTATACTGTACTCCCAGTGTGGTTGTTCTTTATGTTTTATTTATTAAGTCATCTATGCCACAACTGGACCTTACCCAAAGCAGGATTCCTCCTATGATTAAAGCAGGACTCTCACATATTAAATAGTCCACATCTCATGAACAATGAGATTTTTGTCTTTTTCTTTTTATGTGGGCCAAATCAATTATATTAAAAGTAAACTAATGAAAATTGCTGCTGTAGTTTCATTCTTTTAATACGCCATGTAACTTGCTATGATCCAGGGCTTTGAACAGGTGTGTATACCGAAGGGTACACATCTGATGTTCACCGTGGTCCGCGGTGTGCTCAAGGAGCTTGTGTGTCTGCTCAGACACAGAAAAATTAGAGGGAACATTGGTTGCATGTACTGATGTGCTCAAAAAAGCTGCATGTAATGAACAAATTTCTCGCCTCGTAATTCAGTTGTTTACATAGGTCCTTCTGTTGTTTACTATTGTTAAACACCTTTATTAAAAAAAATTGTGCCATGATGGCTCCGAGGTGATTCACTTTGACAAAAGTCATAGGATGCACGCAAACCTACGACCCATCTGTTATTCATGTATTTGAAAACAAGGACCATGTTCAATTTGTACAAGCATCATCAATGTTTTAAGTTCATCTGACCGGGGAAGTTACTGCCTCTACTATGTTTGCGCATGCTTAGTCTGTGAAAACGTTGGCTCGTCTCTCTGCATCGTGGGTGGGGGGCTCGGAGGGGTCATACTTAAACATCTGTGTTGCCAGATTTAATGTTAGATGTGAAATACCCTTTTTGACGTTATCCATCTTAGAGTACATCCAGATAAATCATCTAAATTAGGAGTGCTGTTACTTTTGAATAATTTGACTCATATAAACTTTAAATATAGCCCCTTAATATTTTTTAAGCAAATATGCAGTGATAGAACTATACAAGTAACTGTGGTGGGAAGATGCCATGTTACCATCATATTACATGTCACAATTCTTAATAGTAACTTCACATTTAACATACATAAATTATAATAGGACTAATTAAGAAGAATGATTAAGAAGAATTAGAATAAAGTTTTTTTCGAAGCGCCTTTCACGACACTCAAGGACACTTTACAACTGAATATACAAGAGCTAAAAATAAAGTAAACAAAAACACAGATCAGAGTAGATCAAAATAGCGGGAAAGAAATCATAATACAAAACAACAGAGGATCAAAATGGATATGATCATTTTAAGAGATATTTTTTTAGTCTGGATTTGAAAACTGAGAAAGAGGTTATATTACAAAGATCAGAGGGTAGAGAGTTCCAGAGTCAAGAGGCAGAATGACGAAAATAAATATATAATAAATTGAATTCATATAATAAACTGTAATTAGTGCATGACTATCAAATAGACAAAACTTGTAAAAAATGAATTTACCAAATTCAGGATATTGCTCAATAATAAATGAGTAAACTGTAATAAAAATAACTACAATTGCGCAAATATGTATATGGTTGACAAATGGTCTTAATCAAATCAAATCGAAACAAAACAAAAGGCCCTCCACACAGATTGTGGATACCAGTAAATGACGGCAGATGACTACTTAGCACATCCACTTCACAGTTCAGAGCTCATGTTGTGTGGGGTTAGCAAATGTGCCCGCATGGGTTTTCTCTTGATACTCCAGTTCATTACAACAACTTGCAAAATACGCATGGTTGATTGAACACTCAAAATCTTTCAAAGGTGTGAATGCACGTGTGACTAGTTTTTAGTCTGCTTATGCCCCGCTATTAGCTGGTGATATTTATATGGTGTATATTCGCCTCTTTCCCCAAAATCAGATGGGATAGGCTCCTTCAAACCCAAAACCCTAATAAGTAGAAGCAGCGCAGAGACAGGATGAATGAACATAATTTGATCCGCAAAGGTTGAATCAAGGCAATTGGACTGGAACGATCATCCTGCATACCAGCCATTCACTCATCTTGTTGAATGCTGGCTCGTTATGGCCACTCTTTCCTTGAATGATGAGGGCTTTTGGAGAGAGAGATGTCAGGACATTTTTATGAAAAGACGAAAGTGGATGCCTCGAACTCTTTAGACACTGTTTAGATACGGCTTTTGACATGGATGACTTTTTTTGTAGTGTTTTGTAACCAGAAACTGATTAGTTTGTAGCACATACATAGAACACACCCATTGAGACAATAATATAGGGACTATAATTTTAAACTGAAGGAGCCTTTAGTCCAGCTGCCTTGATTAAACATTTGTGCATCTATTCCACTGCATTATCATGACGTGGATGACTGAGAATCTTCACAGGCATATGATTGTATGATATTGTAGTTTGAGGGACTGATTCCAATAGAATGATCTTAATGGAACAAAAAATAATGAAAATAAAAACTTCTTGTAAAAATCCAATATACAGTGGGGCAAATAAGTATTTAGTCAATCACTAATTGTGCAAGTTCTCCCACTTGAAAACATTAGAGAGGCCTGTAATTGTCAACATGGGTAAACCTCAACCATGAGAAACAGAATGTGGGAAAAAAAACAGAAAATCACATTGTTTGATTTTTAAAGAATTTATTTGCAGATCATGGTGGAAAATAAGTATTTGGTCAATACCAAAAGTTCATCTCAATACTTTGTTATGTACCCTTTGTTGGCAATAACGGAGGCTAAACGTTTTCTGTAACTCTTCACAAGCTTTTCACACACTGTTGCTGGTATTTTGGCCCATTCCTCCATGCAGATCTCCTCTAGAGCAGTGATGTTTTGGGGCTGTCATTGGCCAACACGGAATTTCAACTTCCTCCTCACCCCGTGGTGTCAAAATGATAACAAGAACGGTGAGCAAAAATCCCAAAACCACACGGAGGGACATAGTGAATGACCTACAGAGAGCTGGGACCACAGTAACAAAGTCTACTATCAGTAACACAATGCACCGCCAGGGACTCAAATCCTGCACTGCCAGACGTGTCTTCCTGCTGAAGAAAGTACACGTCCAGGCCCGTCTGCGGTCCGCTACAGCGCATTTGGATGATCCAGAAGAGGACAGGAAGAATGTGTTATGGTCAGATGAAACCAAAATAGAACTTTTTGGTAGAAAAACAGGTTCTTGTGTGTGGAGGAAAAATAATACTGAATTGCACCATACCCACTGTGAAGCATGGGGGTGGAAACATCATGCTTTGGGGCTGTTTTTCTGCAAAGGGACCAGGACGACTGATCTGCCTGCGTAAAGGAAAGTATGAATGGGGCCATGTATCGAGATATTTTGAGTGAAAATCTCCTTCCATCAGCAAGGGTATTGAAGATGAGACGTGGCTGGGTCTTTTAGCATGACAATGATCCCAAACACACAGCGAGGGCAACAAAAGAGTGGCTTCGTATGAAGCATTTCAAGGTCCTGGAGTGGCTTAGCCAGTCTCCGGATCTTAACTCCATAGAAAATCTGTGGAGGGAGTTGAAAGTCCGTGTTGCTCAACGACAGGTACCAAACCATCACTGCTCTAGAGGAGATCTGCATGGAGGAATGGGCCAAAATACCAGCAACAGTGTGTGAAAAGCTTGTGAAGAGTTACAGAAAACGTTTGGCTGTTATTGCCAACAAAGGGTTCATAACAAAGTACTGAGATGGTACTTTTGGTATTGACCAAATACTTATTTTCCACCATGATTTGCAAATAAATTCTATAAAAATCATACTGTGATTTTCTTTTTTTTTCCCACATTCTGTCTCTCATGGTTAAGGTTTACCCATGTTGACAATTACAGGCCTCTCTAATATTTTCAAGTGGGAGAACTTGCACAATTAGCGGTTGACTAAATACTTATTTGCCCCACTTTATTGGACTGTATACTTCTTTGGAATGAACAGGGGAAAAAAATGTATGATCAATGATGATACTGATTTCTTTCTTTCTAATGTCTCATGGTGATGTAACTTCCAGTTTAGAGCACGATGTACTTTTGATGATATAACTTTTGGTTTAATGCACATGATCTTATAGTAATTTATTACATAGAGCCAAATTTAGAATATTACTACCCACATCTCTTTGGAATATACTGTACACTCTTGTAGTTCCTACCTCGTAAAAATGAGGAAAAGGGATACTTTCTGACTGAACTTTGATACAGTGCTGTCAAGATTTGTCAACCATGAAGGTCCCCTTGAGGGATGGACATATACATATATATATATAGTACACTTACCTTAATGTTCAGTCAGTATAATGGACATGTCTATTGTTCTGTTCGAACATCCAAATATCTTGCCAACATGACAAATCATCAACGCGTATTCATAAATTGTGTAGCGCATCACCTTACCATAGTTTGGGCAGCAGACTTTAAGCCAGCAGACAGAGGAGAGCACTGTCAGGTTGGTCAGACTGCACAGGCCAAACAAAACACCGCAGAAGGCGTAAACGGTGCAGGTTGTCTTATTGTACAGCCACCTGGATGTGTAGGGGGAAATTTTTGCTTTACATATTCAGGGGAAAGCAAAACTATTGCAACATTTTCATAATGAGTGCATTTTTTGGAGGTTTACAGTATGTATAAGGGTGAATCAATGTGTAGGTATGATTTCAGAAATAAAGGCCCATAAACTAAAATGAAATTCTGCTGCTGCATGCTGTTTTTAGTTGCACTAGTGTAGTCTCTTGCGGTATGATTCTCAAAATCGCTGCATGAACACTTATGCAACAAAAAGTGAATAAGATGAATCAAATCTGCTTGTTTTTGGCCTCTTTCAAAGAAGAACATTCCTCTTAAATTATATTTACCTTCTCTTAGCCAACAAAAAAAAAACTTATACCCATTTTTATGTCATAATTTGATGTAGTTTGGATGTGTTTTCATATCTTTTTGCTTTTCCAATGGTTACATCATGTTGGGAAGTCCAAAACCATTGTCAATTTCTTTGGGCTCTTTTCTGCACCGACAAGTTTGATTAGCATAGAAAGTAAGACCTAACATAAAAATGGCCAAGTGACGAGATATTGTAAGCATATGAAAGGAGACTTACTTATGAGCGTAGGATGATGGCACAGCAATGGGGAAGAGGGACATGGTCATCATCAGATCACTAATGGCCAAGTTGACTACAAAGTACTCTGCTGGCTTCAAGGAGGACTTTTTTCTATAGGCCACAAACAGCAGGATCCCGTTCCCCAGCACCGAGAGCACACCTGCCAGGCAGAGTTGCACACCGTTTGATCTCGATTCTCCTGCAGTTTAATGGCATTCAAGAGGATGATTGTAACCCCAATGAACAAAAGAATATGTTTTGGACAAAATGCAATTTCAAATTTGTAAGAAAATAATATTGTAAATCAAGGCATCTTATATTGAATAAATGAATGTCAAAATTCCCAGGGAGAGTACTTAGACAGGTACGTGCCCATCTCCGGCCCTGTGCCTCTTTTAATGCACCACATACCGGTATATGATATTCCACAAGGGAGCTACTGCGGGGGATAGAGCACAGATGTTGTGGAAGAATATCCCTGTTGTTGTCTTGCTGCTTCCTGTCCGAGCTCTCCTATTTTAAAGTATACATTGCACTACCCTCCCCACACGATCTTGTGCTGGCTAATGGCTGTCAGTCGGGAACCGGACAGCCTTAGTAATAGGGTGGTTGGTGGGTCCCACTTTCGTATGGTGTCGCTCCAGGGACGGGGCCTTCGTTCTCGTCTGGACTTTCAGCTGCGGTGGTGGCTGTGGAGGGATTTGGGGCTCCCGCCCCATCTTCCCCATCTTCCTCTTACCCCTGTACCATGTGTCCTCATTGGACCACTTGACCATCAGTGTGCTGTTAGCAATGGTGCGCTCTTTTGGGGTGGAAGTCCTCTCCTGCCTTGGGCCTTTGGGTCTGTGGAGGTCTTACTGCAGTCTGGGTCTGGTGGTGGCGTGGGGTTTGGGGTGATTGCATATCCTTTGTCCTATTTTCAAGGGCTGGTTGGCGGTGACTTGGATGGGCCGAGAGACTGCCCTAAGCCATGGGGCGCTGATGCTGGATGAAGGGGCGCAATGTGTCCAATCCCCCCTCGGTTGGCCTGGGGTGGTGCTCATTTTCTGCCGGCATGGTCTCATTTCATGCATACAATATGACTAGGTGCAACTAAATGCAATAAAAATGATGATGCCAGATTTAAAGATCACATGAAATGTAGCACATCGATTCCTTCATTATTAAAGGAGATTTGTTCTAATACTGGGTTACCCCGTTATACATTACTAACACTGCTTTTACACTTGTCCTCAGCTGCTGGGGAGACCCTCATATGGTGTCCTCTGATAGAAATGGTCAAATCTCGATAGCAATGCGAATTCAATTAGGTAGCATGTGTATTTAATCATGTTTATATGTATCACTTCTGTTCTTTCTTTCTGTCTGTCCCCCAAACCCTTTTTTTTCTCTGGCTGCATTCTCTGAATTAAAAAAGAAACAAGAATAAAAAAATAAATAAAATGACACAATCAAAGCCATGATGATGAACGGTGGAAAAATATAATGGATTATTTTTCATTCCATCTGAGCTGGAGAAAAAAAAGCCTACACAAATTTTGAAAAAATAGTACGAGGCCTGCCATTCTGTATCTATAAACGTTATATCGCCTGTATGTGACTGTATTGTTACGTCTGATTGGTATAATGTAGTCATGTGGATATTGTTGCTACGTCTCACTGGTACACCCAGTAGAGGCACTGTCGATATAGAATGACAGGAGTGCCAAAAAAAAAAAAAGAAATAAACAAATAAATAAATATGTAAATAATTAAATACTAAGAGAAATAAAACCGCCACTGCTTGTAATTCTACAAAATCTTTTGTACAATTAGCTTAAACTACATAATGATATAGTAGTGATATTAAACCTGTAATTAATTCTCTTATGACAGTATGACCCAATTGTCATAAAATTACATATTCTTTTAATATTGCTACTTTTTTTCTCCTCTTTCTGAATGACACTCTTTTGTAATACTCAAGGAAAGGAATAAGACAAAAGATAAACCCTCACCAAAAATCGCATACAGCGTCCCCATGAGGAAGTCATTGTCTTTTGATATTCTGGAAACAAACAGATATGTTTCGGAGGCATTACCCATCTGAAAGAAAAAAATGGGAGAACAGACACAAAGATGGATGTAGTAATTTGAAGTTTTCATCCCTGGCAACTTATAAAAACAAACAACTTTCTTACAGAGTTCTCCACTGTTGGCGCTTTCTCAATATTTCAGAGTCCAAAATACAACCTCCATAACGGATCCAATTTTCTTCATGAAACTGTCACCAAAATATGTTCAATAGTTTCTGATAATTCATTTTCACTGCTCCAACTGTGTGGTTTCTGTTTTGGTTTGTACTGTATGTCTTTTGAAGTTTAACATAATAACCGTGCATGTTAGCACTCTGTCACTTATTGCCATATGGACGTAGGATTTAGAAAAAAAGTTTTGAACACAGAAACTTTGGAGTAATTAAAAAGGCAAGTTTAACAATGACAAATAGTTGATAGTAACACGGATATCATCAAAGTTCAGGTAGGCCAATATATAGCATATGCCGCTATGGAATCCTCTATAAGCGGGTCAGGAAAACTAACATTTCAAATAACAAAAAGCCTCACTGACAGGAAAGTGTGCTGAGGAAGAACATAAGCTCAGAGAACTGTTGGGAGGCATGTATTGAAAAAGAATGGTGGAATGTGCTGGTCATTAGCAAGTCCTTAAATAGGTGGCCATAACCAACTGGCTGAGATACATAGACTATGAAAGCACTCTACTGAACGTCAATAGAATAGAATAGAATAGAATAGAAGTCTTCATTGTCATTGTACAACTAAATTGAAAGTGCACCTCTTAAAAGCATAGGCGGGCACAACATGTTGATTACCCCAAAACGCAGTGTCAGCAATAAAATTACCTTACAAGAATATTTATAGTAATAAGTTGAAAATGAGCGTTTTTTTTTTTTTTTTTTTTGTTTCCGATCATTTTTTAGGGGAATTCTTAATCAGGCTGTTTAGGACAGCTATAGTTTTCGCCAAGATTGTCATCCATTGTATCTGGTATGGCCGGTGTCATGCCAATATAGTTACCCCAGTCAAAAATTGTATCACCTGGGCGGAGCCATATGGAGGTAGATTTGTGTCTTTATTATTTGATCCCAAAAAAAAGTTGCTTCAATCAAAAAAAAAAAAAAAAGTTTCAATCAAAATATATATTTTCAATTAAAAAAAAAAAGTCACTTCAATAAAAAAAAAAAAAAAAAAGTGTTTGAATGCAAAAATAAATTTGAAACTCAAAAAAATGCATTTGAAAGCTATTTTTCATTGAATTTTTTTTATTTTGTAAGTCAATTTTTTTTTTTTTTTTTTAAGCAACTTTTTTATTGAAGTAATGTTGTTTTGTGTTTGGGCCACATTTTGGCTAGGACATTTGTGTCTTTATTATTCAATCAAAAAATTAAGTTGTTTCAAACAAGAAATATATATTTTCAAAAGAAAAATCACTTCAATCAAAAAAAGAAAAAAAATCAATCATGGAAAAAAAGTTTTTGAATGCGAAAAAATATTTGAGACTCAAATATTTGTATTTGAACACTTAATTTTTCATTACAAAATGTTTTCTTTGATTTTAGCAATCCTTTTTGTGTGACATTTTTGTCTAAGCCATTCAATCCCCCCAAAAGTTGCTTCAATCAAAAAAATATTTTCAAACAAAGAAAAAAATCATTCGAAAAGTAAAATTTTTATTTTTTAAATAATATGCAAAGCATGTGACCGTCTATGGTGCTCGTCATATGATCTGTTCGTAAAATCATTTTGACCCACTATAAAAAAAAAATTTTTTTTTGTTCATTTCATTTTTGTTGTTTGTTTGTATTGCTTTACAACTTATATATATATATATATATATATATATATATATATATGTATAGGAAAGTCAATTACATGCAATAACACTCTTCGGCCACTGGGGGGGTGGACCCCCCTGGCCCTCCCTTAAACTCCGCTTATACTTAAAAGTGCATAAGTAATAAGTACAATAAAAAATGCGTATCTCATCGACACACACATTCACTTCACTAATCTGTGTTTAAGAACATTTTCATCAAAAGATTGAAATGCAAGTTATTTGCATATATAGTCTGACCTGAAAATTCATTGTTCTTAGAAACCAGGGTGTGCTGCTGAGCCAACATTTTTAGATGAATTTATCTCTGATGCTGACGTGAATATGTATGCATAGCATTTTCAAAATTTCACTCCATAACTTCATTTCCATTTAAATGGAAGAATTTCTGACAAATGATAGGGCATCCCTAGGGGTTGAGGTATAACTGTTTATGGAAACATGTCTATGACCATAGATTTAGTAGATTATCTTCAAAGAAAACCAGAATTTTTATTAGCATTATTAAACCAGCGCACATGAAAGAAATCTTGTAAATAGATGTAATCCAGACCAGGTTTGAACATAATACTCAATTAAATACTGTAACAGACCTGCATTAACATACTCTGTGTATAGCAACAATAGGCCTTTTTCATTACAAAAGTGAAGTTAAATAATGTTTTCTCCGCGGTTTTTAATTCTTTACCAAATCATGTGACAAAGATTTTCTTGGTGTGTATCAAAAGGTTCCTACAGATCTAGTGGGTTTTTGGGTGTGCGTGCTGCTGGACGAAATGGATTTTATGAGGTTTTTAAACACTGAAGGGAGAATTTAATGTCACATTAGATAATGTGTGAATGTGTGTTATCAACACGCTTATTAAAATGCATCAGTGTTGATGAAATTGTCAATATTGGAGGGAACAAAAATCATTAAGACTGCATCTTCATCATCTCCAGCTTTTAGTGAAAACAACAGCGCACCATGTACGTAAATGTTATTTGTTTCGCTGATAATCGTCACCTTTTCAAGGATATATTGTTTTAGAAAACCAATGGAATTGCACATACAATGAACTGAATTTTGAAAGTTAACTACCACTACAAACATTGCGAGGGAGGACAACACTGCCAAGGACAGAGAGCTGGCGGAGACTATTGCTATAAAAGAATGACAGGCTGGAACAAATGTGGGTGGGCAAATGACAGATGAACAATAGCCAATAACCAAACCTATCAGGGGTGCATAATAAAAGTAGAATGACCAAGATTACTGATCCAAAATTATTATGTATGTATGTATGGAGTTTTTTACCGCTCATCCTACCTGGGAATTCCAGGAGTTGTTCCCCTGAGCCAGAGTGCATGTCTCCAGACAGGGAGTCTTCAGACACCTACCCTGATCTGACTCTTTCACGCGGCCACCTCAACAATGATGATTTTGAGTTAATGAGTGACTGCCAATTGGTGTCTGTTTAGTTGTTGTGTCTGTCCTATGTCCAGTCTAGGGTTTAGTCCGTCTGTGTCCCAGTCAACTGGGATTGGTTCCAGTTCCAGGATAAGCAAAAAAATTAAAAATTAAATATTCAGCGGTTTCACAGATACTTAATTATCGATGTTGTGATGAGATACCTGTAAAATAATATTTGTTTTGACTTTACAGTTCAAGTGGTTTTAGAAAAAAAAAAATCTGAATTGTCTTTTCAGAAATTACTTCAAGATGGTACTAAGACAGAAAAATGGTAGCGGAACTAATTTATGATAGGCTACTTTTCATGACACGATAAAAGATCCATTTTATATCCACATTTACTTGATGAAAATTGCCACAAAGAGAGATTTTTATTGCATAGTGAAGTCAAGTAAAGTAATTAGTTCTGTCACAACACAGCAATCCACTACTTCTTTTGCTCCACTTATTAGGACATATTTCAACAGATTGGCATAGATACCAAAAAGGTTTTTAAAAATGTTTTTTTTTCTGCCCCTGATGCAATCAGTTTTTGTTAGTTTATTGAACATACAAATGTGAGAGAGTCCCTCAAAAAAACAGATCTATTCCAGCCGATCATTTGTGAAAATTAGATGTACATCCAAACGGAAAAGAGAAAGTTGGGTGAGAAAGAAAAGATTGACATACTCAACATTGTTGACATTCAATATGCATAAAGTCAAGGATTTTCAACCAACAGAACATTTCAGTACACTTCAAACTAGAGCCGGGCGGTTTACCGAAAATTTACTGTTACCGAGATGGTTCACGATGACCGATGTAATTTTGACCATGTCGGTAAATTCTGTGTTTTAATTAAAATGAAAAAAATTAATGTCTTTTCAGCCCGCTTCGACTATGTGTTGTTCGGCTATTCTCATTCCCCTTTAAGAAAGCTCAGCCCGTGTGCTTACTGTATGTGTGAAGTCACGTGACTATCAGGAAAAACAAACAGAAGCATGTTTCTAATAACCGGTGTGCAAACGCTACAAGGGAACGTGATGGAGTCGGTTTAATAGTGAAACGGCTAACAGTAGCCAGGCCGAAGGCATTTCAAATATAGCATTAGTCGACGCTCATAGTGTGGTGTTGTGGCCAAGAAAGAACTCGACATCGGTTGTATTTTGGATTCGAGAAGGACGACGAACAACGGACCTCTACATTGGTTTCACGGTTCATTTCAAAGACAACAAGTGGGAGACGCGCACCATGGCTGCTGGATACAGCCTATTTCTCAGACAACCACACATTTGAAATGATTTCTCAGGCCCGGAAACAAATGCTCTTTGCGTGGCATGCGAGGTCACCTTAAACACCGACAGCAGCTCTAAAGTGGTCAAAGTGTTTCAACTCAATGTGTTGATCCGGCACATATTGCACCTAGCAATCAGTATGTTGCGTTATTTTGTATCACTCTGCCCCTTGGTATACACTTACTCTCCGCCTGATGAAGACCCGGAAAAGACAACCCAAAAGACTCCATAAGAAAACCGGCTTAACAGTTAATTTACTAGCATACAAAGACCACTTACTGCAATATAAAGAAGCGATCAACACCGCCCGAACCACCCACTATGCCAACATTATTCGTTCTGCCTCCAACAATTCTAAGGCTCTCTTTTCCACCATCAACTCCTTGTTCAAACCCCATGACAACACCTCTACTTCATTCACTCCTGAAAAGTGTTTATTATTTCTCTCATCTTTCCAAACAAAAAATAGACAACATTTACAGTAACCTAAACACCTCCAGGATCCAGTTTACTGCTCCACCTTCCCCTCCATCTTTTTTACCATCTGCCTCTACACCCACAACTATCCAGGAACTCACTGAGCTTTCTCCAATAACATCCACTCAACTTGCAACCATTATGTCTGGAATGAAAACTGCCACCTGCACCCTAGATCCCATTCCTTCTGTTCTAATAAAAGACTGTCTCCCCGTCATCTCCTCACTTATCACTGATATCATTAACACCTCCCTCCGCTCTGGCTCTGCCCCCCAACTTCTCAAACTGGCTGCCATCACGCCGATCATAAAGAAAACTGGTTTAGACCCCGATATCCCGACCAACTACCGACCCATTTCAAATATGCCTTTTCTATCAAAAATTCTGGAAAGGGCAGTTGCGTCACAACTCCGAACCCACCTTACCGACAATAAGCTATTTGAACTTTTCCAATCTGGCATCCGCTCACAACACAGCACCGAAACGGCAATTCTCAAAGTAACCAACGACATCCTCCTCTCCTCGGACTCCAGACAACTCACCATCCTCATCCTCCTGGACCTCACTGCTGCTTTTGACACAATCAACCACACCATCCTGCTCTCCAGACTAGAGTCTCTACACATCACCGGCACTGCACTTTCCTGGTTCCACTCCTACCTCACTGGCCGACAACAGTTCATCAGCATTAATAACTGCACGTCCCCTGCTGTTTCCCTACCACAAAGTGTCCCCCAAGGTTCAGTTCTTGGCCCCCTCCTCTTCATTCTTTACATCCTCCCCCTTGGTCAGATCATCCGAAAATTTGGACTGCAATTTCACTGCTACGCCGATGACATCCAAATATACATATCCACAAAAACCATCTCACACAGCACCAAATCTACACTTCACAATTGCCTCAGCGAAATTAAATCCTGGATGCAACTTAACTATCTTCAACTCAACAGCAACAAATCGGACATAATCATCATAGACCTTACAGCTCACATCAAAAACAGTCAATTCACCCTTACCATCGACAACTGCACCCTCCCTCTCTCAACACACTCTCGCAACCTAGGTATCATTTTCGACAATAAACTAAGATTCGACCAGCACATCAACCACATCACCAGAACTGCCTTCTTCCACCTCAAGAACATAGCCCGCATCCGCCCCTCCCTCACCTACTCTGCTGCAGAAACCCTCATACATGCATTCGTCACCTCCAGACTCAATTATTTTAACAGCATTCTTTTCGGATCTCCAGCCAAACTCCTCAATAAATTACAATATATCCAGAGCTCCGCTGCACGCCTTCTTACCCGTACCCCCTACAGGAATCACATTACCCCCGTCCTTCACAAACTGCACTGGCTTCCCATCTCACACAGGATACATTTCAAAATCATCCTTCTCACATACAAAGCACTCAATAACTTGGCTCCTCCTTACCTCACGGACCTTCTCTGTCCCCACACCCCCTCCCGTCACCTCCGCTCATCTAATGGAAACATTCTCGCGCTGCCCCCACAAATAACACGCCATACTTGGGGGCACAGAGCCTTCTCCATTGCTGCCCCCTCACTTTGAAACGCACTCCCGAAAACCATCCGTACCTGTTCTGATCTTCCCACATTCAAAAAATTGTTAAAAACTCACCTTTTTAGACAGGCTTTTAATTTATAATTCTTTTCTCTATTGTTTCGTACTGCCCACGTTGTGTGAGCCTTATTTTTATTTTTTTTCCTCAACTGTAAAGCGCCTTTGAGCACCGGTAAAAGCGCTCTATAAATAAAATAAATGTAAAATGTAAAAATGTGTGTGTGACTTCTCTGATAGCTTTTACAATGGATCAGCTCAGTATTCAGCATCAAGTATTATCCATGATTGTAGCCTACACTATGACCGTTTAATGGCCACAGCTATTTTTCTGCATGTGTTTTCTTTATTGTGTGATATTACTGCCATCATAAAATCTTAAATGTATCATTGGCATAAGAGTTAGAGCAGTATATCTTGATGTGCGTGTGTTTGTATGTGGGTGTGCGTGTATTTCAGAAAAATCTCTAAAAAGAAAAAAAAACAGCGTTAACATGCTATTTTTTTTTTCGCAGTAGGAACTTGTAAACACTTGTGTTGAGTAATGATGTCACAGCAGCCATTAACAATAAATTGTCTGAAACTCGTCCTCTGTTTGAAGTGCACTATTGAAGCCCCTCTTGCTGTCATTAGTGTTACAATGATATTTTTGCACAATGGCCATAGCAATATTTATAATGTTGTACATTGTTCAAGTCATGCAAACCGTTTTAAATGTTTACACTTGAATGCTTATTGTTTACAAGATATTTTAATATACTTGACATTTACACTAAATGTACAATTGTTAAATATTTTGAATTGAAGGCTGGTAAATAAATCAATGAGAAATGGTTAATTTGTATTTCATGCATTTATTCAGATTTTCAAATTATATAACAGTTCGTTTGGGCGAATTTATTGTCCCTTATTTTTTCAAGGCAAATCTGCTCCATTTACTGTGATATGTAGTAATGGCCGTATCGCCAGCCCTTCTTCAAACCAAGGAGCACTTGTCCTAAATGAGCCTTGTTGCTCTAATTAATTAAGCTTGCTTGGACGAGCGGTGAAACGTCTTCTAAAATGACTAAACAGTATTCATCGACATACAGTACACTTGATTCAATTTAATTCGAGATGTTTGAATGAACTGAGGGAGACTAAAATGAAGATAACTCTAAAAACAACTTGACCCACAACTGATTAAAACCTGATGTTTGTCTTGTTTATGTTAAGCAGTACTGTGCCAAATACAAACAAGCTTGACTGTGATTTATCAGTTTATGGATTTGCAGAATCTTTTTTTTTTTTTTTTTAATTCAGTGTCTATAGGACTATATTAAAAGCACTATACTATAGCTCATTAAATTTACAATGACAGCTAATGGCATTAGTCCAATGCTCCCGCTGGCCATGGGGAGAACGTCATGACTATAAGATTTTCTTTATGCAAAGCAGCTGCATGTAGTAGTTCGAAAATGAATTCCATTTATTTCTAGGGACGAGAAATAATAGAGGAGACAGGATTTTCCCTGTCTGTGTGCAACATACTGTAAGATGATTGCATAAGAAGTGTGTGCCACAGACACAAAACACACACACACTACTTGCAATACAGTTGTGTTTTTACAGTTATGTAATTTGCTGGCTTGCAACTGGAAGTCTTGTTAGACTCGTCAACAAGAAGGTCCATATCTCTGTGAGCTTGATTGAGCATTATTCTTCAAATCCGGGAGAACATCGTTTTTTATAGTTTATTTTTTGCTGTGCTGTTAGTTCACATATCCCCTCAGTTTCATTGGCCTGGTACGAAAGATGAAAGAGCAGAAATAGGGTTGTGTTATTATCTGAGCAAGAGAGACAAGCAAGAAAAACACAAGAACAAAAGTAATTGGCAAAGGCTGTATCTCCAAGAGCAGGGAAAGATACACTTGGAGCTGTGTACACGAGTAAGATTATGTAAATAGGACGTGACTGATTATTTTATTATAAGAAACAGACAGCCTTGAGCCTTTTTCCTAGCACAAACTATTTACTTCTCATCATTTTTAAGAACCTTCACTTAGCCTGACAAATACGCTGATTCTATGCTCTATGACCCATGAAAAAAAACACCACGTTTCCGTCCGTTATTGTTTAAGATGATTTCTTTGCAGTAGAACAAGCAGTAAAAATGTTCAGATTTTGCAGGTGAGCAGACGATCCGGCAAATGTTTCAATTTGGAGCCAAACTGTCACAATTGGCACATGCAGGGAGCTAGTGATACAGCAAGTCAAGTCATATACTGTACTGTTCAAAATATGAACGATGTCTTTAATTGGTAAAATGAATTCAGGTACAACACTGAGACTAGGTGTACTATGCTGTAGATCACAGATGTGAGCTCAATAAAGCATTCCATACATCTACCTAAACAGAGGCTGTTTTTCTATTTTCGCAAAAGCATCCTAATTTGTATCCAATGAAATTTAGTCTGCAATTGGCTGGCAACCACTTTAAGGTGTGCCCTCCCTCCTGCCCACAGTTGGATGGGAAGCAACCCTCGTGAGAATAAATCAGTATGGATAGTGAATGAATGAAATTCAGCAGTCAATCGGAAAGTGATATTTTCAATTACACCTTTACAAAGAAGAACAACAGGATAGCAGACATGTACGGAGGACCAAAGTGCAAAAATGAAAGAACTTCACAATTAAATAAATTATTAAATGTGTTATTAAAATGCTAAAATTTCATTATTTTTTTCAATTTTTATTTCTTTCAATATTTATTCATTTCAATTTTTAGATATTTATTTCAATTTGTAGTTATTTCAATTTTTAGTTATTTTTTAACTTTTTATTTATTTCAATTTATATTTATTTGTATTTTTTTTTTAACTTTTTGTTTATTTACTTCCATTTTTATTTATTTATTTCACCATTTATTTCCATTTTTTATTTAATTATTTCAACATTTAATTTTTCCAATATACAGTGGTATCTCGGCCTACGGTCGCTTTGACACACAATCTTTTCGATATACGACGTAAATTTGACTCGCCATTTGTTTCCATATCCAACGACATGCTTGAAATACGACGATTTATGACAGCGCTGCAGTTTCTTTATTTTGCCGCAAGACGTTTTCTTGTGAGAGAAATCAGCACAGTTCTAAGAAGGTTAGTGCAGGTGGCCACAAGGAGAGCATGAATGCAAGAATGAAATGAAAAGTGAAATAAATGAATGTTGAAGGAAAGAAAGAAAAATTGTAATAAACACATACAGTACATGTTGAAAAAAATAAACACATGTTGAAATAAATAAACATATATCAGGAAAAATAAAAAATGTTGAAATAAATGAAAATGTATACAAATGTTGAAATCATTAAATAAAAATTGAAACAAATAAATAAGGGGTGAAAAACCATAAATATTAAAATACATAAATATAAATTGAAATAAATAAAAAGTGAGAAAATGAACAAAATGTGAAATAAATAAATACATAAATATTGAAATCAAATAAAAACTTAAATAAATTAATAAATATTGAAATAGAAGCATTGTAATGACACATTTAACAATTTATTTGATTGTGTTTTTATTTATTTATTTAATTTTAGCACTCCTGTTCCTCCATACACATGAGTTACAATGGCAGGTAAGGAGCAAAACCATTGTTTCCATGGCATCGGTTATGAATAAATGAAAGATTTTCTTCCATTTTATTTAATTCTCTGTGTTAACTTTGATTGCCTGTCATTTTTTAATTCAGCAGAAGCAAATAAGTATAACTCCTCCTGTCCGTGCACTGAATAATGAAGCAAGAAGTCTTATCTTGAATGTTGAACGAAAACATGCAACCACAGGAATAGTTCAGTTTTACTAGTCTAGTTTTCTAATGGTGTTATTTGTATCGATTTAAAAAAATATATATATAATAATTTGTACCCATATTGCTTTGAAAACGCAATACTTCATGCTTCAGGCATCATGTTCAATATTCAGAGATCTTTTTTTTTTTTCATAATCCAACCATCTGTCCATTTTCTACTTCTGCTATTCAGGGTTGCAGGTAAACTAAAATCAATCCCGGATGACTCTGGGGGAGGGAAAAAAAATCAGACTGCACCATGGATTACTTGCCAATAAATCATAGAAAAACATGCGGTGAATTAAAAAAAAAACATGATTAAAAAATTTCAAAACCTGTCTAACTATTATTTAAACCTACTGTATCACCTCAACTGATGAACGATTTGTATTTTAAATTTATCACAAAGCAAACCAAAGTAAAATCTGAGCGAATCCTGGGTTGTGTTCGTCTTTGGTGGACCCACACTTCATTTCATATCAATCTGCTCACGTTTCCGCTAACCACTGGCAAATGAGAGTTAAGCACAATGCTCAAAAATTGCCAGTCTCTGGAGTATTTATGCTTCCCTTTAATATCTCAAGCAATTATGCATGCTTCCATCTGCCAACTTCATATCAGCCTTCTGTCCGTTTCAAACACAGACTTGAGACAGATTAGATGTAAGGATATTTCTATGTGACTGAAATAAAAAACAAGCACTTGTACCAGGTCATATTTGAATTCATAAGAAAAAAAATCAACTTAGGTTATGGTTTTCTTTGAAATAGTGTAACATAAACTGTATGTTGTTATTTAAATTTCACTTAATGTTTGGAACATTTGAAACACTGGACAGTTAACGTTCTCATGTGAGTCATCACTTTTACGTATGTGCCTTTAATTGTCTTCTTTTTTTAATATTTCGCCACTTTGAAGAGATCTTTTTATGTTGTAGAAACCGTATATTGGTGAAGTTGATCCTTTCATTTTATGAAGTTATTTAATGGATTGCTATTAGGCTCGAGCGTATGACGTGGCACTTGCGAGGTTTCCGCCACTATCGCCATTATGGAAGCGGTAAACATAAACAGTGAGGCATTTCAACACAGGTCGTTCTTTAAAAATGGTTGGAAATTATTGTGCGGTAAAGAATTGCAACAACCGATTGAATAGAAAGGAGAATGTACAGCTCGACGGAACACCATTGAGTTTCTTCCGGATCCCTACATGGAGAAAATGCAAGGGAAAGGTCATTTCTGAACTTACCAAACGTCGAAGAATGGCATGGGTGGCCTCGATCAGAAGGAAGGGCATAACGTTTGATTCTCCAGTTACACACAGAGTTTGCTCTATGCACTTCCACTCCGGTAAGTTAATTTCGTTTGTTTACGCACATTTCGGTAACTTTATGCCCTAAGTCGGCCTGTTGTTAGCTATAGCTACAGCTAAACAACTAGCATGCATACATGTGCATTGTCTTCATAAGACATAATTCCTGTCGTTGCTAAATGAAAAAGCTGTAATATTTTGACGTGAGAGAGTGGCAAAGAATTTGTACACAGGCTACATTTTCTGCAACAAAAAATGTGTACATCCGTGGTCACAGACTAATGTAAACACACATTGCCTACCTTTGCTAGAAAGATGGTGTTGCCGTTTGCTATGGTCATAATGTGCAGATCCTGCACCCATCCGCAGCAAAACTGTTCGTAGCTTTGTAGCGATTTGTAGTTTCGGAATTGCTGATGAGTGTAGTAACTTACACCAAACACTAAATTAGGCTCGAGCGTTTACGTCACAGCAGCACGGGATCGTGCGAGATTTGCGACAACGCAGCCATTGCGGAAGCACGTCTGCATCACGGGACATTTAAACTTAACGGCAAATATAATTGAACTACGAGTGCCAAAGATGGAAAAATGTAGGGAAAACTTGCCAGTTTGATATAGAGACAAACTTGTTACCACGGCGAAGGACAGATATGTGAGCAATTTTAAGGATGTGAACAATGTTGACCCTCACGAGCAAGCCGAACACAAATGGAATAAAGATGTCGACAAGCTTCCACCACTACGCGAAATGGACATCATGCTGTATTTAGTGTTTGGTGTATGTTACTACACTCATCAGCAATTCCGAAACTACAAATCGCTACAAAGCTACGAACGGTTTTGCTGCGGATGGGTGCAGGATCTTCACATTATGACCATAGCAAACGGCAACCCCATCTTTCTAGCAAAGGTAGGCAATGTGTGTTTACATTAGTCTGTGACCACGGATGTACACATTTTTTGTTGCAGAAAATGTAGCCTGTGTACAAATTCTTTGCCACCCTCTCACGTCAAAATATTACAGCTTTTTCATTTAGCAATGACAGGAATTATGTCTTATGAAGACAATGCACATGTATGCATGCTAGTTGTTTAGCTGTAGCTATAGCTAACAACAGGCCGACTTAGGGCGTAAAGTTACTGAGATTTGCGTAAACAAACGAAATTAACTTACCGGAGTGGAAGTGCATAGAGCAAACTCAGTGTGTAACTGGAGAATCAAACGTTATGCCCTTCTTTCTGATCGAGGCCACCCATGCCATTCTTCGACGTTTGGTAAGTTCAGATATGACCTTTACCTCGCCTTTTCTCCATGTAGGGATCCGGAAGAAACTCAATGGTGTTCCGTGGAGCTGTACATTCTCCTTTCTATTCGATCGGTTGTTGCAATTCTTTGCCGCGCAATAATTTCCAACCATTTTAAAAGAGCGACCTGTGTTGAAATGCCTTACTGTTTATGTTTCTCGCTTCCACAATGGCGATAGCGGTGGAAACCTCGCGAGTGCCAGGTCATACGCTCGAGCCTCATACAGCACAATGTCAGTTTCGCGTAGTTGTGGAAGCTTGTCGACATCTTTATTCCATTTGTGTTCGGCCAGCTCATAAGGGTCAACATTGTTCACATCCTTAAAATTGCTCACCTATCTGTCCTTCGCCGTGGTAACAAGTTTGTCTCTGTATCGAACTGGCAAGTTTTCCTTACTTTTTTCCATCTTTGGCACTCGTAGTTGAATTGTATTTGCCGTTAAGTTTAAATGTCCCGTGATGCAGACGTGCTTCCGAAATGGCTGCGTTGTCGCAAATCTCGCATGATCCCGTGCTGCTGTGATGTAAACGCTCGAGCCTAATTAAATACTGCATTGGGCCGACTACAAGTTTAATATTTGCAACATATTTTATCATGCATGTGTTTCAGAGATAGGAAATCTGAAATTAAATGATATGAATCGTATTAGATATGCATATGGAATGCATCAATGCATCAGAGCATTTATGTTCCCCCATCTGCCATATTGCTTTCAGTTGTGCAGCTCTTGATCAAATAATGCAGGGTGGATGAAAAATGGATTGACAGCGCTTCCAATCCTACATTGACAGCACAAGAAAATGATGACATTTTTTCACAGAATCATAAAGCTTCGGAGCGCAAAAAGCAAAGGAACGTTATTATCTGAATAGTGACAAATCATATAATAAAAAATAAAGATTTGCATGCATAACTATTGAACAAAGCCACAAATATAAATAATATAGTATTGGTAGGGTTGAAAATAAACCATTTTGCGTGTCAAAACCATAAGACAAAATGATAGTATTATAAAAAAAGGTCACTGTAATTATATCGTAAAGGTGCTGCTCAACTGTGTATAAGGGAAAAACTTGCTTTCATGAGGCCTTTACTATCTGCAGAAGACCCTTTGCCCTCGGTGTTCTGTGCTTACACATTGTTAAAAAAAACTTACTTTGCAACAATCGACTGAGTGTCATCAGAGTAAGAAAATAAAGAAAAGTAAATAATAATATAAGCTTGGAAAATATAAAACTAAAAAAAAAAGTTTAAAAGTTGCATGATAAGCTTAGCAAATGTACATATATACAGTGGGGAGAACAAGTATTTGATACACTGCCTATGGAAAAACCCATTGGTAGTGTAGCAAATACTTGTTCTCCCCACTGTATATTTTAATCAGTCCTGACAGCAGTGTTAACCTTTTCACAGAATGTATCTGATTGTAATGTTTAAAAAAAATCCACTTGCAAATAGTGGAAATGTTATTGAAGTGAACAAGAAGTAGAAAGTGGCCACCTGTGTCCCAATTTGCATGACTGTCAGTCCTTCCATTTGCTTTTTGGCCTTGCCACAATTCTGTCATTCCCGTAGCCCAAATTTGGCAGCCTATTCACAGGTGCTGTTCTTTTGCCATACAGCAGTCTGTAGTGGCATTCAAACCTGTGTTTGGCTTTTCATTCTTTTATCCCTTTCAATCCCTCAACTGTCAGAATCAAATTAGATAAGAAAATGGGTGTTTCGGGCGCACATTTGAATCGAAAAAGCAAGAGAACAGCAGCTGCCTGAGTGGTGATAATGCCTAATAAGGATGGAGAGAAAAAACAGGCATGTAAAAAGAAAAGAGCTCAGGTGTCCATTGTTCATCATGTTCTTCCCTAACACATCCAGAAGACTTTTTTTTTTTTTTTTTTTTTTAATTTAGAGATGCCAGCAGTTTTTCAGTCATTTTATTTTGACTTACAGTATGAGCATCCTGTACAGTGGCAGTGAACTCAAGTTGTCAGTGTTCAGAACTTAAAGCGGAAGTTCAGAATTTTTAACTGGCTTAATGTTCGAGTTAGTGGAGGCTTAATTAGTAGTTAAATTATCAGGATCATTATCAGGCTCCTGCAGAGCTTGTTGATGGGCTGATCATTTGATTCAGGTGTGTTCAAGGAGGTAGACATGGAAAACAAGCTGGATAGTGGCTTTCGAGGACCGGACTTGGGCACCCCTGAAATTGACATATTGTTCTATCAAACACAACAGTTGTTTTGGCTTAAAATACAGTAGTTTCTTTGAAAGAGGAGTGCAAGAGCAGAAACTGCTTTTTCAGTGTGTGTGTTTGTGTGTGTGTGTGTGTGTGTGTAACCGGGTGAACTGCGTAATGTTAACTAGTGGGAGTTGCCTGCGCACAAAATGTTGCGCTACCGCTTTAAGAATTGTGCGGTCCCATGGGATTTGGCAGCGCGGAGTTTAGGCTTAATGCGGAAGTGGTAAAAAGGAAAAAAAGCCGCGAATACAGACAGTTGTGAGGAGCGGTGCATGAAGACAGCTGTCAATCAGTACGCTGAGAAGCCTAGTGGTGAAACAAAATACAGTGTAATACAGTGATGGTGTTCGACATGCGTCCAAGGATGGCCACGCTGCGCAATAATTGAAACGGCGGTGTAGCGTAATAAGTGGTATTAAATGCATACTCAGGAGACATTTTGTACTGTATTTATACCCATAAAGGGAAATTAAGCAATATTATTTTGTTCCATCCTGTTTAGAGGGGAGAGTTTGTTGCTTGTTGCCTGTGTATGGGCGAGCGCGGCACATTAGAAGTGTGGTAGGTAAACCGTTCGAGTGATGTGAATTATTATTGTTTGTTGGCTATGGGGATCTGTAGTGGAGTGGTGAGTGGCTGAAGAAGTATTTGTTTTTATTTTGTTCAGCCAGTCACTGTTGTTGTCTATCTTGTTTTGAATCAGTCTCAGTATTTGCCTAATTAATGCTGTACAACTTTATTTTGCTTTCATTTGCAGTCGGGAATAAAGCCCACATAAAATTTTTTTTTTTTAAATTACTTTGTGTTTGTCCAAACAATTTACGCCACATGCATATATATATATATATATATATATATATATATATATATATATATATATATATATATATATATATATATATATATATATATATATATATATATATATATTCGAGCCTAACGCCCACTGTGTTTCTTCAGTCTTCGAAACCTTTGAATTAAGCAACAAGTCAATTTATGCTACATTTAAATCTGCCGATAAAAGCAGAGGCACTCCACCATGTGTGCGGCATGAACATACATAGTATTTCAAATGGTGTTGCAAGCTGTCCTGCCGCCACCTTCCTCGCATGGGTCTCAATGTGCTCGGTCACTGAGATGATTCTTTGCCTCAGGGAGGCCCAAGGCCTCCTGCTTCAACTTGTCATGAGGCCCTTCAGCTTTCGTTAATGGACAGTTGCAAATATTACTCCACATATATATGTCATTCTCTATTTGTATCTTCTCCCTCTTTACTGTCGTCATTTTTGGCTTCTGTACTCAAAAAAAAAAAAAAAAAAAAAAACTGTACGAACAGAAAACAGGGATTTTGAAGTTAATCTGAAAATGCATCGTAAGTATTGCTTTTAATTCATTCTTGATATTGGTGAAGGTTAGTCCATCTAATATGTGTTGGGAAAACCTTTTTGCGTACTGAATTTATTTCTCAATATTTCTTATTTTTTGGATTCTCACTTTCTCCCTCAATGTTCAGATACTTACTGTAATTTTTTATCCATTTAATAGTGGTAGTATTGTAAAATTGATGTGATCAATAATCACTTTTCAATGTTTAACATTTTTTGTCCTGTTCAACTGCAAAGAATGGTAAATCTGAGTGTCTTAAAAGGCTGGGGGCTTTAAGGCTTCCGCATGGTGCCTTTTCAACTTTTCTTAACTCATTCAGGGTCACAGCTTAGACTTGAGTATCGCAGCTCATTTAGGACTGGAGAGATTGACGATCAATTACTGGAACATCCTTGTAATGGTGATTGATATCTCACCAGAAGAGCAGCGATCGATGCAATGAAGACTTACGAAATTTGTATAGTTAACTCAATAGTGAAATTTTTCTAGCTGAAAGTTTTGATTAAAGGAACGATGATGCACATATGCAAGAGATGGAGGCAGCAGAAGATGCAAAGCCCCACCTCGTCCTAATAGTAAAGTCACTGCCTCTGGTCAAATCCATTTGAATAAAGCCTCACACACATGAATTGATGGGTCATTGTATAAAAAAATACTCCACAGGCCATTTCTTTTATGACCATTACAGATTGTTGACTGATATGCCATTCCCGCAATCCCAAGCAGCTTTGCAACAGTAATTCTTCAACATACTTGAATAGTTTCAATAGAAGAAACTCTCCAATGTACAGGTGACATAGAATTCATTATACAAAGGTTTTGTACCATAATTCAACAGTACTACAGCATATTGTGTCTGCACATGCGATTATTTGTTGGCAGCGAACATCCAATGCACTTGTTTATGGAACTTTGATGAAAAAATTAACTGCACCTCAAGGGAACCAGCTGTCAAATTCATAAATTTTAGGTTGACACTGCAGTCATCGGCCTCATCGACCATGGTGACTAGTCTATATATCAACTGTAGGTAGAACGTCTGTCTCTTTGGTGCGACCAACACAACTTGAAGCTGTACATGCTCAAGACTATAGAGATAATTGTGGACTTCAAGAGACACTTTACCGCCACCCCGCATGCTCTTGCAATGTGGCAACTTTCAAGATCTTAAAATTCCTGGGAATTACAGTGTCTCACGACCTGAAGTGGACGGCAAACACCAGCGACATCCTCAAAAACACCCCGATTAGAGTGTAATTTCTGTGGTTGCTGAGGAATCGCAGCCTGGAATGGCAGGTGTTGAGATACATTACCACAGCATTCTTTGAATCTGCTTTGATCATCCATTGTTACTACAAAAAAGGACAAAATCCAACTACAACACTCTATCAGGGCTGCTGAGAACTAGGATAAGGATGGGCAAAATTGTTTTTAAGGCGCCTCCCCATGCGAGCCCTTTCCTTTTCAGCTTCTTCCCTGAGTTAAGTGCTGTAGAGCTATATGCATTCAAAAACTATCAGATACTCCAGCAGCATTGTCCTTCTGACCATTAACATTTTTAAACAATGTATCCATAATTCCTGACGTACCAATCTTCCACTTTATGTTGCACTCTTCTGTTCTGACATTTCTATGATACTCATTATTGTGGTCTCACTGTCTGCATATGTAGATTACATAGAGGCTGTTGATCATATCCATATTACTGTCACTTTACATGGCGTTGATCAGCATTTCATATAATTGTCCCTTTATATTATGTAACAACTGCATCAGTTGCATGACAGTTGCTACCATAGTATTGCACTTCAGGACACTTTATATTTTGTAAGAATCCCTCCATCATTTACACAGCATCTTTGCATGCCTTCAAATGGAGGAGATGGTGATTTGTGATAGTGGGCTTTTTCTGCCTCATGACTTTTAAACACAAAGGACTTTTAAACGTTTGACTGTTGAGTTGATGCCTGGCCCCTTCCATTATCCCACGAGGAAAGGTTCATCATATTGATTCCATTTTATACTGAAAGTTAACCAGATATTTTACTTTGTAACCACATACAGTGTTGTTCGAAATAATAGCAGCCATTGTGACTAACCGGATTTATCCAGGTTTTCAGTATACTAGTATACTGTATATTTTTATTGCTACATAGCAAATAAGTAGGTGCAGTAGATTCTGAAACAAAAAAAAACAACAACAACAACAAGAACCAGCATTCATGAGGTACGCACCCTTAAGGTGCATGGATTGGGCTGGACACTCCATGACATTATTTAGTTGGTTTGGAACAAAGACTTTGCTTGTTAAGTAGTGTGTTTGGGGTCATGGTCTTGTTGAAACAACAATTTCAAGTACAGTAAGTAGTGTGATAGTGAGAAGACGTCTTTGTGAAGCTAATTTATTTACAAGAATTCCCCGCAAAATCCCTCTGTTAAAAAAGGCCCATGCAGAAGAGGCTACAATTGTCCAAAGAACACATCAACTGGCCTAAAGATAAATTAGGAAACATGTGGACTGAATATAGTAAAATTATTCTGTTTGGGTCCAGGAGACACAGTTTGTGAGATGACCTCTAAAACTCTGAATTCAAACCACAGTCACACTGGACTGCTTTTATTTTGAAAACTACAGTATAACATTGACTGCCACTTTTAATTGGCTCTAAGTAAAGCTTGTCATAAATTTATTGCATCAGGGGGGTCGGCTCTCAAGCTCAATGAGGACCAAGTCACATCTCCAGGTCCTCCTCTGAGAACCTGGGCAAAAAACTTATGTGCACCCCTGACTATAATTGATCCCTGTTAGGAATAATTAATAAATTAATTAATTTTATATTACTTTAAGCAAAGATATGAGTGTTTGTTACCAGTGTTGGAACTAACCCCTTTACATTTTTTCCATTACTTAGCGAAACAACTTTTTGCTGTAACTTCTGAAGTAACACGTTACTTTTTCTCAGTCTACAACACCCCTGTAGTTTTGTATGAGTGTTGCCCAAGTTGTTTTTTATGTTACATGATCCAAGTGAAAAGTTCCCCCCCTGCAGTGACGTGGCACATGAGTCTGTCTGTTTACAGACTTCTCTACTGCTCTCTGTGGTGTTCTCTACTGACAGCTTTGTTCTCTCATACTAGCCTCAGAGTCCACATGGCTCCACTCACCATAACGCTAATTTGAACCAGTGTTGCCAACTCCCCAGGAAGGAAAGTAGCTCCAGTATTGGCTGTCCTAAAAGTGAACCAGAAATACAATACAGAACAATAGAAAAAACATTACAGTAACTTGTCGCTAGTCGCTTTTGACAAAAAAAAAAAAAAAAAAAAAAACAGTTTCAAAGAGGCTTTGGAAAGTTGCCAAATTTAGTGAGAGTCGCCAAGTTGGCACCACTGATTTTCAACACGGCAAATTGGCTCACATAGGGCAAGATGTCAGGGTAAGCCAATCAGAGACAGTCTTTCTGAGTATGGTGAGTTTTACAAGGATGGCTGTACTAAACACAGACACACACACACAGTTTACACACACACACTAAACTTCGGTTGAATAAATACTAACACATGCTGCAATGGCAAGAGCTCATGACACTGAAAGTGGAGGCTTTTCAGTGTGGAAATACAAACATTTTTATAAATTCTAAGATTTATTTTTATGATATATATTATTATTATTTTACTATTATATATATTTTTTTTTCAGAGAAGTAACTATAACTCTTTACTTTTCAAAGTAACTTGAATAACACTGTTTGTTACACATAAAGATAATCGGAATCAGACGATTACCTATTATTGTTTCTATATGTCCTTTTATGTGTACAAAATGGTACATGCTTTTTTTCTGATTGTTGTTTTATTTATAAAAAATGTACACCCTATTCCTCATACAGTATATTTGTTAATCTTAACTGTCTGTGCAAATTGGATCATTTAATAGCAAAAAAATATATAACACAATAAACTAAAGTATCTTGCTGACAGTTTCCTACTGGCTGGTTTACTACAACGGTATCAAAATACAGTATATTGAAATTATGTTTTTTAGTTTTGTGTGCCACTCTGAGATTTTTAGAGTCCCCTTTAAGCTACCCATTTGAAAAAAAATTTGCCCACATTCGTTGTAATGATTCCGTATTTGATATCGCTGCTGCTGTGCCGCAGCTGTTCCACATCAGGTGGAATTTAGCCCTGGTGATAGATTGTAATAAGAAAACCACAGCTTTCACAGAAGATTTCCAACCAGTGTTTTTGTTTATTTCATAAAAAGAGTTCAAATTAGTTAACTTTTAAAATGTAATTACAACAACTAAATTGGATTTTCTTTTTGCTCACACATGCTTATTATGGGCCCTTGGGACCAAAAGATACTTAACGTATTTCTTTTTAGAAAATTATCAGGAGATGTCAGTTAACATCAGTAATTGTGGATTGTTTGATGGTAAGTAGGTCTCTGTTAAATGAGTTTAGACATTCTAATTACAGCTAGCGTAAATGGAAAAACACACTTTAAAATGATGCCAAATTCCCAGCATCAGTCCTCCTAAATGAGTTTGACTCACTAAGCTTTTCATCAAGCCAGACTGGGATGTCTTGTCTAGATCTGAAGCGACATCATTGTTCTATGCAAAGCAGGCGCAGTTTACAAAAAGGATTGATTTAACGGTGTCACAACCAAAATGAAATGTTCGAGTTGACCTTATTTCACTTCTGTTCATAATAACATAAAGTATTGGCTTTGTTGATCTCAAATATTATCATTGAAATAATATTTCCATTAAAGGAAAGAAGCCTGTGGCATTTGCTTATGCTCTAGTAAAGTTACTGCCTTCACTCAACAATATGAACATATGGTTTAATAACAGATGGGGTCAAGAAGGGGTTAGGTCAAAGCAGCACATACTTAAATGCAGTAAATATACTGTAGTTGTATGTGCATAAAAACAAGCACGTAATATATGGAATTGTGGGCCGGAATAGACCAGTACATAGTACCGGTAAAAGATCCGGTAAGGTGCTTCAGTCCCAAAAAATATGACGGCAACTGTCAACTGCGCACAGCAAATCACACTGGATTCAGTTGTCCGTTCAATAGCGTACCTCATGAATGCTATTTTTAGACCGTGACGTCGCCATCGTAACGCAGAAGTGGGTCATTATAGATAAGCCCTCGCATACAATCCAAGCTATTTCTGCTTGTTTTCTCCAGTAATTTTTCAAAAAAGAACATGCCGATCAAACACTGCTGCTATGGAAATTGTAGAAACGACTCTAGACATTACGACATATGAGTGATGTTTATCTTCATACAATTCCCGAAACCAAAAACTCTGAGGAAAAAATGTGAAGAATGGATCAACTTGTGTGGACGTCCAAAAGGCCAGTTTAACGCCAGCATGGTGAGGCCATTCACATTTCATGTGCAGTAAACATTTTAATGGGGTTCATGGTCGCACAGAGGACGAAGAGGTAAGAGGTAAGCCATTTTGATATTTTTACACGGTTTTGCCGTGCTGCTTCTGTCTGAAAAAAATTAAAATAGTATTTGACTGCCACTGTTACCTTTTCTGTTGTAAAAAATAACTTAAAGTAAGGGAGAAATGTAAATAAATTATAGAGATAAGATTTTTTATCAATGAAAGAATTAAAAGTGTTCCTTGGCTGTCACTGAGTAGCATTTGCGATCACTACACAAAAATAGCTATGTAAATTGCCCCAAGAACGGTCAGAGACGTAAGACAGGGCATATGGTGGTAAAGGATAGATTGTTGAAACAGGAGAATGTCATTGTCAGTGGCATAAGGCAATGCACACAAGAAAAAGGTGTAGCTAAAGCTAACTCTGGATCAGGTCGGCTCTTTTTACCGTCTTTTTCAGCCCTTGACACTCTGGCCATCTCTTTAACTGAACATTTGTATATCCTTCCACATCTTTACCAGTTAATTTGGCACCAGGGACATCACTTTCGGACAGAATTGGTAGGTTTAGCTCAGTAAACATCTCGTTCGTACAGTACTTCCACACATTTACTATTAGGGACAAACGGGAGGTTGACCCGCCTAGCAACAATTGCTCTAGCTCATCAATATTAATCAGCAAAAGTGACGTGTTGCTTGCAGAACTCCATTGGCTGAGAGACTGACACGTGACCAGCATGAATAGTTACCTCTGATTGGTTCCTCATTTGTCATGTCCAAAAACAGCACAACACAAAAACACAAGTATGACAAGAAGCAAATGGTTCTCATTTTCCACATCCATTCTACCCCATGCAAAAAAAAAAAAAAAAAGAATGTGTGCTTGTATTTTTTATTTATTTATTCATTTGCTTTGATGCAGAGGTTCTTCTATGTTAATGTGAATATTTTTAAATTATTTTTAGTGCATAATTTATGTGAGACTACTTATTTGTTTCTAATTTCAAAAGTCAATGTTTATCTTAAATTTTAGTGTACATCCTATGTTCTTAGGTTGTGTTCTAAAGTAATTAAAATTGAGGTTTTGCATCTAGATGTGAGGGAATGATGGAAAATAATAATAGGAGATAGAGGCTGGAGTTATGTTTTTTTGTTGTTGTTGTTGTTGTTGTTGTTTTTTTTGCATATCATTGCAAAAAAAACTTGAATAAAAAGTTTCTCACTTATGCCTTGTTGCACTCATGTTACAGTAAATGTAATGCAGTAGCCTAAAGTTGTCATGTTTGTGTGCATTCTCAACTCCTTTTTTCTTCATTTAGCACCTTATTGAGGCGGATGGGTGGGGCTATGTGACATACCTGTGCTGCAAAGTCATGTGTAAGTTGTTGTAAGCTGTTGTGTTTTATTTTATGTTATAGGTATAACTGTGCCAAAAGCAGTTTCCAGAGACATTTCGGTAGTTTTACACTCACCCCTACCCAAAAAAATATCAATAAAAAGAAAATTCTGCTTGCGCGGCAACCTTTATGTCATGGACTACCGGCATTAAATTCTCGCCACTTTCACCCTGGCCCTAACCCTTTTTATTGCACAAAAATATGTGACTCATAGTTTTAAGGAAGGCTTCCATGACGTCACGCACCTTGCACACTATGCAGGGTTCGCGCTCCCTGCTCGCCACATCGGCAACGACGAATTTAAATGGCATGTGGCGAGGAAAATATTTGCCATTCTTGCCACGCTGGCGAAGAAAGATGCAAGTCACCCTGTATAAAGAGCCTTCACTTTGAGTCCAAAATGTTCTCATGAGCGCTTTCTCCATGCAGCAGCTATCAAATATGATTGACTAGAGTTTAATAAAAATAACACCTTTCAATAAGTGGTGTCTGATTAATAAAATGACACTGACACTGTTAATATTTTTAATGCATGATTATTTATGCAATTGCATATGACACAATGCCAGTAGTGCCTCGTGTGCGCAGCGCATTAAGTCTTTATCAGACGAGCGAGCAAAGCTTGAAACACAGAAACCTATTCACCACGTTCTCGACTTGTAGCTTACTGTATATCCGTTTTGACTTTCGTGTGACTTTGTGTTAGGTTTATCTCACCCAATATTGGCAAGAAACACAGACCGGGAGATAGGTTTGGTCTTTCTGGAGAAAAGCTGGCAGCAGATCTTTATGCCGTTAGATTTTGAGTACAGAAAAATAGATTTCGAGCACAGAAAAATATATTGACCGAGCAATTAAAGATTTTGAGCAAGCAATGATAGATTTTGAGCACAGAAAAATATATTGAGCAGAACAAAACAAAACAAATCTAATAGTAACGTCAAACAACATTGAGTTATCAGTGCCCCAAAAAAATCAAGCAAGTTGAACTGGCAGGGGAGTTATCCTATACCTGGGACGCATCTCATCAAATATGGGCATCGAATTGTTTCTGCACCCTAGTGCTTGTTATTATTTATGACTATGTTTGGAATTTATGCTCCTGAATATTAGTTAGGGGTCTAGTTTTGGTCAAAAACTTAAGGGGTAAAAGTTTGGTGAAGCGAGGTCACATTCAAATCTCAATAGCAGTTATATCACAGTAAACGTCCACTTAAAACATTTCAACATTAATGTGGTTATCAAGTTTTGTCACAAAATTATGGCGATATAAAACATTTACGTCATTGGCTGCCATTGACGCTGCTAGATGTCCAATTCACTTTGACTGGGAGAGGCTTGCAATGAGCAGTCTCACAGTCAAATCGGATTGGACGTCTAGCGCTGTCAATCACACTGAAACATGAGCATTCACAACCAGTCGTCCCAGTGAATTCATTTGAAGTCTATCATTCCCAAATGCAGGCAACGAGTGCGCCTCCAACAACCTGGCACTGAATATCTCCAAGACTAAGGAACTCATCCTGGACTTTCGACGGCAGACACTGGTTAAGAAAGCTCAGCAAAGAACACTTCCTGAGAGTGGTCAGGAAGGAGCAAGTTGACACCAACCTGCTGGTGACCTTCTACGGGTCAGCTGTTGAACCCTGCTGAACTATGCTGTGTCAGTGTGGCACTCAAGTTGGTCAGAAGCAGACAGGAGAAAACTGCAAAGAGTGATCAAAACAGCACAAAGATTTATCGGCTGCCCCCTTCTTTGTCCACCATCTACAACTCTCAATGCCTAGGAAGGGCAAGGAGCGTCATAAAAGACTATACACACCCCAGCTTCCACATCTTCAACCAATTTCCTACTTTCAGGCACTAGGGCCATACCAGCCAAAACAAACAAACTGAGAAACAGTTTCTGTGGTGTTTGAAAAACCCCAGAATAATTGATGCTTAAACAAAGGTGTCATACTGCCTCATCCCCTGTAGAGGGCGCCTAGTTCATGTGAGCATGTTAACAAGTGGTTGTTGATTGTACCGGTTGTTGAGCTGAGTGGCTGCAATAAAGAAGACGCTGGTCGTTCACCGCACATATTTTCTTGTCGTTCTTGCCTGAGGAAACTATATGAACTTTAAATCTGTACACAACAGAAAACTGGCGACGAGGATGGGAATTCCTCTTGGTAAGAAGAGTTTCTGTTGAAGTAAATTCCGTTGAGACGAGAAAAAAGAAAGTGCGTGTCAAGATGGCGACGGCGTTCGGTAAAGGTGAAGACCTTGCCTTTGATGAAAGTGAAGAATGCTTTGAGGCCTATTTGGAAAGGCTAGAGCAGTTCTTCGTGGCAAATGACTTGAAAATAGACGATGGCCGAGCACGAGCAGTGTTTTTGACCGTGGTGGGAAAAAAGAACCACACGCTGCTAATGGACTTGTGCGCACCGTCGAAGCCAGCAGAAAAGAAATTACAAGAGCTAATTGAGCTCATGCGAACGCATTTTGTGCCGAAGACAAACTTTATCGCAGAAAGATACAAGTTTAATACAAGAAACCAGCGAGAAGATGAATCCATAAGTGAGTACATGGCAAAGCTAAGAAAGTTGGCTGCCACATGTAAATTTGGGACATTTCTGGATGACGCTCTCCGAGATAGATTTGTGTGTGGAGTGAAGAGTGCGGAGCTACGTGACCGTTTGCTGAATTCATCTCACACTAAAGACTTAAGCCTTGCAGCAGCATATGATATGGGACTGGCTTATGAGGTAGCGAAACAAAATGCCCAGCAGTGGTCCCAGAAATCATACAAAGCAAATGCTATCTCCAGGACGAGCCCTGTGAAGAAAGATGAGCGCGGAAAACCGTGCTACCGATGTGCAGGACAAGGACACTTGCCATCTGAGTGCAGGTTTAAAGATGTTGACTGCAGGCTGTGTAAGAAGAAAGGGCACATCGCTAAAGCATGCAGGTCCCAAAATCAAGAAAAAAAGGACAAGCCAACAAAGTGGACAAAACACATGGATGCCAGGATGCAGCTGAGGAACAGCAAGGAACACGATGAAGTGGACAAGTCCTGGACCAAGCAGACCAGACCACCGGAGGAGCAGCCAGCCCAAGTCAAGACTTCAGAGAAGGAGCGTCCCATCAAACCAGCTGACTCGCAGCCTCAAGCCCTGAAGGAGACGGCCGAGCCCAAATCAGGATTTGTTGAGGAGTACCGGGCAGGTAACATCAGCGATGTAGAACTTTTCTCAGTAAAAGCTGATGGTGAGGACATTGACTCTGAAAGTGACACTGTAAAACCTTATTATGTGTACCTAAGGGTGAATGATAAAAGGTTAAAAATGGAGGTAGATACAGGGGCAGCTGTTTCGGTGATTTCAGAAAGTCTGTATAAACGCAGGTTCAGAAAGCAGAAATTAATGCCATCAAACTGTATTCTGAGAACATACAGTAAGCAATCGCTGAGTCTAAAAGGGAGTATTTCTGTGACAGTTAAATGCAATAAGATCACATGCGTACTTCCCTTACTCGTGGTCGAAGGTAATGGTCCAGCGTTATTGGGAAGAGACTGGATAAAAATGTTAAAATTGGACTGGTCATGTGTAAACCGGGTGGCACCCCAGAGTTTTGAAGAACTTTGTGATAAATACCCAGAAGTGTTTGAGCCCAGCTTGGGTAAAGTGAAAGGAATCAAAGCAAAATTACACGTGTTGCCAGGTGCGATTCCAAAGTTTTGTAAATCACGCCCAGTGCCTTATGCTCTCAGAGAAGCGGTAGAAGTGCAACTGGGAAAAATGGAAGCTGATGGAGTTATTACACCTGTCAGTTATAGTGAATGGGCAGCACCTACTGTAAATATTCCAAAAATGGATCAGACAGTCAGGATTTGTGGGGATTATAAAGTGTCTATCAACCCATGGCTTGAAGTAGACCAATATCCCATTCCCAAACCAAGGGATTTATTCACAAAACTTGCAGGAGGTGAGCGATTTACTAAACTTGACCTATCACAAGCGTACCAGCAGGTGGAGCTGGAAGATAGTTCCAAACAGTATTTAACCATAAACACTCATAAGGGACTATATCAAGTGAACAGACTTCCATATGGTGTTGCTAGTGCTCCTGCCATATTTCAAAAATTAATGGATCAAGTGCTACAAGGCATGGATGGTGTCATTTGTTATTTAGATGATATTCTGATTACTGGAAAGGACAATGACACACATTTGATACATTTGGAGGAGGTTTTAAAAAGGTTAAAAAACCACAACCTAAAGGTAAAAAGGGAGAAATGTGCTTTCTTTCAGCACAGTGTGTCTTATTTAGGACATGTGATTGATGCGGAGGGTATACACCCAATCCAAGAGAAATGTGAGGCGATAGCGAACGTAGCCATGCCCACTAATACAACTGAACTAAAGTCATTCTTGTCATTGTTGAGTTATTATGGCAAGTTTATTCCTAATTTATCAACCATAATCTCACCAATGACAGGATTACTACAGAAAGATGTCAAATGGGTGTGGTCAGAATCCTGTCAAAAAGCATTTGAAACTGCTAAAAAGCAGTTGCTCTCAAGCAAAGTGCTTGTGCATTATAACCCAGACCTGCCACTCATACTTGCCTGTGATGCATCCCCTGTAGGGATAGGTGCAGTGATTTCACACAAAATGACAGATGGTAGTGAAAAACCAATCATTTTTGCTTCTCGTATGTTAACCAAAGCAGAGAAAAACTACTCACAAATTGAAAAGGAAGCATTAGGCTTGATTTTTGGAGTGATCAAATTTCATGAGTATCTTTTTGGTCGTATGTTTACTTTGGTAACAGATCACAAACCCCTACTGAAGATTTTAGGTCCGAAAACGGGAGTACCTCCTTTAGCCGCAGCTAGGATGCAGAGGTGGGCTCTCATATTGGCCGCTTATACTTATGAGATACAGTACAAACCTTCAGGACAACATGGAAATGCAGATGCTCTATCTCGATTGCCAATTGCAGACAAGAGCTTTCCAGAGTCAAATCCGATTTTCAGAGTGACTTATTTAGACTGCCTACCAATCACAGCAAAAGATGTTGCTCAGGAAACAGACAGGGACCAAGTCCTCGCAAAAGTTAAGCATTATGTGATGACTGGATGGCCTAAACACATTCCTGATGAGTTGTTACAGCCATTTGTAAAACGCAAGTTTGACTTAACTGTTGAAAATGACTGTATACATTGGGGTTTCAGAGTAGTTATCCCAGAAAAACTGAAAAGCAGATTATTATCAGAGTTGCATGAAAGCCACTGGGGAACAGTTAAGATGAAAGCTTTATCTAGAAGCCTATTTTGGTGGCCAACTCTTGATGATGATATCGAAATGATAGCCAATCAATGTGACATTTGTAAACAACAGCGTAACATGCCAGCCACAGCACCTGTACATACATGGAAATGGGCATCAGGTCCATGGGAGCGAATACATATTGATTTTGCAGAGGTCAATAAGCAGATGTTTTTGGTGGTAATGGACGCTTACGCTCGTTGGCCAGAAATAATCCACATGCAAACTATTACAGCCAACAGAACGATTGAAGTTTTGAGAGATCTGTTTGCATCTTATGGTTTACCAAAAGAAATTGTGTCTGACAATGGGCCACAATTTACTTCAAGTGAATTTGAGGCTTTCCTTGCCCTGAATGCCGTGAAACATATTAAATCGCCAGCTTATCATCCAGCCTCAAATGGTTTAGCTGAGCGGTTGGTTCAAACCTTTAAAAGGTCATTGGCAAAAGGAAAAGCTCAAGGTAACATGACTTTACAACATTGTATTGCCAATTTTTTGTTTAGTTACCGAAACATGCCACATACAACGACCAAGAAAACGCCAGCCGAGCTATTCTTGAAGAGACAGATTCGTACTAGAATTTCACTGGTTAAACCAAATGTGCCTCAATTCAATCAGCCAAACAGAGCATTAGGCTCTGCTACTGTTAAGAAAAAACTCCGGGTTTTCTCTGTGGGTCAAAATGTTCTGGTGAGAAACTACAGGGGAGGAGAGAAGTGGGTTGATGGTGTAATTACAGAGGTTTTGGGTCCAGTGACATATTTGGTTTCAGTTCCTGTGTATGGGAAAACTGTAAAAAGGCATGTAAATCAAATGTTGGATGCAAAAACAAAGAATGGACTACCAAAGAATTCCTTGAGTGGAACTGATGAACAATGGGACATTCAGTTTGATCAAGATGATGAGATTACTGAAAATAATCAAACTGAGGTAGAGCCTGAAGAAAGCCAGAGCGCTAGCTCTAAAGCACCTACTCCAGCAGCGAGTCCTGAACGTGTTGTTCGGCCTAAAAGAAATGTCCGTCCGCCGGATCGTTTAGACTTGTAGTATTAAGCGAGTTGCTGTATTTTGTCAACACTGTGTGATTGTAAAGTTACGGTTTCGTGTCAACAGGTTGATATTGTTTTGTTATTGTTAAAGTATTGTCATACTAAAAAGAAAAAAAAAAAGTATTTCAAGCTACAGGGGAGGAGCTGTGGTGTTTGAAAAACCCCAGAATAATTGATGCTTAAACAAAGGTGTCATACTGCCTCATCCCCTGTAGAGGGCGCCTAGTTCATGTGAGCATGTTAACAAGTGGTTGTTGATTGTACCGGTTGTTGAGCTGAGTGGCTGCAATAAAGAAGACGCTGGTCGTTCACCGCACATATTTTCTTGTCGTTCTTGCCTGAGGAAACTATATGAACTTTAAATCTGTACACAACAGTTTCTTCCCAAACGCTGTTACCATACTCACTGAAATGTCACTGTCATTGCACTGCTAATGCCACAACATTATCACATGCCTCTCACTATGTAATATGTTCTAAGACATCTGTCTCAATCTGGGTACTGCATATACACTTAATGGCCTTGGACCAAAATACATGCTTGATTTGTTAGATTCCTATGAAACATCTAGACCCCTAAGGTCATCTGGGACCTGTCTCCTGTATGTTCCAAGAACAAGAACCAAGCAGGGTGAGGCAGCATTTAGCTATTATGCTCCTCACCTCTGGAACAAGTTACCTGAAGGTCTGAAGTATGCTCAAACCTCCTTTAAATCAGGGCTAAAAATGCTTTTGTTTAGCACTGCATATCCATAACTGTCTATATATTTCATTCTATTTGCTTTCTATTCTTATCTCCATTGCTGATTTCAGTTATTAGCAGTAGTAGTAGTATTTGTTTCATTTTTTTACTTATTTATTTTTTTATTCTATTTGTGATTAAATGCGATTTTATATATATAATTTTCTATTTTGATTCTTTTTTTTTTTTTTTTTACGTTCAATTGATTTTAATGTGATTTTTATGATCTTCACGTGATGTAAAGCACTTTGAATTGCCTTGTGTTGAATTGTGCTATATAAATAAATTTGCCTTGCCTTGCCTTGCGTATACAATATTTGCACTGTTACATCAATTTCTATGCACAAACTGTCATTTGCACAATCAGGTTAGCCAGCTGCCTCCTAGTCTGAGTACTATAAATTGTTATATACGCACTGTTATATGACTACTACCTCACCACTTTTACCCTGTAACCTGTCTTTTTATATTAGTCCTGTTGTACTTTTGTTTTATGTGGTGCACTTAATGGCGAAGATTTAAATCGAATTGTACTCTGTATAATGACAATTATTCTATTCCAACACATGAGAAAAATAGTACAGATGTCTGGAGCTACAAAAACAAGTGCGGATGGATTAAATTCATGGAGCACTCAATAGCACATGCAACAGTGGTACAACATTAGGACAGTAGGAAGGCCTACACAGCTACAAGGTGATGGCAGCTGCCTGCATGGCTTACTGCTAGAATCACACTGACATTTATAAACCCTGAATAGTGACTGTTCCACAGCATGGTATTGTTAAGATCACTTCCGCATTATTCGGACCGCTGATTTTATTGTTCCGCATTCACCTGAATGTGTGTACTTTTTTTTTTTTTTTTTTGCCTTTTAGGGCATTGCTTCAGTAAAAGTAAGGTGTAATCATAACTGGAACAATACTGACAAGAGGACTAAGGTCTAAACATTCTTCATATTTGTTACTGCTTGAACAGCAACAATCCCACCAAGATAGTAATAATGATAATTATAATTTTGTCTATGCCCCATATCTTTCCAAATGTTTTCATTTTGTGTTAAGGATGAAATTGTTTGAGTAGAAAAACACCCATGGGTATAGAAAGCTTGCACAATCTCCAAATAGCTTGCACATTTTAAAATTACTATACGACAATACAGGCGCTAACTTGTTAACTGGTTTATTTTTAACCTCCATTTTCTCGCTAGACCATTACCCTGGGCACATAAATTGCATGCCAGTGAGAGCAGTGCCATTATTATGCTACAATCATAGACATCATCACCTAATTCCCATGTTCAAACTCGTGTGTGTCCTATGAGATAAGTCTGTTGGTTGGATGTGAAAGAAACCTGACAGGGTAAAGCCTATGGACCTATTGATTGCTGCGGTCTCTGTAAGCTAAAACTGATTAGCCAGAGTGAAACTTGCTTATGGCATCCCAGGCATCCCATCTTGACTTACAGTAACTTGATCCGAGATACAAATTGCAGCACTGGCAGCTAAAAAGAATGAAATTGAGAGAAGCACTGAAATGAGAAAGTGTAATAGATATAACAAGCCGCACCAGCGTTCTCTGGGGAACTACGGTAAATGCTATTAACCTCATGTGTTCATGACATTTACCCCAAATTGTTCGGTTTCATTTGTTGTTTATTATCACTGAGAAAAGGGATACTTTGTTATTGAGTTGTTGATTCAAGTGGTTTTTGACCAAGCCATTGTAGTCAGAAGATGCAGTAGAAAACTAGTGCTTTGAGATACTCTTTTTGAGATACTAATCCTCACTTGACTGATTTTTTTTTTTTTTTTTTTTAATATGGCATATTTAAGTGCATAGATTTTAAATAAGGCGGCAGTGATATCAACTCACTTCAAATTAGGTAGCACGCTGCAAACAGTGAAAACGGGTTTTGTTTAGCACACCCATTTTACGTTAATTTTCGATTGAAATGTACATGTTTAAAACAGCCACACAGATTCTGCTATCTTAATGCTAACACTAATTAGCATCAATGCCATGGTTCAAAAACCCTTAATGGTGCAGCAAAATATGAAGAAAGACGATATAATCATTCTGAATTTCTTTATCCTCTGCAAAGAACAAAAATTAGTGCCGTACTGATGAGCCAGTAGGAGCTGATTGGAGTTGGTGCTGGTGTTATTACCGTATGTTGTTATAAAAACAACAGTATGGAGCTCTGTGTTTACTCATTCATTCATTCAAATACGCATAATATTGCTGTTTTTTTGTTTTTTCTGCAGGAAAGTTGGAAGACGTCAATTTTAATGGGAAATGATGATTTGTGATTGACTGTTTCTAGTTGTCAGCATTGTCAGGGCACAAATTAAACTTCACATGTGCACATCAAGCACATTTGCAGCTGACATCCATGCCTCTCAATGTTTTTCCTAAAAAAAATATTTAAAATATGTTTTATGTACATTCAACTAGCAGCAGTTGAGTGAACAGTTCATCCGTGTACGTGATCTTGGGAAAATGAGACTATTCCCAATATAGAATGGGTTTACTGTACAGCGGTCAAGGTTGAGCGGATACAGTTTCCATGACAGTGTGCATAACGCAAACAATCATTTTTCCTTAACAGTGTTACTCTCATTGGAGCTAAATTCAGTAAATCATTTATCTCACTTTGCCTTTGCGTTATATTTTGATTAGAATGCACAAATAGCTGAAAAAAAAGAAAGGAAAAGTCTGACAAATCAAACTCCTTTCTAATTTAAAAGATGAGAGAAACTTGAACCAACAGGGTACACAAGAAAGCCCCCAAACAGTTTGCTGATGACATGTCAACAAAGCACATGGATTACTGGAACCATGTCCTATGGTCTGATGAGACGGGCTTTCTTGTGTACCGTCTTCAGAAGAGGCTTCCTCCTGGGGTGACAGCCATGCACACCAATTTGATGTAGAATGCGGCGTATGGTCTGAGCACAAACAGGCTGCAGCAATGATGACAGCACTCTGGGAATGAGTCACAGAACATTTTGGAGGGAAAATGACAAGCAGTACTCAATTTGGACATTTAGGGATGTATGTTTTTTCATAGGGGTGTACTCACTTTTGTTGCCATATTTTGATTGAATATTTTGACTTATTTTGAGGGGGAACTGAATTACCATATTTTTCGGACTATAAGTCACAGTTTTTGTCATTGTTTGGCTGGGGGTGTGACATACTCAGGAGCGACTTATGTGTGAAATTATTTACACATTATGATATCATTTCACATGTTATTTTGGTGTTTTGGAGTGACACTGATGGTATTGTAAACTTGTTAGCATGTTCTTCATGCTATAGTTATGTGAATAACTCAATAGCTATGGCTACGTTCGCGTTCTGCTTTTGGCAATGTGTGTTCAATTGTATTATTGACTTTTTTATATTCAAATGCATGCTTTTTGTTTGTGGCGCTTTTACGCCCAAGTGGGGGTGCACTCGCACTTGTTTACGCGAAGAAGAGCGTTCACACGCCAGAAGAAGACGGACAGCTATGCAGCTCTGAGCGAGTGGGCAAGTTAGCGAGAGAGAAGCACTGCTGCGAACCTACGTTTATGCTTGTAAAATATCTCGACAGAGGCTACGCCTGTGTGTATCATCTTTTCTGTTGTTGTTGTGTGTTTTCCACCCACGATCGGACACTTAGAGCCAGTTGTGTGGTTGTTTGAACGATGTGCTAATGCTAGCGAACGCATGCTAACCATTCGTGTCATTGCTGTAAAAGCACCTAATTATCATTTATTTACGTTGATGCGAACCTGTTTGGTATCGAGGACGAAATTGATTCAGCAAATTATACGGAAGTCCAGCATCGTCATTTGAGAGTTTAGCTCGCTGTATAGCCTGGACCGAGCTGTAGTGTCCTGGTGAGGACAGTATACTCGTGTTTCATTGTTCATGCATCATGTAACATCATACTGTACACTTATTCAGCATTTGTTCTTTATTGTATTTTTATATTAAATTGCCTTTCAAGATGACATATCTGTTCTATGTGTTGGATTTTATCAAGTAAATCTCCCCCAAAAATGTGACTTATACTCCGGTGTGACTTATATGTTTTTTTCCTCTTCGTTGGGCATTTTATAGCTGGTGCGACTTACACTCAGGTGCAACTTATAGTACGAAAAATACGGTAACTGTATTATATAAGCTGCACACAGACTACTTTTCATTGTGTCAAAGTGTCATTGTCAGTGTTGTCCCATGCAAAGATTTACTTAAATATCTGCAGAAATGCGAGGGGTGTACTCACTTTTGTGATACACTGTAATTTCACGCATGTGATTCAAAACATATGTTTTCTAGAGCACACAGCCTCTCACCCATATCAGAGGGGATGGGCTCCAGCTCCTCCATGCTGCTGAGCAGGCATGAGTTGCGGGTTGTTGGATTGCTTAAATGCATGTGAAGATTTCTATCCCTTATGCTTGATCTAAAACATGGTAACAAACACAGAAAGAACCTTAATGGGAAGCGAGAAAATATAAAATGTCCATTGGTCTCAAAACCTGACCTTGTCTATTTGAAGTTAAAAGGCCTTGAACTGATATATTAATCTGATTGTTTACGACTCTGGCCTGACATGCCATTAAAAAACACCCTTTCTTACACGAAGGAGAAACTGCCACCAACACATTTGTACTGTTGCACAGTAGTAGTAATACTTCGCAATTGGGTTGCATAAAACGTTCACACATTTCAAATGCACGCAGCGCATGCATTTGAAATGAAAAAGGATCACTTACAATATGTGGACTTTTTAAATGAATCAGGCTACAACCAATTATCACTCCATTATCAGTATAATGATTTTTCCACAGACAGAAAATTGCTTAGCGCGGCAATTGAAATCATCAGATTAATCATATCCACATCCATCCATCCATCCATCCATCCATCCATCCATCCATCCATCCATCCATCTATCCATCCATCCATCCATCCATCCATCCATCCATTTTCTTCCACTCAATACCCAAAGCAGGAAAGCCCAGACATCACCACTTCATCCAGCTCTTTCAAGGGTATTCCAAGGTGTTCACAGGCCAACCGAGAGACATACGGATCTATTTACGTGACCAGCACAGCACGGGTTGGACCGGGTGTTGGTTATTTTGTAACGTGCACGCTCCAGCACATATTCGCTTGCCGATGTTCCCCTCCGGTCTTCTCTCACTCGTGAAGAAGATCCCAAAATACTCCTCCACACGTGTTAGGTTTTTTGTTTGTTTGTTTGTTTGTTTTTCAAATAGTCTATTTCCAAACTTAGAAACACGTTTTTTTCCCCCTTCAGGATTCTTGGATTTCACTGAGAACGACTAACTTGTGATCTGTAGACTGTCGATTCCTATTCCTCTCCAACCAAGGAATTCTGATGTCCACTTTCTCTCCTGTGAAATATTCTTTGAAGCCTAACTTTTATTGTGTCTGTCATTTTGGGAATTGAGAATACATTTGGCACACAAAAGCTGGTATCACATGTTTGTTTGTTTTTTAATACTGGCAGCATGACTGACTTATCTTTTGTCTCTTGTGAGGAATATTGGATATGCCAATATAATTTCATATTTATTTGTCGGTCTTTTATCTTTGCCATTTGGTAAACTGATATGACCACCAGAGGTATGTGAAGACTTGTGTTTTTGTGATGTGCCTAATGATAGTGTAAATCAATCTGTTCGATTTAAGCACCAGTACTGAGACTGAATAGCTTTCAATGACTGGAAACTTCACATTAACCCCACTGAATATTTGGCAGTGTGAGAAGTCATGTGTTTTTTGGGAGGTGACTAAGCCTTGGAGGGAACGGGAAGACCCTGTTTGGGCACACGTGCACATGACAGATGTGCTTGTAGTACAAAGCCATGCTAGACTACAGTTCGTGTTTCAAAAGATGATGACATGTCCCGTTTGTGTCTCAATTACAAGCAGTACCACAGTCACATGGAGACTGGAGGGCATTGTTGCAACCCAATACCTACTCAAGGAATGTGTACAGGCTGATTGTGACTTTTCACTGGACATCATTAAATGTTTAAAATCCGCCTTCTCTTTCTACTACCACAACGTTATGATACAAAAGGTCAAGGCTAAGCAACGCACATGAAAAACTTCTAATAGGCATCACCTCATCAACTGCGGATTGTAGTCATCACAATAGAGCGCTCCTTCCAATTTACAAGTTTATTTAATAAATAGCAGTTGGACTCATGATAACTCATCCTGTTAATCTTTGGGAATAAGCCATATAGAGTAGTTGCTGTGGCAGATTGAGGCATAAAAACACAACATTAATCACAGTAAATACATGGTCGTAAGCAAAGAGTTAACAAAGATTAAAGCAGATAGATTTGTGTGACGATATTCCTAGTTAAAGAGTCACTTCTAAGTACTTGTTCTAAAGCAAAGTTAATTAATGGTGCAAAGTGTGTGCCTACCTTAGTGAGCGGGTTTGCTGGCAAGGGATCATTGGTATTTCAAGTCCAGAGTGCACGCATCAAACCTTCAATCTTGTGTGGCAATAAAGGGAGCAGATGTGCAGGCATAGTGTAATCTGTAGACTCTACGTACAGCCACTGGGCAAAGTGGGTTGTGTACAGAGGTGCAGAATCCACCCGCCGACAGCAAGCAGCAGCAGCAGCCCTAGAGCTGCACTCAGCTCTGGGAGATCCAAGAGGCAGCAGAAGCAGAGACGTGGCTGCTGCTGTTCTCTCCTCCACGCTCTGAGTCTCCCGATCTCTGGTGCTTTTCTGCTCCCCCCTCTCTACTTAAAGCTCTGTCTTGTACACACATGGATTCTCCACACTGCATCTCCCTCTCCACTCGATCTTTCTTTCTGGTACTCACATGCACACACACAACTCTCACTAAGTGTTGTTTCCATAATGCAGATTGACTTTTAATGGGTTTCAATATCACAACCTGAGTTTATAGATTCAAACTTCATTTTATAATAAGCTTCTTGCTTTTCAAACCGGAAAAAGGATGATGAAGTAAATTCCCAACCTTCTCGCATGCGGGTTTCTTCAGGGTGGCTGAGGGTGACACGGGTGACACAGCTTTACTTTGAAGTGCAAGTGAAATGTCATGCTTAATGTTAGCTAGTGAGCCTAGATAGTTGCCACTGGCCAAGGCACACTTGTGTGTGTGTGCGTATATTCACATGTGCCAAGTTCAATTCAAATGCAATTTTTGAAAACTCCAGAGGAACCTGACTGCAAGCACAAAGCATAAAAGAAAACAGAAACAAAACAATTACATCCTTGCTGGTTCCCAGGCTGCGAGAAGTGAAGTGAATGAATATGTGACCTTTAAGAGTAAAATACGTTTGAAGTGGGCAGTGTTAGAATGTAAACACCAAACATGTATGTCTTTGAATGCACAACAATTCTGAGCCACATTTTTGTTCTACTGTATGTGCCCGTTCGCTCAAGCGTAAAACTAGGGTGACCAAACGTCCTCTTTTGCCCGGACAAGTCCTACTTTCACGTAGTATCCTCGTCGTCCGGGCGGATTTTGTAAATTCATAAAAATGTCCGGTTTTTATGATTTTTCACGGGACCAATTTGAAGAGAATCCCTCCGGCCGCTGGGTGGCAGTGCCTGCCTGCGACCACATGGCTCCTAGTAGTAGGGAGGGAAGGAGTAGTTCTTCTTGTTTTTGTTGGCAGTTTACCCCTATCATGAGACATTAGCGCCATCTACTGGGTTGACGATTTGGCCACAACGCCTGCCCAGTTGCTTAATTTTTTACGATAAATACGTATATAATGGCAACTGTTGACTTCTGTGGAGCTTTGACTGTAAAATCCAGTTTGGTGTCGCATCGTTGCGCTGCCGATGATTGTAAACTTTTATAGCAAAGTTTGATTTTTGCCTCAGCTAGCTATCAGTAAGCTAAACCACGCTAGGCATTATGGGAAATGTAGTTTTTGATCTGCTACGTGTGGAAAGATGCTGGTTGAATAGTTTGTCAGTTTATTTCGGTAATTGTTTGTGTGCAATCTAGAACATTGAATGAGAAAATCAATTGAATGAGAATCACAATTGAATGGGAATAACAATTTGTCAAGGACAATTGTAGTGTTAGTAATTTATAAAAATAATTAGTTGGCACATAGCCTACTGTGTGTATGTGTATTGACTGGACTACATTTCCATGGGTCTGCATTACATATATATATATATATATATATATATATATTTTTTTTTTTTTTTTTTTGCGATTATTTTTTTTGTTTTCAAACTGCATTTTTCCATCCAGAGTAAGGGGGCACACTTTAAGTATATTAAAGTGATACAGGCATCTTTGAGTGAACTTGGAGTAAAATTCAAGTATTTTGAGGCCGGGCTGAGTGTCCTCTTTTTTGGAAATCAAAATATGGTCACCCTAGTAAAACCCAACGCACATGCATTGTAGACAAGTCTACGTGAAGATACACCAGGTGCAAGTGACAATTCTTATTAATAATTGTAGACATTAATTCATTTAACACATGATTGTTGATATCATCTTTATTGTATATTTATTTTCCAATGGCCGTGGCAGAGTCGGTTGTAAGGATAGCCGGTTCCAGTTGCCCATTTCACTAGGCAGATCTCCCCAGGCAAATTTACTTAATCTATCCATTAAACCTGCTCGTACGCATCACCTTTTCATTGAGCAAACCGTTTTTCCTAATTTCTCATTTTAACCAGTTTTTCTCTGCTAATTGGTGCAAAGGAGTTGGAAGAACTACCGTAATGCCATTTCTCAGCCCACCCAACCCTCTTCTTCCATAAGCACATGCTCCGCCAGTCCACAAACTTACCAAAAGTTGGTTTAGGTTTTAGATTTTTTTTTTTTTACGCAGATAATATTGGCCAATTGTAATTTCTTTATTTTTATTTTTTTTCTGGAAGGCATTCAAGCCTTTGTCAGAGCTGTCACCACTATCCAATGTGAACTGTCTTAAAAACGGACAATCAGGACGTGAAACTTCCCAGATACCTTTGAGTAACTCAATTTTCTAGTCTTATATTGGTTTGATTTATGCCGTTTCATTTTACTTTTGTTTGGTAAGTACCTTGGTTTCATTTTATTTATACTGCTGAGTTTTATTCTGTTCATCTTTATTGCACTCTTTGCGTGATATTTACCGTTTTCTAATTAAATTGGGTTAAAATAGTCTTTTGTGTCGAGTTTGCTTTAAGGTTGGCAGCACAGCAGTATTCAATTAAATTTCTCAGTTCACTTGTTCATCCTAAAAAAATGACACACTTTATGATGGTATTAAATTATTATTGTCAAGTAATATTATTTTACATTTTTGTTCCTGAAAATTTTAAACCCTTTCTCAGAAAAAACTATTGTGGGGAACTTTTTTTTTTTTTTTTAATGTCACACTATTACATAATTTGGAAATTGACATTTGACTAAATAATTTATTGGTTGCATAATTTAAAATTTTATGGGTAGATATTAGGCTATGAGCAGTTGAAGTGTTGTTTTCTTTCCACTATATGTCCCAATGCAATCAATTATTTTAGAAAATATTTTTTTAATAGCTCATAGCAATGGAAAGACTTTTTAACCCACCAAATAAAAACGCAGTCATATCAAATGAAGTTTGAGCAGACCTTCTTTTTGTTCTTCCTTCCCTATCTGTGTAAAAGCCTGTAAATGTACGTGCGCAGCATATGACAAAATCAAATTCTTCCAGTCTAGTCTCACTCTGCACTACCATTGTGTGGAATCCTTTGCTTTCACTGCACCATCTGCTCATGCCTTGGATGAATAGCTTTCTGCTTTCTTGAATACCTCAGAGCCCACATGAACCCCATTTTTTGAGCGGCACAAGCTTTTTAAAAAAAAAAAATTTTTTTTTAATGCTATACTACTTTAATAAATACAACCGGGTATAAAACATATTACATTCATCAAGCATGAAGTCGTGGTGTATTCTCATCAAAAGTAAGTGTGTTGTCTTCTGCTTTTGAAGAAATTGCAATATATTTTATAAACCCATCATCTTAAATTATTGGGTACCTTAGATCTATAGATTATGTCAAGCCACTTTGTCCACTCAATTGATTTGTTAGCACTCGACAAATGAGTCATTAAGAGGCAGGCCATTAACCACGAGCAGAAGGAAATGCAAGTTCATCGAGAGGTCATACCCTTCATTTACACCGAAGACAGATTTTTAGTATTTGTTCATGTAATAAAGCTAGAAAGGTTCAAGTTCAATATGTTTTTATATTCAGCCAGATTATTCAATGTGAACAATACAATATATTATGCGTGACACACAAGCACACACTCACATTCTCCACAGTCACGCTCTCCGTAAAATGCAGTTAAGTCTCCAAACATTAGCAATTACAATAAAACTATTTTTAAATTCATCTAAATTAAACAGAATTAACTATTTATTGCATTAGTCTCTTTATAAAGGCAATTGTCGTACCTCGACCAGATCTTTTGTTTAATTAATATCTTGAAACGTACTTCATGGTAAAAAGTCTTGTCAGTGTATACTGTTACAATAGTGACAAGTCAAAATTGTCATGGGTTGTATTTACTTGTTTGCCTTCTCAGGGGTTGTGCCTTTGTTGTGTGCCTTTGAGGTTTGGAGAGGAATCCAACTGCGACAGAACATGCTGCTCACACAGCCCTCTGGCCATCTTCGCTATGTCTTGCAAGGCAGTGTGACAGCATAAAAACAAAAACCAAAAAAAAGATTCCAGTTTATATATGGAAAAAGCAGATTCACAAATGCACGATGACACACACACAGCCAAGTCGTTATGTGCTATGTGTATGTAAGCAAAATATGCCTTATAATCCAACAAGGACACACTGCGCTCTCCAATGTCTTGTTTGGAGAATAAAGCTTTTCAACGTCATCTGGCATTTTTCAAAGTGCCATGAACAGCAGAGCCATTACCTCAGGATGCCCGCAGGGCGTAACTTATTAGATTAATCATCAGATCTACATGCCCCCAGAGGGATAAGTCATGAGTAGCATGCAAATCAAACCTTAGCCTGAGGATGATGTAGGGAGTGCAGCTAGTTATTCATTTTTGGAATATTCCCTAATAATGTTGAATGTATCACCGTGCCTTTACTTTAGTTTTGCTCTTAGAACACGTTTTGCTTTTAATACTCTTTTAAGGCGCAAATGTGATGTCTGAAGTCAGATTACAATCAAGTACTGAAGGAGGTGAGAGTGCTTTTACTTCCGATGCAAATACTTAAGAGCACTGATGAACAACCTGCCTTGCCACCATCTTCAGCATATAGGGATATCGTTCGTTTATCTTTCTTTAATATGTAATTATGGCTTCACAGGAAATGTCGTGTACCATCAAGGTTATATCTTTATCCTTGCTTTTAAACATATGCATTAAGGAAAACTCATTGCACTTATCACAGTCTTATGTGATGAGCTTCTGATTAATTATGCGTCATTTTCCAATTACATCCATGCCAGACAAGGTTTCGTTTAAACTTTTAGCACCATGATATTTTAGGTATACTACAATAAATTCATATTCAGGCTTCCTAAAAAGCATGCCAGTGTCCTGTGGAGAGTACATTCATCCCATTATGGGGTTCTTTCATATATCCCCAATAATTATTATTTTAGTCTAAAATATTGCATTTAATCCCATGTTGAAAAGTGTGGTATTCATATTAATTAGATACTCTAAATAAGAATACTTGTTGTTTTCTTTTTTTAATCTAAAATGTACAGTACATTGATCATTATGCTGGCAAAGACTTTCAGTCCTTCTTGTCAAACAGCCCAGTTGGACTCAAATAAAAGATACATTTTCAGTACAAACTGTGCTGAGGCTCGGTCGTTTAAAAAAAAAACAAAAGTAATCGGGCCAAATGGGAAGTATCCTACCAAACTAAAAGCACTGGCATTGCTAAATATTGCTGGAATTGTTTCTGCTAATGCTAGTCATCTCAAATGTAGGTTATCGTGTATTACCATAACATCACCTGGGTGCAAAATGACCCAACCAAATCGGACTGAAATATTCAGGGACCACAAATAGGCATCTAGTGAACCATTTGTGAGGGGCCATTTACTGTGGGTCTTTGGTCTACCTTTATACCTCCATGTCTGTATGCACGTACCACAGTCTATCTTTTACCCAAAGCATAGGTAGGCGCCAACTGACTTGTGACACTGAACAAGATAAGCATTAAAGAAAAATTAAAGATACTTAATAATCGATAAAACGATTTTCATTTGTGCATTTTACTCTGAGAACCATTGACCCAATAAAGAATGACCCACTTTGCATTTGGATTAATGACGGAAGCGGAAATGCTGGTTGGGACTGCAGATTTTATTTGCAAGGCCCGTTTAATGAATGATGGAATGTATTATCAAAAACAAATGTTTATCTTTGTTATTTTTGTATTTCCATTACATTTAGCCTCAAGAAGCTTTTATTTTGAACACAATCAGTAGTGATTTTTATCAAATTGATGCCTGGCAGTTGTGTAGAGAGGAGAAAAAAAAAGTAGAGATGTGTAAAAATAGATGTGCAATGCTTTCAACTAAAATGGTCAGGGAAGCAGCTTCATTTAGTTATGATGGAAACACGCTGATGTCCTACTACTCAAGACGTTGTCTAATTGGTACCCATAACTCTCTTCTGGCTAACTGCCCTCACTGCAAGTGATGTCACCGAGGTGCCTTCGAAGGATTCCCTGATGGCTTAAAAATATTTTAGAAGCACTGAGCGTCTTATATAACTTTGATGAAACTGTCGTCATTTTTTCTCCTAACAATCTATCATCATTTCATAGCATGACGTGTCTTTGGCTCTCTTCCACTTTTCTCTAATCACATTGCATTGGGTTATAAATGTAATATGTCCAGAACCTTCAGAATTCTGAGTGCTGGCACATACTCTTATAAATTAGGTTTCTTCTTTAACTCACTACATGCCATTGACAAGGACTGATGTCTAATTTATTCAAACTGGGACGACTGGCTGTGAATGCTCATTTTCCAGTGCCACTGAAAATGCAAACGTCCAATCAATTTTGACTGACAGAAGCGGGCAGTGAACGACTTAGTGCCATCATTAGCTACCAATGAGTTAGTTAACCGCTGCTCTTGAAATTCCCGAATGCTCGGAAATTATATCAAAATGTTCCCGTACTCCAATGCGTCTCAATTATTTTCTGTTATGCCTCCAGGAATACGTAAATGTTTCGCGCCCCCCCACCCCAACTCTCTGCCGCCACTGTAAATAGTATCATTTGTCGATAAAATTATTATTATCATTATAAGTACACCTCTGCCTAACATTGTGTCCCTTTTGTCTATTAAAGAAAAAAAAAGTAACATAGATCAACTCACAATAAAACATAACTTTATTAACATTGTTTTTTTTGTAACAGAAAGGTGCATCAATTTACCAGAATATATATATATATATATATATAAAATAAAAAAATAAAAAAGTCAAATCCAAATGTAAAAATGCACTCACGGTACATTTTTTGACCATTTGATACTGAAAAATAATATTTAATAAAATCAAGAAATAATAATAAATTAAAATTGATTAGCAACATGAACTCATAAGGACAATATGCCAAACAACTTGACCGAAAAAACAAAAATGAATAGAACAAAAACGACTGTGTCATTGGACAGAGGGACAGTTATTATTTTTGCTGCAGACAGTATCAGCTACTTTGCAATGGTATGGGGTTACTTTGCACTGAGCATGCTGAACAGTCCACACTGGTTTACTGATGTAACACTGACAAAGCGGGACGATTGTGACCTATATTCGTCATGTTTTCACTAAAAAACAATCAAGCGGCTTATGAATGAGATTGGGGTCTAATGTCTTTAGGTGACGTTTTAATTGATTTGGCTTCCCGCTGTCAGCTACAAACAATTTTAGACATAGAAAACAGAGTGGTCTTTCCTCGTCTCCCACTGTATTAAAAGTCAAAGCCAAACGCATTGGCGGAGTTTGACTTTTGGGGCGGGGGGGGGGGGGCAAAACATGTTGATGACCCCGAAACGGAATGTCAGCAATATAATTAACTACAAGATATATCCTCGGATGGTAGCTTAGCCCATGTATGCATACAGGCATCCCAACTGTGTGTGCGTGCGTGCATACGTGTGTGAGCGCGGACGTTTTTCTCTTATCTAGCGGAGGAGTAGACGCCGCATCCTTTGTGACTAAATATTCCAGCCAGGAATATTTATAATATTACTTTTTTTTTTTTCTTGCTTCCCATCATTTTTGAGGGGAATTCTATGTCAGGCTTCTTAGGACAGCTATGCTTGGCCAATATCGTCGTCCATTGAATACGGTATGCCCGGTGGTGGCTCTGTTGTACAATTAACGTCTTAAAGTGGTGCAAACTGAAACGCTCACCATTTTGCCGGGGCTCTCTGTCATTTCACGGTCCACATCTTCAATCCTTGGTTCTTGCCCAGTAGTTGTTAACCCTTTTTTAAAGCTGTGGTTTGAAAGAATTACGACTATCCATCTTGCATCTTCAATCCTCAGGTGGTTTTGACTAAGCAAAGCAAATGACCATCTCTAAGGTGCTAGTCACATGATCTGTTCAAAAAAAAAAACCAAAAACATTTGATCCATTGTCGAAAAAAATTTGTTCATTTAATTCATTTTTGTTGTTTCATTGCTTTACAACTTTTATAGACAACATTTTACCGGCAAAGTCTTAATTTTAAATTCATATGTAGGAAAGTCAATTACATGCAATGACATTTTCAGCCACGGGGGGTGGGGGGGCACTATGCTCTTCTTCTATTTGCTGTGTGCTTTTGTTTGGTTAGAAAATACTGCGCACACTCTGAAAATGAGCACGTCACTGCCACCCACTGAGTGGATGTGTAATTAAACTTTATTGTAGTACGGCAAAAAAGTATGTTACCCCAGGTCACATGCGCCACCCCAGGCATTGCTCTGCACCCCCTGGGGTGGCGCACCCCACTATTTGAGAAGTACTGCCTTACTCTGAATGGTGGAGGCGTGCTGAAGTTTTTAATTAGTTTAGGTATCACCATGCCTAAAACTGTTAACATTGATTCATGTGTAATTTGCGTCGATATCGTTTAAAAAAGAATAAAATAAAATAGCTGGACTTCTCAAGAAAAACAAGACCATGTCCAGCAAACACTATTGCTGTGTGATTACAATTTGTAAAACCCATTTTTTGCTATTCAGGATCAAATAATCCACCCTACTTTTTTAAAGCATTGGATTGGATTATTGTGATCCAGATCCACAGTTTTCAACATCAGCAGTAGCCTGGTACGCCAGACTCACCACTGTTCCAGCTATAGAGTCTGGCGACCAATGAACGGATCAAATTTCCAGGGCAGAGCAAGCCACAGCAAACAGACAGCGGAGTGGACCAATCAGCGACGGGCAGACGTGACGTTGGTAAAGCGACAACTCTCGCGCGGCGGGAGCGTAAAACGGAGAAGTTTATTTAACATGGCTTGCGCAAGAAAAACTATTGTCAATGGCTTGTGTCGATGTTTTTTGGTCATTTAAAACTGATTTTACCGTGGATTGGAACATATTCTCTTCGCTATTTGGTGTTGTTGTGGAGACGACTTCCAACGTGGAAGAGTGACGTTGCTTGTTAAGAACACATCACGCAAATAAACAAATGTGATTGGACGGATTACTTCGTACTGGCTCGAGAGGCCATTAATTAAGGTGGTGGATCCCAGACTATTCGCACAGTGTTTGAAAATACAGGGAGAACAGTCTGGCCGTGCCAGGCAACATCAGCAGACTCTCAAAGTTAAAAAGAACATTACTCTGATGAGGTAACCTCCCACCCACCAAAGATGGCTCAGTGTATTTTTAACCCTTCTTACCCAAATAGTTTATCATGTGAACACATTCTCACGACAAGGACAACATCCAGATGGTTGTGACAACAGAGCGGTGGTGGATAGACAGACAATTGGAAGATCACTGAAAATTCCTTACAGTAGTGCATGACTGCATGGAAGATCACTGAAAATTCCTTACAGTAGTGCATGACTGTATGGTAGAGAAAGACATTGTGTTAGACTTTTATAGTTTGTCACACCATATTTTCCGGACTATAAGTTGCAGTTTGGCTAGGGGTGTGATTTATACTCTGGAGCGACTTATGTGTGAAATTATTAACACATTATTATATACAGTGGGGAGAACAAGTATTTGATACACTGCCAATGGGTTTTCCCATTGTATTTGATACACTCACAATGGGAAAACCCATTGGCAGTGTATCAAATACTTGTTCTCCCCACTGTAATTTCACGTTATTTTCGTGTTTCGAGTGACACTGATGGTTTGGTAAACTTGTTAGCATGTTCTTTATGCTATTGCTATCTGAATAACTCTTAATAGCTATGTTTCGTTAACATACCGGCCATGTTCGCATTTCGTTGTTAATGCATCATGTAACGTAATCATACTGTACACTTATTCATTACGTTGTTCTCTATTGTATTTTTATTTGAAATTGCCTTTCAAGATGACTTATCTGTTCTATGTGTTGGATTTTATAAAGTAAATTTACCCCCCAAAATGCGACTTATACTCCGGTGCGACTTATATGTTTTTTTTGCTCTTTATTGCGCAATTTTGGGCTGCTGTGACTTATACTCAGGTGCGACTTATAGTCCGAAAAATATGGTGTGTGTATATAAATATACTGTATTGGCCCGAATATAAGACGGTGTTTTTTGCATTAAAATAAGACTGAAATAGTGGGAGTCGTCTTATATTCAGGGTCTAGACATTATACCCGTTCACGACGCTAGATGGCGCCAGATATCATTGAAGCGAATGCTGAACTTGAGGAGTAATGTTCTGTCATGACAACTCTCAGCTTTCAAGTAACGTTTCACCAGTTTGCATTATGTTATTGCAATGTTTTTCCTTATTCAGATTTGTATCGACTAGTTACAGTTAGACCTCACTTTGATGGTTAATGCAGTTATTGCAGTTTTGTTTTTTTTATCACAATAGATTGGTTTATTTACATTTCAAAAACCAGAAGCCATTCATTTACAAATGTGATTGCACTTTAGTTTACATATTTAAATGTTCAGATGTTAAGATTTGAATGAGGCAAAATAATATGCTTTTTCTCTCTAATATATTGTTATAATCATTGGTTTCAGTACTGTACTGTAATTATTTTCTGTATAAAAATTAATTTGGTGTTCAAAAAGTCTTTTTTCAAACTTGAGTCTTGAAAAAGGGGGTGTCGGCTTATAATCAGGGCCGTCTTATATTCGGGACAATACGGTATATAGACCCTACTCACCAACGTCACAGAATGATGTGTCGCTTTATCCGGCCACCATTTTGTCAGTCATTGTTTATCCGTATTCTCAATGGTTTCAATTTGTCATGCAATTTATAGTGCAATTCATGAAAGCCCCGGTTCTTTCAGACGCTGTAAACTCATTGGATGCGTTGCATAAAAGGCGTTATGTGGAAAAGCTTCAGTCTATCCATTCGCCAAATCCATATTTGATGCCTAAATCGATATTTTTCGACCCGCTGTCTTCGCCCTCTCTGCCTGACATCTGCTACCCTGATATTTACAACTGTCTTGTCCACACAAAATCAGCCTATTCTCACGAAAGTTTGAAAAACTTTAAGAGCAGCACTCTAAGCAACATTACCCCGTGTGACCCTTTACTTCCAATTTTGTAGAATGGCGACAATCAATAAAAAAAAAGTTGACTGCGATGGCCGACGCTTCAAGGATAGGTGGATATTGGACTATTTCTTCAATAAAACACGCAACAACTGTGTCTGCCTCATTTGCAAAGAGACTGTCGCTGTTTTCAAAGAGTTCGATGTGACGCAATAATGATATTACCGAACAAGACACGCTGACATATACGACAACATTACAGGGAAGACACGCAGCGAGAAATTATAGCAACTTGAAGGTAGTTTAATTTCACAGCAGCAGTATTTCGCAAGAGCCCGAGTGTCAAAAGAGAATGCCACAAAGACGAGATTGTTGAAATTATGAATGAAAAAAAATAATAAAGCAAATGTGACACACAGAAGGGCTTGCTAAAATTTGTTTAAATATATTGTTCTATGTAAATCAGCCAAGGTAGCCCCCCGCATTTTTACCACACCAAATCTGGCCCCCTTTGCAAAAGGTTTGGACACACCTGTTTAACTGATGATCCGTAGACGAGGCCAGCTTCTTTCACTTGGTATCAGCTAAATATTATTCAAAATATAATGATGTTGGAAGAAATAAGCATCTTGAATTTGAAACTGTATGTTGTCGGCGATTAGCCTCGCAATGATCTTAATTGTGGTTGTCAGCCCAAAACCCTCTAAATATATATTAAATGCATCTTACCAGATATGAAATGACTACTACATAATCTGTGATGATCGTTTGGTGCCCAGTTTTCTCGTCGAATTGCAGCAGTCCATCTCGCTCTTCTCTCCGGGTCTCTCGGAATACGGTAGAATTTCAAGTCTCTCCGTCTATCTTCTCTGTTACTGCAACCAACCGCCACACACTCCTTCACCATTATGATTATTAATGTTAACGAGCAGAAAAACACACCATAATAGGAGGAATTTACGTAGCGGTAATACGTAAACACAACGACCTGACGGACAATATGGCGCGGAGGCGTGGTTGTGACGTCATGTGAGTGGGGTCTATATCACAACACTAACGCCCAATGGCTGGCAGACCTGCAGTCAGGACATCACAACATCCCAGAACAAGACCCAGTAGCCATCACAACAGCAGACATCCAGACAATACTGTCCAAAATGAAGAACTGGACAGCTCCAAGGCCCGACAAGATTAATGCCTACTGGCTTAAGAAGCTAACTGCAATCCATGAATGCCAAGCAGCACAAATAAACCAGCTGATGAAGTCGGGGACTCACCCAGAGTGACTAACCCAAGGTCGGACAGATCTCATCATGAAGGACCCCCAGAAGGGAACAGTACCATCCAACTACCGGCCTATCACCTGCCTCGGCACCGCATGGAAGCTCCTATCAGGCATCATAGCGGCTAAAATTAGCAGGCACATGGAGCAATACATTCACAGGGCACAGAAAGGGATTGGCAAAAACACTAGGGGAGCCAAGCACAAACTACTGGTGGACAGGGCAGTCGCCAGAGACTGCAAGGCCAGGAGGACCAACCTGTGCACTGCCTGGATTGACTACAAGAAAGCCTATGACTCAATGCCACACACATGGATACTGGAATGCTTGAAGCTGTATAACATCAACAGGACACTAAGGACCTTTCTCCAGAGCTCAATGGGGATGTGGAAGATAACTTTAGAAGCCAACTCAAAGCCAGTTGGACATGTGAGCATCAAATGCGGTATCTACCAAGGAGATGCTCTGTCACCCCTCCTGTTCTGCAAAGGCCTAAACCCCTTCAGCCAGATCATCACCAAGAGTGGTTTTGGGTACCAGTTCCGAAGTGGAAGGACCATCATTCACCTCCTCAACATGGATGATATCAAGCTGTATGCCAAGAAGGAGCGTTACATCGACTCCCTGATTCATCTCACGAGAATATACAACAATGACATTGGGATGTCATTCGGACTCGATGAGTGTGGGCGAATTGTGTCCAGAAGAGGGAAGGTGATCTCAACTGAAGGGGCTGAACTACCTGAAGGCAACATAACAGATGTGCAGGACAGTTACAAATACCTGGGGATTTCACAGGCAAATGAGAACCATGAGGAAGCAACTAAGAGGTCTGCCACAACCAAATACTTACAGAGGGTGAGGCAGGTCCTCAAGAGTCAGCTGAATGGCAAGAATATGATCCAGGCCATTAACAGCTATGCCCTACCAGATACCCTGCTGTTATCGTATCCTGGCCACTGGAAGAGAAGCAGGCTACTGACATCAAGACAAGGAAGCTCCTTACAATGCACGGAGGGTTTCACCCAAAGTCCAGCATCCTAAGGCTCTACCAAAGCGGGAAGAGGGAGGCCGAGGACTAGTGCCACTATCCAGGAGGAAACTACATTCCTCCAAGAGTACATTATGAAAATGGCCCCCAGTAATGACCTGCTCGGTGAATGCCTCAGGCAAGAGAAGCCCAGTAAGGAGGAGGACCCTGAGGAGTTATCAAGGAAGGACAAGCCCCTGCATGGTATCTACCACCGACAAATTGAGGGGGTAGCTGACATGGGAAAAACAGGCACTGATCATATAGGCACAAGAAGAGGCACAAAACATAAGATCAATAAAGGCCGGGGTCTATCACACCAGACAGGACACCAGGTGCAGGCTATGCAAAGAGGCCCCTGAGATTGTCCAGCACATCACAGCAGGGTATAAGATGCTGGCAGGCAAGGCATACATGGAACGACATAACCAGGCAGCAGGCATATTGTAGAGGAACATCTGTGCCGAGTACGGACTGGAGACTCCAGAGTCAAGGTGGGCAACACCTCCAAACGTGGTCGAGAACAACCGAGCCAAAATCCTGTGGGACTTCCAGATCCAAACAGAAAAACTGGTGATTTCCAACCAACCTGACATAGTGATTGTGGATAAACATCAGAAGACAGCAGTAGTGATAGCTGTATCAATCCCGAGCGATAGGAATATCAGGAAAAAAGAACACGAAAAGCTGGAGAGATATCAAGGGTTGAAGGAAAAGTTGGAGAAAATGTGGGGAGTGAAGGCAACAGTGGTGCCAGTAGTGATCGGGACACTAGGAGCAGTAACCCCCAAGCTGGGTGCATGGCTCCAACAGATACCAGGAACATTGTCCGACATCTCCGTTCAGAAGAGCGCAATCCTAGGGACAGCTAATTCAGTCTTGTCGAAGGCTCTCGCGGGGCGGGCTGTGGGCAGAGGAAGGATGTGTTTGGGTGTTGTCTAGGATTATTGTGTGTTTGTGGATTGGACTGGAGGATTCGGGAGTTACTGTTGTCAGGGCAATGAGGGTTGTGGATTTTGCCACCTCAGCGTCAAAGGGGCTCTTGGAATCTTATCAGTCGTGTTATCAGTTGGATATCAGGCATTCTCCAGTGTTCCTTGTGTTAGGACAGGGCGTCCCACCATTTTTTCTGGACTGTCCGGGAGAACTGATTGTGAGAGTTTGTGGTGCAGATGTGGGCTTGTCAGCATCAATCTTGCTCAGTCAGTTACATGACTCACACATTGGGCTTCCGTGATAAGATGTCATGTATCTCTTATGCCCTATATTATGCCTGTTTTCCTTAAACTATGGTATAAGTGCTATTTATTTTATATTAGGTGTGTTAGAGTAATACAAACAGTCAAACAGTAAGTACGAGAAACGATACTATTTCCTGACTGATTATTTTGTGTTAGAGTAATACAAACAGTCGATCGGTAAATACGAGAAAAAATACTATTCCCTCATTGATTATATTAAGTGTGTTAGAATATTGCAGTTAGACGGTGCCTATGAGAAAAGGTACTATCCCCTTCACATTCTAGCAAAAAGATAAGCTAATGATCGCCTTTTTGTTTTCTAATACGATACAGTCTGTGAGTCTTGTAAAATATATATGATTTGTGTAAAGTTTTTTTTCCTTTTGGTTATACTGCCTTGGTTATACGAGCAAGGAAAAATGAGGATCCACCCAGAAAGAAAGATATGTTTTGTTTGCGGAAAATAAAGAAGGACAGTCACATGTCAGCACATGTTGGACTAATCACAGGCTGAGATTCAATTAAACACATGCAAATCCATTTCCTCTCTTCATCATCAAAGATATTATGACTTGTGTGAGTCTCACAAGGATATGTGCTAGAATTAATGTTTAGAAGTATGAATTTGCTACTGTCACGGTATGTACCGTTTATCATTGTGTGTCTATAGTCACCGCAGGAAGAATTATGTTAGCAATACAGTACTAGGAAAGTCAGGGTCACAGTCTATGCATTTTAAGAAAAAGTATCATTTATTATCTTGTGGACACTTTAATTTCAGTTTTCTTAAAATTGTCTCGCATTAGTAACCATACTGTATTATTCATGTGTATTGACCCTAACTGCAGGTGTCTCTATAACTAGAGAGCAAGGTTCAATATCTGTTTAGCTCCCCAAAATACAATTTATGTGGTTGTAGTTCCAAAGATTGACTTCATACATTTTATCAACAAGTCCAACAGTGACAAAAATATTTTATTGTTAAAAACTATGCAGTGTTTGCATCTATAATTGTTTTTTTTTTTTTTTTGTTTGTTTTTTTATCAACATGACTCCAAATTATTACTGCCAAAATGTCTTACTTACAATAGAACATAAAAATCGAATGAGCGTGTGCAAAAATGTTTTGTATTATCTTTTATATTGTCATATATTTACATTACTTTTCCCTTCATTCAACTAACTTCATGGATAAATTTGGGAAAGAATAGCCTACCGGAATTCTGCAATCCCTGAATAAATCTTACCAACAAAAAAAATCATTCATTTTCTGTTCTGCTTATCCTCTCAAAGGCTCCAGGGGGTGCTTGATCCTATCACTGCGAACTATGTATAAGAGTAGTGTACTCGTGACACGCAAGTATACGCAGTTCATTGTGCCTGTTAAACAATGATGCATACTATTTTTCAAGTCTTATTATAGCAACAGACCTCGAAATACTAATGTACTTTATGACTGTTATAGAGCATACCATCTGTCCTTGAAAAGCCCGATTCCTCCATTTTATTGAAGTCACGTGGTAAGGTGGGATGAGGATCATAAAATAATTACAATACAGTACACACCACTTAAATCAGGCTAGCAATATAAAATATAGCCACTTTGCTGCTTATTAATACATTGTGTTAATATCCATGGTGCAACACAAATGTGTGAGAATGTGTCATGATGTGTCAGAATGCAATGTCCGGCCACATTTTGTGTCAATTTCACTTGTGGAGAATGGTATCTTCTGCCTGATGAATGCCAAAGACTTAATGGATCAGTGTATGAAATGTAACATGTTCATTCACGCTGTACATGAACATTTTACATTTACCAACACACAAAGCAATTACCGTACATTGTACCCGCAGGGAGTCCTTGGGTTATGATTTAATTCATTTTATACAAAGTATTTTGACTTAAATTTAAAACTTTAACGGTGAAATCCAACTTACGTGGAAATTTGTGTTACCTCACCTGCATAGGAACGGAGAATCGTTCATAACTCGAAGACTCCTCTTATTGTTTTGTGTGTGGGTTTTATATTTTGACATTTCGTCCAATGATGAACAATTACAAAATAACTAAAGCTACTTTTTTTTTTTTTTTTTTTTTTTTTGTAAATATAGAACAAAGCATTTAATTTACCGTCTAAATTACTTTTTAAAGTAGAGTATAAATAAGTGGCACTTTGCAATATTTAATCTGTCAAAGCAGTTAACTTCGTATCAATAGCATGGTTTGCTTACTCTTGATGTTCAAACATCAATATTACTTCCACAGTGCAACTTCATCCTCTTGAATTAATGGGGTTGAGAAGATAGTGACCATGAAATACTTTGGGGTAACTGCTTGTCATTAAAAAAAGCGCTAAATAGTATTGATCATAGATCACTTTACTTACAGTATGTGCTTCTGTCAGTCCATAGAGTTTTAACAAATATGACAAAAAGTGTTTTTGAAAACCATCATGTATGTTAATTATGTCTTTGTAAATTTTCCAGATCTCCCAAATTCTTAAAAGATAATTTTAGGTTACCACAAATTATTAAATCCAGCAAAGTAACATTATAGTCTGACAAGTACTGAACAGGCGTACCAGACTCGTATATATTCCAAGTTTTCGAAGCATGTGTCACATCCGTCAACTTTTCAACACCACTTCCATGCAAAAAACTAGCTTTCACTCTGATAATTCAGACTTCCTCCAAGGCCACTTTGTAGACATGGCTCTCAATACATATGCGTAAAATCCCACACAAGAAGCTTATCTTCAGCCAACTGAAAGTAAGTGATTAATAGCTAATTAAAGTTTCAGTTTAAAAGTTTTACAGCACTGCAAAGTGACCTTGGGGTGCAGCAATCCAGTCATTTCGAGAATAAACATACTCAAAAGATTGGACAGTGAACAATAATTACCTTTTGGAGGCACTTGTAACAATCTGTGTCTATGTTGTTTTTTTTTGGTGTTATTTTGGTTTGATTCCTTCTTTATTGGCATGTCCTTGTGATTGCCTATCAATGCCACCTGTTGTTGCCTGCTCCTTGTGAGTCTGGTCAACCGTCTTTCATTGGCTACATTTACATGGACACTTTTATTGAGATTAAAAATCATATCGGAATAAAAATGCTTCATGTACACACCCAATTCAGATTATTCTAATCTGATCTAGTCAATTGACTGTGATACTTGGCCGTCAACATTCTGCAGTCCAATCCACAGGGGCAACACCACAGTGGTTGGACTGATCTCACAGGGTGATTAGGCAGCCTACAGAGAGGAAGTCCACAAACTCTCAGCGTGGTGCTCAGACAACAACCTGGCCCTTAACACCACCAAAACCAAAGAGGTCGTAATGAACTTCAGGAGCAACAGAACCGATCCGCCGCACTTGTACATCAACAGCGAGTGTGTGGAGAGGGGCCACACATTCAGGTTCCTGGGAGTCCAGATCTCAGATGACTTCTCATGGACAGCAAACATAACAGTTATCATAGCAGCGTCTGCACTTCCTGCGTGTCCTCAGGAAAACCAAGCTGGATAGGAGGCTGCTGCTGGCCTTCTATACCACTCTTCCATTGAGAGCCTGCAAACATACTTTATTTCCACCTGGTACGGGAGCTGCACTGCCGCAGACAGGGAGAGGCTTCGAGGAGAGTCAAGGCAGCATAGGGGATCATTGGCGGTCCTCTCCCATCCCTGATGGACATCTACTCCTCCCGGTGACTCAGCAGAGCTCTATACATCCTCAAGGACAGCTAACCTCCTGGTTTCCAGCTGTTTGAACTGCTCCCCTCTTGCAGACGCTGTAGGTGTTTCAAAGCAAAAACAAACAGAGTGAGAAACAGTTTCTTTGCTAAAGCCATCCCCACCCTGAACTGCCATATGTAACACCACATCACCCAATGTCCAATATTCATCTACATGCAATTTTTTATGTGCAATACTTACTTACCACATACCTGGCAACCTTGGCCCAAGGTAGCCCTTATGAAACATTGTTTTTCCCCGTAAAACTTTTTTTAAAAATTGTTTTTTTTTTTTTAAACTGAATGGGGTTGGTGCAAGGATAGCGTAACCTGTAGAGTGTTTTCCCGTACGATATTTACTGTATGCCATATCTCTTAAAAAGATTGTGAAACTCCCGTACAAAATATGGGCTGATGGAAAATAAAATTGCGACTTTGGTCATAGTGCAACTGTACACAATTGATTGGCCATGCATTACAGTTTTATAATGTCCTAGAATTTAAAGTCTGACCAGAGCACTGAGATATTTTATTGGACTAACAAAAATTGAACCAACAAATCGGCCGTGTGGGCTGGGTGCCACGGCCAAGAAACTTTTTTTTAAAAAATATTAGCGTCACCGGCACAAAAATGTGTGTCGGCCCACCGGGAAGTGCCCGGTATGCCCGATGGTTAGTCTACCTTTGACAGGAGCTGTGTGGAGGTTGCCACTTCCTGGTTCCTAACGGAACCACACCAAACATACTATCTAAATCAGGGGTGGGCAACCTATTCCACAAAGGTGGGTGTGGGTTTTTGTTCAAACCTATCATGAGGACAGCCTTTCACCAATCTGGTTTCTTACAAGTGCAATCAATTTATTGTAGTCAGGTGCTGCTTGTTTCCGCTGAAACCTCATTGGTTCTGTGGTTTAATACAATACTTTTTTCTCACGACCAGTTCCTGTCTTTATCACCTTTTTTCCCTTGGGCAGAGAAAAGGACCAACTGTCTTGATTGCTTTACAGCAGGGGTGTTCAAACCGATCCTAAAGGGCCACTGTGGATCCTGGTTTTTGTTTCTACCCATTGAGCACAGATAAATGAGATTTCTGCTAAAACAGAGCAGCAACTGACTGTAATCAACTGGTTACACTTCTAAGACCTCAGATTGGTGCAAAGATGTCGTCCTGTTTTTTGGAAAGAAATCCAGTACCCGCTGTGGCCCGATGTGGAATAGTTTGGGGACAATTCAGGGCTAATAGCTTTGTTGTAAAACATTGATTTAAAAAGGAGATAGGTGCAGTCCAAACACAACTAACATGACTAACCTGGTCTTCGAACTTGCATCAAGCATCGGAAAGACCTTTTGTTGTCAATAAAGTCTTCTGAAGGCTGGTTGTAAACGGCTAATCAATGTTAGCATAGGATGCTCTCGCTGTAGCAAACAGTGGATATGTATCCTTACATAGCATCTAATGGACCCCTATTTATGTGTAAAATCCCAAGAATTTCTGAAGAAGACTGATTTAGCGGCTGGCAAGCTTTGTCGTTAGCCAAGATGTGTAACATCCATGTTTTGAATTAAATGGTTTTTCTGTAGTGGCACCAAAGGTCTCCTCTTGACAACAACTTGGTATTTATGGAACAAGCTTCTCACAAACAATTTTTGGACCGCCCAAAAAAAAAAAAAAATAAACAAGCAGGTTTATTATAAAAACCGCAGAGTTCAAATTAAGAGAAAAACATAGTGCCTTATAGTCCGGAAATTACGGCTCTTACATTTAGGGTTAGGGTTTAGGGTTAGTTGAACCCAATTGTGCCATATACGGGATCACTGCACTGGTGTGTATTGCTCATTGCTTCAACCAATGTAACAAGTTTGTTGTTACACTTTGTGTTACAATGTTATTTTTGTTCGTTTTTTTCTCTGTCAATGTAAGCTCGACACTTGATTTATTCTATTTCAGGGCACATTTGTACATTACAATCAAATCACAAAATAATCACAATAACCATCGACATAGCACTGAAATCATCCAGGTTGGTCCCCAAAGGATGAGCTTTCATATGAAATACATCAAGAATACAGTTCATTTTACAAGACTGTTTACATCATGAGACCAGATATAAAAATTACAGTAACCCTTTGTGCAACTGACAACAAACATCAGTCACATTTATGCTGCTTCTGGCTTGGAACACTTGTAAAAAGAAAAAAAGGAAGGGGAGCTCAAGATAAGTGGTCATCAGATAATCCATTTTTCGCTCGTGAAACTCTACAAGATAGCAAATGCTGCTTGTTCCAGGAAGCTGCTTTTAAAGACCAAAAAAATGGAAGAAAAATCAATATTAAAAACAAGATGACTGAGCAGGTTATCTATGTCCCGCTCTGCTCTGAGCACCCAAGGCATCTTTCCTTTGCTTTCCATCACTTGGAAATCACTTAGGAGAGTCTGACATTGGGTAGAACGCTGTACACTCAGTAAAACAACGGTTTTCAAACGGTCTTCTGTTGTTGACTTGCATTTTAAGATGAGAAGGTTGGGAGCATGAAGTTTAATACAGGGGTGTTAAGTGCACAACTTCATGTTTGGGCTATGTTCACTGACATGAGGGGGAGATGATGAAAGGCACATTCTTGAAACGACTCACAAAAACACCATTACACCCAACTGTGTAACATCTATCCATGGAATGGGGGCTTCAAATACTAATCCACAAAGACTTGAACAACCTATTTCCAGCAGCAACTCAGGTTGCTGTGCTTTTTCAATCTTACCCGCAGCCAACAACATTCAGAAGTATTCTGTGCCCCTGATTGGCCTGAAGATGAAATCTGTTCTAAGAAAAGGTAAAAGAATCAGATGTGCTTGCCTCTGCGTCACCTTCCTACCTCTTCAGTGTGAAAAAGTTGCTCACTACTGTAGTTTTGAAAATAATTATGACCAGTGATGCATGCACACATTTAAGACAGCAAATAAATGGTCAGTGCATTCTGTAAACATTTGTAGAGAGAGGCCAAAAATAGTCTACTGCTTATCTGTATGCAGACATGGATGAGGACAGAAAGGCTGAAATCCTTTATGCCATGAAAGTATGGATTCTTCCCTTCAAAGTGTCCTTTGTTTCAGTTCATTCTCCAATACAAATCAGTATTGTGTCTTATGAGTTTTTAACTAGACTAGTGTCCTTTTATTTTTATCATAGTTTTAATCAAATTGAACACTTTTATTTTTATCATTGTTCTAATCAAATTGAACACTCAAAAAAGTAACTACAATGCATTGCAAGATACATGAAGATAATCTGAATTTGCACAAAGGTGCATCAACAAGACACAATTTATCATCAATATACATACTGTATGCTTGGACGGCAGATGTTATCCCACAAGGTACTCAATCTGATTGCCATTTGCAGCAATGGCCAGGACTTCAACAGACAATAAATTAAAAAATTTAAATACTATGTACAGTGGGGCAAATAAGTCTTTAGTCAACCACCAATTGTGCAAGTTCTCCTACTTGAAAAGATTACAGAGGCCTGTAATTGTCAACATGGGTAAACCTCAACAATGGGAGACAGAACGTGGAAAAAAAAATAGAAAATCACATTCTTTGATTTTTAAAGAATTTATTTCCAAATTAGAGTGGAAAATAAGTATTTGGTCACCTACACACAAGCAAGATTTCTGGCTGTCAAAGAAGTCTAACTTCTTCTAACGAGGTCTAACGAGGCTCCACTCGTTACCTGTATTAATGGCAACTGTTTTAACTCATTATCGGTATAAAAGACACCTGTCCACAATCTCAGTCAGTCACACTCCAAACTCCACTATGGCCAAGACCAAAGAGCTGTCGAAGGACACTAGAGACAAGACTGTAGACCTGCACCAGGCTGGGAAGACTGAATCTGCAATAGGTAAAACGCTTGGTGTAAAAAATCAACTGTGGGATCAATTATTAGAAAATGGAAGACATACAAGACCACTGATGATCTCCCTCAATCTGGGGCTCCATGCAAGATCTTACCCCGTGGCGTCAAAACGATAACAAGAACGGTAAGCAAAAATCCTAGAACCACACGGGGGGACCTAGTGAATGACCTACAGAGAGCTAGGACCACAGTAACAAAGGCTACTATCAGTAACACAATGCGCCGCCAGGGACTCAAATCCTGCACTGCCAGACGTGTCCCCCTGCTCAAGCCAGTACACGTCCAGGCCCGTCTGCGGTTCGCTAGAGAGCATTTGGATGATCCAGAAGAGTACTGGGAGAATGTGTTATGGTCAGATAAAACCAAAATAGAACTTTTTGGTAGAAACACACGTTCTCGTGTTTGGAGGAGAAAGAATACTGAATGGCATCCGACGAACACCATACCCACTGTGAAGCGTGGGGGTGGAAACATCATGCTTTGGGGCTGTTTTTCTGCAAAGGGACCAGGACGACTAATCTTTGTAAAGGAAATAATGAATGGGGCCATGTATCGATAGATTTTGAGTGAAAATCTCCTTCCATCAGCGAGGGCATTGAAGATGAGACATGGCTGGGTCTTTCAGCATGACAATGATCCCAAACACACAGCCAGGGCAACAAAGGAGTGGCTCCATAAGAAGCATTTCAAGGTCCTGGAGTGGTCTAGCCAGTCTCCAGATCTCAACCCCATAGAAAATCTGTGGAGGGAGTTGAAAGTCTTTGTTGCCCAACGACAACCCCAAAACATCACTGTTCTAGAGGAGCTCTGCATGGAGGAATGGGCCAAAATACCAGCAAAAGTGTGTGAAAAGCTTGTGAAGAGTTACACAAAACGTTTGGCCTCCGTTATTGCCAACAAAGGGTACGTAACAAAGTATTGAGATGAACTTTTGGTACTGACCAAATACTTTTTTTCTACCATGATTTGCAAATAAATTATTTAAAAATCAAACAATGTGATTTTCTGTTGGGTTTTTTTTTCACATTCTGTCTCTCATGGTTGAGGTTTACCCATGTTGACAATTACATGCCTCTCTAATGGTGCAAGTTCTACCATGGTGTATTGAGGGAGTGGTTGACTCCCTCAATACAATACAAACAACAAGTACTTTACTTCAGAATTGATGAAGGACTAATTTTGTAACCTACATGTGCCGGAGGTCTGAAAATGGTTGCTCTTGCAAATTATAAAAAAATGTATTTACATTGCAACTTTTTTATTTTATCACAATGTTTCGCTTGAGGGCATTTCCATATTGTAATCACTTTAACAGCTTTGCTTTAACAGCATGAGGATTTACAACAGTATGCTGGTGTTACGCATCAAAATAAGATGTCTGACTTGTAATTTGTTTCATGCCCTGACAGTTCACTATTTCTGCATGGAAAGCAGGTCGTCTGCATTGATTAGTCAATGATGTCAGAGGATAACATTTTTGCTGAGGTTCAACTTTTTTTTCCTATTTTACTTTAGATTTTTGTCCTCAGCATGTTTGCATCTGCCACTGTATAATATAACATGATGACACAAGACTGTGCGTGTTGACGCAGTGCTCCTGTCCATCATTTCACAGTCAGATAATGTTTGTTTTGTTTTTTTTTGTTTTTGTTTTTTTCAGAAGCATTAGCCTTGTCCTTAATGTCAAGTTTCACCATTGGTTCTTTGTATTTTTAGGCATCGTCAACTCCACTTTCCTGCCCTTCATTCTTTCTCAGATGGCCACGCGCCGATTGCCCAGCCACGATTTGGATCAGCACGTGGGTTATGCTTGGAAGTTCAAGCATGTGTGAGTGTCAGTGTTATAAATGAATTGAAAAAATGAGCAACGTTGCAGTAAGATGGCCGACTACAGGTCATGGTGAAAGATTTGATTAATGTGTTCCATATATTCTATGGCCTTCTCGCTCAGTGAAGAGGTCACAGGACAAGTGTGACCTCGTGCGAGGGGGGCCGGGGCGGCAGTACGCCACTCATTCTCAGCGACATTTGTCTAGTAGATAACTATCGTAAAACAACGTTAAGACTAAAACCGTCTAATAAATCACCAACAATACTTAGAATGGGAATATTAGCAATATATTCTAAAATCCAGCAAATCCCATTCAAATTGAGTAATATAGAACTGTATAATTTTTGGCTCAGAGAGCTTTGTGAGTGTCTTTGAAAATCCAATTTTGATTCCAGTATCTAATCGTCTAATCGCGTTTTATAGTGTTACTTTACTGTTACATTGTCAAAGCAATATTGTTAAAAACCTATCAAATCAACTATTAGGTCATATTCTTGAAGAGAAGAAACTCACGTAATGAGGATTATTAGAGATATCATTACTATGCTCCATAGAAGACAGCTGTACATGCATGTTTCAGAACAAATTCCTAATCAGGGTACTGTTTACCATATTACCAAGATCACAAAAAATGCCAATTCGGTGCATCTATTGTCACACACCTAATAATGTTTAGCTGAAAATTAATAGGAACAAAATTAATAGGAATGAATGTTTTACAACATTTGCAAAATGATACTGTGATTAGCCTTGCCCATATGGTAATATTGGACGTCTAATGAATTCAAATTTAGCCCAGTCTTCCATCCAGAATCACGTTATTCTCTGCCTGTATCTCTGTCATGCTATGGAGGTGTGAAACAAAACAAGAAATGAGAGGAGTGAGCATCCTTACATCATTAACTCTGAATTATTTGCTGTCGTGATGATGATGTTACTTGTCAGGGTGTTGCAGACACTGAAGAGCCATGGATCATTTTTCCTCATCTCATATTTATTCCACACAGTAATTAATTTATGTGACATTCATTGACGGTGAATGACGTCATGAGGAATGAGCCAGCACAAGCACATATTCATTGATGCACATGCTATAACTTGCGCCAAAATCAAAACATCACTATTATGGGGTCACTTTGATAGATCGCGTGCTTTTTGTGTGGGCAATATGCTGTACATTTTCTTGTACATTCCATAAGTACGTATTTTGATTTAAATATGATATTATGATATGAATAATTCATTCAATAAATAACATTGTTTGCACTATTGTAAACACCCTTAACTTGTTGGCTGCCATTGAACGAGATAAATATTCATTCGCTGTCAGCCCTCTCAGTTCAAATGGATTGGTCGCCTATTAATCACAGCCTGTTTTAAATTCACAGCATAAGTTGAAAAGAGCCATATGATTGGATGTCTATCACCATGAAGAGTAAGTTTAACATGGCACTTTATATTTTGATAGGTTCAATAGCTTGATGCGAATGGAACCTACACATTCTACTCAGCCATTATAAGAGATGCATTAGCAAGGATGAGTTATATTTTGCATATGACTTCAGAGAGCATTTGCCTACAGAAGTAGATGGCATTAATTAAATGTGCACATTATTCGATTAGGCCTACACTACCTGTCGTCTCGAATGAAATATGATAATTCTACCACATATACAGTATCGGTTTTAGGCAAGGCAAGGCAAGGCAAGGCAAGGCAAGGCAAATTTATTTATATAGCACAATTCAACACAAGGCAATTCAAAGTGCTTTACATCACATGAAGATCATAAAAATCACATTTAAATCAATACAACATAAAAAACCAAGACAATCAAAATCGGAAATAAAATTATACATAAAAATTGCATTTAATAACAAATAGAATAAAAAATAAATAAATTAAATTTAAAAAAAAAAAAAAAAAAAACTACTACTACCGTATTTTTCGGACTATAAGTCGCGTTTTTTTTCATATTTTGGCTGGGGGTGCGACTTATACTCAGGAGCGACTTATGTGTGGAATTATTAACACATTATGATATAATTTCACATATTATTTTGGTGTTTTGCAGTGACACTGATGATACAGTGACTTGTAAAGTTGTTAGCATGTTCTTATGCTATAGTTATCTGAATAACTCTTTATAGCTATGGCCACGTTCGCGTTCTGCCTTTGGCAGTGTATGTTCAATTGTATTATTGACTTTTTTTTTATCTTGAAATGGATGCATTTAGTTTGTGGCGCTTTCACGCCCACGTGAGGGCGCTCTCGCACTTGTTTACGTGACACGCCAGAAGAAGACGGACAGCTACGTAGCTCTGAGTGAGTGAGTGAGCGAGTTAGCTACAGAGAATAGAAGGATGCGAACCTACTTTCATTGTTTATGCTTTGAAATCATCTCTACAGAGGCAACGCCTGCGTGTATCATCTTTTCTGTTGTTGTTGTGTGTTTTCCACCCGCGATCGGACACTTAGAGCCAGTTGTGTGGTTGTTTGAACGATGTGCTAATGATAGCGAACGCATGCTAACCTGTTACTTATTACTAATAGTACCTAATTATCATTTATTTACGTTGATGCGAACCTGTTTTCTATCGAGGACCAAATTGATTCAGCAAATTATACGGACGTCCAGCATTGTCTTTTGGGAGTTCGCTGTATAGCCAGGACAGGCCGTAGCGTAGGACAGTATATTCACATTTCGTTGTTCATGCACTGTACACTGTACATTTATTTAGCATGTTGTTCTCTATTGTATTTTTATATTAAATTGCCTTTCAAGATGACATGTCTGTTCTATGTGTTGGATTTTATCAAGTAAATTTCCCCCCAAAATTCGACTTATACTCCGGTGCGACTTGTATATGTTTTTTTTCTCTTCGTTGGGCATTTTATGGCTGGATCGACTTATACTCAGGAGCGACTTGTAGTCCGAAAAATACGGTACTAATAATAATTGAAATCAGCAATGGAGATAAGCACAAGAGAAATAGAAAGCAAGTAGATTGAAATATATAGACAGTTATGGATATGCAGTGCTAAACAAAAGCGTTTTTAGCCCTGATTTAAAAGAGCTAACAGTTTTAGCATACTTCAGACGTTCAGGTAACTTGTTCCAGAGGTAAGGAGCATAATAACTAAATGCTGCCTCACCCTGCTTGGTTCTTGTTCTTGGAACATGCAGAAGATCGGTTCCAGACGACCGTAGGGGTCTAGATGTCTCATAGGAATCTAACAAATCGAGCATGTATTTTGGTCCAAGGCCATTAAGTGTTTTGTAGACGAGCAGTAGTATTTTATAGACTAACCTTTGACTCAGTGGAAGCCAGTGTAGCGATTTCAAAACCGGTGTAATGTGGTCCAGCTTCCTTGTATTTGTGAGGACTCTGGCTGCAGCATTCTGTACTAGCTGCAGCTTCCTGACTGATTTTTTATCAAGACCCATAAATATACCGTTGCAATAGTCCAATCTGCTGAAAATGAATGCATGCATAAGTTTTTCCATGTCTTGTTGAGTCAGAAGCCCCTTAATTCTAGTTATATTTTTTAGGTGGTAATAAGCGGATTTAGTGACGGACTTTAGATGGCTATCAAATTTTAGGTCTGAGTCAATAATTACGCCAAGGTTTCTGACTTGATTTGTAGCTGTAAGTGACATTGAGCTAAGTCGCCTGCTTATTTTTGACCTTTCCTTTTTTGGCCCAAAAATGATCACCTCTGTCTTCTCCACATGTAACTTGAGAAAATTCTGGCACATCCACTCATTAATTTGATGAATGCATTTACTCAGGGAGACTAAGGGACTATAATCATGTGGGGACACAGAAATGTACAGTTGTGTGTCATCTGCATAGGCGTGATAGGAGATGTTCCATTATCTGAGCTAAGGGAAGCATATAGATGTTAAATAAGAGTGGTCCAAGAATTGACCCTTGAGGGACTCCACACGTGAATTTGGTTCTTTCTGACTGATGGTTTCCGATTGACACAAAGAAATCCCTATCATGTAAATAGGATGTGAACCACTGAAGTATAGTGTCAGTAAGCCCTACCCACTGTTCCAATCTGCTGAGTAGTATGTTGTGATCAACCGTGTCGAATGCGGCGCTGAGATCCAATAGTAACAGAACAGATGATTTGCCTGCATCGGTATTCCAACGAATATCATTTAGGACTTTGATAAGTACGGTCTCGGTGCTGTGTTGTGGCCGAAATCCAGACTGAAATGAGGCAAAAAGATTGTTTTGCATCATGAAAGTCTGGATCTGTTCGAACACAACCCTTTCGATAATTTTCCCCAGGAATGTCAGATTTGATATTGGCCTGTAATTACTAATGATTGAGGCATCCAGATTAGGTTTTTTTAGGAGAGGTTTTATTACTGCAGTATTTAAAGTCTGTGGAACTCTCCTGTTTGGAGGGAAGCATTTATAATCTGAAGTATGTCTGGGGCAATGCAATGAAAAACAGTTTTACTGAGAACCTTAACTTCAAACGGGAGGTCACTCAAATTATAAGAGTCACCGTTTCCAAAGTAAAAGGAAACCAGTAGGTAATGCATAATGCTCTTACGTGACATATAAGACATTTTGAACATCCTTAGAAAGTGGTGGAATTGAAGCATTCAGCTGCATCAGTCACAACATTCAACAAAGAATGTTTTTACACAAAGGTAAAAATAGATAAGCGACCATTAATACTGCTACACTTTCAAAATGCATTAATAAATGGGGGTAAAATCAGGCATTCCAAGATGTCTTTCTGAATGGATTCTATATATGTCTACCTTTTCTATCTAGTCTTTCGCCATCGCCTATACGCCTGCATACATACTTTCTCATTTCTGACACCCCTTCACACACAGCATGCATACTAATTCAGTGTTCATGGTTATTACCCGCATCCCCAGTAGAATCCTCTCAGGTGGTCTGAACTGGGAGGGTAATCAATGTGAGGCACCAGTCACTGAAAGCAAAGCATATACCGGTACAACACATTCTTAGATTTTGTCAAATGCTTTCTTACAACGCACAGAATTTAAATAAACCACTTGCACATAATCACTGTCCTGCTGAAATATTTTTACTGTGTCTGTAGCACAACATCAACTGTTTATTTCAGGGAACCAGATGGCTTATGGGGTCTGATACATTAAATAAAAGTAAGAATTAGGGTGGTCTCAAAGCAGTTTCATTATCCATAAATAGTATGCACCAAAGAATTGATATTACTTATGCAGGTAATAATCTGATTGTGTTGCTCAAATTTACATTTGGTGATCTGATAGCAAAGTAAATAGAATTTTACCTTTCACAGGTATGACATGTGTGCGCTTGAGATTATGACAGGTTTAGGATAATCATATTTAAATATATATGCACTAGCAGTATGGCAGTTGCTAACAGTTCCTCGTGGTTTTGTAACGTGAAAGCAATACGACATAATGGCAGATAAAACAAAGAGATAGAACTGTAATGTAGTAATAGTAAAAGGACACCACGAAGGTGTTAATGCACAATCACTTTTCCATCACTGTGTACGGTATTGTGGCGAGCGATGTGGTGAAGAATGAGAGAGACGGTTTTTACATTTAACACTTGCTGCTCTTGTGCAGCATATTTCGCACGACCCTAGGAGGGTGATATTTATTGAACAGAAAACACCATAAAATAACAACATCTCACTCTCTGGCATGGATGCCACAACTATCCATGAACCCTTGAGGGTTTAACACATAATAAATACCAGCCACAACAGCATGAATATTCAGCCAAAATGAATCCCATAGTAATATTCTGGAAAATTGTATATGTTTTTTTTCAAATCCAGTGTCTTGATATCCAGTACTCAAAGCTACAGCATCATCACAGCACATTTAAATTTGTACATAAAACCATAAAGTTTGGAAGCCAACTGCGACATTGCAATCGCAAGAGCCCGAAAGACGGCGCTGTCGCCTACGCAATCAGGGATTTCCTATGCTAATTTTTGAAGTTTCATATTAATTTCCCACACTAAATGGAGGCCTGCAGAGATCAAACCCATCTAATAACACTACCAGAAACATAAAGTACAAGTAGGGATGTCGCGATCCAATCATGTGATCAGAAATTGGGCCTATCGTACCATTGTTCAGAGGATTGGAATCGGGTGAAAAGGATTTTCTGAACTAAAAATATATATGTTTTTCCGCTTCATGCTCATAAGGCCTCTCACTCTCCCTCCTGCTACTTTTCTTGGTCAGCAGTGCACTGTAGTTAGCTATTTAGGGTTAATGATGATTGACATGTTTGCATCTTTAATCTTGCCAGAGACGTTTGGTAGCTCTATCATCAAAGCCCCAGATGTGTCAATCTTCATTTAGCTTTTTAAAGACTAGCGGTAGTGTGCTATGGCAACTCATTGTGTCAGTGGGAGGCAATTCTCAGCAGCGTGGGCGTCAAAGAGTGAGGGGATTTGAGTGGACTTATTCAATAAAGCATTTAATAAAGACAAGCATTTTTTGACGTTATTCTTGTTTAAAAATCACATTATAAGGGCGGCACGGTGGGACAGTAAAATATTTAAAACTTTTTTTAAGAACACTCTTTTTTCTGTATCAGATCAGGATTAGGTATCAGCAAATTCTCAAAATCAGGTGACTCGGACTCGGGTGCAAAAATATGCGATCGTGACATCCCTAAGTACAACTATGTAAAATTTCATCAAAATCCGCCCAGCCGTTTTGGAATCCATATAGGGAAGGAACACACACACACACAGAAAGTTCCATTCATACACACTGCTGGCCAAAGTATTGGCACCTCTGCAACTCTGTCAGATAATGCTCAATTTCTCCCAGAAAATGATTGCAATTACAAATGGTGTGGTGGTAATATCTTAATTTAATTTCCTTGCAAAGAAAAAGCCCAAAAGAGAAAGGGAGAAAAAATAATAAATCATTGTCATTTTACACAAAACTCCAAAAATGGGCTCGACAAAATTATTGGCATCCTCAGCCTCATACTTGGTAGCACAACCTTTATACAAAATAACTGCGAACAACCGCTTCCAGTATCCATCAATGAGTATCTTACAATGCTCTGCTTGATTTTTTATTTTTGGAGCCAACTGCTACAGGTCTCTGAGATTTGAAGGGTGCCTTTTCCAAACTGCCATTTTCAGGTCTCTCCACAGGTGTTCTATAGGATTCATTTCTGGACTCATTGTTGCCTGATTGCTTGTTTGAGTGGTCTACTGTTTGACAAAGCCCAGTAGTCAGTTTGGTATCGGGGTCATTTGACGCCTTTTTTTTTTTTCTTTATAGTCAAAAAAAAAAAAAAAACAGTAGTTCCAGTGTTAAATCATAAAGCCTAGGTCCTAGGCTTCAAGGCTAAATACAATAAACAGTTACTGTTATGTGCTCACATTAGATGTTCCCTTTATGCATATGGAGCCTTTTATTCTCAGTATCTTGCATTCACAGTCTTTAATCATATTTGAAAAAACATTCTAAAAGCCCACAGCAAAAATTGAAATATTATGGTATTGGAATTTAACACCTAACATTCCCCTGGAAATGTTTTTCTTTGCACAGATTAAAATCAAGCCAAATCAAAAACTGCATGCAGTAAAATTTTCATTAGTTATACAGCTAACTCCCCATTTAGCCATGTTTGTTTACAAAATAAAACACAGGGCTAAATTAAATTTACATTTACTCACACAACAATTTCATTTATTATTGTACATCCACCCACGTCTTAGTGCATTCAAAATGATGATCATAGACTTCAAGACGACCCGCCTATGTCTACTCAAGTGACCATTATTTATTATGTACCAGGATGGGTGTCCAAAACCTTTTTTGTGAATGAGAAACTTAAAGAAAATTTCAAAGTTCTCAAAAATGTCTTTTTCACTCACCTGATTTGACCTACTTTTAAGGTGTCAAAAAATGCCCTCCTGTTCCAAATGGTTCTTCCCCCAGAAAATAGAGATTTTAAGCTTTCCAATTATGTATCACACATGCATATAGGACAATTTTGAAATTTGGCCAAATTGGGGGTCTCAGAGCGGAACTTCGAGTCACCTGAGTGTTTGTTGTTGAGTGTTGTTGAAACCACTCGTGTTTTTTCCCACTTAGTTCACTTAACGAGATGATTCCAGGGACACATAAGGTAGTACAATCAGCAAGATTCTCCTCTCTGAAAGACTCTGACTTGAAGGTTAGCAATCTAAGCGCACATAGCAGCCCTTCTTTGTCTTCCAGTGACTGATTGTCCAGTTCTTATTTCAGCAACATTAGTAACAATATACCATGGGTGCTTGTATTGTGAAAGCGGTTGTGTTCCCTGTTTTGCCTTTATATTGGGTGACCATATATAGATTTCCAAAAAACAGGACACTCGGCCCGGTGGGAGACTTAAATTTTACTCGAAGTTCACTTAAAGATGCTTTATAACTTTAATACGTTTGAAGTGTGCCTCCTCTGTCTGGATAGAAAATTCTCTTTTATAACAAAATAATAGCTACTGTATATAACTTTAAGACAAATTCAAATTGTCAGGGGTTACTCAACATGCTTTATTATTACCAAAATAATAGAACAATAATAATGTAAAAAAATAAAATCAAAAACTGGAATGATATGATTTTTAAAATTTTTTGTTCTGTTTTAGTGAATCATCCCTGAACAGAATAATAGCTATCTTTTCAATTCTTACTGTACAAATACGGTAATCTAAAATAGTGTTCTAAATAATATGTCTTCTGTAGAAAACCCAGCTGCAGCAAAAGGCTTTTCACTCTTTCCAGTGAAATAATGTAAATAAAACTGTAGCCTCAAAACAATACTAATTTAACAAAAAAACATCACTTTAGTCTTTAGTTTTTAGTTTTTTTTTGTTTTTTTTTTAGCACTTTGCGGGATGATGGAACACTGCTCCGACGTCAAAAAGATTCAGGTTCAGAATGTTTATTGTCATTGTTACAAAAGCACAAAAGCATAACGAAACTTTGTTTGGAGCATCCATACAGCTAAGTTGATAAAGTGCAAAACCCATATAATAAATACCCTTAAGTACCAAGTGTAAACAGTGACACGTTATTGGACATAAATACAACAAAGATTCAACAGCAGCATAAAGTCATGTACGTGCTAAAGTGCAGAGCAAAATATACCTGATAATAACTGTTATAAATCAGTGCAAAAACTAGATCAGTTAATCAAGTATACTGGTCATCAACCAATGGGGAGGGTGGGGAAGGGGAATGGGAGGAGAAAGTAGTGAGTAGTGACATACTGCAACAATGCTAACCAATTAAGAGCTTTGTTGTTGGTGGATGTGGATTATTGTCTATAAGAGGGGGGCAGTAGGGGAGAGGGGCAGAGTTCAGTAGCCTCACAGCCTGTGGATAGACTGTTGGCCAGGCTTGATGTTCTGGCATGTATGGACCTGTACCTTCTCCCTGAGGGCAGCAGGTGGAAAAGGTGGTGAGGAGGATGGTGCTGGTCCCGCAGGATGTTGTCCACTCTTCTTAAACAGCGAGTGGAGTAGATGGTGCTGATCTCAGGGAGAGTCATTCCAATGATTCTCTCAGCAGCTTCATTGGAGCAACAGAGGAGGTTTGATCACCCTACTTTACATTTTGTGGGCTAAATGCACGGCAATGGATGACATACGCTTCAATAGACCTAGAAAGTGAAGCAGGCTTTGTGTCTCTCTCAGATGAAAGGAGAGTGTGTGCCTACCGGCCTTTGTCAGTCACGTGCCCAAACTAGCGGACACGCCCCCATGCGCCATTTTGAGTGTACCACGGATGTAAACAAACCAGAACAGGAGTAGCTCCGACGCCACATTACTGCCTTCAACTTCATCGCTGGATATAAAAAAGTCCCTCGTTTACGGTATCAGCGCTTACATTTTAAAAACTATAAATCTCTCGAAGCTCACGGACATTTAACGAATGGCTCGGTGCAGGATCTTCGCATTTCGACCGCAGGACTGCGACAACACAGTCGTCACTCGTTGCTCCTCTCAGAAACATGATACAGCTCTTACTTGAATATCCTTGAACTTGAATTATACCTTGAATATCATCTTAAACATCACATGACTAAAACAGGTGAAGGAACTGTCATAATGACATGCAAATTCATGTATATTGCACAATATATTGTTTCAGTGTTGACATTGCCATGCAAAGGTGCAATTCTCTGAATGCAGGACTTATCATGTGGAGAGGGACAAATTTACTTGAACACGTTATTCTACAACTAGTGTTATTTTACTTCATATGCACATGTTTTATATTTCCTTTTATTGCTATTTTCTGTTTGAATGAATGAATGAATGAATGAATTTATTGTCATTGTCATCATCATCAAAATCATTGACAGTTTCAGAGTGTGGAATTTTTACCCGAAGGAAAGACGAAGACAGACAAGGAAAGACGGGAAAAGCAGATGCTTATCGAAACCCGTCCCCCATCAGCCCGGAACGCACAAACAGCATATTGTGTATCAGTCCAGTCATAATCTTACAGATTTCGTTCAAAATTCATTGATTGCCATGGATTTTCACATATTGTCAATTTGAGTGAGTTCATTGTATCAGTTGATGTCCAAGTAGGTGAATGGACACAGGGACACAGCACTCTCGTTGCAATGGCAGCTCAGTAATGTGATTTTGCTGAAGGGCATATGTTGAGATGGTTGCAGCTCAACGTTGCATTCGTAGGAAGAATTGACGGAGAATAAGTTGTCTTTTAGCCAAAACTCGGCGTATTTAATTTCCATTGACATGCGGATACATCCTCTTTCATTGCTGTCTTCACAGGCAATCCCACAAATCAAAGTCATCAAAGTCAAACACAAAGAAGTAATAAAAGTAGCACTTTAGACAATTAAGTCCCATCCTGCCATCTTGTGGCGAAAAGATAATATGTCAATAATAACAAGCAATAGGAACATTATTTCAACATCAACTGAGGACACATTTATGAATACAAAACATTTCCTCCACCATTTCTCTCAACACCCCCACTTGTTCTCATGTTGATGGCCTTTTTAACAACCAAATGAACTTTTGAATTTCAAATTCCAAAAGTAACACTGTCAAACTTCTTCAATTTTAACTTTGTTACAGGTTTTGTCATGATATCTGCAATCATGTCATCTGTTGTCAATCAGGTAGCACTCCGCATCTCCTCTTTTGAGTGCGACTCCACTGCACCTGGTACCATCTGCCAACTCGATGCTGTGGTTCTCTGGTTTGAACTTCTCCTGGAAGCTTTTGAACTTGGTCACATCAGTGATGATATGAGATGTCGCTCCCGTGTCCACCATCAGACCTCGTTCCCGGATGCTGTGTGTATCCTGCCGCCTGGTGTCGGGCTGTTCATCTCTCACCTTGAACGCGAAGTCAGGATCTCCATCTTCAGCAATTTTTCTCGCTCCGTCCGGTCTTTCCTTGCGTCTGCAAGTGGCGTCTTTGTGCGTGTCCGTTTTGCACCGACTACATCATGTCTTTTGTCGACATGATTTTGCACGGTGGCCTTTGATCCCACATTTGAAGCACACCAACTCTGCGTCGTCTTTGATCCGGTCACAAGCGTTTGCTTTTGTGGTTTGCTTTGAAGCTCTTGCTTTAGTCTTCATCACTCTGTCGCTTGTTTCTGCTGCATTTAACTTTTCCATTTCTTCAAAACTTCGGAGTTTGGTTTTGAATTCTGCAAATGTCATGTTCTCATCAGTATGCGTCACATGAATTGTAAATGGCTTGTAACTTTCTGGCAGCCCCTTCAAGACCATTGCGATAAGTAGACCATCTGCCATTGTTTCACCTGCATTTCGCAATGCTGTGATGGCGGTCTCAGCTCTTATTATGTAGTCCACTATGCTTTCTTCGGTTCCCTTTTGAAGAGATGTTAGCATGGTGTACAAATTTATAATCCTGGGTTTTCCCTTCCTAGCATAATATTCTCTTAATATTTTCAGAGCTTTTCTTCCGTCATTTGGCGCATCTCTCATTATTAATGAAAGGCTTTTATCATCAAGACGTTGTATAATTTCAACATACGCGTCCGCATTTTCCATTTCATCATTTTCTCTCTCTGCTTCAGTGGTTGGTCCTACCAGCACTGTCTTCTTTAGCCCGATTAGATGAAAATGTCCCAACATTTTAGTTTCCCAGAGTTCATATTTAGCTTCATCTCAGTCAAATGCCAGTCGAGGTAACCTACTTGTTCCTCGTGGATCCATGTTGCTTGTTAGCTTTTTCCGCTAATCAGCAGTCATTGAGCACGCTGTCCTTCGCGACCTTCTACACGGTGGAAACTGACTTTACCTTCGAATGACTCCTGGGCCCATAACCTGTTGAGGTGGTTGCAGCTCAACGTTGTATTCGTAGGAAGAATTGACGGAGAATAAGTTGTCTTTTAGCCAAAACTCGGCGTATTTAATTTCCATTGACATGCGGATACATCCTCTCTCATTGCTGTCTTCACAGGCAATCCCACAAATCAAAGTCATCAAAGTCAAACTCAAAGAAGTAATAAAAGTAGCACTTTAGACAATTAAGTCCCATCCTGCCATCTTGTGGCGAAAAGATAATATGTCAATAATAACAAGCAATAGGAACATTATTTCAACATCAACTGAGGACACATTTATGAATACAAAACATTTCCTCCACCATTTCTCTCAACAGCATATCCTAAGTGCAAGTGTTATGTCTTATTCTCTGACCCTGACATTTAATCATCCTTTGCTGTGAGAACATCTTATCTGTGATGTGTGTGCGTTCTACAGTTACGATGGATTTTGGTCAATGTACTGTTTTATTATATTCTGTTTATACATTTTTTTGAAGTAACTTAATGAATTTATCTTTGTTAGCGCTGCATCACATGTATAGACCCTACTCACGTGACGTCACAGCCACGCCCCCGCGCCATGTTGTCCGTATACTCGTCATGTTAATGCATTAGCGCTTCGTAAATTCCTCCTATTATGGCGTGTTTGTCTGCTCGTTAACATTAATAATCAAAATGGTGAAGTCGTGTGTGGCGGTCGGTTGCAAAAACAGAGAAGATAGATGGAGAGACTTGAAGTTTTACCGTATTCCGAGAGACCCGGAGAGGACACGGAGATTGACTGCTGCAATTCGACGAGAAAACTGGGCTCCAAACGACTACCACAGATTATGTAGTAGTCATTTTATATCTGGTTAAGATGCATTTAATATTTATTTAGAGGGTTTTGGGCTGACAACCACAATTAAGATCATTGCTAGGCTAATCGCCGACAACATACACTCAGACGTTGTGAATGAACTACCTGAAAATATATAATTATAAGGGGATAATCAGACAGTTGTCATACAATTAATTTACAATTTCACTATTGAGGTCAAAAGCCAAAAAATAAATTCAACTAGGGACAATCTGGAGTAGTGCTATCGCACTTCGTATTTATTAAGTATTATATATGTATGTAGTGAGAGTGCTATCGCTAAACCATATAAACATTAAAAGCCCTAGCTCCATTGACAAATGACATGAAATACATTAGACTTGACAGTGGATGTTAGCAAGAACAAAAGATTTTGAATTGAAAATTTCGTAACTCACCCGAGCACACGATAGATTCCTGCCGAATTTTCGTGGACAAGGACCTGTTTCACCCAACCAGCAACGAAGTATTTATAAGCCTCCAAGCTCTTAAAGTTTTTCAAACTTTCGTGAGAATAGGCTGATTTTGTGTGGACAAGATAGTTGTAAATATCAGGATAGCAGATGTCAGGCAAAGACAGCGGGTCGAAAAACATCGATTTAGGCATCAAATACGGATCTGACGAATGGATAAACTGAAGCTTTTCCACGTAACGCCTTTTATGCAACGCATCCAATGAGTTTACAGCGTCAGATAACACCGGGGCTTCCATGAATTGCTCTATAACTTGCACGGCTAATTGAAAACAATGAGAATAGGTCTAAAAAATAGGTACAATATGGCGGCCTAATACAGCGACACGTCATTTTGTGACGTAGGTGAGTAGGGTCTATTCCATAGGCGAGCCCCAGTGTTTACAATCAAGAACGATTTCATTGTAGTCCTAATGGTCTGATAGGAAAACATTCTGTTTCCTCTCAGATCGTAGGAGGATTCTCTTAGTTGGAACAATGCTTGCAGGTTAGTCGGGAGACTGCTTGTGTTGGCCTTATACATCATTTGAGCTATTTTGTAATTAACCAGGTCGTGAAATTTTAATAGCTTGGACTTGATGAAAAGTTCATTGGTATGTGCTCTGAACGGTGCTCCATGAATAATTCTAATGGCTTTTTTTTGAAGGGTAACGAGTGGGCATAGATGTGTTGCATATGTGCGTCCCCAGATCTCCAGGCAGTAGTTGAGGTGCGCCAGAACGAGTGCGCAGTACAGGGTTTGGAGAGCCCTCGTATCTAGCATGTTTTGAACTCTATAGACCCTACCCACCGACGTCACAAAATCATGTGACGCTGTATTGTTCCGCCCCCTTGTCCGTCATTTTGTGTCTGTATTATCAATGGTCTCAATTGATCGAGCAATTTATAATGCATTTCATGGAAGACCCGGTGCTTTCGGATGCCGTAAACTCACTTGATGCGTTGCATAAAAGGCGTTATGTGGAAAAGCTTCAGTTTATCCATTCGCCAGATCCATATTTGATGCCTAAATCGATGTTTTTCGACCCGCTGTCTAGGCCGTATTTGCCTGACATCTGCTAGCTGCCCTGATATTTACAACTATCTTGTCCACACAAAATCAGCCTATTCTCACGAAAGTTTGAAAAACTTTAAGAGCTTGGAGGCTTATAAATACTTCGTTGCTGGTTGGGTGAAACAGGTCCTCGTCCACGAAAATTCGGCAGGAATCTATCTTGTGCTTGGAAAGGTGAGTCACGAAATTTTCAATTCAAAATCTTTTGTTCTTGCTAACATCCACTGTCAAGCTAATGTATTTCATGTCATTTTTCAATGGAGCTAGGGCTTTTAATGTTTATATGGTTTAGCGATAGCACTCTCACTACATACATACGTGTATGTTGTCGGCGATTAGCCTAGCAATGATCTTAATTGTGGTTGTCAGCCCAAAACCCTCTAAATATATATTAAATGCATCTTACCAGATATAAAATGACTGCTACATAATCTGTGGTAATCATTTGGAGCCCAGTTTTCTCGTCGAATTGCAGCTGCCCATCTCGCTCTCTCCTCTCCGGGTCTCTCGGAATCCGGTAGAACTTCAAGTCTCTCCGTCTATCTTCTCTGTTATTGCAACCGACCGCCACACACGCCTTCACCATTTTGATTATTAATGTTAACGAGCAGAAAAACATGCCGTAAATAGGAGGAATGTACGTAGCCGTAACAGGTAAACAGGATGTGTTGACGGACAATTGGGCGGCACCAGTCAGGAGGGCCGAGTTGTGACGTCACGTGGGTAGGGTCTATAGAGAATCGAGATGCTCCTAGCGAGTTTGTTGCGCAATTGCTCCACATGCGGCTTCCAAGTTAGGCGGTGATCAAGAACAATACCTAATACTTTGTGCTGTTGTACTCTTTGTATCACAACATTATTTATTTGTATGTTTAGGTTCTCATTCAGTCCTTTTCTTCCAAATAGAATGTATTTAGTTTTCTCGAGATTCAGGGATAATTTATTTGCATCGAACCATTTTTGCAGTTTTGCTAATTCTGCATTTATTTGTATAGATAGACTGTGTGGGTCCTTTCCAGAACAAAAGATGTTGGTGTCGTCCGCAAAAAGTACCATTTTAAGTAGTTGAGATGCTTGATGTAAGTCATTTATGTATAGGATGAATAGTTTCGGTCCCAGGACAGAGCCTTGGGAAACGCCACATGTAATTTGACGTGTAGACGATCTGCACCCATCATATGTAACATATTGCGAACGATTTTCCAGGTAGCTTCTCACCCAGTTTAGAACGATGCCTCGCATTCCAAGTCTCTCTAGTTTGTCCAGTAGGATATTGTGGTTAACAGTATCAAAGACTTTTTTTAAGTCCAGGAAAATGCCCACTGAGTATTCTTTTCGGTCAACAGCATCTGTGATCAGTTCCACAGACTCTGCTAGGGCCTGCGCCGTGGAGTGTTTTTTTCTAAACCATTGTGGCATTGTGCTGCTGCTGTGTTTTGATTGAGAATTTTTGTAAAAATTATAAATCCAAAAAAAGTAAACCTGTCAAACATCTCGTTTTGTTAGCAAACATCGTATTTCCTATTCAGTGTTTATCTCCACAAAATTGTTTGAATGTAATTAGTAAAAAAAAAAAAAAAGTACTTTTCATTATCAAAACCAACACTAGTGTTTTACGTACCTAAGAGAGGCAAGGAGTCAAGACTTCAAAATTGTCACTGACATACTTTATTAAACAGGTTTAAGTCATCTACAAACGTATAAAAAAAACTGCTTGTACAAACACTACGAAAAGAAAATTGTACTATACTACTGTTGGGCAATGGCTTATCAGGGCACAGCAGAAAGTGACAACCTTATCCAACATTGTGGCTTCTTCACCTTCACATGGAAGAATCATGTTTATGGGTATGGTTCCTGTTAAGATCTTATACTTCTGACAAACATTTCCGATGACCCTTTCAACATGGATTCTCAAATGTGCTGACAGCGGCCTTTTGTAAATGCTGGGAGTTTGACATCTGAACACTACATGCCCACACATTCTTGGATGTCAAAACATCTGTCAGCCAAGACAATGTCCCCAGGTAACAAATTATCAACAACAAAAAAATCACTGTTCAGGGTTATATGTTTGTCACTTGTACGCCCTCCCCAGCCTTTTGATAAGAAACAAATGGCTCACTTGGGTGTAATACATATTATATACTTCATAGTGTGGTGGTGCTTGTAGCTGGAAAATATTTGGGCACGTGCTTTCAGATTTGACGGGTTTTCTGTGAAAATTTCAAAACAGTCAATAATCACAGTCTGTGTCACATCCTGATTGGTGTTGTGCGTCTCACCCTCTGTGATTAGCTGATCACCTTCTTCTCCAGCTTCATGTGTCCCCTCTTCAGTCTGTTGCTGACCACTTTCTTCTCCAGCGTCAGGTGTCCCCTCCTCATTCTGTTGGTGACTGTTTATTTCACCAGGCTCAGATGGTCCCTCCTTGGTCTGCAGCTCTTCAATGTTTGCATCCTGCTGGACCCCCATCTCTGGTGCTTGCAGTGTCTCTTTCCGGAGCTGCTCACGCCTACTTCGTTTTGCAGAGCGTGCAGTGTTTGTCGGTGTGACATGTGTGTCCCAGATGTAGGTGCCCAGTCTGGGTCAGTCTCCATCATTTCATAAGCTGGTTCACCTGCAATCACAGGTTTTATTTAGAAAGCTAGGTAAGATTGGATATTTCCATGGCATTTCACAATCGTAAACACTTAATCAAACATGCTACCATCCCATCAGATCACTCAGATCACAAAAGGAAATCTCACGCATTGATAAATATTTCTGTGCATTTTTGCTGTTTACCTTTATCTTTAAATCATTCACTCTATAATCTTTTTATAAACGATGACTGAATAAATTAAACACTGATTTATCACGTACAGATTAACCCATTTCAACTGCCCTCCCTCTTTGCCTGTAGTTTACAAGTGAGGCTAGCTAGCTAAGGTTAGCCAATGAGAAAATAGCGACTTTAGAAAGCAAAAAAAACAGCATATTCAGTATCAATACTTTGAAAAAAACTGACTTGCCTTTATGAAAATGCCGAGAGCAAACACGCAGGAAGGGAGATATGGTGTAGAAAGTCGTTTCACCGCTGCGACCCAGGCCATCCGACGCCGCTTCGGTAGGTCCTCAACCTGCTGTCTATAACCTCTTTTCCAAGAGGGGAAACAAAAAAATCTTACGTCGTGGTCAACTTTGCTGCCATTTTTGTCGTGTGATTTAGTATGGCAGCCTTTCAAACAACACGAGTGTCCCATTTATCAAAGACAATGATGAAAGCAAAGACGATTCTTACTGCTCAGTTGTTTACAATAAGTGTGCACTCAAAATGGTGATTCGACCCACAATGCACTGCGGCTTTTGGCAGTGTTACGTCACCTGACATAGACCTATTATTTTAAATACTTTTCACCTGTTTCGCGTGTATCAGTGTTTACCATAGTCATAGCCATTTATACGTGCATAGACATCAGAGGCATCTTAAACAGTGACGCCACCAGGGGGTGGCCAGGGGTGGCCACGCCCCCCCCTATAAATTTGTTGGCCACCCCACTGGCCACCCCGCTTGCCAGTATATCATTAGATTGTTGTAGCATCAGTTATGCATTTCATCCCAAATGCACTGCCAGGCAAGCCGCTGCTCCTCACCTTCACAGTATTTCCCCCGCCCCGCCCCCGCTGTTGTCGTGCGCTCCGACAGCAATGGTTTAGTGCGCGTGACAAGGTGGCACAATTCAATGGGCAGTTTATTTCGGTGAACGCCACAAAAGTAAAGAGAGAAGACGGAGAAGACTACAAGTAAGTATGTAGGTCAGAATACCTTTGTAAAAAAAAAAAGTAACGTGCTTTTTAAGAGCTAAATTGTGCTGTTACACACCTGTTAAGCAGCTTTTTGATGTGGTTTTGACTTGTGTAACTGAGTTACGTGGCTAACGCTAGGTGCTGCTGGTCAATTTTCAGACGATGAAAAAGTCGACGTTCCTTCTTTTAAGAAGAAAATTAGCACAGGAGTAGAGAAAGACGACAGGGGAACAACAGGCTTAGCTAGGGGGAGGATGGAGGAGATAGACAGAGCAGCATGACGATGATGCACAGCCAGCATCAATGATAGAGCACAGTGATGAGGAAGAAGATCAGACAGCAGCAAAACAGAGTCAGTCAGCACCAACAATGGTCACAAAAGCGAGGCAGGACTCCGCAAAAGCAGGTGTTCGACCTGCTCCTGGACCAAAAGTGTGGCAGATTCTCAAATCCAGGTGACTTACTCCGATGTAAAGTTACGACTATGTGGCCCTTACGATGAAATTGATGGCTAAGGTAGATGGTAACGTCATACGGAGATTTTTTTTTTCATTTATTTTTTTATTTATTTGTGTCAGTTCATAAAACTAGTTTGATGAAGGCTTCATTATTTAGATGAATGGTTAACCCTGTTTTAAGTGGACAAGAAAAGCTATAATGTCAAGAACACTTTCTTCTTGATCTGATCCAATTCCCAGAGAATCTATAAACAAGTCTTTGACTCTACATTGGACAATTGTTTAAGCCATTCAGCTCAACCGTGAACGACTCCATCCTGCTTACACCATTGGAAACATAAGGCTGTGGTGAGTGAGAGAGCAATTAACTGAGCACAGTCAGCGGCCCCAATTGGTTTCAAGTGAGCAGCGGCCCTGCAGCGAAGAGATGCAAATGAGATGAGAGATGGACAATTTTCAACACGATGCAGAAACAACAGAAAGGAATAGAGGGAAAACATGAAAGAACTGAAGATGATAGAAAAGAAGATCAAAGGAAAGGAAAAGTGGAGATGGCAATCAAGATTTAGAGTTGATAGAACAGGGCTCAATCTTTATTGTTGCATTCACCAGATCTAAGCGATGAAATGGAGAAAAATCAACATCAGTACTGTATATGATATAATTTGCTGGCAGAAATATAAGCTTGACAAAGTTAGGGTGTTAGAAATGGATGCAAGGATTTCAGTGCTTTAAGATGCAAAAAACCATCGTAGAATTGGAACGGTCATGGGCACTAATCAATCTAAAATCTTTCTGGGAGGCATACCTTCCACCTTTCCTATTATTTCTAAAGATGGGTGAGTAGATTTTAGAGTAGATTTTCATTTGTACAATGTTGATTGTCAATTTTGCTGCTGTAGAGCTTGACTGAGGCCTTGGAGGATAATGATTCATATAAATGCAGCAATAAATGAAAAGATTTGTCCACTAAAAGATAGCCAACTAATGATCAGTAAGGAAATTTCAGATAAACTGACATGAACGGAGAACAGGCCTTAACGACTGACTTCATTATCTATCTAATCTCATGCCTTGACTTGAATGACATCATTAGTACAAACAGAACTCAGATAAATGGTTCAGAGACATTTCCATTTCTCTGACTTGTCTGGAATAGTATTTTTCACATTGACATTTATGTGTTCGTGTTACTTAAGGTCACAATAGTGATGGGCCAAATTCTGCTAAGGAAGGCATTTCAATGCGTGATTCGTTATGGGCAAATGTAGTCATTGATTGAAGCCTTGTTGTTTTGAGATGTGGCTCAAGTGTGCCCTTGTACAACTTTGAGTATCACACATCATATGCCTGTATGCCATGAAGTATGTTGCTATTAGTAATATTTTGTACAGCTACTGTATATTTCATGATTTTTTGTTCCATTTCTAAATTGTTCTCACTTTCTAATTTTGTTTAGCTTTGTGTTTTTTTTTTCTTCTTCTTCTCAGGTTACACAGTGGCTATCTGATCTAGAGTTGCAGTTACACCTCATGGAACTACATTGGCAACACACTAAATCGAAATTAAATTAGAAAAAAAAAATCACAATCTTGAATACTGAAAGAGGCATACATATGTATATCCAAGCCAATACAGAAGGAACATTGTTTGTTGAAGAAAAACATTCATTAGCACATAATAAATGTCCAATACGCATTCCATGTCCTTCTGGATTTGTTTATTCCATAACATAGACTTAGCCACAAATGAATCATGAACATATTAGATAAACGAAGCATGCAAAATCTCATTATGGTGTTTTAATCTAGTGATTATTCCGTTGGGTACACTGCTACAAACACAGGGGAAACAAGCCATCACGCATACTGTTGTTTACGTTATAATCAATGTTTTGGTTATCATTGGAGTTTGTGTGCAGAAGAAGTATTGCGTAATGAAACTTAATTTGTGTTCCGAGTGGTCTTCTGTTATTGGACTTCTGTGCTCGTCACGGTTTGTCCATAACCAACACCATGTTCAAACATAGGGTGTCCATATGTGCACTTGGCACCAGGACACCCTAGGCCGCAGTTCGATGATCGACTTTGTAATCGTGTCATCGGACTTGCGGGCGCATGTTTTGGACACTTGGGTCAAGAGAGGGGCGGAGCTGTCAACTGATCACCACCTGGTGGTGTGTTTGCTCCTACAGCCAGGGAAGAGGCTGGCCAGACCTGCTGGGAATGTCTGGCTGAATTTCCTGTCAGAAAGAGTTTCAACACCCACCTCCAGCAGAATTCTCCTTTATCCCGGGGGAGGTGGGGGACATTGAGTCCGAGAGGGCCATGTTCCGCATCTCCATTGTTGAGGCGGCCGATCGGAGCTGTGGCCGTAAGGTGGTTGGTGCCTGTCTCGACGGCAATTCCCGAACCCGCTGGTGGACACCAGCAGTAAGGGATTCAGTCAAGCTGAAGAAGGAGACCTATCAGGCCTTTTTGGCCTGCGGGACTCCGGAGGCAATTGACAGGTACCGGCTGCCCAAGCGGACTGCGGCATCGGCGGTTGCTGAGGCAAAAACTCTGACATGGGAGGAGTTCGGTGAGAAAAGCAGTGCACCATTAACACTGTGTATACTGAAGATGGTGTACTGCTGACCTTGACCGGGACATTGTGAGTCGGTGGGGAGAATACTTAGAAGCCCTCCTCAATTCCACCGACACGCCTTCCTTTGAGGAGGCAGAGTCTGGGGACTCCGAGATGGGCTCTCCGATCTCTTGGGTTGAAGACCCTGAGGCAGTTGGAAAGCTCCTCGGTGGCAAGGCCCCGGGAGTAGATGAGATCCGCCCGGAGTTCCTAAAGGCTCTTGAAGGAAATAGTTACCTTTCTTGCACACACCATATAATTGTTTGAATTAGTCTAACACATTCATTATAGTAAAGCATCTAATTATAGTTTAGGCAGACGTCACTCCATGCCCTTGGACACAGTAAAGTGAATCACCTTATCAGCCCTGTTGGGGCTCAAGAGGGGGAAATGAAAAGGATGGCACCATTTCTCGTAGACACCATCTAACTGTTTGCATTACTCTAACACACGTAATACAATCAATCAGGGAATAATATCATTTCTCATATGTACTGTAGGATTGTTTGTACTACTCTAACACATCTAATATAAAACTAGAAACTGCAATTTCAGGAGAAATTACACCTGGTCTTTCCTGTGTGGCTATACAGATCGTAGCCCCGCCCAAGGCTATCACTAGAATGGACAAACATGCCAATCAATGGCATTAAACAAATTAAATGCCATTAGAAATGAATGGGAAATTTGGACGTCCATGGCCGTCAATGGCAGCACCCTTCATCGGCGTCAATGCAATCGGGGACATTTGGGGTACACGTCCTATTGATATCTGGTCATTTCCTGTTGATTTAGGGAAAAAAAAAATTTTCCCATTGAAAATGAATTGGAAAAATTTTGGACGTCCATGGACGTCAATTGTATCAACTTACTTAAGCGTCAATGGAATACAAGTACATTGGCATCAATAGAATGAACAATCATGAAGAAATGCCATTGGAAATGAATGGGAAGTTTGGACGTCCATGGACGTCAATCGCATCACCCTCCATAAGCGGCAATGCAATCGGGGACATTTGGGAGACACGTCCTATTGATATTTAGTCATTTTCTGTTGATTTGGGGGGAAAAAAATTCCCATAGAAAATGAATGGGAAAAATTTTGGACGTCCAAGGACGTCAATGGTATCAACTTACATAAGCGTTAATGGAATCCAAGTACATTGACATCAATAGAATGAACAAACATGAAGAAATGCCATTGGAAATGAATGGGAAGTTTGGACGTCCATGAACGTCAATGGCATCACCCTCCATAAGCGGCAATGCAATCGGGGACATTTGGGGTACACGTCCTTTTGATATCTAGTCATTTTCTGTTGATTTGGGGGGGGGAATTCCCATTGAAAATGAATGGGAAAAATTTTGGACGTCCATGGACGTCAATGGTATCAACTTACATAAGCGCCAATGGAATCCAAGTACATTGGCATCAATAGAATGAACAAACATGAAGAAATGCCATTGGAAATGAATGGGAAGTTTGGACGTCCATGGCCGTCAATGGCATCACCCTCCATAAGCTGCAATGCAATCGGGGACATTTGGGGTACACGTCCTATTGATATCTGGTCATTTTCTGTTGATTGTGGGAAAAAAAACATTTCCCATTGAAAATGAATGGGAAAAAATTTGGACGTCCATGGACATCAATGGCAGCACCCCCTATAAGCGTCAATGGAGTCAGGGATGTTTGGGGGACAGGTCCTATTGATATCTGGTCATTATCTGTTGATTTGGGGAAATTTAGTTTTTTCCCCATTGAAAATGAATGGGAAAAATTTTGGACGTCCATGGACGTCAATGGCATCGACATCCATAAAGTCAATTGAATCCAAGTACATTGGCATCAATAGATTCGACATGCATGGCCGTCAATGGCATCAATGCAATGTCAAAAATTCAATTGGAAATCCCATTGTAAGTGAAAGGGAAATGTTCTCATTAGAAATGAATGGTAAAGTTTTTGGCAAGTTTCTGGGAAACCGTAAATTTTTTACAAATGCTGTATACAACTTTTATGCCCCTCGCCGTCACAGAATTTTTGATGCCCAAATTGTGTGATTTGGTCAAAAATTGAAGGACTAGATACATTTTGAAACTTTTCTTCGTTTCCCATTAAAAATGAATGGGCCAGTTTTTGGCAATTTGCCGGGAAACCGTACATTTTATCAAAAAATTTACCGCTGTCATTTTTATGCCCCTCGCCATCCCGGAATTTTTGACGCCCATCTTGTGTGTTTTCGTCAAAAATTGACGGACTAGTAACAGTTTGAAAGTTGTCTTTTTTTCCCATTAAAAATGAATGGGCAGGTTTTTGGCAAATTTCCGGGGAACCGTATATTTTTTCCAAATTGTGTTAATAACCTTTATTCCCCTCCCCGTCCTGGAATTTTTGATGCCCAAATTGTGTGATTTGGTGAAAAATTGTAGGACTAGATACATTTTGAAACTTTTTTTTTCTCATTAAAAATGAATGGGCAAGTTTTTGTCAAATTTCTGGGGAACCGTAAATTTTTTCCAAATTCTGTATACAACTTTTATGCCCCTCACCGTCCCGGAATTTTTGATACCTAAATTATGTAATTTGGTAAAAAATTGTAGGACTAGATACATTTTGAAAATTGCTTTTTTTTTCAGAAATTTGCCGTTTACGGGCAAACGGAAAATTTTTCGGGGTCGTTTGAAAAATTCCCATCGTCGCGCAAAAATTCCGGACGTGTCGGTACTTGAATGGTGCCGATCGGTCAAGCGGTTCGGGCTGCGCAGCGCGCCGAAGGATTCCCATTAAAAAAAAAAAAACACAATAACATATAGGGGGGAGGCCGTACAATCTCACTACCTGATCTTTCCAGAGGAAAGACCAGGTAATAAATAACACTTATACCATAGTTTAATGAAAAGAAACAGAATAGATACACAACGCCATGTTATCACAGAAGCCCAACGTGTGCGTCACGAGCAAGATTGACGCACCAACTCTCGCAATCAGTTCTCCCAGCCACTCCAAGGACAAAGAGCAGGGCGCTCTGTCCTAAAACAAGTAGCAGAATAGATACACAACGCCATCTTATCACAGAAGACCAACATGTGTGTCACGAGCAAGACTGACGCACCAACTCTCGCAATCAGTTCTCCCAGCCACTCCAAGGACAAAGAGCAGGGCGCTCTGTCCTAAAACAAAAAGCATCCGCCGCCCAACCAGGATATAAAGTTAATAATGGGTGCTTAGGACATAAAGACCGGCGTCGGTCGCTGTGGCTTTCAGATTTGCGGGAGCGGTGCCGGCAGAGCGGCACTTCGTTCGGCTGGCGGTGTTTCCGCAGCTTGGCGGGGGGGGGGGGGGGGGGGGGGGGGGAATTCCTTCACTCTGGATGTTGTAGGGCTCTCATGGCTGACATGCCTTTACAACATCACGTGGACATCAGGGACAAGGACAAGGGATTGGCAGATCGGGGTGGTGGTCCCCCTTTTTAAGAAGGGGAACCGGAGGGTGTGTTCCAATTATAGAGGGATCACACTCCTCAGCCTCCCTGGTAAAGTCTAGTCAGGGGTGCTGGAGAGGAGAGTCCGTTGAGAAGTCGAATCTCGGATTCAGGAGGAGCAGTGTGGTTTTCATCCCGGCCGTGGAACAGTGGACCAGCTCTACACCCTCAGCAGGGTCCTCAAGGGTGCATGGGAGTTCGCCCAACCAGTCTAGATGTGTTTTGTAGATCTGGAGAAGGCGTTCAACCATGTGCCTCGGGGAGTCCTGTGGGGGGTGCTCCGGGAGTACGGGGTACCGAGCCCCTTGGTAAAGGCTGTTCGGTCCATGTACGACCAGTGTCAGAGTTTGGTCCACATTGCCGGCAATGAGTCAAATTCGTTTACAGTCACTTTTTTAGTAATTAGCGTTTTGTGTCCGACACAAGACCAACACAAAAATGCTAATTACTATAAAATGACTGGAAACCGTGAGTAGAACTTTTTTTTAAGTACTAATTAGCAACATATATATATTATAAAGCAAAGTTTCCACGTCTTTGGTAGTGAATGAGTTAACCACCAGTTACCTGTGCCGGACAGGTTGTGGGCACAGGACATCTCACACGAGTGACACGACCCAAACATGGCACTGGCTAAGGGACAAATGGAGCCAAAAATGCAGACTGCGACAAAATCACTGTTTATTATTCATTTGCAAGAAACGGCAGCTTGAGTCAGGTGTGAATCCACGCTGTCGGTGGTACCTTTACTTGTACAGGAAATTCATGTGATGAACCTTCCGGACTATTTTTAAAGAGGTCCACCTTGTTGTCCTGCAGTTTTAAAAGTCTTTGTGTTTCAAAGAAGATCATTGTCTGGGATGAAAGTCGTCCTCGACTAGTCCTCTTCCAACTGTATGTTTTGATTTTTTAATGCTGAAAAGTTTTCAGCGTTGACTTTTAACATGAGTGGTTGATTGGTCTAGCTTATTTAGGCTTCGAGACAAATTCTTCATATCACAATATCCATTTTTAGTCCAGACAATGCCACTCGTTGAAAACAAGACAGGGGAAGCAGAAAACGCGGTTTCTCGTGGGACATCCACACAGTCAGTTTTTTCGCGTGTACCACTTGAAAAGAGCAAGTGACGTTTTTTCTTCTTCTTTCGTCATCTTCGTTTGAGAATGAAGGCTGATAGTCCGCCTATGATAGGCGCCCTCTGCCGTCCTGTGAGGCAGACGTATTTTTGCCTCACGGAGTGAATTATTTACAGCTGTTTTATAATTAATCAACAAGTTTTTAAAAAATGTTTCAGAAAATTTTTTTATACATTACCCAGATTATGGAAATACAGGGCCTATCATCATGGTAAATGGTGTTAGACTTGTATAGCACTTTTACACCTTCCAAGGCGCTTTACAATACATCGCCATCTACCTACTGGTGACGCAGCACCAGGAGCATTGTGGGGTTCAGTATCTTGCTCAAGCACACTTAGGCGAGTTCATCAGGGCAGAGAATCAAACCCACAACCTCTGGGTTGGGGACAACTACTCTACCACTGAGCCACGCCATCCCCTCATCAGTGTTTTATCTGTTATATACTGGTATAGAGGAACAGAGACACATTATTTCCGGTGCATACCAACCGGGTTACTGAGAGATTACACAGCGTGCCAAGCGGTGCAGCAAGGACCTGCTTCGCAGCGCATTTCCTTCATGCTTTGAACAGGAGGTATGGAGTATGCGAATATTATTTTCTACATCGGGGGGTCCTCTTGGATTCAAATGGAAAACGGTTTATAAATACATACCAAATGACAAAAATCATGAAGTACTATATATTATAATTACATTTTTATTTTTTCCATAACTGACAAATGAGGCTCTGCCTCCCCTGAATTCACATCACTGTATATAATATAGAGTATATATTAAATCCATGGTAAGAATGGTATGTTTTGAATTATTATAGTGACACTGACACTTCCCTAATGGTTTCGATGAAATGAGCCACACATGCAGTGAAATGAGGATGCGCTTGCATATTGCCGAACAATTCACAGCACTTAGTGGGATTAAATGTAGACGGTTGTTTGAGTGATTGACAAGCCAATTAGTTTTAGCTCTCTTGGTTTTCAAAGTTAAACTTTGATTAGTGTTTAATGATCTTAAGCACCTGAAGGAAAAACACATGAACTATGGTATATGAATTGGCAGCTCAATCATCACAAAATTGAACTGCCACCATTAGACCAAAATTTTACTGTTTTACTCAACAATTTATAGGAAAGGTTTATAGTGAAGATTTGATAGGGGGAGGGTTTTCTTGAATGCTACCATCCCACCCAGCATTTAGACACATTTTTTAATGTGCTACGTTTTCATTAATAACGGCCCCAAAAAAATATAAGGCTTTCTTTTCACCTTCCCTTCTGAGCTTCTGGGTTATTTACAGGCTGAAGCAGAAGTTAGACTTCAGAAGTTAGACAGCAGCTAGACTTTTTCGTTGTCTGTCATTTTGACTGACAGGGTCATAAAAATCCGGTCATAATCTAGTTTTACCGGTCACTTAATTTTTTTAAATGATGATAATGACATTGTGGTGACCCTTTGTTTGGCATAATTCACCTTCCGTACTTGTGTGTCCATTTGGCCGAGCGCGTTACCGGCTACAACACAGTCACGTGACAGAGACACTTAAAAGCCGCGCGCGTTCCGGCTTGAATAGAGAGTTCACAGAGAGCAACAGCGCTACAGCAGCTGGACACAGCAATTCGAGCTAACAAGACTCTTAACATTGCATACCGCTTCAACATATTCAATAGTATTTAGTTTTCATTCATTTTAAATTAATATTCTGTCCGAACAAGCTTAACACAGAATCCGCACCGTGCCATCATCACACATCAAGCAGATGAGGTTACATATGGAACAATGAAATTAGCAGTTCACCTGCTGTGGCCTGAACGCAGTCTCACACTTTCCTCCTGGTGCGCATGGACTTGAATTGTGTGCCCACTTGTGCAGTCCCTCTTTTTTCACCTCTTTTATCAACACCATCGTCGTTTTGGGGCTTTTTGAAGAAACTTCGGACACTCAGTTGCCTTGACATTTTTCCGAGTAAGGCCAACGACGTCATGCATCAAGAGAGACAATAGCTAATTAATATGCTCACTCGCCACCCTGTGGTCTGGGGTGTGAATTGCAACCTGTCAAAATGACAGATGGACTTCAGTTTTTTCCGTCAGCGTTTTAAAAAATCGGTCAACGACGGAAAATATTCGGTTAACGCGACCCCTGGGCTGAACCCTGGCAAGTTCCCACTCTGGTTGTTGTTGTTCCTCTTATGGACCCTAACTTTGAAGTCCTACTCCTCCATCATTTCTGAACCAATCGCCATTTAACTTGGTAGCTATGAAGCACAGACCAATATCTATTGCTCCTTGGAGCAGTCCTACTCCTCCATCATTTCTGAACCAGTCATCATTGAACTCAGTCGGAATGTAGCACAGGCCAGTATCTATTGCTCCCTGGGGCCCAAATTTTGATTATTATTTTACTTTTTGTATCAGGACTGATTAATTAATTGCAGACTTATTGGTGCCTGAGTTGCCTGTCGGTTACGAGTTAGCCATTAGAGGTCATGCACGCACAGCAAATGGATTTATGGTGCCTGTGTTACAAAAAAATAAAAGATGACACATGCAGGTGTAATATATGGGTGGCGTGAGTACAAGAGGGAGCACAGTGATGTCACTATCCCACCAGACTGGTCTCCAGTGCCATGTCTAAATTGGGAGCAATGTTTTCAGGAAGTAAGTGTAATGAATGCCAGTGAGTGCTTTGCATGTAAAACTTAAAAGAAACAGATTTAATCCACGGGTGAGGTAAACAGTAATGTCATCACCAGTTACACGGCGATTACACGGGCATTAACGCAAGATTGATTCCAATATATATTGGATACTTGAACCTTTTCAAATGTCTTTTTGTAGCGGAATGATTTCAAAGGCTTCATAATAGAATTATTGATTCAGATCACAAAGTATTACCATAATTAGTTGGCTGGGATAGGCTCTAGCACCCTCTGTGACCCTTGTAAGGATAAGTGGCTTGGAAGATGGATGAATGAATGAAATAGAAACGATGCCCTTATGGCCATCGCAGGTGACCCTATACAGCCCAGGTGTATGTGAAAAGAACTTAAAATTGAACTTTTTATGTCAATATGAACTTTGAGCCACATTGTTGGGCTGTGTCGTGTGGTTTGAAGTTACTGCAGTTATTCTCATTGAAAGAAAGCATTTGTTGCAATGGACATTCAAATCCCACTTGAACCCAATTGTAGAGGATTATTCGCACTTGTATTGATACAGTTTTTTCTTTCCTAGAGAGAAGAGACATTTTGGTCCATTGTATCCTCTAAACTCAATCAGTGAAAGGCAACCTTCGAGTTTCTTTATTCAAAAACAGAAATCACAAGAGAGGGAAAAAATGCACTTGGTCGTTTCTAAACCCTATTCTGACCTATGTACAGTAAGTACAATATATACAGTATTTTCCCCTCCTTTTAAGTCTTTGAACATTGCCTTGAGGGAATATCTTATACTATCAAGAGAGGAAGTGAAAATCCCTCGTCCACCAGCAGTGGAAAAAGAGTGGACAAGATGAAAGTAGAGATCTTGGTTGTGGGCTAAGAAATTACGAGAGATTCACACGTGGTATCTTTCATGTCTGATTTGATACAGAAGTATTTCATACACTATCGTTCAAAAGTTTGGGGTCCAAGCAACCCCAAACTTTTGAACGGTACTGTATATCACAAGCCTACGATCAAGGAGAAATATTGGAGAAAGGTATAGAAAACTCAAACTGTATTTTATACACATATATTGTATATACCGTATTTTTCGGACTATAAATTGCACCTGAGTATAAGTCGCACCAGCCATAAAATGCCCAAAGAAGAGAAAAAAAACATATAAGTCGCACTGGCGTATAAGTCGCATTTTTGGGGGAAATTTACTTGACAAAATCCAACACATAGAACAGATATGTCATCTTGAAAGGCAATTTAATTTAAAAATACAATAGAGAACAACATGCTGAATAAAAGCCAAGTTATACTTCCGCCTCAGACCTGCGCCGTCAAGGAAGACCCGATTTATGACCCTGCGCCGTAGCCTGACGCGGTCCTATTGATTTTTCAAACCCGGGCGTCAGCCTAGCGTCTTTTCAACGCATATGACGTGGCGGAAATGGACTGTGATTGATTCGCTCAGACTGTTGTTTCCGGTTCAGCGTGAAATCACCGCCATTGTAAAACATTATTTTTCTACACACAAAAATGGACAAAGCCGACGGGAGTATCATCGAAGAGCAAGTCTCGTCAAGACATTATTATGATTGCCAAATGGCAAGGTCGGCGATTGAAAAAAAAAATGGAAGAACCACCGAGACGTGTGTGTTCGGAATCGAGTGGCCACAAGAAGCGGTGACCCAGTCGGCCAAAAACTGCCAACTTTTTATCACTTTATGTCGTATTTTTGGTTGGTGCACTTCGTCATTTATTGTGTACATATGTTTGCTGTGAGTCTGTGTCTTACTTACGTGTCACACTTCAAGTATATGAAGAATAAAGCACAGGTTTGGTGTCAAAAGAGTTGTTTTGATCTTTAATTTTCAATAACAGTTCACACACGATACACCATCACTGATTGAGAGTGCCTGTTGAGAGAAATGTTGGGAGAAATATTTTGTATTCATAAATGTGTCCTCAGTTGATGTTGAAATAATGTTCCTATTGCTTGTTATTATTGACATATTATCTTTTCGCCACAAGATGGCAGGATGGGTCTTAATTGTCTAAAGTGCTACTTTTGTTACTTCTTTTTGTTTGACTTTGATTGCTTTGATTTGTGGGATTGCCTGTGAAGACAGCAATGAGAGAGGATGTATCCGCATGTCAATGGAAATTAAATACGCCGAGTTTTGGCTGAAAGACAACTTATTCTCCGTCAATTTTTCCTACGAATGCAACGCTGAGCTGCAACCACCTCAACGATGTATCCGCATGTCAGTGGAAATTAAACACGCCAAGTTTTGGCTAAAAGACAACTTATTCTCCGTCAATTCTTCCTACGAATGCAACGTTGAGCTGCAACCACCTCAACAATGCCTCGGTGCTTTTTATGATAACGTTAAAATCAAGGCTCCCAACGCAGTTTGGGAAGTTCCATAGACGCCAGAAATCTGCTATGGCTTCCCACTGGCTGGTTGTAGGACACGGGAAACAAATCGGCCTGGAGGACTTTGCAGACCTTGGGCGCAGTCAGTGCTCGATGCTAGTTTGAAGCTAGCCACCCCAGCTACCTGTCTCCACCCGAGTCTAGAACTCTCTGTGCGACATTAAAAGTCGGCCAGACCGCCTCGAAACCGGCTTCTGCGTCGCCTGCCCCTCAACATTTGAATGATCAATACTTATTCGATGTTGATGAGCAGAAGATTTACATTCAAGCGTTCCATCTTGCATTGTTTATTTTTTCTCCATTAAACTAGACTAGCGGAAGTCAACAAGCATGCGCCAAAACCGTACAAACATAACGCCACACCCCTCTAGTGGCTTGGCGGTGAATTACAGAGCAACGCGTTCCCTCACCGCAGAACTATCGAATGCTCATTGACGCCGTAATCACTTCACCGTCACCGCAACGCAGGAGTATAACTCAGGCTTAACTGTACAGTATGATGTTACATGATGCATGAACAATGAAATGCAAATATACTGTCCTCACCAGGACGCTACGGCTCAGTCCTGGCTATACAGCGAGCTAAACTCCCAAATGACGATGCTGGACGTCCGTATAATTTGCTGAATCAATTTCGTCCTCAATACCAAACAAGTTCGCATCAGCATAAATAAATTATAATTAGCTGATAGTACAGCAATGATACAAACGGTTAGCATGCGTTCGCTAGCATTAGCACATCATTCAAACAACCACACAACTGGCTCTAAGTGGCCGATCGGGGGTGGTAAACACACAACAACAACAGAAAAGATGATACACAAAGGCGTTGCCTCTGTAGAGATATTTTACAAGCATAAACAATGAATGTTGGTTCAAAGCCGTGTCTCTCTCTCTCTCTCTCTCTCTCTCTCTCTCTCTCTCGCCCACTCGCTCAGAGACGCTGCTTAGCTGTCCGTCTTCTTCTGGCGTGTGAGCGCTCTTCTTCGCGCAAACAAGTGCGAGTGCACCCCCACTTGGGCATGAAAGCGCCACAAACTAAAAGCATGCATTTCAATATAAAAAAGTACACAAATAATACAATTGAACACACATTGCCAAAAGCAGAACGCGAACATGGCCATAGCTATTGAGTTAATCAGATAACTATGGCATAATAAACATGCTAACAAGTTTACCAAGCCATCAGTGTCACTCCAAAATAACATGTGAAATGATATCATAATGTGTTAATAATTTCACACATAAGCCGCTCCTGAGTATAAGTCGCACCCCCAGCCAAACTGTGAAAAAAACTGCGACTCATCGTCCGAAAAATACAGCACTAGCAATAGTGTCATAAAAGCTAAAGTGCTGGGGCCAAATCTAGATGACCTGACAAGTTTGTTCTCGCATCATTCTGACAAATAAAAATTGCAGTAGCGATTAACCTTCCTTTGCTCCTTAATTTGCATGGCATAAAGGTTCTGACTTTTGCTTCCAGTCAAAATACCATGAATAATAAAACAATAAAAACTAGGCCCGAGACTGATGGAAATAAAAATTTAAAAAAAAAAAAAAACAGATACTGTATTATTTTTTGTATTTTACGTACGTCCATGTGAAAAAACAATTATGCAAATATGATTAGGATGTAACAACAAGATCAGTAAAGTTCTTACTCCATGTACCACTTGTTAGACTCGACTTATTGTCGCTCAGACTCTTGATACAGATCGAGACATCACCACTTTATTGACAAAACAAACTAAATGATGAGAAAAAAAATCAATTTCACAAGAAACATGTTACAAATTAACATTGAAACAAAATGCAGGCATTAAGGAAAAGTAATTATTTTTAGACTCGACTTATTGTCGCTCAAACTCTTGATACAGATCAAGACAGTACCACTTTATTAACAAAACAAACTAAATGATGAGAAAAATAAATAAATTTCACAAGAAACATGCTACAAATTAACATTGAAACAAAATGCAGGCATTAAGGAAAAGCAATTATTTTTCTTTCTATTAAAATTGTTTAAATGAAGTACAATATGTCAGCTAGACAGTGAATCGATTTTTCCTATTGTACTAGCAACAGAAAAAAAAATCAAGACAAAGACTCATGACTCTGGTGGCCACATTGTGAAGCCCTTGCTTCCCTGTGTGCTGCATTTAAATTGGTTGGTTGTACTGCAGGAGAAAAATGAGAAAATTGCAGTATCGTGGCAACAAGTTTTAAGCAGCAGAATGCAATAATGTATGGTGGGATGACAACGAGACAGTGGAAAACCCGCTTATGACTGACTCAGAGACAATTGTACGACACTTTGTTAAACAACAAATGACACTTCCACCTTGTATTTTTTTTTAGAATTTTAAGCATGGCACCATTTCCTGATTAATTAAAAAAAATTCCAACATTCAAATAAAGGTCGACTGTGAGCATATGTTGTTATATAATTAGAAAAATTAGGCAATCAGTGAGTAAAAAAACAATTACTGCTTGTTGTGAAGAGAGTTAAGTTCAGTTTGCATGTCTTTGAACACAGCTCGTGGAGTAACATCTCATATCTCACAAAACTTTTGGGTCTTTTCACCCATAAACCCTGGTAATGGGGGGCGCTATTGTTTGACGGCGACTCCTATCATGGCTGATCACAGTATGTGTGTGTGTGTGTGTGTGTGTGTGCAGGCCCGGAGTGACTAATCGGGAGCTTCTGGACGATTCCAGAAGGGCCGGCCGGCCAGATGGGCCGGTCCGCGTTTTATTAAAAAAAAAAAAAAAAAATTACACTGTTATCATTTTTTGTTTGGTATTTATTTATGACAGTGTCACTGAGTATAACTTACATTCTGTTACCGCTGTCCCTGTGGGCCGTCTTAAAAAAAAATAAAAAACAGTATTATTTTTTTTTCCAGACTCATCCTCACGTGTGCAGACGAAAAATACAGCATGCAGCTCCGCCCCCTAATTGTAGTCTGTATTGAGCCAAATTAGCTGCTATCTCGGTGCTCGGATGGATAAAAAGAGCAAGGGTGGCGCTGAAAAATAAGAATTAAAAAGAGAAAAGCACTCGTGAAAGAATCGGCAAAATGCGCGAAAATAGCTAATTTTTTTCATGCAACGACCTTGCTGCCTCAAACTACAGAGGATTACAACGAAAGTGGTAAGGCCAGATGGCGAATAAAATGCAACTTGCACCGTGTGATACGACAATATGTAATTGTGGAAACTTTGGCTTCTTGTAGCACCTCACAAGGGATATGTAGCAGCAAGCATTAGCCATAATGAACACACCACAGGTGCAGAGCTGGAAGGTAGGATTGCCATGTCGTTCAGCGAGTGAACATTAGAATTAATATAATCAATTACGTGGCGTTTTTAAAGTGGAAATGGAAAATGGATAATAGTATCATTAGAAGTTGTTACAATGTGCAATACGTATTCTTTATTTTTCATATTGTTATGTTGCTATGTTTGTTTTATCTGTAAGCACTCATTTTGTTAATATTTGATGTTGCAGAAAAGGTCTTATTTATTCATTTATTTTGGGGCTGCCAAAATTATCGCGTTAACGGGCGGTAATTAATTTTTTTAATGAATCACGTTAAAATATTTGACGCAATTAACGCACATGCCCTGCTCAGACAGATTTAAATGACAGTACAATGACATGCCCACTTGTTAATTGTGCTTTATGGAGTTTTGCCGCCCTCCGCTGGCGTTTGGGTGCGACTGATTTTATAGGCTTCAGCACCCATGAGCATTGTGTAAGTAATTATTGACATCAACAATGGCGGGCTACTAGTTTATTTTTTGATTGAAAATTTTACAAATTTTATTAAAACGAAAACATTAAGAGGGGTTTTAATATAAAATTTCTATAACTTGTACTAACATTTATCTTTTAAGAACTACAAGTCTTTCTATCCATGGATCGCTTTAACAGAATGTTAATAATGTTAATGCCATCTTGTTGATTTATTGTTATAATAAACAAATACAGTCCTTATGTACCTTATGTTGAATGTATATATCCATCTTGTGTCTCATCTTGCCATTCCAACAATAATTTACAGAAAAATATGGCATATTTTATAGATGGTTTGAATTGCGATTAATTACGATTAATTTTTAAGCTGTAATTAACTCGATCAAAAATTTTAATCATTTGACAGGCCTAATTTATTTTTCAAATGTATCATTTAATATAGTTTTTTTTTAAATCCATTTTTAAATTTGTTCAAAATATGTTGTGTTGCACTTGTTAAAATAAAGCCACCTTGTTAAACAACCATGACCTGCACTGAATTGGAATACACAGAATTACAGTACACGGCTTTAGAGAACACTGAACTTAACACGTGTATGCATAATGACATAATTTTAAATGAGTGGGCCGGTCTGAGGCATGAAATTCCAGGGCCGAAAATGAGTCCCACTCCGGCCCTGTGTGTGTGTGAATATTAGTGGGGTTTTTTTTTTGTATGTTTGATATTTACCATTTAATTTGTGTGATTTTATGTGATGTGGACAATAATAACGAGATTTTCATGTGGATCACTGCAAGGGAGGCTCAGCTTCCCCCAAAATGTCAAAAAATAAGTGATCAAATGAACAGTGGTACCTCGACATCCAATTGCTTCGAGCACACAATCTTTACGACATACGACGCAAAATTTGACTCGCCATTTATTTATACATCCGACAACATGCTCAAAACACGACGATTTATGACAGCGCCGCAGTTTCTTTGTTTTCCTGCAAAATGGACGCTTTCCATTGAAATGAAGATGGAAATGATTGAAAAATATGAGCACGGTGTGCGCGTCCGTGAACTGGCTCGAAAAAACGGCCGTAGAAAGCCTATGATCTCGATGGTCCTGCTCTGACCTCCGTTTGTCAGTCTTTGTAATTTAAGGTGACAATTATTATTATTGGAAAGAAATCACCAGCTTTGTCAAGTTTTTAATAATTTATTTCAGAACTTGTACAGCATATCACGCCTACTGTCCGCCGCAGCTGACGCCAACAACAGAATATGAAAAGTGAAAGTAAAAACTCTAATGCACCTCTCTCACTCTGTCACATCGGCCACGCGGTGTGTTCAGGTACACCTCGTAAAACGCCACCCATCATATTAGAACCCAATTCTTTATATTATTACTAGTACTATTATTATTATTACTACTGTTATTATACTATTATTCTGATTATTGGTTATAATTTAATTGTTTTGCACTGTGTAATCACTGTTTGCAATAACACCAGCCGTTCTCATTAAGGATTTCATGATGGTTTTCAGGCTGTGGAACTAATCAATGGAATTATGTTTTCTTATGGGAAAATCTTGCTCAACATACGACCATTTCAACTTACAAACAAGGTCCTGGAACGAATTAACTTCGCATGTAGAGGGACCACTGTATGGTGTTGTATGTACATGGCATTGACTGATAATGTGCTACAATGGGTCTTTTGTTCAGAATTAGCTTCTTATCACTGATTGCAACCGCATCTCCAAAGTTGAGAGTGCAATGTTCCACTACAGCAAAACGAGAGACGAGTCATTGGCAAAAGGCTAGGTTTATACCGCCCATCGGACGCTGTGCATCTCTGGGGGTCTATGGGCTCGGCTAACTAGGACGCTCTGCTTCTCTGCATGATGATTGGATGATCTGTCCGAATCCCTTTTTGATTAACAGCGAATGAGCAAATCAGGGAATTTGTCGTATTAACATCTACGGAAGGCATTTTACAATTTTCGTTACATTGTTCTGAGTTGACACGGAGCCTTTCATAATCATCCTAGCGACACTTGCTTTGTTAAAAATGAGTAGCGAAAAATTGAGCTTCTATTTTTGGTGGGTTTTGTTTTGTTTGTGTTTTGTACCTGTTTAAGTTTGGAGACTTGACTTGTGGCATTCTAGTTTCCTTCCCTACTGTTCAGTGGGTGTCTCTAAGCCCCTCCACCGACCACAAAGCACTCACAGGCGGACACACTTGGAGCTTCCCTTTATTGAAAGACCAGCATCCGCCACTGATAGGGATCATAGTTACAAGTCTATGGCTAGTCAACGGATCGAGGTGGCCACATACTGCCATGTCAGGTAGGGTCATCTACTTTAGGGAAAACGGGCAGGAGCTGAGTGTTTTCTTTTCGGGTTAGTCCTCAGTGGCACCAACATACCGTTTAAAAAAAAAAAAAAAAAAAAAGTACATTAAAATGGTTATAAAGGGCAAAGAGGCTCCAGAGGAGGGATACATTATGAGGAGGAGAGAATACTAGTCTTGTAGTCCACATGGCTCTTCTCACTCTAACTTGAACACTGCATGTCCCAGAAAAGGTTATTATAACTGGGCAACTATCAAACTTACATGGTGAGGGTGAGTAGTTACATACTGAGTACTGCAAATCCAATTAATACATGACCGTGTCTTTCAGACAACATTATTAACCACAAGAATGTGTACAGGTCAATGTTATTTTAATACAAATTCCAGGACCTGACTTAACTCTATGTGCAGTAGCTGCTGATTGAAAAACAAAGTTACAACAGAGCTGTAACTCAAAGAAGAGAGGAGCCAGTGATTTTATTGGGTGATTTTAACAGGTGAAATATTGCAACACATCTTTCCAGCAATTCGCCAGTATGTCAAACCCCCAACAAGGGGACAGAGCATGCTTGAGCTTTGGCAATATACTACCTAGGGCATACATTTCAAAACCATGTCAATTATTAGGCCTTTCATACTGCTCCGAAAACATAAATCACAGCTCAAGACAGGTAACAATCACAAAAAAACATTAGGATCTGGAATAAGGATGAGATAATAAAAGGGCTGATTTAGTCTGACGTATAGGGTATGCTTTTTAACAACTGTTTACTCTCTGGTGTACTCGCCTTAAATATTATATTCTGTGAAGGCAATGTCACCCAAACAAAGCAGGTAACAATTATGGTTGCCAACTGTTCCTTGAAAAACGGAATCGTCTCATATTCAGAAACAAAAGTACGTATGCCGTATTAAGCTTATAAGGGATGCGCTTTTTCCCGTATTATCATAGAAAAACAAAAAATATGTGTATTTGTAGAATTAATGAATACTGGTAAGGTGCTATTAAAGAATATGTAGGGCAACGTATTCCCCCGCCTCTCCTGCGTTCTGACCAATGAGCTGACAGAACAATGACAATCCCGCTCATCTCATTGGTCAAAGAGGTACTGGCGCTTGCGATGAGGAAAACAGAAGACAACAAAAGAGTGTGTAAAAAAAAAATGTGTGAGTGGAGCGCAAGTAAAAAGCTGTTCAAGATGATGAGAATTTTTGTTTTGTTCTTTTTTGTTTTCTTGTTCTTCTGTTTTGTGTGTGTGTGTGTGTGTGTGTGTGTGCGTGCGTGCGTGTTTGTGTGTATTTTCACTATTTGTCTAGATACCCTACCCACCGACGTCACAAAACCACGTGCTCGCTGTATGGTTCCGCCCACTTGTCCGTCATTTTGTCTCTGTATTAGCATTGGTTTCAATTGATCGAGGAATTTAAAATGCATTTCATGGAAGACCCGGTGCTTTCTGATGCCGTAAATTCACTGGATGTGTTGCATAAAAGGCGTTATGTGGAAAAGCTTCGTTCTATACAGTCGCCAGATCCATATTTTATGCCTAAATCGATGATTTTTGACCGGCTGCCTTCGCCGTCTCTGCCTGACCCTGATATTTACAACTATCTTGTCCACACAAAATCAGCCTATTCTCACTAAAGTTTGAAAAACTTTAAGAGCTTGGAGGCTTATAAATGCTACGTTGCTAGTTGGGTGAAACAGGTCCTCGTACACGAAAATTCGGCAGGAATCTTGTGCTCAGAAGGTGAGTTACGAAATTTTCAATTCAAAATCTTTTGTTCTTGCTAACATCCACTGTCAAGTCTAATGTATTTCATGTCATTTGTCAATGGAGCTAGGGCTTTTAATGTTTATATGGTTTAGCGATAGCACTCTCACTACATACATACGTGTATGTTGTAGGCGATTAGCCTAGCAATGATCTTAATTGTGGTTGTCAGCCCCAAACCCTCTAAATATATATTAAATGCATCTTACCAGATATAAAATGACTACTACATAATCTGTGGTAATTGTTTGGAGCCCAGTTTTCTCGTCGAATTGCAGCAGCCCATCTTGCTCTCTCCTCTCCGTGTCTCTCGGAATCCGGTAGAACTTCAAGTCTCTCCGTCTATCTTCTCTGTTATTGCAACCGACCGCCACACACGCCTTCACCATTTTGATTATTAATGTTAACGAGCAGAAAAACACGCCGTAAATAGGAGGAAAGTACGTAGCCGTAACAGGTCAACACGATGTGTTGACGGACAAGTGGGCGGCACCAGTCAGGAGAGCGGAGTTGTGACGTCACGTGGGAAGGGTCTATACAAGTTTCCAAGCAAACCATCTTTGACATTTTCTGCTACTGCCTTCCGGTTTAGACAGAACAACATGAAGGAAACCAGAGGTGATGAAGCTCCAGAACTTTATATGTTGTGCGTTTGTTCTTATCACTTCGTTGATCGTTTGTGGACAAAATTCTAACAATCTGTGCAGCCTGTATTAACATGAGGTGTAGATTGATACACCTGCTACATGAGTGACCAAAATGAGACAAAATTACAAATAATATTACAGTTGCTGAATGAAGATGGGCTGACACAGATTTTATTACAAGGAAATACAACAAGGAATTGTTCATCTGTTTAGATTATGGTATTATAAACTCATCGCACATGTACATAAAAAAACAAATAGTATGTCATTCTTTTTTATTGCATATTGATCGCAATAAAACTTTTGGAAAACATGATTCCATTTCTTGTTTTATTTAAAAAGATTGGTGCATGAGCAAAACAGGTGAATAAATCAGAATTAATGAAATTATTTGAAAAAATATTAACGAAGGTAGAGCATAAGTCGAGCCTCCTTAGTCAAAGTAGAATGCACGTAGTCTCGATATATGTCCATCAACGTACAGTAAGTGTTGTTGTGAGGCACATCAAGTTGTCTTCCCTTGCCTTAAAGCATTTTCCACCTGTAAACAAACGAACAAAAACTTGTAACACTTGCATTTATGCATTTAGGGTAAGAAGCCTATGTATGACTTGTAGTAGATGAGTGTGTTTTTCATTTTTCTATCGTTGTATAACTTGAATTCAGCAAAGCGAATGATGTCTCAGCTCTGAAGTAAATTACAGAATTGCAGTCAAATTGAACATAATTGTGCCATCCTACACATACCGATTAGCAAAAGTCTAGCAGCAGATAGCATGTGTTGCAGCCACAGCAGTACAGTAGTTGTAGTAAATAATATTAAACATTATCATAATTACAATCATCATCGTAATAACAATATCAAAGACAACAAGTCGTTTCATGCACAAGATTTTAGCTTTAGTATTTTTGGAGCACTGGACACATGAAAATGCAGGGATAGGAAGAACATACCTTCCTTAACACAGCGGCAACATGGCTACATAAATACCCAGTCTTTGTGGTGGTACGGGCTTGGTTCCACATCTGCCTTCATGATCATGTTGTCCTTCCATGTCGTGATGATGGCAGATGGATGCGGTCTTTCCAAAGTGTCTTTTTTCAGGGATATTGATGAGTGATGCCACTCCAGCTTCACTGATGTTTGGTTGGAGAGAGTGTAAAACGGAAGTCGTGAGCTGAAATGCGGAAGTAAAGCGGAAGTACCTCGGAAACTTGTCAATAAGATTTTTTTGTTCTGTCAATTTCGTTTGCATTTCCACATTATATTTGAAGTGATCATTTGCGAAACTTATTGCTGAGAGGACTTTGAACGTACTTAAATTGTTCAAAAATTTTTTAAAAAGCTTTCCTCAGAGTTAAGGTTTGCACATTAAAAAAAAAAAGACACGAGAGATAACGTGGGTCTGATTTCAAGCAGTTTATTGTTCACAGGGCTGTGGAGTCTGTGGCGTGAAGATTCCTGGTGGAGGTACAGTGAACGAGAGGCGTAGACTAGATCCTGGAACGAAGCAAATGGGTCGATGATCAGTTGAGTCCACACAGAAATATTCAAAACGGAACAAGGCACTGACAGTGAGCTGAAAGAGACAATCCAGCGATGTGGTGGAGCTCTGGCTGGTTCATGTAGGCTGTTGATGATGATTGCAGACAGCTGCCATTACTCCACCCGTCAGGTGCTGGTCCTGTAATTGGATGACAGACACTTGCCCAGATGGGGGCTTGACACTTAAGAGTTAAAAGGATCCTCTATTTTTAAGACAAGTAATTCTTAAAAGATCAATGTTAGTATGAGTTATAATAATTTGATATTAAAACCACTCTTAATGTTTTTGTTTTAATAAAGTTTGTAAAATTATTTTAAGTGATAGGTCACCATTCTTGTTACGTCGCAGTGCGTGACGTCACTGGTCCCGTTGCCGAAATTCAAGCGTGTCACTCGTTAGCTTTCCCAACATGTCGTCAGTTCTACCCTTCCTATTTGAACCAGATCTGAAAAGTGAAGAGCAGGACAGCACTGTCGGTCGTTCACAAGACGAGCTTCAGGGAAAAATGCGTGCAGCAAAAACCTGATAAGACAAAAGTTGGGCAAAACTGGTAATGCGAGAGTGTATGCTGTTTGGAACTCCAGTTGGGAGCGAAAATGTATGCTGTCCGGTTTTATTAGCAGATATTCAAGGTAAGCATATTGCGTTTTCAAACTTATCCCAATATAATTATGTAGATTGTTTGCATCCAGAGCTGTCGTGTGCTTTACATACAGTACAGGCCAAAGAGCACACCTTGTGTAATCAATGTCTTGTACATTGTAACACGTGGTAGCTAGGATACGTGTATAAAAGTACCAAAAGGGGGAGGAGCTTCCACTATGCACATTTATTCACAAAAAATATTTCCACCTTGACCACTCTTCAGTCGGGAGCTCAGCATTAAGCAAACACGCGTTCCCTGACGAACTCCAACATTGTTGCGAGGTCCACGTCGGAGTCACTGTCGTCACTGTAGCGTGCCATAGTGCTTTAATTATTTAGTATGATTTGGGGAAAACTCCCACGAAGAATAGTCAACATAAAAGATAGCAATAGTAATCCAAATCCGTGTTTTTTACTCACTCGAAGATCCAGGAATTAGACCGATCCCTTGGCAATGTTGCAGCCATTGATTCCACAAAATAAACTGATCCGAAAAGCCGCTGTGGGACCGACGAATTAAAAAAATGGACAGATCCGAAGCCAATATTGCAAACGTGGTGGGACCGTCGGATCCAGAAAATAGACTGAGGATCCAGGAAACATGTTCGGGCGCCAGTTGTAACGCGTGGTGGGTAGGGTACGTGCATACAGGGACCAAAAAGGGGGAGAAGCTTCCACTTATGCACATTTATTCACTAAAAATAATAATTCCACCTTGCCCACTCACTTCACTCCCCTTGTTTCCATTTGACTGGAAATTGCATCCAAAAGCAGCACATCGTGGCATTTTACTTCGCGAGTTTAGGCAGCAATAATCAATTGTTTAACACGCTACACATTTGGAAAGATACCAATTACGTCATCACTGCGAGCCCGCAAACCATGGCGCCAACTAACGATCAAAATATGGACTAAATATTATAAAATATTGCCATTGATTTAACATTTTATGTGTTTCTAACGACATATTTTAGTTCAAGAGAACAATTGTGGTTTATTAGAGCCTACATGTATTTAAGTTAGAGGATCACTTTAAATTATACAGTTTAAAGAATTTAGCTTTCAGGTATTTTTTAAATTAAAAATACATTGCTGCAATTATTGCTTTTCATGTGCTTATATGACTCAAATATGTACCTAATTATAAATTATAATAAAAAATTACTTTTCACATCCCCAAAAATAATTAAAGGGTGACAGTTATCGGGCCGGCCAGCTGTACAAAGGAGGTGTCCCCTTTTTTTTCTTTCAGGGAGTTGGTAACCCTAGTAACTAGGGATGGGAACTTATAGGCTTTTTACGATTCCGATTCAATTATCGATATTGCTTAACGATTCGATTCTTTATCGATTCTCTTATGGTTTCTAATTTGGGGAAAAAGAAAAACAAACATTTTGATCGGCATCTAGTTTGTTTAATCAGAAGTCACAATCTTACAAACTCACAACGGGGTCAAAAAAGGCCCTAAGCCTCGATGTTAACTGTGGCAATATGTAACTGTGGCAAATAGAAAACAATGTGTAACATTTTACTGAAACATTTCGCTAATAGAAATTTTAAAAATCCTCCTTTTTAAGAGGACATATGAGATGATAGCACTCAAAAACAATAATAAAAAAAGATAAATACTGTCAAATACAACAGAACAGTTCGTAGTGCATGTCTGCTTTTTCAGGTAGGATACTTGATCTTTCTGGACTTATGGTATCTCCAGCAGTGGAGAACACCCTCTTAGATGGGGTGGAGAAAGCCTGCACACACAGAAAGTGTTCAGCTAGTCCAGACAGCAGGGGCAGAGTATCTCTTTTGTTGTCCCAAATATTAACAAGTCTATAATTAGGTTGGTGTAATTACATAAGGACGGTTGGATCTCATACAATATAAGAGGAATTTTAGCACAATCCTCCGTTAACTTGGATTTGTTAACTTCCTAGACATAGTTGGGGTACTCTGTGGAAAGGCCTTTTGATGCTGAGTAGAATAAAAGTGGTTTGGAACCAATGGCACCATCCTATCTCGAATTACGAGCGAAAATACGCTGATTGGCTGTGGTCGTCAGGTGCATTTCGGGAAGTAATTTGGAACATCCACTTCCGTTAGTCGTAGCAACACAAAACTACCTCCACTGGATGCGGAGGTTGGCCGTACTACCCACCAAATTGAAATTATTCCGAAAAAAACACTGATTGGTGTACTACCGACCGAAATGAGCATTGAAATAGCAAATAAAATCATTTAGGATTATTTTAGATGCATGTATGTTATATTTTTCTTATAGCGTATTCGACAAGGAATATGATAGACCCATCCATAGACTTTTTGGGGGGGGAAAAAATCCCCATTTCTTTAAGTAGTCTCATGAATAATGACATGGCCTGTGAAAATCAATGCACAATCACTCGACGGTGGCTCTCCAGACTACACTTGGTGAGTGATCACTCTATTTATTATCACGTAATTTAACTTGCAGATTCACGCGTCTGTAACACGTCATGTACTTTGTGCTGGTTGGAATTTATAAGAGAATCGTTACGTTAACTGCCAACCACCAAACGGTTCCATGGAATTGAAGCGCACGGAACCGGTCTCTAGAGGAACCGGTCCTCGATTCCCATCCCTAATAGTAACAATCCACCTCAACAACAGGAAACGTGTCACCAAGGACATGAAATCCTATTTGGTGGTGGGGGGCGGGTGCTTTCTTAGAGGAATATAAAGTCAGAATGAGGAAGCTGCAGAAAGAATTTTGGAGGAAGACCAAATTGGCTAAAACCAGGGGACAGCAAGAGAGGCATGGCAGGGCCTGAATAGAATGACGACAAAGCACCCAAGTCCATGGTGGCTGGCTGCCCAAACTTTGCCTCTCTTACAGAGCAGCTGAACATCTTCCTCGGTTTTAACAATAAAATAGGGTACCAGTAGAGAGAGACTGAGGCTAGCTTTGAGTTGAACAGTGCGTGTGTAAGAGACTTCCTTTTTTACGGCTTCTTTGCCTTTTTCCTGCATCCTACGACTTAAATAAAATTGCACCATGTTGGAGGATCCAAGAAAAGAGACGGGCTCTCTTTGTGTGCCAGATGAAGAAAAAGATAGACAACAACAGATTGAACAGGTACAGTATCAATAAATCATGTGCTATACGCCATTTTTTAAAGCTTCTTTATAGCTGTGTTTGAGTCTATCGGTGTCCACTAACCAGTCAGAACCAGGTAAGTAAAACAATAACTTACGTCTCTAACATGAATGGATGGATGGAAAATTAGTCGCATTATTACGTCGGGCTAATGTAGCTATATAAGCACCTCCGTACTTACGTTGCGTGTTGCTACTTCCGTTAAAATTAACAGTATTAAAAGCATCTTTTGTTTTAGAATCAGTTTTACGATAAGGAAATCATTATTTCATTAATAAAAGAATTTATACTAATACTTCGTCGTAGCTGCCAGCTACGGTACATGTATGTAAAGTGCGTAGCAGTTCACAGCTACCTTACCGCTAGGTAATATTTGCTTTTTCTAGAAGCAATAGTACGACTAATCTCGTAGTCCTTTTTCAAAATTTATTGGTTTGGCCATAATACTCTGTTGTATCAAAGTGTATCATTTAGTTTTTTTTTTTTTTTCATGTACTTCACTACAGTGATACAGTGATCATTTATTTATCTACTCTGCTGTGAGTACCAGCCACCAGCTGTTTTGTCTGAGGACCCTGCTGCATGGTGGTGGAGCGAAAGAAAGACTTGTCCTTTGCTATCAGATCTCTCTTTCTCATATTTATGTGTTTAAGTTTCATTTACACCCAGTGAACGTGTGTTCTCCGCTGCAGGAGACACTATCTATCCTGAACGCTCAATGCTTACTGCCTGAGAAGGCAAATATGATCATTTTCCTCAACAAATTTTTTTTCTGATTTTATACTGTACCCGCTGCTAATCTGGACTGTGTTTTACAAGTTGTTTGTTTGTTTGTTTGTTTGTTTGTTTGTTTGTTTGTTTGATTGATATACTGCACCAGGTTAGCCCATTAGTGGGAGCCCAATAACATGTAAAAATGCCTGCAGCATAAGACACTATAAAACATGGGCAAAAGAATATGTTTAAATGTTTTCCCCGTGAGCTTCTTCTTCTTTGTGCCTTCCTCTGGAAAGAAGCTTCATCATGTTCAAGTTCAAAGACTGATATTTATACACAAAAATAGTTAAAAATAGCCCTGGGAGATATCCATAGCAAAGTTAATTGAAAGTTCATATAATTAAAAAAAAATAATCGAGAAGTTAAGAAATTAATATAAATGATACGATTTTCTTTGACCCAGCCTATTAAAAGAATCGGAATTGAGAATCGTTTGGAACCGGAATCGAAACGTGGAATCGGAACCGTTCAAATTTAAATGATGCCCAACCCTAATCTTAATGCTCTATGCTCCTTGTTACCCTATACCAGGTGTGTCAAGCTATTCCACAAAGTGTTGCAGTGGATGGTGAACAGTGGACAACAGCATACATTTTCTTCAATTTGGTCTCTTACAAGTGCAATCCGTTGATTGCACTCAGGTGCTTCTTGTTTCCTCGGACCCCACATTGGTTAAACTGCCTGTGCTGGATCAGTTGTAACAAAGACTAGTACCCATTGCGGCCCTTGAGGGCCGGTTTCCCCACCCCTGCCGTATACTGTACAATTAACATTTGCAGTGTTCAAAAAGATGTCTCAAATGTTGAACATTGTCAACAGTTTCTCATTCAGTGTTATTGGTACATACAAACTAATTGATGAGAGAGAGTCAATCCTCATATTCAATAACAGCCATCAGTGACAAACAAAGAGGTTTCCGATCATCAATTCTTCAATCAAGCATCTTCATGATTTTTATTGGCTGAAGAGCACTAAAAAATGGTTGCAAATTCCAAAAAACCACCAGCATACACAGATTAACCAGGCACTCACTGTTTTTTGGGGGGCATTAGTGCAGCATACTGCTTCTTTACCTATGGAGCCACCAAATGGAGCTAAAAAAGTAATTCAAAATTTCTGTTTACTTTTGCAAAGGGCTCAACTGAAGTCTTCTATTTGAATCTTCAAATCCAGGTGCCGAATGTAGTAATCCCAAATGAGGGCAAGGTCAAAGATAAAACAACAGTCATTCAAATACCATTGCTGCAGGTAATCCACTTCAGTCAACATATTTGCACGGAAATAGGTTATTGCTAATTAGCTGCCTAATAGATTTTATATTACTAGTATGTGTTTGCTGTACTTATGTACATGTTAACTCTTGTGTCATAACGCCTCCTTGTTTGTGTACGTATGGAAATGCCACTTCAAAATCTCAAAATCCTAAATGAGAATTGAAGAGAAAATAATATCAAAGAGACCATTAAAAGATGTCTCGGTGTCTCAGTAATGTGCTTTAAAATACCCCCATGTAATGAACATTAGAGGGCCAACATGTGTGTATTTTTAAGATTATTTGCATTTCAGTAATCATAACATTTATTTCATTGAGGACGAATAATCTACACAGAATATTATCCATCCATTACCTGCCGCTTAATCTGGGGTTGGGTTGTGATGACAGCAGGTTTAGCAGGGAAGCTGAGACTTCTCTCTCCCCAACAACTTCAACTAGCTCCTCCAGCGGGATCCCAAGGCGTTCCCAAGCAAGCCGAGAGACATAGTCTCTCCAGCATGTCTTGGGTCATCCCTGGGGCCTCGGGACATGCCCGGAACACCTCTCCAGGGAGGCGTTCAGGAGACATCTGAACCAGATGCCCGAGCCACCTCAGCTGGCTCCTCTCAATGCGGAGGAGTAGCGGCTCGACACCGAGTCCCTCCCGGATTACCGAGCTTCTCACCCTATCTCTAAGGGAGACCCCGGACAACTCCCGGGCAACTAATTTCAGCCGCTTGTATCCGGGATTTTGTTCTTTCGGTCACGACCCACAGCTCATGACCATAGTTGAGGGTAGGAACGTAGATCGACTTGTAAATTCTGAAATTTGCCTTTTGTCTGAGCTCCTTCTTCACCACAACAGAGCGGTTCAGAGTCCGCATCACTGCAGATGCTGCACCGATCAGCCTGTCGATCTCCCGCTCTCTCCTACCCTCACTTGTGAACAAGACCCCAAGATACTTGAACTCCTCCACTTGGGGCAGGATCTCATCCCCGACCCGGAGAGGGCACACTAAACTTTTCCGACTGAAGACCATGATCTCAGATTTGGAGGTAAATGCTGATCTTCATCCCAACCACTTCACACTCGGCTGCGAACCGCTCCAATGAGAGTTGGAGGTCACGGCTTGATGAAGCCAACAGCACCACTTCATTGGCAAAAAGCAGAGATGCAATGCTGAGGCCCCCAAACCGGACCCCCTCAAAACTTCGGCTGCGCAAATAATTCTGTCCATAAAGATTATGAACAGAATCAATGACAAAGAGCAACCTTGGTGAAGTCCAACCCTCACTGGGAACGAATCTGACTTACTGCCAGCAATGAGGACCAAACTCTGTATCCCATAGTCCCGAAACACGCTGCACAGGACTCTCCGAGGGATATTGTCGAACGCCTTCTTCAAATCCACAAAACACATGTAGACTGGTTGGGCGAACTCCCATGCACCCTTGAGGACCCTGCAGAGGGTGTAGAGCTGGTCCACTGTTCCACAGCTGGGACAAAAACTACACTGCTCCTCCTGAATCCGAGATTTGACTTCCCGACAGACCCCCCTCTCCAGCACCCATGAATAGACCTTACCAGGAGTGTGATCCCTCTGTAACTGGAGCACACCCTCTGGCCCCCCCTTCTTAAACAAGGAGACCACCACTCTGGTCTGCCAATTCAGAGGCACTGTCCCTGACGTCCACGCGATGTTGTAGAGGCGTGTCAGCCACGACAGTCCCTCAACATCCAGAGCCTTTAGGAACTCCGGCCGGATTTCCACCCCAGAGGCCTTGCCACCGAGGAGCTTTCTAAGCACCTCAGTGACTTCGTCCCCAGAGATAGGAAAGCCTACCTTAGAGTCCACAGACTCTGCTTCCTTAAAGGAATGCGCTTCGGTGGAATTGAGGAGGTCTTTGAAATAATCAGCCCACCGACTCACGACGACCCGAGTTGAAGTCAGCAGTACCCCTTCTCCACTATACAGTCGTAATTGTGCACTGCTTTCCTCTCTTTAGATGCCGGATGGTGGACCAGAATTTCCTGGAAGCCATCCGGAAATCGTTTTCCATGGCCTCCCCGAACTCCTCACATATTCGAGCTTTTGCCTCAGAGACCGCCGAAGCTGCATTCCGATTGATCAACCGGTACCTGTCAGTATCTCTGGAGGCCTGGTAGGAATCTTTTTTCAGCTTGACGGCATCCATTACAACAGGGATTGCCACCACGACAGCCACCAATCACCTCACGGCCACAACTCCGATCGGCCACCTCAACAATGGAGGCACAGAACATGGCCTACTCGGATTCAATGTCCCCCACCTTTCCTGGGACAAGGGAGAAGTTCTGCCGGAGGTGGATGTTGAAGCTCTTTGTGACAGGGGATTCTGCCAGACATTCCCAACAGACCCTCAAGATACGTTTGTGTCTGCCAGGCCTGACCAGCATTTTTCCCGCCATCGGAGTCAACACACCACCACGTGGTGATCAGTTGACATCTCCGCTCCCCTCTTCACCCGAGTGTCCAAAAAATGTGGCCGCAAATCCGTTGACACGACTACAAAGTCGTTAATCAAACTGTGGCCTAGGGAGTCCTGGTGCCAAGTGCACATATGGACACCCCTATGTTTGAACATGGTGTCCGTTATGGACAAACCATGACGAGCACAGAATTCCAATAACAGAACACCGTTCGGGTTCTGATCGGGGGAGCCGCTCCTCTCAGTCACCCCCCTCCAGGTCTCACTGTCATTGCCCATGTGAGCATTGAAGTCCCCCGGCAGAACAAAGGAGTCCCCAGAGGATGCACTCTCCATCACACCCTCCAAGGACTCCAACAAAGGTGGGTACTCTGAGCTGCTGTTCGGTGCATCAGCACAAACAACAGTCAAGACCTGTCCCCCTCCATCCAAAGGCAGAGGGGGGCTACCCTTTCGTCTACCGGGCTAAACCCCAACGTTTAGGCGCCAAGCCGGGGGGGGGGGGGGCAATAAGTATGCCCACACATGTTCAGCGCCTCTCACCATGAGCAACTCCAGAGTGGAAGAGAGTTCAACCCTTCTCGGGAGGATTGGTACCAGAACCTAACTTGTGTATGGAGGAGAGTCTTACTATATCTAGTCAGAAATTCTCTGCCTCACACACCAGCTCGGGGTCCTTCCCTGCCAGAGAGGTGATATTCCATGTCCCATGAGTTAGCTCCTATGACTGGGGGTCAGACTGCCAAGGCCCCGCCATTTGGCGGCCCCCAAACTCCCTACGCAGCCGACCTCTTTGGCCCCTGCCACAGATGGTGAGCCCATGGAAAGGGGGACCCATGTTTCCTTTTCGGGCTGTGCCCGGCCGGGCCCCAATGGGACAGGCCCAGCCACCAGGCGCTCGCCTTCGAGCCCCACCTCAAGGCCTGGCTCCAGAGGGGGGCCCCGGTAACCCGCGTCCAGGCAAGGGAAAACTGACTCGATTTGTGTTCATCATCATAAGAGGTCTTTGGATTCATGTTTTGTCTGGTCCCTCACCTAGGACCTTTTAATCCATGGGTGACCCGGCCAGGGGCATAAAGCCCCAGACAACGTATCTCCTAGGATCTTTGAGACATGCAAACTCCTCCACCATGATAAGGTGATGATTCAGGGGGCACAGAATATTAACCATAAAATACGTAAATACTTTTTTCATGGATGTCCAGGATAATTAGTATGTGCTATTTAATGATGAAAATATTGTATTGTTTCACACATGTCTAATTAAAAGTGTCATCTGCAGTTGCTCCCCTTCATTGCAATAGATGGATAGAGGGACGTAACATTCCTGCACTCAAAGTCTCCAAGGTGAGCTCGTCATATTATGGCTCTCTATGCATGCATGTTACATTATATTCCAATTCACTCATGTTAAAAACTCTGTGAAGAGAATTATGGAACTTGTTCCTAAATTGTTTAACCCTTCATAGGGGGACTCATTTAACTCATTGGCTGCCCCAGGCACTCATATTTGACAGGGAGAAGCTGGCCTTATATAATCGCTCCCAGTTAAAATGGATTGGATAGCTAGTGGCATAAATGTTTTAATTTCAATATACTTCTTTTACTAATTATCAAAACACAAGTGTAATCATAATATTGTTCATATCGCATTATGTGACTGAAGAAGTCAACTTTTTTTTTTTTTTTTTTTTTTAAACTTTCGACAAGCGTGACCATTGCATACCAAATGTGTAAATATGAATGGAATAGCTACCAATGCAAGTAATGTTTACTGCCAGTTCTGGGACACACTAATAAACAGAGGGGTTGGGAGGGAAAAGTGCCCAACAACAATCACAGAGCAGAGTCAACCTCATTCTGCCTGATATCCTTCTCTGTGACACCTTCTCCCACAGGGTATTGTGACATCCAGAGGACACGTCCAAGCAACTCTTATCAGTTCCTGTGACACACACACACATACACAAACCCACCCCCACGTACCACAGACACAAAGGAAGCGAATGAACCATTATCATTTCCAAACTTTCGGTCAGTTTTACAATGCAAAAGTTCCAGGTGACTTATTTGACACCATACCATACCCTGAATGAATGTGTCATTTTCGTTTTGCCAATTTACTTTCTACGATGTTGGATCAGTGGAAGGAGGGGGGATCCACTGAAGATTTAGTGCCTGGAGGAATGAGAATGTTGGCCCTTGTAATCCAAACATTCATCACAATTCAATTCATTTGATTGGATATGGAAGGAAAAGCCTTGATGAAGCTATGGCATTGCGACTAAGGAGGCTGTGTGGCTGCGTTGCAATTAAAAGATTGCTGGTTTGATCCTTCAGAGACGTCAAGTGTCAAAGCATCTTGAAGCTGCATACTGAACCCACTAATTGGTTCTCGTGCTGTGTCATTAGTGTGTGAATTAGATGTAGTTACAGTGTGATCATCGTCAGTGTGTGCGCAATTATATGTATGTGTATATGTAGAAAAAGGCCTCAGTGATGGGGCTGAATTTAAATCACCACCAATAAATCCAGGCAACAATATCAAATGTAAATTTAGCCACACATTGAATGCAGACAACTTTATCTTTAGTAACATGAAAGAGATACCACCAAAGTGTTCAGATTAGCAAAGAATAGTGGCATTGCCATCAAGATTATTGATCAAATCATCTGATCTACTATATAATACATGCTGAATGTAAGTCTTTGTATAACAGATTTCCCAAATTCGTTCCGCTAACAATTACGCTCAAAGATTTGCATTCGAATATTGCCTTCCATCAATGCAGAATTAATACATCGAGAAATGGGTAGACTATCCCAACAAACAGTTAACATATACTTCTTTCTTAAGGCTGAGTTACGCTTATGCAGCATACATACGCCACCAAGGTAGACCCGATATACGACCCTTCGCCGTAGCCTGACGTGTAGCTCCACAATTTTCTGACTTCATGTCATGTCAACACGTGGAGACATGATGCAAATGGACTGTGATTAGTCCGCTCAGGCTGTTGTTACCGGTTCAGCACAAAATCATTGCCATTTTCAAACATCGTTGTGCCACACGCAAAACTGGACCAAGCCAACGAGAGTATCATCGAAGAGGTCCGCAAGTATGACAACCTCTACAATGTCTCGTCAAGACATTATAAAGATTGCCAAATGGCAAACAATTTGTGGTAGGAGATTGCTGAAAATACGGGACTGGAGGTCACCGATGGTATAAAAAAAATGGAAGACCCTCCGAGACAAGTATGTGTGTGTTCGGAAGCGAATGTCCACACGAAGTGGTGACACAGAGGGCCAAAATCTGCCAGCTTTTTATCACTTTATGTCGTATTATAGGTTGGTGCACTTTATCATTTATTGTGTATACATTTTTGCTGTGAGTCTGTGATTTATTCACATTTTACACTTTAACTATGTGAAGAATAAAGCACAGGTTTGGTGTCATAAGAGTGGTTTTGATGTTTACTTTTCAACTACAGATAGACACACAATTGATACATCATCACTGATTGAGAGTGCCTCGGTGCTTTTAGGATAACGTGATTACCTTCAAGGCTTCCAACGCTGTTTGGGAAGTTCCATAGCCGCCAGAAATTTGCTATGACTTCCTGCTGGCTGGTTGAAGGACACGGCAAAGAAATCGGACAGACCACCTGTTGTGTTCATGTAATATAAGAGTCCTATAGAGGGCGCTATCCCAAGTGCTGTGGCAGGATAGAACTAAGGGTCGGGGAGAAGAAGTGTTCAGTGCATGCAATAAGAAATAAAGCTGCGTCCTGTTCTGTTCAATCCTACTGTGTGGTAAATGTCTAATAACCCCACACAACAAAGTGGCGACGAGGCAAGTAGTGAGGACGAAATGGCTTTACTCTCCTTGCAACCTCCTGCGGTTTTCCTGGAGTGCCCGGGTGAACCAAAGATCGCATTCGAAGCGTGGAAAAAGTTGTACGACAACTATTTGCTTGCTATCGGGGGACATAACTTTCCCGCGGAGAGGAAGAGAGCCTTGATTATTCACTGCTTGGGAACAGAAGGACAACGAATCTACAGCACTTTGCCACTCGATACTGATGACTTCACAGGGACTGTGAGCGCTTTGGAAAAATACTTTTCTCCGAAAGTGAATGTTGTCGCCGAGAGGTACCGTTTTCGCCAGCGGGCACAAGCGGTGGGTGAGTCTACAGATCACTACGTTGCGGCATTGCGTGAGCTCGTTAAACATTGTGGATTTGGCAACATCGAGAATGAGATGCTGCGCGACCAGATTGTAGAAAAGACCAACAATCCGCGCATACGTGAAAGACTGCTAATGGAGGAGAATTTGACTCTAGAAAGAACACTGGACATAGCTCAGCGTATTGAAGCTGCTATAGCCAATGCAAAGGCCATTACGGAGAGCGATACTTCAAAAGATGTTGCCGCGGTGCACGTGAAAAAGAAGGGCAATTTCAAAACAAAGTGGAGCAAGTCAAAGATGGACGGGAAAAGCAAGCCAAAGATGGACGGAAAAGGCAACACATGCTACCGTTGTGGGTCAGAAAACCATCTTGCTAATGATAAATCTTGTCCTGCTAAAGACTGCAAATGTAAAATGTGTGGAAAAATAGGGCATTATTCTCGCGTTTGTAAATCCTCTGCTAAGCCTGTAAATGAAGTGTCTAATGATAGTGATGACGTGATTGTGCCTGAAATTACTGTCTTGGCTGTGAACAGTGGTATTGACATTTCTAAGTTAATGTGTACTGCTACTATTACTGCACCTACTGCTCAGGCTTGTGATATTGAGATGCTTATTGATACAGGGTCAGGTGTTTCTATACTGCCTAGTGATGTGTACCGTAATCACTTTAGTTTGAGTAAGCTAAATGAACCCAAAGTGCAACTGGTTACATATTCTAAAGATAAATTGAATGTGTTAGGGTGTCTTAAAGCTGAAGTTACTTACCATAGTAAGAGTGCTACTACTGATTTTTACATTGTCAAAACGGGAACACCTATACTTGGTATGGACCTTGTTGCTGCTCTTGAGTTGGAGATAAAAGGAGGACAGTTGCTATCTGACAGTGCTACGGTCTGTGCAACCCTTCATCAAACTGCAGCCTCAACCAAACAAACAGTGAAAGCTCCAGTTGCATTTGGATGTGCAAAAGACTTTGTTCACAAGGTAAAGATACGGCCAGAAGTCAAGCCAGTTCAACAAAAGCTCCGCCGATTACCTCTTTCAGTGCGTGATGCTGTGTCAAGTGAACTAAAAAACCTGGAAGAAAACGGAATTATCGAGAGAGTTGATGCATCTGAGTGGGTATCCCCAATCGTAGTCACCCAGAGGAAAACTGGTGGCATTCGTATGTGTGTGGACTTGAGGGAACCGAACAAATCTGTCGTTGTAGATGGGCATCCTCTGCCGTTGATTGAGGACATAATGTCTGAGCTGAGTGGTGCTGTAATGTTTTCTACCCTAGATCTCAAATCCGCGTATCATCAACTGAAGCTGCATGAAGATAGCAGAGGGCTAACTGCTTTTGTGACACACGACGGACTGTTCCAATATTGCAGAGTTCCATACGGTCTTAGCTCCGCCCCTGCCGCGTTTCAGAAGATGATGTCAATGATCCTCAGTGGACTTAAAGGTGTACAGTGCTACCTTGATGATGTCATTGTCTATGGAACTTCTGAAGCGGCGCATGATGAAAATTTGAAGGCTGTGCTACGTAAAATAAACAATGCAGGCCTGAGACTGAACATGGACAAATGCAAATTTCGTCAAACTACTCTGAGTTTTCTTGGCTGCAAGATTGGCCCGGATGGTCTGCTGCCAGATGATTCTCACGTTACTGCAATTCTGAATGCTCCGCCTCCTACTGACCTTGCTACGCTGCGCTCATTCCTGGGGCTGACAACCTGGTACAATAAATTTGTTCCCAACTATGCTGATGTTGTGGAGCCCTTAAGAGCTTTATTGAGAAAGAACAGTACATTTAAATGGAATGATGAATGTCAAGTGAGTTTTGACCAAGTCATACGTCTGATTGTGAACAGCCCTGCACTAGCACTATTTGATCCCGACAAGTCTACCATAGTATCTACTGATGCTTCCGACTATGGACTTGGAGCCGTCCTTACTCAAATGGACAACAATGGTGAAGAACGTACTGTGGCTTTTGGCTCTCGCAGTCTGTCGGATGCTGAAAGAAAGTATTCCATTGTCGAGAAGGAAGCGCTAGCATGCGTTTGGTCTGTTGAAAAGTGGCGAACATGGCTCTGGGGAAGAAAATTCCTTCTGCGCACCGATCATCGAGCGTTAACTACACTCCTCACGACCAAAGGGAACAACCGCGCTGGCCTAAGGATAGCCAGGTGGTCTGCTCGTTTGATGGAGTTTGACTATAATGTCGAATATAGAAAAGGATCACTGAACAATGTTGCTGACTGCCTATCGAGGCTCCCACTACCAGAGATGGATGCCGCATATGCTGAGAATGTGGAGTCTGTTGCAACCATTCTCACTGACCTAAGTGCTGTTTCTGAGGATGACTTTCAGTCCGCCTGCCGCGCCTGCCCGGTGCTAACAAAGCTGCGCGCTCAGATAAAGAGGGGCTGGCCTTCAAAGAAGACAGCGCTTGATCCTGAATTACAGCCCTACTGTCTGATTAGAGATGAGCTTGTGGTCATTGAGGACTGTGTCATCAGAGGTACTCATCGTTTACTTGTGCCTGAGTCCATGCAGAAAAGGCTCATTGATATCGCTCATGAGACACACCAAGGCATTGTTAGGACAAAACAACGCCTCCGAGAACTGTATTGGTGGTACAAGATGGACTCACAAATACAGACATTTGTTAAAAACTGTACAACCTGCCGTCAGAACGACAAAACAACCATAACCCATGATGCTCCGCTTCATCCTGTACCTCTGCCAGCCGCTGCCTGGGAGAAGGTTTCAGTGGACATTGTGGGCCCGTTCGAGATAGCACCTGCTGACTGTAGGTTTGCTATAACACTAGTCGATTGCTATAGCAAATGGCCTGAAGTGGCTTTCACTCCCCGTACTGACACCGCTACTGTGATTCAGTTCCTGACCAATATTTTCTGTCGAAAGGGGAATCCAAGAGAGCTGGTCAGTGATAACGGACCTCAGTTCGTCTCCACTGAGTTTGCCGAGTTCCTCAAGAAAAGGGAGATTATACACTTGAAATCATCGGTATACTACCCGAGAGCTAATGGTGAGGTAGAACGTTTTAACCGTGTTATCAAAGACTGTTTACAGTCCGCTACAATCCAAAAGCAACCATGGAAAACATTCCTGAGAACATTCCTGATGGACTACAGAGCAACACCTCATTCCACCACTGGAGTATCCCCTTCAGAACTGCTCCATGGACGTCGAATGAGAACAAAGCTGGTAATTAAAGAGATGCCTGTACCGTCCACAGATGAGCACACTATGCGTGAAAGAGTCAAACAAAAACAAATAAAATCAAAAGAATACACAGATGCTCACCGACATGCCAAAACAACAGCATTCCGGCCTGGTGACCAAGTTCGGGTAAGGAAGCCATGGAAAGTAAAGAAAGGAGACCGGAAGTTCACCAAACCAATGACTGTTGTGGCCAGGAAAAGTTCTAACAGTTACTTGCTAGATGATGGACGGGTCTGGAACACCTCACGCTTATCCAGATTGCCGGAGTTGAACCCAGAATCTAACTTGGACAATGCAATGGACTGTATTGAGCACGGGACTGACAAACCACCTGATCCTGAGTCTGGTTCTGCACCTAGGCCTACCAGGAATAGAAAACCACCAAGTTGGACCAAGGACTTTGTCATGTTTAAATGAGTGCAAAGGAATGCCTTATTTGTTTAACAGTTTGAGTTTTTGAGTTACATACTAAATACTGAGCAGTATACGTGAATGTTATTTTGATACATTGAGAGCTCATGGTATAAGAAGTATCCTTTGTTGATAAGGGGAAGATGTTGTGTTCATGTAATATAAGAGTCCTATAGAGGGCGCTATCCCAAGTGCTGTGGCAGGATAGAACTAAGGGTCGGGGAGAAGAAGTGTTCAGTGCATGCAATAAGAAATAAAGCTGCGTCCTGTTCTGTTCAATCCTACTGTGTGGTAAATGTCTAATAACCCCACACAACACCACCTCCGCAACCGTCTTCTGAGTCGCCTGCGCCTAATTTCTCACCATTAACATGTAAATGTGAACTGATGAGACAATAAAAATCCTTGAATCCATGAACTTGTATTGTAATAGCCCCAGATGGGGGGAAGAAGGACAGGAGTCGATGATGGCTTTCCTCACTTTATTGTAGCAACAATAAAATGAACAAATAACAAAATAGTAGCGGGCTGTCGCAACATGCGACCACTAACTTTCGCTTTTTCCCGTTTTTTTCCACTCGCTTCCCGCTACATCACCACTCCCAAGTCTGATCACCTCTTAATTAAAGGACCCGTGCTTAGTTATGGACATTACGGTATGATCAACATTTGTTGTTCAATTTTGATGAGCTGAAGGTCTACATTCAAGCGTTCCATTCCCGTTGGCATTGTTGTGCAACCGGAAGAAAAAAGAAATCGACAAGAGTTCCCCTAAACCGTACAAACACAACGCCACACCCCTCTAGTGGCTTGGCGGTGAATTACAGAGCAACACGTTCCCTTGCCGCAAAACTATCGAATTCTCATTGATGCCATAGTCGCTACAGCGCAACGCAGAAGCACAACTCAGGCTTTAGGGTTCATCATTGGCATAAATTTTCCTGGTCCAAGAATGAAGTTGTGCCAAACTCTGAAGGTGAAGAGATAAGCGTGCCAAAGCCTATAAACTACTGGAATGTTGTATTCTACCATGTCATAGCAACTATTTTTGTGTGAAAAAATAGTTATACTGAACCCTTATCACAGAATAAAGATATGAAGCCTATCATGGCCTCTTGGCCGATGCGATGTCCTGTAGACTACATCTACAGAGTTAGAGATGTCATGTGACTCATCTTGTTTCGAATGAAAACTTACGTAGGCTACTAGCTATAGGGAAAGGGGTCAGGACTAGCTTCAAAACCTCAGAATGTACTGTAACTTAATCACATTACAATGAACAACATTCATTGCCCCAATACGATTTTCCTACTTTTTACTGTTACTGCATTAAAATTATTTTATCCTCCTTGAGAAAATTCTTTAAACGCTTGGTATAGAGAGGTACAACTGGATTTTGAAATGCATAATGAGCCTTCACGTCTGGTGTCTCCCTGCTAATGATAGCATTATCACACTTTAAGTGGCAGGGTGTTAATTCATGTAACAGTAGATAACGTTGGCGTTTTGCAACAGGCAGCGTAAAATGGGTAACTAGGCTAATGCTAGTTAGCACCTTCTTCATTATGCATGTACATTAAATGTTTATTTTAAAGTTAAAACATATGTTGTTGCATCTAATACGTTGTCTACTAGTGGATTTCATTAATGTTACTTTTACAGTGAAATGGAAAAATATTTTCTCACATTATGACCACAAACATGAATATATTATATTGGAATTTAATATGAAAGAGCAACAGATGGAGCAGTAAAATGTACTGTATACAATTGTAGAGTACAAGAAGAAAATTAAATTATACATGATTTTATTTATTTATTTTACAAATACAACCTGAAAAGTTTGGTTTGCAAAAGTATTCAGCCACTCTTAGTCAATATTTTGTGGAGCCACCTTTTTCTGCAGTCACAGCTGCAAGGCTTTTGGAGTATGTCTCCACCTACTTAGAACATCTGGACACTGAAATTTTTGACCATTGTTCTTTTCAAAATAGCTCAAACTCAGTTCAGATTAGATGGAGCGTATTAATGAACGGCAATTTTCAGGTCTTGCTACAGATTCTTATTTGGATTTAGGTCTGAATTTTAATTGGGGCATTCCAACAAAGGAACACATTTTCCTTTAAATCATTCCATTGTAGCTCTGGCTTTATCAAAAGTGTCAGGGTTCTTCTCCTGCTGGAAGGTAATCACTGCCCTCATCTCAAGTCTTATGCAGACTCCAACAGGTTTTATTCCAAGATTGCTCTGCATTTGGCTCCATCCATCTTTCCATTAACTCTATCTTCCCGGGCCCTGCAAAAGTGAAGCACCCAGAGGTTATGATGCTGCCGCCACCATGTTTGACAGAGGGACGGTGATGAGAGTGATGTGCAGTGTTAGTTTTCCGCCAAACATAGCATTTTGCATATGGCCAAAAAGTTCACTTTTGGTTTGATCTGACTAGAGCATATTCGTTTTCTGTGTCCTTTATATAGTTTGCGGCAAACTGCAAACAAAATTTCAGTTGGTTTTTTTTAAATAATGGCTTTCTCCTTGCCACTCTTCTGTTGTTCTGTGGACAGATTCCCCAACAAAAACTGTAGATCTCTTCAGTTATCTAAATTCCCCATGGGCCTCTTGGTTGCATCTCTGATCAGCACTCTCCTTGTTCAACCTGTAAATTTAGGTGGACAATCAAGGATTGGTAGATTTTTAGATGTGGCATTGTCTTTCCATTTCTGTATTATGGACTAATTGGGAAATCTTTTCATCGCCTAATCCTGCTTTAAATTTCTCCACAACTTTATCCATGACCTGTCTGACGTGTTTCTTGGATTTCATGGTGGCATTTCTTTTCTTTGTTTCCTCCCAAAGATTCTCTTACAAAACCACAGAGACCATCACAAAACAACTTAATCTGTACTGCATTTCATACAGATGACTTAAGAAATGTCATGACTTACAGTATGTACTGACTTAGGTCATTAGGTCAACATTCAGCTGTTATCAGGCAGGCAAATGGGTGTGGTCAGTGCAATAACGGGATTTTTAAAATTTTAGAAATTTAGAAATTAGAAAGCAGGAAATCTGTCACATCTCTCCACACTCTGCCAGCTGTACGCATTATGCCGAACATGACCTGTGCTGCCAGTTGTGCATTCACCTGCATGTATGCAGCTACATTGATCATGCTGCCACATGCACTCTAGTTACTGTATGTGTTAATGTGAGTCCAGCAGCTGTGGGCAGCATATGTTACATTTTGTCCCAGGGGTAGGCGGAAGGCCGATGCACCATCCATCTTGTCCCAGTTGCTTCCAAAGACAGGTTGAGTTAGGTTGTGGAGCACAGAGTGGTGCTGTCAGGGCCAGCTGGCAAACCTGCTCAACTCGGATGCTGATTAGTACTGAGGGAAATGCAGTACTGTATGGCAAGGCAACACAGGCTAAGACCATTGGAATTCTTTGGCTGACCTGTAACCAGTCTCAGAAAAGTACTGACAAGTAGGTACTCTCCCAAAAACTTTCATTCTCATAAATGTGATTAGTGGGAAAGTCACTATTATGTCATTTTGGCGATAAAAAGTTTAAAAATTCAGACATTTGGGTGCTTTTTACTAGCTGTTTGCAATGAGATGAACTCCAGAGGAATTTAATGATTTCAGGACCTCAAACCTTAACTGTAGACGTACATATGCTAAATTTGAAGTATTTTGTTCACTACTAAAAGCTCCAACACCAAAATATGCTTTTAGCTACAGTAAATGCAATATCCATCCATTCTTCCATCCGACCATCAATGTTTGTGGACCTGGGGAGGTCTTTGAAGTATTTATCATCATGACTCACTACGCAACAAGTTAGGATCAGCAGTGCCTCATCTCCACTATAATTGGTGTTGATGGTGCATTGTTTTCCCCTCATGAAATGCTAAATGACAGACCAACATTTCTTGAAAGCTGTCTTGTAGACAAAGTACTCCAATGTCCTTGGTGGTCATTGAGGCATAACTTAAGCTGTGTATGTGTGCTGGTATGACAATAAAGTTAATTGAATATTTGGACATTTAACACTTTTTTTTTTGCCTGGAAAGTCAGTGGATGCAAAACCCCTTCTTTACAGAATCAGATCACTACTATTACTCCCACCCCTGGCAGGAGTTAAGTCAAACAAAACACTGTGACAAAGAACTAAATTCATCTTTTCCTTTTTCATGCTCACGTCATTGCCGCCCACCTGTCCAGACTGCTGAAAAGCATCTCCATCACAAGTCCAGTTGGAGGGGCTGGTCAGTGATCACAATACAATTCATTTTTCATTCAAATGTGTTTCTTTCTCTACCTTCTGTGAACAGAGCGGTCAATTGCACTGCACTCGGGACATCCTAAAATCCATTATGTGTAGCTGTCAGCTGTTGGCAAGACCACCACTCAATGAAGTGAAACATGATGATACGTATTCCTTACATTTCTGTGAAAGTGTGGGTTACTAGCCTAAAACTTTGTGAGTAAGGGCTCATTCTTAACCAATATTCAACAGATGTTGCATAAAACCAGAAAAAAATGAAGTCGGCCACTGAGATTTGAGCAGACTGTCAGCCGGGACCTTAAGATGGGGGAATCAAAGCAGGTGAGGTTTATTGAGCCTGTTTTTGATGGTCATTTAGATGCTCATCACGCTTTGTGGTAATTTAGCACTCCAGCATATGCCATCAGTTATTAGCTGTGGTATGTGCTGCTATTTAGTCAGAATGCAGTGGGCGTTTACGTTCAAGGACAGGTCTCCCCCTTCCCCCACCCTCGATTTTATTGGTCTCCACTCTTCATTGATCCAAAATGGAGAAAGTAAACAGTCATATGGGGGTCACTGTGGGCGTTGGCACCTTCTATCAATACTGTGAGGCATCCCAAAGAGGATTCTCTGATTCTCTCGAGCAGACAATAATGGAAGCATTCACTTGTGATCCTTTTCTTTTGCTCATCCATAGTTTTCCCAGGAAATTGTTTTCCAAGGCTGTTTGGTTTACTATAAGATAACATGTCTATGTCACTTCATGAAAACACATAAAGCATAAAACCCTCAAGAAGCAGTGGCAAAAGGCAACATAATTATTGTTTGTGTGCACAAATCAACCTTGAAAGCATCTGATAGAACTTTAAAGCACTCTTTGATATGCAAGGCCCTCCCCTCCCCTTTCTGCACATTTGCATTACAAGGCACTTTGTTTTGTCAAAGAAAGTAGTCCACCATTCAAAACATCTTTGTACCATTTGGGGAAAAGCACCTTGGGCTATGAAACATGAAATGCTAGAGTGAAATCAAGATGACCTTTCTGGCTTTGAGATCCAACCGTTCGGAGAATAAGTCCAAAGGCAGGAACACTTCCTTCTTGATAATTCGAAGAACACAACCAATTCCACTTTTCTTTTCAAATGAACCAGAATTTAAGATGTCTTGAAGTTTTATCATATGATTGAGATTCCACTTTTTCCATGCATTGCTGGAGTTATAATTAAACTGTTGTTCCTCTACAACTGATGTTATGAGTGATACTAAATTCTTCCAATGTGCCCCTATTTTTTCACTGCACACTTGAAATAATCCAATTGCTTTGACATTTCCTGGGTCTTCTTTCATCTTTAGTCCGGCAATAAAAATCAATTAGTGAAAATAATCTGATTCATCGTCACAAAATAGTGTACAGTGATCCCTCGCTACGTCGCGCTTCAAACTTCGCGCCCTCAGTCCATCGTGGATTTTTTTTTTTTCAATTGAAATAAATAAATAAATACAGATGAGCTGTCCCGAGCTTATCGCGCTGTCTTAGCATGCTCCCGCCATCCCTCTCCTTGCTCTTTGTTCGTCAGAGAGTGAACTGGAGTTGCTTAATGAAGTAAACGAAGATTAACAGACGGTTAAGCTTTGATCTTGCCAGGGACTCGACCTTCAAAGCGCCTCATGCGTCAATTATCTTTTAACTTGTTAAACAGTTGTTGTGCCAACTCATTGTGTGTAAGTGAGCAGCTAGAGCGGATTTGAGTGGACACTCAATGAAGCATTTAACTAGAACTACCAATGGTGGATCAGTTGATAAAAATCCCTTTTGTATCCAGAGAAGGGTCATCCGACCCTAATCGGCATATATTTTGTGAGCATTGAGGTCCTCATTAGTGATTCCCATTCACCCTCGCAAAACCACAAGGTTGGATTGCTCCAATTACCATCTCGAGTGTTTGCAGGGCAGGGGTGCCTTGGCTTTGTCGGTGGACCGCTCAGGTAGGCAATCAAGCGGACAACCTTTTTACATCTTCCAAAAGCTGCAGTTTGCCTTCAGTACAAGGGATGGTGAGATAAAAAACAAAAAACATTTTTTATGTGGTGACATATGACACATCACCCTTTTCCCGGGGCTAGGTATTGGAGGTTGTTGCGGAAGTAATTTTTCCTTCTGCGCCTTCTGTGCGCCCACATGAGAGTGAGCCAATTCCTTTGCAAGACCCACCAGGAAGTCCAACCGTCTCTCTTGCCTTCCGTTGCATGCCTGATACAACACATATGCATTCAGTGCTGCCATGTCAATCATATTGTAGAACACGGCGACTGGCCATCACCGTGTTTGACAAAGCGAAGGGAGCCTTGGATTTGCAAATATTCAAGATGCTAATTGCAGCTATTCGAGTGAAAGCCCCCCTTCACACCTCGGCAGCGACTCCACAGGAGTGTGTAGGGGGGTTGTTTGCTTGATTGGTTGTTTGAGTTGTCTATTGTTTGACAAACCCAAGTAATCAGTTTGGTATCGGGGTCATTTGATGCCTTTCTGGTCTTTCTTTATAGACAAAGACAAACTATTTTATTTATTTTTGTATACTTTTTTTTTTTTTTTAATGGATTGGACGTCTACTTTTTTCTTGTTTAAAAATAATTCTGTGGGACAGTAAAATGTTTAAAACTTATCATCGTTCGTTTAAAGTGCCTAAAATAATTTAATAACACACAACATAAAAAAAATGTTTTAAATGTATCTCTTTCCAATTATAGATCTGAATAAATACATCGAACAGAAATATATATATATTTTTGTATCTTCTTAACAATTTTATGTGCATTTCTATTGTATAGAATCTTGAATTTTCTATCACGAGCATCAGTTAAATGGGCTGACAAAATGGAAAAGCCAGCACACTTTTTATTGCATTGTCATGTCATAATAATATGCTTTCTCATCAAGAGTGTCACATAAATCTGTATGCCATTCTGCATTACATTCAGGCCACCACATTAATGTCAGCATTCTGAGCTAAAAGGTGAACTTGTAATAACCACTAGGTGCACATTTATTATTAGAACATATAACAGTGAAAGAGTATACGCATTTCAAAGTTTAGCTGTGATGTATTGCAACCAAAAAGAAACACTTAATCTTGATAATGCCACCCGTGGATGCAGCCATGACGGAATGTAACAATGTGGCCTTCATGTGGGGAACAAATCTCCCTCGCTGTCTCATTGTGTTTCTCTTTATTCCCCGCTCTGTCACTCTCCATGGTGCTCCTCTATCTCCTTCATTACATTTAGAGATTCTCTCCAAGGACAATTTGATGAGGATAAAAAATTCCAAGGTTACTTATTCATACAAATGCACAACAGAGAACATTTTAAATTCATTAAAAGATGCACACATAACTTAGTTTATCTAGGCTGTAGTCATGCTATTTATTTACTCGAAGACAGTTTGGATTACGATGGACAAGAAGGGCAAAATATTCGGTTCTCAGAACAGTCTAACTCTATCTCAGGGGTAATGAGACTTTTAAATGGTAAATGTGTGTTTGCATTCAAGAAAAGGAGGTTGTGCTAATCTCCTTGAGAAAATTGCAGCGCTTTATTTATGTCCAATCACATGAGCTTTGCAGCTTATCGCTACAGATAGAGGCCACTGACCTCAGCGATGTCTATGCATCGTAATCATGAATAAAACAACATCTTGGTTAACATACATCAAAATAAACTGTAGTCTATACTCACGGGACTATACAATCAAAGGATGAGGCAGATTAGACGGGTGCTGGATACCAAAATGGATATACAGTCTGACAAATGTTTTTGTGTGAGAGTGGGTGTTCAAACAGTTTATCAACACTAATAAAGGTGTCAAGGGATAAAATGGTCTCTGGCAGGTTTAAAGTGGTTGTTAGAATACTGTAAAGTGTGTAGTGGAGTAAAATTAGACAACATCACAGTGAGAGATATACAAAATGTTGCTTCTCTTGTGTAACTAACAAAAGCAGGAAAAAGGAATAGTTGTGTAAGGTGGGAAATTGTGCAAAGACACTTGGAAGCGTGATCCTCCATTTTCATAATTTCAAAGCACTTAATAAAATATATCAGAAGTGGAAACAACAAGAATAACCACGAACTATTTGCCCTTGCAAGAACTGTCAGGTAACGCGGGCGGGCAGGCGGTTGTGTGGACCTAGAGAAAGGGAAGCGAGCCAGAAAGGCGGTGCAAATATATTTTAATTAATATTAATACTAACAAAAAACAAAGTGCCAACAAAACGACCGGGCTGTCCAAAAACTCTTAAACAAAAGTCAAGCTAACAAATCAACTTACTTTCGAAGCAGGATGAGGAACATGAGGAACTGGGAAAAACCGCTGACATGAATGTGGAGATTGACAATGTCGAGACAAGACTCAACAAAAACGGGGAGCTTATATAGACACAGACACGGGGTAAGGAGTCAACGAGGAGCAGGTGGTTGACACAGGAAGATGCAGGTTGGAGGGTACACTAGGAGCAGGCACACCAGGTAAAATCAATGGGCAATCACAGGAATAAGTCACACTAGGAGGGAAAACACAAAACCTAACAAGGACAAGATCCAGTGGCAACAGATGTTTGCACAATGAATAAAAAAATGAAATTTCATCTTGTTTTAGCCCAGTATCAATACAACGATCCCCAAACACATTAATGTGCCTTGAGAAATTATTCGCTTGATTGAGTCACCTGATTGACATTGAAAAGTGTGTCACTATGGTCAGTATAAGGCTCACCTAAAAGCCTTCAATTTTCTCAAAACCACACATTATGCCTTATTATCTGATGAGTCTTATATATAGATCAGTATTGGTTAATCATGACATGACATTCCCTTTATTGCACCTCTATCTAGTGGATGCGTAACTCAACCGCAACCATTACTACTACTCTTACTGCGCTTTATAATGCGGTGCACCCCATATAGGAAAACAGTTTTTTAAAAGGGCCATTCATTGAAGATGCGCCTTATACTCCGATGTGACTTGTAGTACTGAAATTACGGTAATAACATAAAAAAGCTTGTGAGGTTAATTTTGAATGCGTGTCCAGTATATCTGCTTTGCCAATTTTCCGTCACCGGTACATACAGGACACGAGTAAATCGAATATTTAAGAATTGTTTGATATTCCCACCTAGTCATTCCACTCACCATGTTGTTACCTACTGATTGATCAATTGAGCTATCTGTCTTTGACTGTCTCAGAAAGAAAAACAAATGTCTTGTATCATGGAATGGTTTTCAGAACTGAATTTGAGTGTAAATGGTTGCCCTGCGACTGACTGGCAACTATTTCTGGGTGTAGTCTACCATTCGCCCGATGTTGGCCTGGATATGCTCCGCAACCCTGAGCAGCATAATTGGTTGAAAAGGCAAAGCAATTACAATAATTTTTATTTATCGATTTCAGGCAGTTGCTTTCATTAAGACATCTATTCGTCAGTTTTCAACTTTACATTTCAGGCAACGAAACAAACATAATCAGATGTTGTGGTAAACAGAATACATTTATTTGCAGTTCATGTTCAACCTATATTTAAATGAATAACCCACAAAGATAAGATATTTAATATTCAAACTGATTAAAAAAAAAAGCAAACTGATAAACTGTTTTTAGCAAATAATCATTAACTTTTAATTTTACATACTAGTACATAATACTTAAACTTATAAAAACTCAACTAAAACAAAGCATTAAAAAATAAATGAATAAATAAAATAAAAGATATAGAATACTAATGTGCACCCTCGTGCTAAGTCAATCCATAAAACTTTCAAGCCCCCAAAAATCTTGCGGGCACTAAATTCTGTCATTAAGTGTGTGAGGATTGAGTGATGCCGGGTCTGAGAGAAAAGATACAATGTGCACGCATGGCCAGGAAATGTCAATAAGGTTCAAAGACCTGTCAACTAGGATCCAGGCCCTATGATCTAATTACCCCTAAAAGGTTAGCAACTGGTCTAAACATAGTGCTATTGATTGAACTCATTGCCAATAATGACTTTATGTCTGCTGCTGCTGAGTGATCAATTTAGTGGTCAGTTTAGCCCTGTCAAATTCACAACAAACACACCCAAACAGACTCTCTAAACCTTACATTATACATTTCAGGTGGACTGAAAGAACAGCAATGGAAGTGTGAAAAATTGAAGCTTCGGTGGTACTATATACACTGCTGGCCAGAAGCATTGGAGCCTCGGCAATTCTGTCAGATAATGCTCAATTTCTACCAGAAAATGATTGCAATTACAAATATTTTGGTAGTAATATCTTCATTTATTTTGCTTGCAATGAAAAAGCACACAAACTTAAAAAAAAAAAAAAAAAAAAAGAAATAATCATTGTCCATTTACACAAAACTCAAAAAATGGCACGGGCAAAAGTATTGGCAACCTCAGCCTAATACTTAGTAGCACAACAGTTAGACAAAATAATGGAGAACAACCGCTTCCAGTATCCATCAATGAGTTTCTTACAATGCTCTGCTGGAATTTTAGACCATTCTTCTTTGGCCAACTGCTCCAGGTCTCCGAGATTTGAAGGGTGCCTTCTCCAAACTGCCATTTTCAGATTTCTCCACAGGTGTTCTATGGGATTCAGGTCTGGAGTTATTGCTGTCCACTTTAGAAGTCTGCAGTGCTTTCTCTCAAACCATTTTATACTTTTTGAAGTGTGTTTTGGGTCATTGTCCTGCTGGAAGACCCATGACCTCTGAGTGAGACCCAGCTTTCTCACACTGGGCCCTACTAGTACATTATGATGCAAAATTTGTTTGTAGTCTTCAAACTTCATAACGCCATGCACACGGTCAAGAAGTCCAGTGCCAGAGGTAGCAAAGCAACCAACCCCAAAACATCAAGAAACCTCCGCCATGTTTGACTGTGGGGACCGTGTTCTTTTCTCTGAAGGTTTTTTTCCTGTTAACTCAATGTTGATGCCTTTTCCCAAAAAGTTCTACTTTTGTCTCATATGACCAGAGAACATACTTCCAAAACGTTTTTGGCTTTCTCAGGTAAGTTTTGGCAAACTCCAGCCTGGCTTTTTTATGTCCCTGGGTCAGAAGTGGGGTCTTCCTGGGTATCCTAACATAAAGTCCCTTTTCATTCTGATGCCGACGGATAGTAGGGGTTGACACTGTTGTACCCTAGGACTGCAGGACAGCTTGAACTTGTTTGGATGTTAGTCGAGGTTCTTTATCCACAATCCGCACAATATTTCATTTAAATCTCGTCAATTTTTCTTTTTCGTCCACATCTAGGGTGGTTAGCCTTCTTCTTCTTCTTCTTCCGTTGATTTCCGGCAGACTCGATGCCTGTTGGCACATTGCTGCCTTACCCAATGTGGCCAGATCACGTAATGACCTCTATGTCCATCTCAGCCCGGAGGCAACAAAAAAGTCCGCCAAAGCTCTTATCGTTCCATCCTGTCCCACCGCGGGACACAACAGATCGTTCATAGTCACAGTGCCATGCGGCAACGGCCCTCTTTTTCCAAAAAGCTCCCGTCGCTGCTCACTATATAGCGGACACTCCATCAGCACATGTTTCACCGTTTGATATTGGATGGATGGATGGATGGACAGTACTTATATAGCGCATTTATCTGCATGTTTACCATGCCCAAAGCGCTTTACATTAGCACACATTTACCCGTTCACGCACACATTCACACACCAATGGGGCTGCTGCCATGCAAGGCGCTGTCAACCCATTGGAGGCAAATCAGGGTTCAGTGCCTTGCCCAAGGGCACTTCGACAGTGGGCAGTCGTAGCCAGGAATCGAACCACTGACCTATCAGCCCAAGGACAACTCCAGTTACCAACTGCGCCACGGCCGCCCTTTGATATTGTTTGCAGTGCTCACATTTACCATCAGGATGTTTACCTATCTTGGCCAGATCCCAAGCTAGTCCACAGTGACCCAATCTTAGACGCGTTAACATGACGGCATATTTCCTTTCTTTACCGATATACACCGGAGTAAATTTGACAGATGGGTTAATAGCAAAGTAATGACGCCCCCTGGTGTCACTCTCCCAATTTTTTTGCCAGACAGCTGTCACATATGCCTTAATTTTCCCCTTCCACTCATAAATTCCAGGGACTATTTCAATTTGAATTTCCCGTTTGAGAGCCCACTTCGCCGCCATATCGGCCATTTCATTTCCAAAGATCCCCACATGGGCTGGAACCCATACAAAACCTACCTCACCGCCTGCCCTATCAATTCTATGAACGATTGACAGCAATGCTGAGATGAGGTCAGGTCGTGAACCTTGTCCTCTCCCCCCCAAAGCTTCCAGAGCAGATGCTGAATCAGTGCACACCACTACCCTTTCCTGTTTTGTACTCTCTGCCCACTGTAAAGCACATATTATTGCTGCAATTTCAGCTGCATATACAGACACATTAGAAATACTTTTAAACTGAAGAACATCATAATCAGGGACGTAAATTGCAAAACCAGTTTTTCCCGACTTGGGGTCCTTTGACCCATCAGTGTAAATTTGGAGAAACCCCTCCCATCTACTCGCCATCAATTTATCCACAAGCCCCACATAATTACTTCCTTCTTTAGCCAGTGCCATCACCGACATATCAATATCCGGGGTAGGTAAAGTCCATGGTGGACTACCAGTCCAAATCACACTCGGAGCCACACCCACCTCTCCTAGTTTCAGCCTTTGCAGCTCTTTACCCATTTTGTATACATAAGGCACAGTCTTGTTAGCCCCCCACTCCCACACCTCCTCAAGGACCTGCCTCGCAGGATGACACCCCGGATATGCTAATAATTTGATCACATATTGCATAGCTAATTTTGCTCTCCTAATTGACAGAGGAGTCTCACCCAACTCTACCAGCATTGCCGGGATTGGGCTTGTTCTGAGAGCACCACAACAGACCCTTAAAGCTTTTGCTTGAACTGTATCCAGTTTCTTGAGATGGGAGGCTGCAGCCGCTCCAAAACACATACATCCATAGTCTAATCTAGAGCGAACCATTGCTCTATAAATCATTAGCTGAGTTTCCCTAGAGGCCCCCAGGGTGGTTAGCCACAGTGCCATGGGCTTTACACTTATTGATGACACTACTCACAGTAGACACAGGAACATTCAGGTCTTTGGAGATGGACTTGTAGCCTTGAGATTGCCCATGCTTTCTCACAATTTTGCTTCTAAAGTCCTCAGACAGCTCTTTGGTCTTTCTTTTCTCTATGCTCAATGTGGTACACACAAGGACACAGGACAGAGGTTTAGTCAACTTTAATCCATTTTAACTGGCTGAACGTATGATTTAGTTATTGCCACCACCTGTTATGTGCCACAGGTAAGTAATTGGTGCTGTTAATTACACAAATTAGAGAAGCATCAAATGATTTTTCAAAGGGTGCCAATGCTTTTGTCCGGCCCATTTTTGGAGTTTTGTGTAAAATGATTATGATTAAAAAAAAATTTTTCCCAATGCGCTTTTGTGTTTTTTCACTGCAAGGAAAATCAATGAAGATATTACTACCGAAGCATTTGTAATTGCAATCATTTTCTGGGCCAAATTGAGCATTATCTGACAGAATTGCAGGGGTGCCAATACTTTTGGCCAGCAGTGTATTAAGCATGCATTAATCATTGTCACCATCCACCATCACAGATCAAGATATAATCAAGTCGATACAAAGTGTCCCATCTGACTTCAGGCAAAGTTCAGACTGAGGAGGTGAATTCAAGTGGATTTTTTCCAACGAGCTCTTGAAGGATGAATAGGTTGTTTCTGAAAACCTTCAGGGTTGCTGTTGAAAAAGGTATATTTGATGTGGACAAAATCTTTTCATCTACTTTTTTTTTATTCAGAAAAAAGAGTTGGGTAAGAGTAGCAGATGCAGTGGCCTCGATGCAAGCATATTTCAAACACCCGCATTTTCTTTTGATAAACATGGCTTGTGTTTACATACACTGTGCTAAAACACACATTTTTATGTTTTGTCTCACCTTCTGAAATCAAATCAGACTAAACCTCTCCTGTTTCAGGTGAGTTAGCTAAATGCCACAATAATGAGAGAGAACTATTTAGGCCACGTTTACACGACAACGATCTTACGCAATAACGCAAGAGTGGCATTTTGCTGTTTTTTTTATATATATAATTCTGCGTTTACACGACTGTCATGTGTGGGGAAAACTGCATGCACACGGAAGCGCAAAAGTGCATGAAGCCTTTAATTTGCCGACGTAGTATGCATTCCCAATGTGTAGGTGGCAGCACCACCAAAACTTGATTCTTGTGTGTAACCCTTCTGCTTTTTGCTCTATCGTCCTGGTCAAATAACAACATCGCGAGGCTCATCAGGCAGAGTAATTTTGTGTGGACTGATAGGAGGTAGAGCTGTTTCTTTACCTAACTATAAGGTTGCTACTTTAAGACATTGCACTGATGTCATCAGTATCTTCACACCCTTCACTGACAAATATATTCGAGCATTATCGCCACCTACTGTTCTGGAATACGGAAGTCAATTGTCACTCTTAACTCACTTTTGCATTGTCAACTGTTTAGGCAGCGATGACAGGGTGGAGTGTTTTTAAGATTTCCACTCTTGAAGGCGCTTTCAAACTTTTGTTTTTCAGCCCGCCAAAGCGCTGGTCCCATGTAAACAATAGGGCTCTCTAGGAAAGATTTTGTGTTTTCACCTCCTTTGCCATTGTCGTGTAATTGGCCCTTTAGAGAATTTTATATTACATTCTTCATGGTCAAAAGTTTACACACATAAAAAGTACAGGTATGTCTTTCAAGAACATGCATGGGGAAGTCCTGATGATGAGGTCATGACTTAGAAGCTCCTGATAGGTTAACTGACAACATATGAGTTAAATGGTGGCACACCTGGGGATGTATTTAAAGTCACACGTCAAACGCTCTGCATTCTTGTTTGAAATTATGGAAAAATAAAAAGAAACTGACCTACTCAGTGAATGCCTCAGGCAACAGAAGCCCAGTAAGGAGGAGGACCCTGAGGAGCTATCATGGAAGGACAAGCTCCTGCATGGTATGTACCACTGACAAATTGAGGGGGTAGCTGACATGGGAAAAACATACCAGTGGCTGGAAAACCTCTGAACAGAAAGACAGCACGGAGGCACTGATCATGGCAGCACAAGAACAGGCCCTAAATACAGGATCAATAGAGGCCGGGGTGTATCACACCAGACAGAACCCTAGGTACAGGCTATGCAACGAGGCCCCTGAGACAGTCCAGCACATCACAGCAGGGTGTAAGATGCTGGCAGGCAAGGCATACATGGAACGACATAACCAGGTAGCAGGCATAGTTAACAGGGTCATCTGTGCTGATTACGGACTGGAGACCCCAGAGTCAAGGTGGGCAACACCTCCAAAAGTGGAAGAGAACAACCGAGCCAAGATCCTGTGGGATTTTCAGATCCAGAAAGACAAACTGATGGCCAACCAGCCTGACATAGTGGTGGTGGATAAACACAAAAACCTTCCCATTCATTTTAATGGGATGCAACGTTCAAATTTCCCATTCACTTCCAATGGAATTTAAATTGCATTGATGCCATTGACAGCCATGTATGTCAAATCTATTGATTTCAATGTACTTGGACTCCATTGACGGATATGTAAGTCGATGCCATTGACGGCCATGGACTTCCAAATTTCCCATTCATTTCCAATGTCATTTAGATTGCATTGAAGCCAATTTAGACAGATGCCCTTGACGGCCACGTATGTCAATTCTATTGATGCCAACATACTTGGATTTCATTGACGCATATGGATGTGAATGCCATTGACGGTAATGGACGTCCAAATTTCCCTTTGATTTTCAATGGCATTTACTTTGTTTCATGCAACTGACGGCCATTTTTGTTGATTCAATTGATGCCAATGTTCTATTGACGCAAATGTAAGTTGATGCCTTTGATGGTCATAGACGTTCAAATTTCCCATTCATTTTCAATGGCATTTTCTTTGTTTAATGCCATTGACGGCCATGTTGGTTGATTCTATTGATGCCAATGTACTTGGATTCCATTGACGCAAATGTAAGTGGATGCCATTGAAGGCCATGTACTGTACGTCCAAATTTCCCATTCATTTTCAATGGCAAAAAAACAAATGTCCCCAAATCAACAGGAAATGACCAGATATCGATAGGACGTGTGCCCCAAATATCTCAAAATGACCTGATATGACCAGGACACGCCCCCCAAATGACCTGATATGACCACGACACGCCCCCAAATGACCTGATATGACCAGGACACGCCCCCCGAATGTCCCCAAATGACCTGATGTGACCAGGACACACCCCCAAATGTCCCAAAATGACCTGATATGATCTGGACATGTCCCCGAAATGTCCCTAAATCAACAGGAAGTGACCTGCCATGACCAGGACGTGTCCCCCAAATGTCCCCAAATCAACAGGAAGTGACCTGATATTGCATTGTGTTGCCTACTAGAATAAACAGCCTCCTTGCCAAACTGTCAAGTCTGTTGCGAATCTGCATTCTGGGTCCAGTTCCTGCCAATCTGGGTAAAACATACAAAAACTCAACATTAGTTCACTGAGCCCTGTAAGACTTTGGATTTACTTCACACATTAAACAAATTGAAAGCAGAAACATTAAAGAGCATACGACACCAGAAAAAAAGTCTTAAATGGCATTATTATGTGAATTAGAATCATATTTTGAGACGATTCGACCATATACAACAATTTAGCAAAGCGCAGATGACGAGAAATTAGTCTTTTAATCTGCCGGTTAGCCACGCCTACAATTATAGGGCTTTAGCGTCCCCAACAGGTGGATGACGTCAGCGGTAGACTAGGCTCATCGGTTTTACTATTCAGCCCATTGAGGGAGAATTGTTCAGAACGAGGAAAACGAGACGAAGAGAGCTGCAAAATGTCATTGTTTCTGTCTCTTTACTTCAATATTTTTACAGGATATTCTTTTTATCCAAGTATTTTTCCCCAATAGCTATATAAATGGCTTGAGAAGGACCAGTCAGCCCGTCGAGGGGGAACTATTCACAATGAGGAAAACGTGACGAAGAGAGCGGCAAAATGTCATTGTTTCTGTCTCTTTACTTCAATATTTTTACAGGATATTCTTTTTACCCAAGTACTTTCCCCAATTGCTAAATAAATGGCATGGTCATGACAAATAACTTGTGCTAAATGGAATATAAAATAATAAAAATCCATTTATTCAAGACGACATGGCAAAATTACTCCATAATGGTCAAAACAGTCGACTTTACCTTTACTGTCACACCTGCCGAACGATATTTTATGACACCTAAATCGGACATATGTCATTTCCCTTCCCCGGCTTCGGAGAATGTAAACAGACCAGAAGGAGTGACAGCTAGCCGACATGCTAACCCGAACCGAGGGATGTTTCTAAGTCTTCGAAGTGGAAAATCACACATAACTAGCCTGGATTATTTGACATGACGACCCGGTTGTCGAGTTTCTTTGCGGATCGGCAAACCGCCCGGCGGAGAGCAATTTACAGTTCGTTCCCTGGAGGAGGGTGGCTGGAATTGTTGTGTAGCTAACGTGCTAACAGCTAACTGCTAATGAGCGTGAGGATAGCTTTTTACATGCCTATCAATGATCAAACATAAGTAGTCCTTTATTTAAAGGAATTTTATAGTGTTTACTTTGTAATCACTGTATTCGTATTTGACATAATACAAAACAAGATGTTTACTCACTTCCTTGTAAGTCCAATGGTCCCACAGTAAATATCCACGGTGAATGGGAACCTTTTGAAACTCCAAAAAGGTGCATACGCCTCTCCCGCATACAGAATGATTTTTCTGCAGCCGTTTGGCTGGCGTGATGCAAAAAATAAAAGTATTAATCCGCAAAATCAGCTGAATCCTTCGTCCTCATACACAACAGTACACTGTAGCGTGAAGAGGACGTCTTCTACCGTACACGTCACAGCGCCCTCCTCCTCAATGCGAGACCGAAGCCGGAAGTCACTCATTTTCCTGGCGCGGGATTCAAAAAACTAAATAAATATAGCGATCGCTTCCACACACATCCAAGCGGTCCATATCATTCAGGAGCATAAAATACCGCGTGTATTATGAAATAAACATGCTTTTTCGTGTCACAAGCACTTTAAGTAACTAAATCAGTTCAATAATTTAGAGAGGCCATGAACAACCTCAACACTTAATGATGACAAATTGCTACAAAGCAGGTGGCAGCATGTGCTTTGGTTTACATTTTTATTTCAAATTTGAAAGCAATTACATAACTGATCTGGTGAAGTAAACCTCTCCCTGGATACCAAATTTTATTTCAGGCTTGTTCCTTGCTTTATTGAATTCCTGTCATGAGCATATTGAATAGAATAATTACCACCCCTAAGGAGTTGTCATTGATGTTTGCAAAATTATTCAAACTCAGATTCAATACTTCACATACTTGGCTGAGCGCTGTATTCACTGGCAAAAGTAGATTTACTTATTTGTAAGGACAGTTTTTCATTTTCAAAATTTCAAAAATACCAAGTTTTGTTAAGGACAAAATAAAAAAAAGGGTGCTGTGGCCTTGAATGCTGCTATTATAAGCCATTCTTGTAACTTCTCCCAGAGAAGTCGTGTGTGTGTGTGTTACTTGAACATACTTTAAGTTCTGTAGATAAACTTTGCATCTGACGTTGGTCTTTATTAGTATTGCACCGATACCATTTTTTGGCCCCGATACCGATACCTGGCTGTGCAGTATCGGCCGATACCGATACCATACCGATACCACCCCGATTTTATATATATATATATATATATATTTTTTTTTTCTTTATTATTATTTTTTTTCCCAAAGAGCTACATAATTGGATGTGAAATCATTGCTATCAAGGCTTTGTCAGGCTGTTGCTTACCTTTGCAAAATAGGAAAAAGTACACTAAACCCTAGTAGACAATAGTTGAATAAACCTTCCGCTCTCAAAGGCCAAAATAGTGCTAAATTTGTGAAATTAAGAAAACATGTATAATACTAGCCCAACAGTAAGAAAGTAAAAATAAATTCATAATAATAAACTCTGAATGAACTGAATAAACTTTTTTAAACCTCTCAAAGTCCAAACAGTGCAACTTTCATGAAATTATTGTCACATTCTGCTGCTGGTTAGATTGTGTTTTGTTGCTGGGCGTGGGGGCGTGGCACTTGAATCCAATGCAGGCTCATCAACGCAGCATTTAAGCACGGGTGATCTCAGAGAAGGCTGCCGAGATATTTGCCTTGCTGATCGCTATTTGACATCTGGCACAATAATCTCGCTACATTTGCTTGTTATGCCCCTGCATTGGGTTTTTCTGTTAGTGTGCTGCTCTCGTTTGTAACCGCTGCCTATCGTCTTAGTTTGTCCGTCGACCTGCTGTCACGGACTCCTTTTGTTATTTCTACTGTCCCGCAATCGCGTGTTATTTTTTGTTTGCAATCATTAAACCCTTTTATGTATCCCCCGCTTGTTGTCTGCTTCGAGGTTCAACCTTGTTTCCGCATTTGCGGACGCTAACAATTATAAGTAATAATAATTGACCACAGCATCCCGTCTCTCCTTTTTTTCGGGAGGTGGGAGTCCCTTATTTCTATTTCTGAAAGGTGGCAACAATACTTTGGAAACACTTCCCAAATTACTGCGGCATTTCTTTCAGTAAAAGACAATAAAAGTAAAGTAGATGAAGTGAATTGACCAGAAATTGTTGCTCCGGTCCAGCGGCCTTCTTCCTCTGGATAGCAGTCCTGCTCTTGCAGGCTCAAACTCTTTGTGTTCGTTCACGTTTCGTCTTCAAATGTTTTATCAAGTTCGAGGTATTGAAACTGGCCGATTTAACTCCACATCTCCAAACTTTCAGGCCGCAAATCTTGCATGCAGCCATTGATTTTAATCGACGGGATTTCTATTTGGAAATATTTCCCGACCGCCGCGGCGCCGCCATATTTCCTGGTTTGTTTTTCGTCCATATGAAAAAGCCCCCTTTTGATTGGTCAGGAGTGGCTATTGGCCCGCTCTCATTGGTCTGGAGCAGGCCAATAGCGATAGCTGCTTGGTGTTCACGTGTCATCACACAACACAGAGACAGAGTGTAGTGAGCGCCAGGAGGAGAAAAAGGCTGTGGTCAAATGTTATAATAATGGACCGGTAAATGGTATCGGCGCCGTCTTTGTTGGTACTCGCCGATACCGATACCACCATTTCGGGCCGGATCGGCGCCCCCTGCCGATACTAGTATCGGTATTGGTGCATCGTTAGTCTTTATGTTGATGTTTCCGTTTCTCTGATTCAAACCAAGATGAGCCTTCAAAAAGAGAATGGAAGAAAATGTAGGTGGCACAAGTTATTGAGAAATCATATGCAGTAGTTCACCATTTTAATGTTTCAGGGCTCATGCAGGAAAGTAACTTTTCAATCAAAAAACTTTCAGTTACATCTGTGCGGTTCTCACATCTTGTGAATTCATACCTGTTGTGCAAAACTGTATGATAGAGCTGACACCAGTAAGGTTTTGCCTCTAAAAAGTGACCATATGCTCATGAATGCTTGCCTAAAGTGTCAAAGGACGAGGAAAACTGCACTCAAAACTCATGCTGCAAGCCTGATGCTAAACCAGAACATTTGCTGTACAAGCACATTTTCATGCAAATGAAAGCGCTCGTTTCATTCGTAGTAATGGGCTGTCAACATGCCAGCAAGCTGCTGTATTAAATTCCCACATTACTCAGCCGGCAAACTATTGGAAGGGATCGTTTGAACTTGCTCATCTTGACATAAGCCTAAAATGATTCATACTCTGGTCAAATTTTAATTGAACTGAATTTGTAGTCATACAAATTGGGCATCGTTTCAGCTGTGAATGACAGAAGGTAGTGGCAAAAGTGCAAACAGTGTAATTTGTCTTTATTTCTTTTACAGCATGGCAATTGAAAAATATTTTTTTGGATCATTCTTATGGATTTGGTAATGTATAGCATCAATCAGAGCCGTTCCTGACCAATTTGGTGCCCTAGGCAACATATTTGTTGGCACCCCCCCCCTATTTTCACCACATATGTTTAAACGCTCACACTGAAAAAGCACGTTATCTCTTTGTAATTTATTATATAAAAAAAGACAATGAACAAGTGCAGAAATTTAAAGAAAAATGCTCTAATAACTATTCAACGCACCAATAAAAACACTACAAAAACAAATGCATTAAATAAATTACAATTGTTATTACAATATGATTAGCACCGACCAACACAAACCTGTATAAAGACACACAGAACACTTTAAAATGCAACTTTTTTTCACCTTGACCTATAACCTTACTCACCTTGTCTTCACTGATGCAAAACCATCCATTGCACTTTCATATCATAGTTGTTTTGGAAGGTGTACTTCTTTCCTGAACTTGGTGGGCTTGGACTTGGTGCTGATGTGGATAAGTTCACTGTAAAAGATGGCCAAGGATGTACAGAGGTAGAAGGAAAATATTTCAGAAGAGCATCTACAAAGAGAAGAAAGTGGAATGTTACATTATATTAGTCAAAGAGCTGCTGATTGTGAAACCAGCATGACATAACCATAACAGCGCCTAAATTCTTGCAGCCTACTGTACCTGTCTATTGGATCCTGTCACTATCGTTGATGGGCGTAGTTGAAAGAAAATAAATTCTTGAAGCACTGCAACTACACAAGACTATCCAATAATAATGAATTAAACAATATATGATAGCAAAAAAATAAATAAACAATATTTTTTTACATGAATGTGATCGGCATTTTAATGGATTAATGACACATTTAAAAACAAATGTTTGCATTTAAATCCATGGCACTTTTAGTCCCCCATATGACAGAACTTTGAAATTATTAATTGCATATTTAATGGTGTATTTACTTTTAGGCAAGGCAAATTTATTTGAAGAGCACAATTTAACACAAGGTAAAAGTGGTTCACATCACATGAAAGTAAGCAAGACAATACAGATTTGGACTTTGTCCAAATTTCTCAAAAATTGGAGGGGGAGTAAATTTAACTGAAACTAATCAACAGCTGGCTGAATACTGAAAATATTTCTAAACCAACAGCCTGGCTAATGATACAGTATAATTTTACTTTAGCACTAAGTCATATAAACTCTATGTAAATAACCGCTAGCTTGCAGTTGCACTAAGTCTACGTGCTTATGCTGTTGAAAAAAATCATCACAACAAACCTCTGGTTTTCTTCACGTTCATGGTCTCTTCTTTCTTTTTCTTCCGACCCGGAGGGCTTTTATCTTTTCATGAAGTTGACTTCTTACTGTAACGTCGCTCAATTGCACCTTCAGGTAGCTCGCTCGTTTGCTGGGTGGTGAGTGAGACTAGGGACTGTGGTGAAATTATCGCATCACAGGAATAAGTGAAACGGGCGGAAGGCACACTAGAAAAATGATTTCATAATTATTTAAAGACTTATTATGAACGGTTTTGTTGTTCTTTTGTTTTATTGTTTGTTTTTTTTTTAATTTTTTGAATACTGCTATCATCAAATATTATTTGAATATTTTTCTTGACACCCTCAGGATGCTGCTGCACCCTTAGCCAGTTGCCTAAATCGCCTTATGGGCGGCACGGGTCTGGCATCAATGTGCTTTTCCACTTTGAGCTGTGTCTAGAACAATTAAGGAAAGGCACTTGATCTCAATTTGCTGTTCTCAAATATTATCTAGCTATTAAGGTATTATTCGGGCTACAAGTCGTACCAGCCAAAGAATGCGCAATGAACAAGAAAAAAAAAAAAAACATTCGTGAGTTGCACTACATAAGTCGCATTTTTGGGGGATTTTTAAATTGACCAGAAACCAGGACCAAACATTACTCTTTAAAGTGATAATTGTAAAATGGAGAACAGCAGGCTACATAGGCATCTCTTAACATAACATTTTAAGAAAATTTCCGATAACTATAGCCTAAACAACACAACATAACAATCTCGCAGCTGTCAGAATGAAAGAAAAAAGCATATTTAAATTGCACTTGAGTATTGATTTACTGATTTTGAGCTGTAATAAAGAAATACAACAGGAGTGGAAAGAAAAAGATAATAACAGCAATCATGATTACAACAAATAATAACAAATACCTACATATGTATCTCAAAAAGGAGTGGGAAGAGGCCGAGCTTTATTGGGTCCCACCCCCAATTCCCTCCTTAAAAGTTCCATGAGAATACAGTCACTTCCCAATATCGTCATCATCATCGCGTCGTCACTATCACTACTGCCATCACTACCACCCGCATCAGTATAAAGGCACTTTCACACTAGACCAAGAGGACCAGGGTCCGGTTGGAGGGTTACCTCGCAGCTACACTTGCAAATGAGTGGTTGAAAAGGTTCAGCATTCACACTGCACTAACCAAACTTTCCAAGTAGCATCGCTTGGACGAAAGGCGCACTCGATGATTGGACAGATCTCGAAGAGGAAATACCTCCCTTCTGGGAATAGAAGAAATGTGGAGTGTCACAGCGTGGTGCTGTGATACTGCACGTAATGTAGCATAGCATAGCAAGTCGCTGCTCGGCCAGCAGTGGGGTCGCTCCCTCCCAACTCAATGCCGAGCGACCTGGAATATATAAAAAACGTATAGGGGAAAATTAAACCACAAAAAGTGGACCATGTGATAGCCCAAGACACACAGGCGCTATCGCGCTCACTTACGTGACTTTTTGGACTGTCAAATTGACGCCACTTCCAAAAAAGCAAGACTCACGAAACAGCTGCCCCAAGAGGCTCCGCCTATCTATATTTCTGTCAAACTCACACGATTTTTGAGCGGACCAGAGTTCGTTTGATTGGCCCGAACGAGAGTTCGGATGCGCGTTCACATTTACAAAATGAAGCGGACTATCTGAGAAAAAGAACTCTGGTCCATTTATAATGGACCAAACAGTGCTTGTGTGAAAAGTTGCAGGCCCAGTGAAACTATGATAAAAGTGTCCGAAAATACAGTATATACCGTAGCTTAACTTTAAAAAGTTTACAATGAGAGGCAGGGTATGAATTTAGAAAACATAAATTAAATGTGACATTTTGTAACATTAAATCCTCATGAGGGTCGCAAGGGGTATAGTTTTAAACCTGGGTTTTTACTTAGAGTATACAGAACTGGCCAAAAGTATTGCAATTCTGTCAGATAATGCTTAATTTCTCCCAGAAAATGATTGCAATTACGAATGGTAGAAATATTTTCATTTATTTTGCTTGCAATGAAAAACCACAAAAGAGAATGGAAAAAAATTAAATTATTATCATTTTACACAAAACTCAAAAAAATGGGCCAGACAAAAGTATTGGCACCCTTTGAAAAATCACGTGATGCTTCTCTAATACCCCTTTTCCACTGGCCCAAAAACCTGTGTCAACCCACTAACAATCGTCTTTTGGTGGCAGTGGGAAAGGTGCGGCGACCCGCCTCGACCCGCGTCAATCAACCTGCCAAGCAACACACGTTAAAATCACCTCGGCTCCGATCGTCGTGCAGTGTGAAAGCAAAACCCCGGGTCAACAGTCAACACCCTAATCTACGTGGTGACGTAGGCTCTTACGTGATGCGTCATAACAACGTACCAGTCGCCTCCCATTTAACACGTCCCACACGACTCAAACCAAAATTCACGTCGCCTCAGCACAAGCAGAGCGTTGATCCTTTGCTGCATTTCGACCATTTTGAGGGAAGTAAAAAGCATGAAAACAGAGAACACAAACGGAAAGGAGGCTTAATTTTGCTCTGCATTGTTTACTTCCTTGAACTGAATGAATTCGGTCGCATTTGTCGACGCGCATTTTAGCGTGGTGACGTCACGTAACCTTACTTCACGGCTGAAGAGGGGTGGGGGTTAGACGGGTGGAAAGAAAAAAAAGACACGGCTTTTTTTTTTTGTCAATGAGAAAGGTGCCAAATGCCAATTGCTAGTGGGTTGCATCGGCTTGGAAAAACGCGCGTTGACCCACTAGTTTCAGTGGTAAGGGGGCATAATTTGTGCAATTAAAAGCACCAATTACTTACCTGTGGCACATAACAGGTAGTGGCAATAACTAAGTCACACTTGCAGCAAGTTAAAATGGATTAAAGTTGACTCAAAATCTGTCCTGTGTCCTTGTGTGTGCCATATTGAGCATGGAGAAAAGAAAGAAGACCAAAGACCAAAGAACTATCTGAGGACTTGAGAAGCAAACTTGTGAGGAAGTGTTATGAACGTGGGCTGAAAACCCCCAAAACAGGCACGAGAGATAACGAGGATCTGAGTTCAAGCAGTTTATTGTTCACAGGGCTGTGGAGTCTTTGGTGTGAAGATTCCGGGCGAAGGTACCATTAACGAGAGGCGTGGACGAGCTCCTGGAACAAAGCAAATGAGTCAATGATCAGTTGCGTCCACACAGAAATATTCAAAACGCGAGAAGGCACTGACAGTGAACTGAAAGAGACGATCCAGCTACGTGGTGGAGCTGTGGCTGGCTTATGTAGGCTGTTGATGATGTTTGCAGACAGCGCCCGTCGCTCCACGCGTCAGGTGCTGGTCCTGTAATTGGATGACAGACACTTGCCCAGCCCGGGGCCTGACAGGAAGCATGGGCAATCTCAAGGCTACAAGTCCATCTTCAAAGACCTGAATGCTCCTGTGTCCACTGTGCGCTGTGTCATCAATAAGTGGAAAGCACTAAGCACTGTGGCTAACCTCCCAAGATGTGGACGGAAAAGAAAAATTGACGAGAGATTTCAATGAAAGATTGTGCGGATTGTGGATAAAGAACCTCGACTAACATCCAAACAAGTACAACGGTGTCAACCCGTACTATCCGTCGGCGTCTGAATGAAAAGGGAAACCAAGGTAGGATAACCAGGAAGACCCCACTTCTGACCCAGAGACATAAAAAAAAAAGGCTTCAGTTTGCTGATCCTTACCAGAGAAAACTAAAAACGTTTTGGAAGAATGTTAGAGCTTTTTGGGAAAAGGCATCAACATAGAGTTTACAGGCCAAAAAACGAGGCTTTCAAAGAAAAGAACACGGTCCCCACAGTCAAACATGGCGGAGGTTCCCTGATGTTTTGGGGTTGCTTTGCTTCCTCTGGCACTGGACTGCTTCACCATGTGCATGGCATTATGAAGTCTTGTTAGGTCTAAACTTAATACTTGAACTAAGAAAACAACAAAAGACCTAGGAAGGGACGGAGGAAGAATCAGACTTGAGACGAGGATAAAGCTTTTACGCTAACGGCCGTCAGGAGAAAAGGTTGATGCGGGCCGTGTGGCTTACAACAAGCTTATCTAACCTAACCCCTGAGGAGCGCAGCCTTTTATTGAGAACAGAAACATTATGGTGACGTCTACTGAAAACAAACATTAAGGTGACGTCTACTGAAAAAGGAAACATTATGGTGACGTCTACTGAAAAAGGAAACATTATGACTCTTTTCATTGTGTAAGCACTAAAGCACAAGCGAATAGACTGTTACATGAGAAAACAATCATAACACCTAGTTTTAAACACACATAATTGGTTTAAATACTGTTAATGTGCAAAAGCATTAAAGCACATGTCACAAGTCTGAAGACTACCAACAAATTTTGCAGCATAATGTAGGGCCCAGTGTGAGAGATCTGGGTCTCCCTCCCTCAGAGGGAGAGTCTCAGGGTTTTCAGGCAGGACAATGACCCAAACACATTTCAAAAAGCACTACAAAATGGTTTGAGAGAAAGCACTGGAGACTTCTTAAGTGGCCAGCGATGAGTCCAGACCTGAATCCCATAGAACACCTGTGGAGAGATCTGAAAATGGCAGTTTGGAGAAGGTACCCTTCAAATCTCAGACACCTGGAGCAGTTGGCCAAAGAAGAATGGTCTAAAATTCCAGCAGAGCATTGTAAGAAAATCATTGATGGATACTGTAAGCGGTTGTTCGAAGTTATTTTGTCTAAAGCCTGTGCTACTAAGTATTAGGCTGAGGGGGCCAGTACTCTTGTCCGGACCATTTTTGGAGTTTTGTGTAAAATGATAATGACTTTTTTTTTCATTCTCTTTTGTGTTTTTTCATTGCAATGAAAATAAACGAAACTTTTACTCCCAAAGCATTTGTAATTGCAATCATTTTCTTGGAGAAATTGAGCATTACCTGACAAAGCATTACCTGCAGGGGTGTCAATACTTTTGGCCAGCATTGTATGAGTTGTTTTAGGCACATACAGTATGTAATTGTACACATATTGTGACGTTAGGTGGTGAGTTAGCCTGTAGAGAGCTGTGCAGACCTTAAAATGTTGTCTGTAGGTTACAAGTTGCCTGTAGATGATAAGTTAGCCAAAAGAAGGCAGCTTTCAGCCTGTAATAGTACACGTGCTTCTTTATTTTACAAAGTTGAACACTTTCAAATTGGCAGCTTGTTCATGCCAGTCTGGACAGTTTGCTGGCCCAGCTGGACATTTCCCACTTCATTTGGAGTCCAGCTTTATGTCACAGTCACTTTGTTGACTCCCTAGACTTCGGTGTGTTTATCTGTGCCTTTGCAGAGCAACTAAGTACAACACCTGGAAGCACATGTCTTTCTGTGATAGAGCGTGGGGCAAAGACACCTTGATTTTTGTTTGTTTTTCTTAATGTCCTCAGTAGGCTAGTGGCATTTAATCACTGAACCTAAATCTGTTTGTTCTCCTCCAGTCATATACTCTTTTTTTTTGATCCAATGATATCTTTATTTTAGGGCTGTCAAATGATCAAAATTTTTAACAGAGTTAATCACAGCTTAAAAATTAATTAATCGTAATTAATCGCAATTCAAACCATCTATAAAATATGCCATATTTTTCTGTAAATTATTGTTGGAATGGAAAGATAAGACACAAGACGGCTATATACATTCAACATACTGTACATAAGTACTGTATTTGTTTATTATAACAATAAATCAACAAGATGGCATTAACATTATTAACATTCTGTTAAAGCGATCCACGGATAGAAAGACTAGTAGTTCTTATAAGATAAATATTAGTACAAGTTATACAAATTTTATATTAAAACCCCTCTTAATGTTTTCGTTTTAATAAAATTTGTAAAATTTTCAAACAAAAAATAAACTAGTAGCTCGCCATTGTTGATGTCAATAATTAGACAATGCTCATGGATGGTGCTGAAACCCATAAAATCAGTCGCACCCAAGCGCCAGCAGAGGGCGAAAAAACACCAAAAAAACACAAGAAACAAATGGACATGATGACACTGTCATTTTAATCTGTTTGAGCGGGGGGCATGTGCGTTAATTGCGTCAAATATTTTGATGTGATTAATTTAAAAAATTAATTACCACCCGTTAACATGATAATTTTGACAGCCCTACTTTATTTCAAATATTTTCAACAATATGTCAATACATAAGTAACAATAATTGAATAAAGAAAGAAAACAAACAAATGAACATTCGAAAGGTACCGAGAAGTCACTTGTTTAAAACCCATAAATGATTTTTTTTTTTTTTTAATTTATTACCAAATGTACAGTCCCACTTCAAAATCTATTTCTCCTTTATTATACTTACACAAGACAAAGAAACAAAAAAACACTGGTCAAACTAATCAAAACAAGAAAAGAACAAAACCAAATATAAATAACCAAAATAAGACTTAACACAAAATAAATAACAGTTGTCCCAGCACACATGTCCAAAAATCACATTTTTATAGCTTTTTTTTTTTAAACTCTCATATTTGTACATTGTTTCAAATCCATACTAAATCCCTTCAGTAGCCCCACCCCACATACTAATAGACAAAATTGTTTTCTTGTCATTCAAAACTTTTTTGAAGACACAATGTCTCTTTATGTTTTTTAAACAACTGCTAAGTATTCCATGCATTCCGTGGTAGTAAATTACAGTATTTCTTGTGTTGAACATTTGTTCTGTTTGGCGTGAAAGAATGTCACTTGAGTAATTGTGACTTTAGCAGTAATGTTTGTGTCTGATCATCATAACCAGCTTTCTAAATGAGTCTTTTCTGTTGAGTATTTACTGAATATAGCGATTTTTTGTAGTTGTTGCCCCAAACATCAGCACAGTACTGCGAAAAATACCATTTTTGCTTTATTTAATAATGCTGTTTCTTGAGATTATGCTCTATATATGTATATACAGTATATATGATTTCCAGCTAATTTATCATCGATAATTACCTCCAAAAATGTTATTTCATGAACTATCTCAAATTTTATACTCTGTACTTTTATCTTCACCTGTGTTCATTCTAGTTTCCAAGTAAAATGTCTTCCTTAAATTTATTTATTTATATTAATTATTCCATATTTTCAATTTGTTCATTTCTGTTGTTATATCCTCCTGAAATTGTACTGCTTGCCTCCAAGTAAAAAAATATTAATGTCATTAGTAAATAATGTAAAACACAGTAGCTTGGAACCCATAACTACACATATCATTCATTTATTTATTTTATGAGAGCCTACTACTGGGGGAACTAAGGGACACCACTAACAATATCAAGACATGATGAGGAAAATCACCCAATTTACTACATTGTTTTCAATCTTTGATTCCTGCAGTTCAGTTACAATGTATTGGTTGGCATAAAATAACGTTTCATGGCTGAGAATTGTCTTTTCAGCTGAATGATTTCCGAGTTGGACTCCACTGCACCTGCATCAATCCACTACATTTTACATCATCAGAATGCATGGAGCAGAGAACCACATCTATGTTGCCCTTTTATGTACGGTACAGAACAAGGTCATCCGCTCACTTCTTTGAGTTGTTGCATGCATATATTAACGTGTCATAGGAGATGCATACAAAAGTAAGGCTACGAACAACCGCCCCCACAAAAAAAAAGACCCAATGTTACGGTATGTTTGCTCTTAGACAGATGGAGTTAGACCACCCCCTAAAGGTTGCAAAATTGCATTACAAAACTAATTTCCTGACTACTGTATAAGTAATACAACATACAACATCAACATACTCAAGCGTTCTATTTTGCACAACTGTATATCAAGTCGTCTTCTCATCCAACTCAGCATTTCAGATTTTATTATTTGTTGGATAGAAGAATTTTAAGTGAATGATATTTTATCATTCTAAACACATACAGTAGGCCTATATACTGCATAAAACAACCTGATAAGCAAAGTAGTTTTTTTTCCTGACTAAATTATTCTTAGTTCTGCAGGATAATTGGTAAACACATTAGGAATTGAATCCCAAGGGTATGAAACAAATATTATGCATGAAATGAATTTAAGAAAATAGGCTAAAGTAAATCCGACATGGTTTCTGGTGCAAAGTATTTGGTTATTTTTATGCAAAGATCCACAGAGAGGCCAGGGTCTTATAAACCCTAGATGAAGTGGAGTCAATTGAAGCTGATTGTTCAACATTTAATAATAGTGCTGTGTGCCTACCTGCATGCCAACCAAACATTTACTTCTTTGGGAATGCTGATGAACCTTGTAAAAAATCAATAAATTGGAATGTGAAGGATTTAACTTAAGGACATGCATTTTTATTCCAAACAGTAAAATGTACACTGGATTCTACATGTACAAGCTTTTTTCTTTAATAGCAGAGAATAAAAATTCTTTTTCAATCTACTAAAATTGATTTCTTCAATGTTGTTACCTTAAAAAGATTGGCAAAACTGTAAAACCATATACACATTACTGTACTTAATTGGCTAGCCAGCATTAAAACTTGACTATATCCAATTATGCAGACAAGCTAAGGACTTTAAGAGCAGCATGACCTTCCATAACACCTTAGCGGTTTAATAGGGTGCTCACATATTGATGCTGCAATTCATGCATAAAGAGCACCCAACCAAGTATTGACTGCATATGAACGAAGGGAACATGCTTTTCTGCAGGCAAAATTGGAAAAATTAAAGTGTCGAGTGAATTTATTTAATACATGGGTTTCACTCGTGATTACTGACAAATATTTGTGTAACAATTGAGATGCACTGTATTTCTTCAATGTGACATTGTTGAGATTTTTTTCAAAATATTTTATATAAATAAACATTTGAGAAAAACCCAATAAATGCACACTTTTCACATGAATTTTGTGATGTTTTTATTCCCAAATTGTTTAAGGCGATTGTACAAAAACATTTAAAACGCAATTTAAATAAATGGGCAAAAACGAAGAAAATTATTGGTGTCAACTTTGTTAGAAATCCACAGTTAAACCTCCCCCCCGAAGCCACATTTGTAGTTGTATTTAAAGTACAGCGTGGCAAAGAGAATCTTGCCTGGGGATAAAAACATGAAACATCCCATCGGGGACTAGACTCATATATTAGAGCAAATTAATGAATATGAAAGGAATTATTGTTTTTTTTTTTTTTTTTTTGGTGCCTTTCAAAGAACTGACAGGTGCATCGTCGCACTTACATTTTATCCCCATTCGATTAATCAAAGGTGCAAACAAAGAGACGTGGCGAGAAATATATATGAATAGAATATAAAGTGACATGATTTCACATTCTTCATGAGACACAAATTTCCCTTTTGATAAACCAGAAACAGTAAAAAAAAAAAAAAAAAAAAAAAACAGAAACTGTGCTCTTGTTTTTCCTTTACATTCAAAGTGTCTGTTCAATCACATGTGGAAAATGTAAAAATAAAAAAATAAAAATAAAAAAAGAACTCCCAAAGTTCTGTCCACCATCAGTGATCTCTGGATCATGCTGAAGGTATGGCATTCAAGTAAGAAAAAATTCTTTTCACAGAAATGTTTATGCCTCCAGTGATCTCGAGTGTAGTTTTGGAATAAAACAACACAACCAGTAGATGCAGCACATGCGTTACCACGAGGGCAGAAAAGGAAGTGCATGTGACTGCCACAAAATATGTGCAGACTGTTTTTCATGTCATGTCAGTGTTCATTTTACAACAATTCTGTCTCATCGTCCTCATTCTCTGAACCTGAAGGACCCTGACGGACTTCTTCATACCACTTGTTGGTTAGCGTCTTCATTTGGATCCTTCCATGCATCAGGTCCTTTCGAAAACATGTTACAAGTTAACAGCGTTGTTGGATGTGCAAATTGTGTGCAAACTCTTTCAGTGCCATTTGCAATTACAGAAGTTTGATCATGTTGTTCTTTTTATCCTTTTGCTGTTAATCCATCTGAATTTTTCCAATCCATTTGAACTGGGAGTAATGAATTTCACTGCTAACCCTCCCAGGTAGGATAGATTTTAAATCTATCACAATCAAGGGCAGCCAGAGAGTTAAATTCCACAATGCTTTCAATTGTATTAATTCGACACGTTTATGTTCTGGACCGCCAAAAGGAAAGCTTAAAATCTCACTTACTTTTCTACGTTCTTATTCTTCTTGTGGAGGGCACAAACTCAAATTTCTACTCCTCTATTATTGGTGGAGGAATCAGAATTAAATTTGGAAGGTACACTCTAGGGATGTATACGAATCAATTAGGGATGTCTCGATCAGATCACATGATCGGAAATCGGGATGATCGCGCCATTTTTCAGAGGATTGGAATCGAGTGAAAAACATTGTTTTTTTTTTTGTTTTTTTTGTTTTGTTTTCTGCTCCATGCTCGTACAGCGCCACAGCCTCTCACCCTCCCTTCTGCTAAGCAGTGCGGCCAAACGGTCCAGCTTGCGTTTGGTACTTAAAGTTGACTATGATTGACAGGTTTGTAGCTTTGATGTTGCCAGAGAGGCTTGGTAGCTTTACAATTTAAGGCACAAATCTGTCAATCATTGTTAAACTTGCATAAGTGTGCTGTGGCAACTCATTGTGTAAGGGAGAGGCTCTTCTCTGCAGCGTGAGCATCAAAGCGTGAATGGACTCACTCAATGAAGAATTTAATAAAAACAAGAATTTTTCTACATTATTCTTGTTTAAAAACAATCCACTTTAGGAAGGCGGCATGGTTGGACAGTAACATGTTTGTAACTTATGTTAAAAAAAACAAAAAGATAAAGATACCGTTTTCGGTATCGGATCGGGACTTAGTATCGGCAGACTCTCAAAATCAGGTGATTCGGACTCTGGTGGAAAAATATGTGATCAGGACTTCCCTAAAATCAATCTTTGGAGGCTTGATTTGTCTCAAGGTGGATTAATTACATTAATGAATTACGGAGTTAAAATTCATACTCCGCCATTATTTGTGGTCAGATGGAAATGAAATTTGGTTGGCATATTTTAGGGATGCACAAGCATCAATAACCAGAGCTGGATTTTTTATTTTTAGTTATTTTTCTCAGAGCTGATCAATTACATTAATTAATTGTGGAATTAATACAGTTACTCCTCCCTTATTTGTGGAAAGATCGGGTTTATATTTGGTTTCCACGTATGTATCGATCTGATCTCAGGGCCGATAAATAAAATTAATTAATTGTGGACTTATTGTTGCCTATAGGTTTTGAGTTAGTCAACAGACGGAGTTGAGTGGTCATAGTTCATTTTGACCTTGTATAGTTTTGGAGAATGGACATTTACAGTTCCTTCGCCACATTACCACTGGATAGCTTTACATGAAAAAGTGCCACACAGAAAGTAACAAAATCTAATGTATCCCCATAAGACACAAATTAACATTACGCAGAATGCCCACGTGAGTGCCAATACCAATAAACAAAACTTTTTTTTTTCTTTTAACTGAAAACAGCATTACTTTTACTCTGTCACTTCTTTTTAACAGAATGATGTGTACACTCGGGCTCAAAAAAAAACCCATCATGAATCCCTATGCAGAGTACTTTAATTGGCTTAAAGGACTGCTATCAAAGTGATGAAACAGTCTCCCATGTGAGAGAGGATTTCTCTCTCTCTTGTCATCTCTTACCTCCTGGGTAAGCCTCCGGGTGAAGAAAGGGTTAAGATACTTAGCATCAAGCCACATGAAGCCCTTCAGATCCTGTCTTTGGTATATGTGAGCCTCGTACTCCTCCTCTGTCAGTTCTGATAGATGCTCCGACTCAACAGTATTTCCCTGGTGGCAGCGAGAAGAGGGTAGAGGGAATGGGGGGTCTGATAAATAGAAAGAAATGGCAGCTGGGCAGACTAAGTGGCCAAAGGGGGAAAAGGATGAAGGGAAGATAGCTGGGCCAGAAAAAAGATGGTCCAGATGACAGGAAGTGACGAGATCACACACCATCTCAATGAATGGGAGAGAAGATGACGCAAAGGGAATTTTAAATGTAGAGAGAAATGTGAGCTAATCTGATGTTGGAATGCAGCGTTCGTCCACATTAGAACAACATAAAATAAGAAAATGCAGCACAAGAAAAATATAAGCTATACAGACACTACATCAATGATTTGAAGCAACCATATTGACTCATTAACAACATTAGTGTTTATTTGTGATAAAACTGAATCAGGGGCGTTACCAGGGGTGCAGTGCCCACCCACGGACACGTTCTGCCTACCCAAAGAAAACTGGATGTAGTACTAACGGCAGTCTGGGCACTGCGTACGGTATCCCATTCATATAGTACCGATGTGTTCTAAGTTTTAACCTTTGCGTTGTTGCCTCCTCTTTCACCTTTAAAAAAAAAAATATATATATATATATGTATGGCGGAAAACACTCAGGTGACTTGAAGTTCTGCTCTGAGACCCCCAATTTAGCCAACTTTCAAAATTGTCCGATATGCATGTGTGATACATCATTGGAAAGCTTAAAATCTCAATTTTCTGGGGGAAGAAAAATTTTGAGCAGGAGGGCATTTAAAAAACAAAAAAAAAACACAAAATGAAACAGCAAAACCCTATCTGGAGGTGAGAGCACGCGAGAACAGAATTACAGACGCCATGACTTTAAATAGATATTATCGTGTACCTACTTTGTTTCGATCCAAAAACTCCATGTAGCATGCATCACTGAGTGTCAAGACACAGCTGTGAATGGCCACAACTGGATTTTTGGGGGATTTTATGGGTGAAACATGGTAATATAACAAGGGTCACGATGCAGAAATCGCAGACATCAAGGAGTGGTCGAGATTTTCTTTTTCATATATTTACGCTTTAAACGTTTTTTTCAACTTTTTTTTGTTTGGAGCATCTAACAAATCGGAGAAAATGTGACAGTAACAAAAAAAATACAATTAAGCGATAGTTATGAGGTAGATATCCGTGACTCTTTTACAGACGCCATTTTTTTCATTGTGACATAATTTGTTTAAAAGTTTAAAATATGTGAGTGAATGATTTTTTTTTTTTTTAAACGAAATATAAGACATAAATGAATGATTCTAAGCTAAAAACGACAGACATTTGAATAGTAAATATAATTACGGTACCTTTATTTTATGGCTGGGTCGAAACAAAAGCGGTTAAGCGACGTCTGTAAACGGGGGTTTTCAGGGTAAAACAGACAAATTAAAAATAGTTCGGGGGCTTTATGCGCCATGAATCTGCTATGGCAGCATATAGACATATTGTTCTATCGAACACAGCAGTTGTTTTGGTTTAAAATACAGCAGTTTCTTTTAAAGAGGAGTGCAAGAGCAGAAACTGCTTTTTCAGTCTTGTCTGTGTTTTTCACCATATATGTATGAAATCAAATGTTGGTTTTGTTACTAGGAGGTGCTACACACATTTACGCATGTTTTTTTATTATTATTTTTTTTTTTTTTACATTTCATCAAAGTTTTCACCAGTGTTCACCTGGCTGTTGAGTTTGGTGAGTTTTGAAGCATTTTGAGGGGGTCAAAGTAGGGCTCAAAGCGTCGGCGGGACAAAGAATGACTGCTAGGGAGCCCTACAGTGTACAGTGGTACCTCTACATACGAAGTTAATCCGATCCAGGACCTTGTTTGTAAATCGAAATGGTCGTATGTCGAGCAGGATTTTCCAATAGGAATACATTATAATTCCATTAATTCGTTCCACAACCCAAAAACCTACACTAAATCCTTAATACATACTGCTGGTACTATAACAAATGGCAATTACACATAGCAAAACATTCATTCATTCATTCATTCATTTTCCATGTCGCTTTTCCTCACAAATAAATTAAAAATACAAATCGGAATAATATAATAAAAATAATAATAATAATTCCTGTATTAATGTAACGAATCGGGTTATAATGTGGCGGACGTTTTTTGCTGTACCTGAACGCATCGCGGGGCTGACGTGCCAGAGACAGAGAGCGGTGAGCTTGAAGAGTTTCACTTTCACTTTCAATGTTTTCTGGAGAACACAGTCAATTGCGGACGACAGTAGGCGTTTTGTGTTGAATAAGTTGTGAAATAAATGATAAAAATGTGGCGAAGCTGGCGATTTCTTTGGAGATGTTACCACAATAAGAATTGTCAGCTTAACTTATAAAGACTGGCGAACGATGGTCGTCTGAGGCCCGTGTAGATGCATTGTTGAGCATTTCACGGATGCCCACCCCACACTCATTTTTTTGTAATTTGCATCTTTATTTAGAAGGTAAGTGTCAACTTTTTCCCTTGTTTCACCACCTGTACAGACCTTTTCTGAAACCTGTGTTGATTTGTCACACAAGAAAATCCGCCGTGCTTTCGTCTGTGGTGCTGCCATGTTGTCGTATTTCGAGCTTGTCGTCGGATGTAGAAACAAATGGCAAGTCAAATTTTACGTCGGATGTCGAAAAGATCGTGTGTCGAAGCGATCGTATGTCGAGGTACCACTGTATTTGGAATTTGTATTTACACGGTATCAAAGATTGCACCTGTCTTGACCTGCCTGCCGATTTTGGTGCATTTTGAAGGATTCTAAGGAGGTCAAATTGAGCTCAAAGGGGCTGCGGAACACAGAATAACTATAATAATAATAATAATAATTAATAAAACCGAGGAACAACAATAGGTTACCTAAAAAAAACATTGTCACCTGCATGTTCAAATACTGTTCAGTTATGGATGTGTTCTAAGTCAAATAAAATCAAATCAACTTTTATTTGTTTAGACCAAATCACAGCAACAGTTATCTCAAGGAGAAAACAAAACATGTTTTAAGGTGCAGTATCCCTACGCTGGATTTCAAACTACTAGAGCATTGTAGCTTTTTTTTTTTGCCCCCACCCCCCCCCCAGGTAAGACTAATGCCCACCCACACCTGGCATCCTGGTAACACCACTGAAATGAATGATTATCTTTAACGTACACTGTTCTGTGGCCTGAAAACAATCGATTTTCCCAATTCATTCTATTTAAGAGGGTGGCACACACTTGTATCAATGCAGTGTTTGTGTGTGTGTGTGTGGGGGGGGGGTGTGAATGTAGGTTACCATTTTCTCCGTCTTGCTCAGATTGATGTCCTTTTTGCTCTTTCGCCGCGATTGGCTTTCTTCAATGTCCATGATGCGGATGAGCGGCATGGTCCCGCCCCCAAGGAGGAGGATAGTAAAGAGGACAATGATGATGGTGGTGGTGCCAATGAGTTGCCGCTTCTCAATCGGCTCCAGGCCAAGATGCAGGCTCAAAGCATAGGGAATAGCGCCTCTCAGTCCTTAAAAATGCAGGATCAAAACAAGAGGCCATTAATATTTTCTCAGACATGCAGAACACTTAAAATTTAACATGTTCAATTCATTGAACTGACTATGGTTGAAATTGTAAATTATTTGTCACCCTGCATCAGTCCTGCGATTGACTGATTTTGCCTTCTTCCTACCCTAGACTTCATAATTTACAGTATTGACCTGACACATTTGCCAATCACTGCGTCAGCCTTCCCGAAGGGGGTCGTCCCAAACTCCGCTTCATTTATTGGCAGTCGGTCACATGCAGCGATGTAACGCCGGATTTATGTTGGAAAAGTACGAAAGCTGTACTGCATACAAACATGAAGGATTGTCTTAGGAATGATTTGTTCGAGGAATCAAGGTAATTATTATATTTTTCGTATCATGTGTGCATTGTGAAACGTGAAAAAAATCCATTGGAGTAATTAGGGGCTACAACATTGGCATTATACTTTGCAATATTTACGTAAAATAACTTCTAACTGCCTGTTTTTTTTTTGCTTTTAACCAAGAATCAAGACTAGAATTCAGAAATTTAAGCATTTATTCACAAGAATTTTCAACGCAAAAAGCTCTTTGTGGTACTAAGGGGGCGACCACAGTGACTTAACTAGCAGCACATTCGACTTATTTACGTAAAATAACTACTAACTGCCCGTTTTTTTTTGTTTTTTTTGCCTTTAACCAAGAATCGAGACCGTTTTATTTCGATATCTACAAAAAATTCAGGGATTTAAGCATTTATTCACAAAAATTTTCAACGTATAAAGCTCTTTGTTGTACTAAGGAGACCGCCACAGTGACTTAACTAGCATCATATTCGAAATATTTACTTAAAATAACTGCTAACTGCCCTTTTTTTTCCTCTCTTTTTTTGCTTTTAGCCAAGAATCGAGACTGTTTTACATCTATATCTATAAAGAATTCAGGGATTTAAGCATTTATTCACAAGAATTTTCAGCGGAAAAAGCTCTTTGTGTTTCCACTCGGTCAGCTTTGACGGCTACGCCAACAATGCTGGCTACTACGCTAGCCTTGAGCTCCTCGAGGGCATCTGGTCCTACACCAACCCCTATGCCTACGGCAATGCTGTCACCCCAGGAGGAAGCCTCTTCTGAAGACGGTACACAAGAAAGCCCGCAAACAGTTTGCTGAAGACATGTCAACAAAGCACATGAATTACTGGAACCATGTCCTATGGTCTGATGAGACGGGCGGGCTTTCTTGTGTACCGTCTTCAGAAGAGGCTTCCTCCTGGGGTGACAGCCATGCACACCAATTTGATGTAGAGTGTGGCGTATGGTCTGAGCACTAACAGGCTGACCCCCCACCTCGTCAATCTCTGCAGCAATGCTGACAGCACTCCTGTAATGAGCCACATGACATTTTGGAGGGAAAATGACAAGCAGTACTCAATTTGGACATTTAGAGATGTACGTACTTTCTAAGGGGTGTACTCACTTTGGTTGTCAGGGGTTTAGATATTAATGGCTATATTTTGAATTATTTTGAGGGGAAAATAAATGAACTCTATTATATAAGCTGCACACAGACTACTTTTCATTGTATCAAAGTGTCATTTTGTCAGTGTTGTCCCATGAAAAGATATACTTAAATATCTGCAGAAATGCGAGGCGTGTACTCACTATTGTGATGCACTGTATATAAAAAAATAATTATTTAGAATTTAATCAGGGAAAGATTTTGAATTTTTTGATGCTGCTGCGCATGGAGACTCATGTATGCCTAAGGTAGGTGCCTGTTTTGGTTTTACGCAGGTAGCAGCTTTGGTTTTGAAAATATTTGAATTTGAAGTTTTTGAAAATAGGCACCCTACGGATCGGCCCCTCGCCCCGTGTCATGTCAATTATTATGAAGTCCATGCTGGATACGAGGTAAAGAAAATAGATGTTTGTTTCAAACGATAATGAAGTAAATCAGTTAATCTGTCAATAATATAAATATGCAAATTTTATCAATCATAAAATTTTGTACATAGTAATGATGCGATGGCTGGGCAGTCACAGCATCAGGAGCTACATGGGGTGTGGTATCTTGCTCAAGAATACTTCGACAGGTTCATCATATCGGCGGATAAAACCCACAGCAATTCTGCTCCAAAAAAGACTAGTCTTGCTCAAACCCCAGCCACCTTTGCTATATAAAAGAGTACATGAAATAACCAATTACTATATAAACTGCACTTTATTTATTTTTACTTAGGTAATCATGTCTAATAGTTACAGTTTTTTTTGATGATTTTGAAAATTAAAGTGGGGAAACTATTTAAAACAAAATTGAGAAGGGGGCAAAGGCTTCTCACTATATTCACAAAAACACTGCATCTGTGGCTGGCCAGCAACAACTTGTAAGTTGCAAAGGATCAGACTTGTGGTTACAACAGTTCATATGATGGCTGGCTGTATCATCAAGTTCCTACATGACCTCAACACGAAAATAGTTTCTAACCCCATTACTGGTTACAAATCTTCAGAGGCCTTTTATAAAAACAAAGGCTGAATGTGACATGATTACACTATGACAGGAGGTGGCCTAATTGCGCCCTCCAAGTCGTTCTAAGGACCGGCAGTTTATAGCATACTGTAACTTATTGTTCTTTTAAAAACAAATGTTGACTTGTCTCATCTCACCACTGAACCACATGATGAACATCATCTTGGGTGTGATCTTGTGGTCTCGGCAAAAATTGAGCAGAAATGACAAGGGAAAGATGTTGACTGCACGGCCCAGAAGAACCAGGATCTGGAAAAAGACTCATCGTTAGTCTACCGATACAAATAAAAACAAATCATTGACACAGATGTTAAGATTAGAAAAACACTTACGATGCACCAAATAACAAACGATAATTCAAAATTGTGAGGGAAGCTGAAGATGGATAACCCGAGAAAGGCAAACACACATGTCTCTAAAGAGAGAAGGAAAATAATGTTAATGACCATAACTGTGATTAGTGATGGGGAAATTACAGCTATTCGTAGGAATTAACTGACCACACATAAAGGCCACTGTGCGCAGCGTCTGTTGCATGAGAATCTGGGTTACAGGAGACAGGTTGTGATGGGTGTAATGAGACATCACGATTCCCGCAAACAGGATGGACATAATTCCTGTGGATAGAGAGTGGCCAAGGGTTCATTCATTACATTCACATTATTAGTCATCCTTCAAATGTACACTTACCAGACAGTTTAATGCCCTCTGCCAGGCCATAAGGAAGGTAAGCAAAGATAATCATCATGCCAAATTCTAGTGAAGGTGTCTTCCTCAAGTCAAAATGTTTTAAGAACTGTGGTGCGAGTTAAGGAGGCTCAATAACACGTCTTGAAAATTGATGTTCACTTTTTCAACTAAAAGAAAACCCAAAATATTTGGATACAAGAGCAGAGATGAGTCCTGTGAGAGTCCCCAAGGCAGCAGAACCAAAGAACATTTTGAGGAAATAACCCACTGCTTGCAAAAATGTCTCCCAGCCTGTTACTCTAGTTGTGTCTGAGCGGGAAAAGAAACCCTCGGCAGTACTGAAAAGGCAAGAGAGAGAGAACAAAATGAGATTGAAGACTAGCAATACATTCGACTGACCCTAGAGGCCAGTCATACTCTATTTACAAGTGAAAAATGTCCCTTTGGAATGCAGAGGACAAAAACCCACCGTCAAAATGTTTATTTAGCAGATCGACTGTATCACATCAGGCTTTTAATGGTCTTTGTAGAGATATACGCAAATAACACCCTACTTCGTGTTTAACTCAAATAAACTAAAACTTTCAAATACAGCAATGTGTACACATTACAGAACTGTTTGTTGAACTTGCTGAGATGAATATTAAGCAATTTAAATACTGTTTATAGTTATTTTATAGTTAGGACAGGTACGACATCACAACTTTATATGGTACTGTTATGAGGATATTTCTGTTATACTTTGTTATATGAATCTTTTTTGTACGTGCATACATTCTCTTTAACTGTAAAAAATATATATGTTCATGAGAGTTGTCCGATAACGTCTTTTTAACCGATAACCGACATCCTGATATTGTCCAACTCAAAAATTCCGATACTGATATCAAACCGATACAGATATATCCGTTCGTGGACTTAACAATATGGCTAATTGTATTGTGATGCCCCACTTGATGCTTTAACCCAATAATGCCTGACTCCAGAAATAATGAACAGAAAATTCAGATTTTTTTTTAAACTTTGAAAGCTATATGTTCTCCTTAAACAAAAAATTTCAAATAATAATAATTAATTTGCATAAATGTTCTCTAATTTGCATTATACATGATACATTAAGTATCAGATGCAGTTCTCTGGTAAAACAAATACAACTAAAGTGAGATTGAACACAATAAGGTTTGAAACAATTTTTTTTTCCACTGCAATGAGGTCCGTAAATTATTATATCATATGTGATACATTTGACAATAATGATAAATGGGTAACACTTTACAATGAGGGTCCCTTAATTAACATTAGTTAATGCATTTTTAGCCAATAACTAATGTTTAAGTAACATTACAATAATTAATATAAGTGCTTATCTAACATTTATTAATATATTAATTAACATGAGTTAATGCATTAGTTAATGCATAACCAGACAGTAACTAATGGCTTGGTAAAATTAAAAAAATACATAGGCCTATATAGGGTTAGGGTTTGTTAACTTAGCATTTATAATTTCTTAGTTAAGGGACACATGTGCTACATTTTACAACAAGGGTCCAAAAAACATTCAGTAATGGTAAATAAAGGTTAAGAGGGGGAACTTAAGCATTTATAATTTCTTAGTTAAGGAACACATGTGCTATACTTTACAATAAGGGTCCAAAAAACATTCAGTAATGGTTAATAAAGGTTAAGAGGGGGAACTTAAACATTTATAATTTCTTAGTTAAGGGATATGTGCGCCACACTTTACAACAAGGGTCCAAAAAACATTCAGTAATGGTTAATTAAGGTTAAGTAATACTTACGAGGTACGTTCACGTGCAATAATACCATACTTAAGGTTAGGTTAGAATATATAATATATATATAATACATTACTTAACATTAATTCACATATACATTAGTGCATCAATAAATAGCTATTAATGTATACTCGTGCTAGTAAGTGATTATGTTATTTTAAAATGAGAAACATTGCTCTGTGAGTCCTTAGGTGCTGCTAACCTAACCTTAAGTATGGTATTATTTCACGTGAACGTACCTTATAAGTATTTAGTGCTGCAACGATTAATCGATTAACTCGAGTATTCGGTTAGAAAAAAATATTCGAAGTAAATTTTGCTGCTTCGAGTATTCGTTTAATTAAAGTGGCATTCCAATGGTTTGTTTTGAAAGTGTTTGCATTTAGTTTTATTGATTTGGGTGGATACACTGCCCTCTAGTTTGCCTCATTTCACGTGACTGAATCCAGCTGCTTCTTGTTAAGACCAACATAAGCTAAGTTTTTGTTTGAGCTAATGATTTTTTTAATGCATCCGTAATGTATGGGTATATTTAGCCGTTTTTTGTGAGAATATGTGTCTGAACTATTTGTTAAGAGCATTGTAAAAAAAAAAAAAAAAAGTTAACGTTTTACAGCATTTAAGATAGCGGCCTGTGCTATGTAAGCAGACACGGCGCTCCGCATACGAATAACACGCACTGCGCGTAGGGCACCAACTGCCTGAAGGGGCACCAAAAAAAAAAAGTTTGTATAAAATCCTAAAAAATAGTAATTGTAATAATAACAACAATATATAGTATTTAAAATAAAACTTTGTAAACCCTGATAAATGCAAGTAATATAAATATAAGTAACATAGGCTCATTATTTACACAAAAAAAGAATCTCCTGTGCGGCCCTCTCGTCAGTCTACCTTTGGTGCCCCCCCCCCCCCCAATTCCCTAGTGGTTTGCTCCATTATGCTTCAGTCGCAAATTTGGCAGAAGTTTATTCTTGAAAGGAAATCATCGAAAAGACAACAAGAGTCGGGGGCGGAAAATAGGAAGAGGAAAAAGCAGCGAGATGATGCCCGCGCATCACTTGCAGGCAAGATTTTTTTTTTTTTTTTTAAACAATTGTTTATTTATTATCAGCTACGTTTACATGACTACAATAATCTGATAACTGGGAATAACCAGGTAATGACAATAATGAGATTTGACGCATTTACGTGCACTTCAGTGCTGTGATAATCAGGAAAAACCTGGTTTATATGTTAAGTCAATAGTTCGATTCCAAGTACATGATGTAAAACTCCTGGTCTCAGCATAGGCCTTCCTCTATGTCTACCAAAAATCCATGCTTGCTTGAAGTTATCCCACTGAACCTCTTCAAATGCGAGCGTGGCGATTGCGTTACACAAGCTCGCTAACTGCAGAGTAGGCCCATAGGCTGAAAGCGAATCAGTTAGGCGTCCCTAAGGCCTCTCTAGCGACATCCGTTTTTACATTTGTACACATGCTCAGAGATGAAAAATAGCGGTGTTTATCAGATAAAGGATAGCGGATCATACTCTTTACATGACCACTTGAATAATCTGGTAACTCCAGAAATCGGGTTACGATCGATTTATTAGTGTGCACAACCAAAAAAAAAACATTCCAAAACGCTGTGGTGGAAATGATGTGACTTGCAAATTCATTGCACAATGAAAATTAAATGGAATTTTACGAGACATACCGGTAGTGGTTTTATGCAACAACTATGTTGATACCGAAATGTTTCCATTAGTAAGAAGCCGTAGTCACCACAATGCCTAGGGCACCAAAATAGCTAGCGCCGGCCCTGTATGTAAGCTAGCTAAATGTTCTTTTGTTGTACATACAGTGCCTTGCAAAAGTATTCAGCCCCCTTGAATCTTGCAACCTTTCGCCACATTTCAGGCTTCAAACATAAAGATATGAAATTTAATTTTTTTGTCAAGAATCAACAACAAGTGGGACACAATCGTGAAGTGGAACAACATTTATTGGATAATTTAAACTTTTTTAACAAATAAAAAACTGAAAAGTGGGGCGTGCAATATTATTCGGCCCCTTTACTTTCAGTGCAGCAAACTCACTCCAGAAGTTCAGTGAGGATCTCTGAATGATCCAATGTTGTCCTAAATGACCCATGATGATAAATAGAATCCACCTGTGTGTAATCAAGTCTCCGTATAAATGCACCTGCTCTGTGATAGTCTCAGGGTTCTGTTTAAAGTGCAGAGAGCATTATGAAAACCAAGGAAAACACCAGGCAGGTCCGAGATATTGTTGTGGAGAAGTTTAAAGCCGGATTTGGATACAAAAAGATTTCCCAAGCTTTAAACATCTCAAGGAGCACTGTGCAAGCCATCATATTGAAATGGAAGGAGCATCAGACCACTACAAAGCTACCAAGACCCGGCCGTCCTTCCAAACTTTCTTCTCAAACAAGGAGAAAACTGATCAGAGATGCAGCCAAGAGGCCCATGATCACTCTGAATGAACTGCAGAGATCTACAGCTGAGGTGGGAGAGTCTGTCCATAGGACAACAATCAGTCGTACACTGCACAAATCTGGCCTTTATGGAAGAGTGGCAAGAAGAAAGCCATTTCTCAAAGATATCCATAAAAAGTCTCGTTTAAAGTTTGCCACAAGCCTCCTGGCAGACACACCAAACATGTGGAAGAAGGTGCTCTGGTCAGATGAAACCAAAATTGAACTTTTTGGCCACAATGCAAAACGATATGTTTGGCGTAAAAGCAACACAGCTCATCACCCTGAACACACCATCCCCACTGTCAAACATGGTGGTGGCAGCATCATGGTTTGGGCCTGCTTTTCTTCAGCAGGGACAGGGAAGATGGTTAAAATTGACGGAAGATGGATGCAGCCAAATACAGGAACATTCTGGAAGAAAACCTGTTGGTATCTGCACAAGACCTGAGACTGGGACGGAGATTTATCTTCCAACAGGACAATGATCCAAAACATAAAGCCAAATCTACAATGGAACGGTTCAAAAATAAACGTATCCAGGTGTTAGAATGGCCAAGTCAAAGTCCAGACCTGAATCCAATCGAGAATCTGTGGAAAGAGCTGAAGACTGCTGTTCACAAACACTCTCCATCCAACCTCACTGAGCTCGAGCTGTTTTGCAAGGAAGAATGAGCAAGAATGTCAGTCTCTCGATGTGCAAAACTGATAGAAACATACTCCAAGCGACTTGCAGCTGTAATTGGAGCAAAAGGTGGCACTACAAAGTATTAACGCAAGGGGGCCGAATAATATTGCACGCCCCACTTTTCAGTTTTTTATTTGTTAAAAAAGTTTAAATTATCCAATAAATTTTGTTCCACTTCACGATTGTGTCCCACTTGTTGTTGATTCTTGACAAAAAATTAAAATTTTATATCTTTATGTTTGAAGCCTGAAATGTGGCGAAAGGTTGCAAGGTTCAAGGGGGCCGAATACTTTTGCAAGGCACTGTAGATCCTCATTTTTTTAAAATATCGTTTGAGGCTCAGCTCAGGTATTTAAATTTTTTATGTTCCTTATCCGATTACTCGATTATTCGAACTAACTAGTTCATCGATTAATCGACTACTAAAATAATCGATAGCTGCAGCCCTATAAAGTATTACTTAATCTTAATTTGGCATTCGTGAATGTTTTTTGGACCCTTATTTTAAAGGTTAGCACACACATCCCTTAACTAAGAAATTCTAAATGCTTAAGTCCCCCCCCCCACTTAACCTTTATTAACCATTACTGAATGCTTTTTGGACCCTTATTGTAAAGTGTAGCACATATGTCCCTTAACTAAGAAATTAAAAATGCTTAAAGGGCAACTGAAGACCTTTCCGGATTTTGGTGTAATTTTATGAATATAAACTTGGGACAAGTTCATCAAAACAACCATGACATTATTAACACGTAATTGTAAGGATAATTTGTGTTTTTTTAGTTTTTTTGCACTCCGTTAATGGTCCCTTCGCAAACCCGGAAGTGTGACATAGGCAACAGAAGACTACTCAGAGCTAGTATAGCAGCAACAACGATGTCAGTGATATTTCCACCAAAGGTAACCATTCAGGATCGCTCTTTCGTGACGCTACCGATGGCAAAGGCTCCCAGGAAAGATGAACTACAATTAATCCCTACATGTTTGAACCTGAGGCGTCAGATGACGGCGATTTACTTGACACAGCAGATGGCGTCATGACGCCAATTGAAAGCTCGACACTTCACAAACGGGAGAGTGAGTGGTAAGTCCAGCATCGTGATTTTTTTTTTAATCAGAATGTGATTACATGGTTGTGTATTTTTTCCATGCTCTACACATAGCTAAAATTGGATATTAGGTAATGGGACAGCTCCTACCGATCTAAATATGATAAAGCTAGCCCAAATGTGGCTAAATGAATGCGCTACACATAGCTAAAACCGGATATTAGGTAATGGGACAGCTCCTACCGATCTAAATATGATAAAGCTAGCCCAAATGTGGCTAAATGAATGCTCTACACATAGCTAAAACTGGATATTAGGTAATGGGACAGCTCCTACCGATCTAAATATGATAAAGCTAGCCCAAATGTGGCTAAATGAATGCTCTACACATAGCTAAAACTGGATTAGGTAATGGGACAGCTCCTACCGATCTAAATATGATAAAGCTAGCCCAAATGTGGCTAAATGAATGATATGTTATTGATATTTCAAAATAAATGACAAAACCATTTTATTTTCCAGGTGTTGCTGTAAACCGTCAAGTAATTACCCTTCCAAGAGTATGCCTGTGTCATCAGGAGATCCCAGATGTGAGAGCCAAACTTGAGGAGGCTGAAGCACTGACAGGGGCATGAATTACATTAAAAAACTAAAACCATAAATTGTTAACAACATTGACACATTTTGTTGACTGTTTAATGTATTCTATTGGTATATAATATATTGTAATTATATTACATTCTGAAAAAATATTTGAAAGGCCACAATAATAAATGATACCAGATTTATGTATATGTATTTACTCTTTTCTGTAACATGAAGTGTTCTCTATACAAAGATAATGCATTATCATTAAAATATGAAGGTAACTTGATTTTTCTTTTAAAAAATGTGTACTGTATATATGACTAGTTTATGATTTCATGTCATCAAAATTTGCTACATTTATTTCTCCTAAATCATCGTCATCTGATGTCGCAGATGGAAGAAATTCTGCATCTGGCAGGCCTCATAGGATCTCTTCAGTCGTCATCGCTGGACACCGCATCACTTCGGTCATCATATGACTCGACCCACTCTCTCTTGATTTTAGGAAACTGGGTGGCAACTGACTTGCAACGCTTTTTTCATCGTGTTGAGGGTTTCCGCCACTTAATTTTTTATGTTTGGCTTCCTGGAGAAAAAAAAAATCACAGCAGCATGAAAATATTGGATGAATCCTAATTTTAATTTAATAATAATTTCTTGGTGATCAAATAATAATGCCCCAGTCATAGCAGCATCTATTTGATGCTATTGTTCCCTCTTCAAAATGGGCAGACCTTGATGTTAAAGTATAAAAAACGAGCCAAGGACCTATTTGGTGCTGGGGACATTTGAAATTACATAACACCTATTGATATAGTAATAAAATCACACGAGTAGACGACGTCAGCCAACCTATCTACTACTTATGACAGGCCAACAGCAAAAAAAAAAAAAAAAAAAAAAAATGTCGCACTTCAACAAACAGGCAGTAGGAGTCCTCCTCGTTTATCAAAAAAAGCCATTAATGTTCTACTTACGTCTTTGCAAAACCAAGGTTGCATTGTTGTAGGTTTTCAAAGCTGTCGTGGCTGAAATGATGAAAACAATGAGCCGATTGGGGACTTGTATGCATGCTAACAAAAACGGTCCAAACCTTTGCAGGAGAAGTTGTTTTGGGACCACTCCTAGAGTCTCGAATCTTCCTGTGAGTAATTCATCGCTACACATCGAGATGGCATGACGAATCCCGCGAGTAAAACCCAGAAAATGTTTGCAATATATGGCGAGGATAGCGTGGTGCTATATTTCCGCGTTCAGAGTGGTGGCGAGGCTTCCTGGAAGTTACGTCATGAGGTAGGGGTCGGCAGGACGGCGCGTCCCTCGTTGCTATGGTGTTGCTATGGCCATAACTCAAAAACTACGCGGTCAATTATTATTATTTTTTTTTTATGTGACTTTTTGAGAGAGCGAATGACGCATTTAATACAATTCAACTGAGTAAAACACTTAAGAGCGAAATCTGAAAAGCTCTTCAGTTGCCCTTTAAGTTCCCCCCGCTTAACCTTCATTAATCTTTACTGAATGCTTTTTGGACCCTTCTTGTAAAGTGTAGCACATGTGTCCCTTAACTAAGAAATTATAGATGCTTAAGTTAACAAACCCAAACCTAAACACTAACCCTATATACGCCTATGTACATTTTTAATTTTACCAAACCTTTAGTTACTGTCTGATTATGCATTAACTAATGCATTAACTCTGCATTAAAAATAACTTGAACTGAAGTAATGGAAATAGTGCCTATAGTGCACTACAATGTTTATTGTTGAAATCGAAATAGTGCAAATATCAGTTTTTTGGACCAAGTGCAAAGTGCCAATAAGGCACTTATTCTGTCCTCAATATTTGTGTGGGTCCACAAATCGACAGATCGCCAACAAATCGACGTTCATGAATATAAAACAAAAGAAGAATATAACTTACAAGCGATGCTTGTATAAGGCACAAAAAATGTGGTGAGATGGCAAGAACTGCGATGGTACATAGCCTGTAGACGTTAGCTCATCCATTTAGTTCTCTCTATTAGCTCGCGGCGACATATGATTACGTCAGCAAAAAGTGTTGGAACTTATCAAAACTAATTACACACTAGCATGAGCAGGGGGCGACAAAATACTAGAAACACAGGTAGGCAATAAGGGGACATGACAGCACTGCCACATGTATTTTGGCTCAAAACCAATAATGAAAACAAACAATGTTGATATTATCCGATTTCATTTTTAAATGGTTCTATCGGCCGATATTATCAGCTACCTGATACATCAGGCATACAGAAATACAGCAACATATACTGTAATACACAATATCAAGTTTCAAATCCAATTATTCTGGTAGCAACTATAAAAACATATGTAAAAACTGATGTTATTTTACATACATATACACTCCCCCCCACACACACACACTACCCGTATATTCTTATTGCACTTGGGCTTCAGAAATCACTTTAACTGAGCCTTTTTTGTCCACTACCATTTTTTCTTTTTTACAGTTCCTATGGTTGACTAAGTATGTCACATTGAGCATAAGCAAATAGTGTGTCACAGATTGCCAAATCTGGTGGAAGAAACTGCAAATTCTGAAGAAATGTAAGAGAAGGAATCTTACTTTGTGAGGACGATAGAGACAGCGTCATTAAGGATGCTCTCCCCAAACACTAACATGTTCAGGACTGGGTCCACGTTGAGTGCATTAAAGATGGCTATGGTAGCAACAGGGTCTACGGCGGAGATGAGTGAGCCAAATGCAAAACTAAAGAAAAAGAAAGTCAATTTTAACCAAATAGCTTACGTAATTGAATAAATAGTTTATCCAAGAAAAATAACTTCTATGATAAAATTATTAGAATTAAGGAGAGAAATCTGAGTGGTGGCTATGAATAAACAGGAGAGAGGATGGACAGTCTGCATGGCTGTATCATATATAAGCGTGGACATGCTCAACAAATTGCAGTATCATCCTGTTAGCCCTCTTCTTTAACGCACAGCATCTACCGAGTCAGTCAAACTACCAGTGTTCGTTTAAATCGTCTATGGTTTGAATGATTCCGCAAGGATCTAAAACGGCGATTAAACCAAAGGAAGTGAATAACAGTAAATTCACTTAGATGAAGAAGTTCTGTATTATTTACCAATTCACCAGGCTAATAAAAAAGATTAGAATTTTAAAATGCTCAGCTACTCTAGATTATAGTATATGCCTTGTGTAATGGTAAAACATTAATGGTTATCCCAGTTAGCCTAAAAGTAGAGGCTGTGACTGGTTGAATTGTTATGAATGTTATGGAAATTTATATAACTGCTGAAAGTGTTGAAAGATGGAGGAGCATGAAGACAACAGAGGGCAAAAACTAATTCTTGTTTCACTCACCTGTGTGTCTCACTTTATAGGTTTGGTTTTCACTTTAGTCTTTGTCCAAGTCACTGTGTTATGCTGTTAGTTTGCTGTTTCTTTGTGTTAGTAAACCATGTTAGACTGCCAGTGTTTTTCAGTTAATCTGGCCTGTATTTCTCTTTTAACATAGACCCAGATCTCACATACAGTGGGGCAAATAAGTATTTAGTCAGCCACTAATTGTGCAAGTTCTCCCACTTGAAAATATTAGAGAGGACTGTAATTGTCAACAGAAAAATCACATTGTCTGATGTTGCTGGTATTTTGGCCCATTCCTCCATGTAGATCTCCCTTAGAGCAGTGATGTTTTGGGGCTGTCGTTGGGCAACACGGACTTTCAACTCCCTCCACAGATTTTCTATGGGGTTGAGATCTAGAGACTGCCTAGGCCACTCCAGGACCTTGAAATGCGTCTTACGAAGTCACTCCTTTGTTGCCCTGGCTGTGTGTTTGGGATCATTGTTATGCCGAAAGACCCAGCCACGTCTCATCTTCAATGCCCTTGCTGATGGATGGAAGATTTTCACTCAAAATCTCTCGATACATGGCCCCATTCATTCTTTCCTTTACACAGATCAGTCGTCCTGGTCCCTTTGCAGAAAAACAGCCCCAAAGCATGATGTTTCCACCCCCATGCTTCGCATTGGGTATGGTGTTCTTCGGATGCAATTCAGTATTCTTTCTCCTCCAAACATGAGAACTTGTGTTTCTACCAAAAAGGTCTATTTTGGTTTCATCTAACCATAACACATTCTCTCAGTCCTCTTCTGGATCATCCAAATGCTGTCTAACGAACCGCAGACGGGCCTGGACGTGTAGTTTCTTCAGCAGGGAGACACGTCTTGCAGTGCAGGATTTGAGTCCCTGGCGGCGCATTGTGTTACTGATAGTAGCCTTTGTTACTGTGGTCCCAGCTCTCTGTAGGTCATTCACTAGGTCCCCCCGTGCGGTTCTGGGATTTTTGCTCACAGTTCTTGTTATCATTTTGACGCCACGGGGTGAGATCTTGCATGGAGCCCCAGGTTGAGGGAGATTATCAGTGGTCTTGTATGTCTTCCATTTCCACAGTTGATTTCTTTACACCAAGCATTTTACCTATTGCAGATTCAGTCTTCCCAGCCTGATGCAGGTCTACAATTTTGTCTCTGGTGTCCTTCGACAGCTCTTTGGTCTTGGCCATAGTGGAGGTTGGAGTGTGACTGACTGAGATTGTGGACCGGTGTCTTTTATACCGATAATGAGTTAAAACAGGCGCCATTAATACAGGTAACGAGTGGAGCCTCGTTAGACCTCGTTAGAAGAAGTTAGACCTCTTTGACAGCCAGAAATCTTACTTGTTTGTAGGTGAGCAAATACTTATTTTCCACTCTAATTTGGAAATAAATTCTTTAAAAATCAAACTGAATTTCTGTTTTTTTCCCACATTCTGTCTCTCATGGTTGAGGTTTACCCATGTTGACAATTACAGGGCTCTTTAATCTTTTCAAGTAGGAGAACTTGCATAATTGGTGGTTGACTAAATACTTATTTGCCCCACTGTATGCCTTCATGCCAGGCGGGCAAAGAGAACTGCTCCCCACTCGTTGCTGTCACCGCAAGAAGATGTCTTGCTAAAGGGTACCACAACAGAATGCAGAAACCTGACAAGAACTTCTCCACCAACTTCATTTTTACATTTCTGTCCATAATTTGACTGGAATCTTTATCCTCTGACTCAACCCGTTCCTCAGAGTGAGCGACTGCCCCCCCTTAATTTCATTCCTTTCCTGTGTCCTATGTGAGTTTGACACTATCCTACCTACCTAGATGTGTAGATGTGTTAGTATTCCCAGTATAAGAAGCTACATGGTACAAAACATCTCTAATTGGCTAGATGAATTGTGCTAACCAAGCCATTAAGATAGGATAAGATAGGAAACGCCACCCAAAACACGCCGAGGAAAACACACATTTCAAGTCTAGTATTAACTATCACATAAACTGGGCAGAAATACAACTAAGGCATAGAAATGTTAAAATGGAAAGTCTCACCTATCTGTCATGGTCATCTTGTAGATCACATCTGCCTGAGGGGGGGAGCAAAAATTTCAGCAAAGAAATAAGCTCAGCATTTATACACCATGAAGGACATTGGCCACTATGACAAGCACACTTATGAGTACAACATAGCCTAATCAGGTCTTACCTGACCAAGGAAGTAGATGCCTCCTCCAACTATGAATGCAGAGATAGCAGTTCCAATCACAGCAAAAAGAGTGATGGAGCCAATGTTCTGGAAGAAGTTACCCTACACAGTACAGGCACAGCTTTTAAAGTAACCCTGCTATGATTTAAATGGTGACGAAATGCTATTGGCAACAAAGGCAATAATAAAAATAAATGTTAAAACTATGCTACAATATTTTTAGAAAATGTCAGCAAGACTGGAAACCATGTACCCGTATTTTTCGGACTATAAGTCGCACCTGAGTATAAGCCGCACCAGCCCAAAAATGCGCAATGAAGAGGAAAAAAGAAAACATTTAAGTCACACAGGAGTATAAGTCGTATTTTGGGGGGAAATTTACTTGATAAAATCCAACACATAGAACAGATAAGTCATCTTGAAAGGCAATTTAAGATAAAAATTAGGGCTGTCAAACGATTAAAATTTTTAATCGAGTTAATTGCAGCTTAAAAATGAATTAATCGTAATTAATCGCAATTAATCGCAATTCAAACCATTTATAAAATATGCCGTATTTTTCTGTAAATCATTTATATTTTCTGTAAAATAAATTGTTGGAATGGAAAGATAAGACACAAGATGGATATATACATTCAACATACGGTACATAAGGACTGTAGTGGGCATTTCACTCTACTGTCATTTAAATCTGTCTATGCTGTCCTCACTCCAAAGCGTCTACTTTTTCCAAAGCTAGACAGCTAGTGAACGACGCCATAATAATCAGACTTCCTTCTTTTTCATCTGATTTATTAATAAAATGGCCTCAAACCATTGTCCTCTTTAGACCGTCGTAAAACTACAAAAAAAAAAGTACACAAGCATTGCATTAGCAACAACGTTAGCTTACCACGCTATACAGGTTCACAAAACAAACAAAAAGGGTCTCATACAAAAAATATAACATTTCGCTTACTAACATAATATGTACATTATTTACAACAACCATACTTACGGACAAATCTTGTCCAAGGATCATATAAGCACAACATTACAACAAAGGCGTCAGCCCGAGACGTCCTGCAGCCATATTGAACTGGCAAGACAACAATAAACCATGTCGCAAAGCGACCACAAGAGTTCGCTGTTAGACAGCACAAAAAGCCTTGCTGTAAAACTTATCAAAAGGCAGAATACTGTCTGAGCGGGACATGTGCGTTAATTGCGTCAAATATTTTAACGTGATTAATTTAAAAAATTAATTACCGCGCGTTAACGCGATAATTTTGACAGCCCTAATAAAAATACAATAGAAAACAACATGCTGAATAAGTGTACAGTATGATAATGTTAGATGATGCATGAACAACGAAATGCGAACATGGCCGGATAACTATAGCATAAAGAACATGCTAACAAGTTTACCAAACCACCTGTGTCTCTCCAAAACACCGAAATAACAAGTGAAATGATATAATAATGTGTTAATAATTTGACACATAAGTTGCTCCAGAGTATAAGTCGCACCCCCAGCCAAACTATGAAAAAAACTGTGACTTATAGTCCGAAAAATACGGTAAACTGAAATAACGGTTTGTAACACATATCCTTGCTTTAAAACGGCTTTAGTAATAATGACATACAGTACAATAACAAACTGTGAGATATTTTTATAGCTTGCTCATGTGTCTGCATTCTCATGCATGTGTAATTTGAAAGCCCGTTGTCTGCTTAGGGCATTGTTCACTGCTAAACAATACAGTTAGGAAGCTTTTTTTCCCTCCATTACCTCGGCTTACTTGTAACAGATGCTCGATTTTTGTTACGCACTCCCTACATGAATTATACTGTCAATTAAGTACAGATTTTACATTAATTTAACACATTCCTTTTTCTATTGTACAATACCTTATGTAAAGAGTACCCCGACTCAAAGATAATAGGTGGCAGGAGCAAAAGGAAGAACATATTGGGTCGGAACATTTCCTCCTCCTATTTGAACACAAAAAGAAGAGAAAGAGAAGAAGTCAGAATGAACGTGTCAAGAAGAGCTGGGTGATCGCACCAAAAAAAGGAACACATTTTATTTTCATATCATCCGATCTTGATTTTTTATGTGATTTCTTTTTTTTTTTTTTTTTTTGGGGGGGGGGGGGTGAAACTTGATTTCTGATTGATTAAATATGTAATGGCTGATCACCAACATTTACCTGAATATTTATATTTTTGATCAACACTCTTGATCTTAAAATCACCAACGCCTAATGTTAAGTTATAAAACTATTAACAAAAAGTCCATAAGTTACATTTTTATTGAATAATCAAACACTACTAAGGGTTACTCAGTGACCAAAATACATCACACTAGAGAAATTCAACGTGCAAATTATTGAAGATTGAAATTACAAACTACTGAATTCAAAAGGAGAGCAATCAGACAGACTGTTTTTAGGAAGTTCATTCATTTGGATTTGATACATTACTAATTTATTTCCGGACGTTTGTCTGAATAAACACACATAGGTTTCATCTAAATTATGATCTTGACCCAAATCAGTGCAGAAAATATAATGCATGTTTATATTAAATCTACCACAAATATTTCCCAATCATTTCACTCGTGGCAACATCAGATCAGGAGATTTTATACATGGCGGCGGACAGGGATATACAGAAAGCAAAAAACCAAGTTTGAATTGCAAGACACAGTACTTTTTCTGATAGGGCATGTTAGCATGTTGGTTCTGGATGACTACCATATGCATACACAGACACAATACAGAGTGAATGCCTGTTCATTCATCCAAGCATTCAAACAGGAACCACAAACACACTCAAACACACATGGTGTAAAGAGACGTAAATTCTTCCTAAAGAATGATCCGCACACACATGCACACACACAAGCACAAACCAAATTTCTCAAATCGTAACTTTCTGATTATTTCAGTGGTATAATGAAATCATTGTTTCACCTCAGATAAGTGGGCCAGCCTCCTAGGTCAGGCGTAGGCATCATGTGCCCATGCATTACTCTGCTTGTCAGTGAGACTGTGCATGATAAACCATGTGTTCTTGCATGAACAAGTTTACCGTATAAGCACAATGAACACAGATGCATACACAAACTGGAAAGGGGCTCTAATGTACATGCATCATTTGGCCTTGCATTAAATTCACGGTGAATGTGCTGTAAAAAGAAGCTATAAATTGAGCAAGGATGGACTGACCAACAAACTGTGCAGCAGAATGTCCATAAATTCCTTTTAGTGCAAAGTTAAACTCAATACATTGCATGCATTAGGAGCAAGAGAAGGAACAATCTATTTATGGGTGGTGGCTGACGAGACATTTGTATCAATTTTCTGTCCGAAAGATCGAAAAGGGCTGCTCCATATTTAGTCCATCTTGTCAACAATCTCTCCCTTTGTGTTTAGGCTGCAGTCTTGACAGCTTGTTCGAGCTACCGTGCCCCAATGACCCAACGAGCAGATGGAGGCGAACACAGTCTACAGTCATCCACTCCAGGCACAGCACACCCGAGAAAATTAGGGATGGAAAACTGACCCCTTGTGGTGAAGGCAACCAATAGTCCTAGTTTTTGAAATCTGTATGAGACACGTTGTACAAGGTCATGTTTAAATTGTTGGTTGGTCCATTACGATGAAGGTAAGAATATAAAGATTTCTTTGGGGCGGGGGGAACATCAGTTTTTATGTTTAGTGCCTACACATATTTTCACTGGTTTGACAAGCACATTGAATTCCTTTAGCTTGGAAAAAAGTGCAAATCTTTGGTTTTATGAAGGTAAGGCTCTAAGGAGGTGGGCTTGTTGTTACTTGCTAGAGAAGCATGGATATGACAGCCTAGATTAGCATGTTTTTAGCTTATTAAAATAGCAAGTAAGAATAATTTTGGAGCACTGTTATGTCTCTTGATATGTGCGTGCAATAGTAAATGATTGGCTTCAGTGCCACTTGTGAATGTGGGTGGGGGGGGCAGCCGTATAAAAACAATGAATGTGAAATAGGATGAATGAACAGAGCTTAATATCCAAAAGCAGTGATCATTTCGGCACCAAAACGATATAGAAAGTTTCCAAGGTACTTCCACTTTACTTCTGCATTTCTGCGCACAACTTCCGTTTTCTACGTTCTCTACCAAAAAAAAAAACAATGGAGCTGGTAGCATCACTCATCAAAATCCCTCAAAAAAGACAATTTGGAAATACCGCATCCATCTGCCATCATCACGACATGGGAGGAAAACATGAAGAAATGACTAAGAGTCAACACAAACAAAATATTTTTCGTATTTTATTGATTTAATGGCAGTGGATGGAAACACAGTCAGAAACCTTAAAAGCTCTGAGGCACCTTGTACCTATTTGCACAGCAACAAAGTCTAATGTGTCCTGATACATGAATATGGGTATATGGGAAGGCAGGTGTGGAACCAAGGCAGTGCCACCCACAAAGCAATAACAGGTACAATTATGTTTAATTTGACTACAATTCTGTGTGTTGCGTCACAGCTGACGCATCATTAGCTTTGCTAGTGATTCAACGATAAAGAGACGGAAAACAAACACTAATCTATAATTTTCAAGTCACATACGAGACTTTTACCCTAAATGCATAAATGCAAGTGTTACACCTTTTTTGTTTGTTTGGAAACAGGTGAAAAACGCTGTTGGGCAAGGGAAGACAACTTGATGTGGCTCACACTTATGTTGATGGACATATATCGAGACTAAGTGCATTCTACCTTGATGATGGAAGGCTCAATTCATGCTCTACCTTTGTTATGAATTCTCTAATATTTTTTATAAATTATGATATATTGTCTTGTTTTGCACATGCACTATAATTGTTTTAAATAAAACAAAAAATGTTATCATGTTGTTCAAAAGTTTCATTGCCATCAATATCTGCAATAAAAAAGAATGACATACTATTTGTGTTTATATGTACATCTGTATGAGCTCATAATACCATAACTATAATCTAACCAGATGAAAAATACCTTGTAGTATTTCCTTGTTACAATAAAATGAGTGTCATCATTGATGCGTCAGTTGGCTGCTGCCATGCAAGGCACTCCCTGGTGTTAAAAGAGAATTATAATACTAAGGGGCTGTGAGATACTGTATCAATAGAACCGTTATGTGTCAAGATAACAAATATTAATAAAGTTAACAAAAAAATTAATCACATTCATGAGCAATTATCGAAAATAGATCTAAAATTACGAACATTTCTGAAAGTTCCGGAAACAGCCGAATGGGGCTTTGACGTCACAGCCAGGAAATAAAAGGTCGAGGCAGGTGCCACCGTTGTTTATCGACGAGAGAGTTGCGTTCATGTTTTATCAAAAAAATCGCTCAAATGGTTCAAACCTGTCAGGCTATGTGGTGTACAAATAGCCATTTGTCAAAATGTAGTACCCATGAGTTCCCGAACGCGAGAAAAAGAGCTGGACTACGCAGACAATGAGTAAAGTTCGTCCGTGCAAAGAGGGCTAATTTTACATTTTACACCTGAAAGCTATGCCAACTATGGACAGATGAAATCAGGTTTTGCAAAGGAAATTGCCGCTGAAAGCAGATGCGGTGCCCATCCATACAAGCGCATTCACCTAAATGTCCCGAGATATCAAGAAAGAGGAAGATGACTGGCACTGATGAGACCACCCCACCACCCCAGGTTAAGCAAAGGAGGGGAGCAGCCAAGCTCGAAATGGCCAGAGTGAGTACTCTTTTATAATAAAAAACATATTAGCATTGGATATAGGACTGGACACATGTATAAATTATTGCTCGTAAAATATATACAACAAATCCTCTAATCCCATTCATATTTGTATCTGTTGGCAGAGCGAAAAACCTATGATAGCACAATAAATGATAATTATTCAATACATTACTTTATTTTGTGGTCACGGTGTATCAGCTTCACGAAAAGAAATGCAAAACAAACCATTCGGTGTTTCCCCACACGATTTGTTGCCCGTGTTTCATCAGTGTGATTGCTCCCCTCAATGATCGTTTCATTAGGCTGCATTGGCTTTCGTTTGGGCTCAAATTGATAACCCAAAACACCAAAGAAAGGTTCATAACTGTCTTCGTCACCATTAGAAGAACGTTCGTTACGTTGGATTCGTTGCTGCAACTAGAAACAAAATTGTCCGCCATCATCGCCGCCATTCAGTACTAAGCACTGAGCCGAGTGTTTCCTAGTTGTGATGTCACGCACACAATATGCTAGATTTCCGGGATCTCGGGCGCCAGTCGTTTTAGCTTGACAATCGATCCAAATTTCTATCATTATCATTTTCAAGTGCCATGATATGAATCTAAAAGGCATGCGTAAATGGATAAATGATGGAATATTAGCATTTTCCCAGGTGTTGTAATACTCTTTAAGTTTCTGGACACTTCGAAACGGAATTCTAAAAAGTAACTCTACGCCACCCTCCCAGTTACATTTATGGATGTTCAACATTTTAGACTGTCCCACACCCGGTTGCAAGAGCAAGCCTGAACAAAGCAGTGTTTAGAAATTCTAGCAAGATGAGGTTTCAGCAAGCATGACAATATGTTTATACTAATATGTTTAACTGATGTGTTCTTTTGCCCACATTAGCCTTGGAATGATACAGTACTTCTTGATTTATTGCTTCATCATGCAGCATCGTCTTGCAAACCTCAACTGTCCAACCACTATCCCGGTTATCTGATGTTCGAACCAATCAAGAGAAAGAGGCGGGGGCTGCAGACATGAGCAGGAAGCAACTATCTGGTTGAATACAATGTCAAAGTGCAAGGCAGTTCTTGTTCATAGTTCAATTTCAGAAGTTTTGTCGGAAATACACTTAATTTCCGCATTAAAAGAAGAGGAAAGGATGTCACGAAAAGCTTTTCTTAACAGGCAACAATGTTTTCGCTCTTCCACGAATCAATATGCCATATTGTGGTTTAATGTGGATTGGTCACCTTCTGATGGTGAGCCAATCAGGTGAAAGAAGTGGAAGCTGCAGGGCTCAGGCTTATTTCAATTTTTTTATTCAAAAAGATTCAACTGTATTTGTATAGTGTCGCATATACAGTGCCCTACATAATTATTGGCACCCCTGGTTAAGATGTGTTTATTAGCTTCTAAAAAATTTTTTTATTCAAATAATGAATGAATGAATTTATTGTCATTGTCATCATCATCAGTATCATTGACAGTTACAGAGTGTGGGATAGTTTGGCCAAGAAAGAGAAACATTGACACAGAATATGGAATAATTTGCCCGAAAAGACGATGACAGACATAGGAAGACGGGAAAAAAGCAAATGCTTATCGATACTCGTCCCCCAACAGCCCAGGATGCACAGTCTAGCATGTTAGTGTTGCATAGTCCATTTTTTTACTCATATATCTTTCCAGAAGTCATTGATTGCCATGGCATTTCGCAATATTGTCAATTTGAGTAGGTTCATTGGTTAGGTTGATTCATAGGTTGATTTCCAAGTTGGTGTAGGGAGGGATGGCTGGGGGTATCATGGAGGCCCACGTCTGCTGTATCCGTTCCGGAAGATTAGTCCTCATCCTCCCTTGCCCGGTTCCCGCGAGCTAGCCTTTCATGATCCCGGATCTCCGTGACGATTTTCGTGACCATTTGAGCGGTGGCATCACTTAACGCTGCTTGTTCCTTTGTCACCTGGGACAATTTGTCGCCGTTGTTACAAGCAATCTCCATTGCCTCGTTGAGTTGACGCTTCATTCTCATCGAGAATCGGTGTACCCAGAGGGCCCCAAGAAGCAGCAGGAAGGCGAGCGCCATCAGAGAGCCGAAGATAAAGAGGTCCTCGACGTTCTCAATCTGGAGAGACGTTAAGCATATGGGCCTCCATTTTCCCCAGGCATCCTCCACATATCCAGACGTGAAGGTGTTGGCCGGACATGGCCGTTGGTTTGGTGTAGGTCTCATTGTAGAAAATATTTTGTCCAATGAGCTAAGTGTCCAGTCAAGGAGCTCCATCTCCCAGCAGGTTAAACACAGCGCACACATTGCAATAGCAGATCAGTGATCTAATTTTGCTGGAAGGCATATCTTCAGAGCATGCAATGTTATGTCTTAGTCTCTGTCCCTGATATTGGATCATCCTTTGTTTGCCTTTTTGTTGTGGGAACAATTTGTTGCGGATGTGTGTGTGCAGTGCAGCTATGTCTCATTTTGGTCCATGTAACGATTTAGTATAGTTTCTTTGTACATCTTTTTGAAGTAACTCAATGATTTTATACTCGTAAGCGCTGCATCACATGTATTCCATAGGCGAGCCCCAATGTTCGTAATCGAGAAAGATTTTAATGTTGTCCTAGTTGCCTGATAGGAAAACAATCTGATTCCTCTTAGGTCGTAGATTGATTCCCTTAGGTGGAATAGAGCTTGTAGGTTAGGCGGGAGACTGTTTGCGTGGGCCTTGTACATCATTTGAGCAGTTTTGAAGTTAATCAAGTCTTAAAATTTTAATAGCTTGGACTTGATGTAGAGTTCATTTGTGTGCGTTCTGAACGGTGCTTTATGAATAATCCTAATTGCCTTTTTTTGAAGGATAAAACGTGGATAAAGATGTGTTGTGTATGTGTGCCCCCAGATTTCCAAACAGTAGCTGAGGTGCGGCAAGACAAGTGCGCTGCAAAGGGTTTGGAGAGCCCTCTTATCTAGCATATTTTGTGCTCTAAAGAGAATGGAGATGCTCCTAGCTAAAGTTGCACCGATACCGATACCAGTATCGGCAGGGGGCGCCGATCCGGCCCGAATTGGTGGTATCGGTATCGACGAGTACCAACATTTAGGGTGCCGATACCATCTACTGGCATCACTTGAACGCAAATATACTGTCCTCCCAATGTGAGCTAACTTCCTAAATCATTACATCTGTATGTCTTTGTCTCGACACTGCCAAACGAAATTTACACCTTTGTCTTCAATATTACGGATGTACACTACAACATATCCACGATGTTTCGCTGCTCATCAAACATGGCATTCACAAACGATTAGCATGCGTTAGCTTACGCTTGCTATTGTAGCGCCGATGGGATCAGAAAGATTAAGACCGTGGGAGACTAAGCAAACTCATGGTTTCATGATGAACAATAAGTGGCAAATTAAGAGCACCGTACTTCAAACTCGTCCTGTTCATGAAAGTCGATTGTCATATGTTGTGCAGTAATGAGCAGAATTAACTTCTGTGGCCAGAAAACACTCAAGCGGCGCAGCGCGCACACTAGATATCATCAAATAGCATCCTAGATGTGCTACATTAGATCCCATGCCATTAGCTGCGTGAGCCCAGAGCGACGCGTAGTCCATATAAAAGCCGACGACGACATTGATGAAATAGAAAACCGCCATGACTGAATGGAAGTTAAGCAGGCCAAATCAATCCATACCAGTGACTATAGATAATGCTGCAAATACTGTTAATTCAGTACATGTTTCAGATGGACCCGGACCACAAATAGGATGTTTTACTTATATGGTAAATATAGCTGCTAAGAGAGCTGCAGCAATCAACAGTGTGCCCCACTTTACAAAAAGTAAAGATTGTTCTCAGCACTTATATACAAAATTTCTTCAGATCAGTGAGAAGTAAGCACATAAATATTATGCACTAAAATGCTTGTTTATATGATGGCACTGTTATTTTTGCTTGTTAGCAAATAATAATAATAAAAAAAAAATAATAATAACAGTTATATTTTCTGTTTCAGAGCATTAAATGTATTGAATTGTATCGAAAATCGTACCGAACCGTGACTTAACTGTATCATTGCATCCCTTATACTGTACATACATACATATATTATATATATATATATATATATATATATATGTATTTTTTTTTTTTTGCTAACAGAGTGGTATCGGAATGGTATCGGTATCGGCCGATACTGCACAGCCAAGTATCTGTATCGGTATCGGGCCCAAAAAATGGTATCGGTGCAACACTACTCCTAGCAAGCTTGTTGCGCAGCCGCACCACATGGGCCTTCCAAGTTAGTCGGTGATCTAGGACAATACCTAAGACTTTGTGCTGCTGTACTCTTTGTATCATAACATTGTTTATTTGAATGTTTAAGTGCTCGTTAAGGCCTTTTCTGCCAAATAGCATGTATTTAGTTTTTTCGAGATTTAGGGATAATTGATTTGCGTCGAACCATTCTTGCAGTTTTGCTAGTTCTGCGTTTATTTGTTTAGAGAGACTTTTCAGGTCCTTTCCTGAACAAAAGATGTTGGTGTCCTCCGCAAAAAGTACAATTTTTAGTAGTTCAGATGCTTTGTATAAGTCATTTATGTATAGGATGAATAGTTTTGGTCCCAGGACAGAACCTTGGGGCACGCCGCATGTGACTTGACGTCTAGTTGATTTGCGCCCATCAAATGTTACATATTGCAATCGGTTATCCAGGTAGCTACGTACCCAATTTAGAACGACGCCTCGAACTCCAAGTCCCTCTAGTTTGTCCAGTAGGGTTAGGGTTAGGTGGTTTACAGTATCAAAGGCTTTTTTAGGTCCAGGAAAATCCCCACTGAGTATTTTTTTTTGGTCAATAGCATCTGTGATGATTTCTACAGACTCTGCTAGGGCCTGCGCAGTGGAGTGTTTTTTTCTAAACCCATTTTGGCTATCATGTAATAAATGACGTTTTGTTCTGAATTTGTCCAGTCTGTTGTTGAAGAGTTTTTCGAGGATTTTAGATAGTTGAGGCAGGATAGAGATGGGTCTATAGTTGTTGAACTTATGTGAGGTTCATCAGGGAAGACTCCTGTCTCAAAAGATCTAATGAAAATAGAAATAGAAAAAAAAGAAAAAAAATTGAAAAATTGAAAAAAATAGTTATGGGGAGTAGTATTTCATTATGAATGTTTTTAATAAGCATGTCAATTTCATTTAGGTCAGTCGATTGTTTGTTGGCACACTCTGTAATTAAGTTCTTAACCTCAGCGACCTGAACTGGTACCAAAAACATGGATTTTAGTCTAGGGTCAGGGTGCCTATGGGCTGTTACAGAGGGAATGTTTTCAGCTAATTTAGGCCCAACCATCACAGAGAATTCTTTAAATTTATTTGCAATCTCTTCTTTGTTCCTCAGCTCACTGTTGTCTGCATAAAAGAAGTCAGGGTAAGATTTCCCCGACTCCTTATTTTTTTTTATCATCCCATTTAGTATTTTCCATAGTCTACACGCGTAGCTTCTGTTGTCTTCCAATAATTTGCTGTAGTATTGTTTTTTACATGCTCACAGAATGGAATTTAGCTTATTCCTGTATTTTTTTATACTTCTCCTCAGCAGGCCCTGTCTTTTGGGGTGATAAAAGACTTGTACAGCGAGGTTTTCTTTTTGCAAGCATTGATAAGCGTCTTGGTCATCCAAGGTTTGTTTTGCATTCTTTGTTTTGTGAGAGTCAACTTCACCGGGCAGTTTTTGTCGTATATATGCTGAAGTGTATTCATAAAGCACCCATAAGCTGCATTTACATTATTTGCATTATAAACATCATTCCAGTCTTGAGTTGAGAGATCTTTTTTCATGTTTTCAATGTTTTGATCAGTTCTAATTCTTTTGTACACTGTCTTTGTCGGATTTACGCAATAGTTGCGTAGAGTGTAGTTTGTGAAGACAGGCAGATGGTCAGTGATATCACAGATTAGCAAGCCACTTTGAGTCTGATTTAGCAGAATGTTGGTAAATATATTATCAATGAGTGTCGCACTATGTGTCGTTATTCATCTTGGTTGTGTAATCAGAGGTCTCATGTCTTGAGAATACATGGAAGCAACAAAGTCATCTATATGCGGATTTTTGGGGGGGTTCAATATATCTAGATTAATGTCCCCACAGCAAAAAACATGCTTATTATTCGTTTTAAACATATCTTTTCCATAGGTTCGGTGAAGAGCTGAACATTTGAGTCATATGGGACGTTAATGGAAAAAAAGAGAAAAATCCAACCTTCAATACAAGTGCATTTATTCAGTGGGGAAAAAATCCCACATAAAGAAATAATTATTGGACATCAAATAATGTGTGACACAATTATTAGCACCCCTGGTGTTGATACTTTGTACAACCCCCTTTTGCCACCAAAACAAGGTCTGGGGACTGAGATGGCCATGGGAGGAGCTTTGATTTTGTGTCTGGAGAACCATTTCTGTGCAGATTTGGCCATATGTTTAGGGTCATTGTCTTGCTGAAAGACCCAGTGACGACCCATCTTCAGCTTTCGGGCAGCGGGCAACAGATTTTCTTTTGAAATGTCCTGGTATTTCAAAGCATTCATGATGCCATGCACCCTAACAAGGTTCCCAGGGTCTTTGGAAGCGAAACAACCCCACAGCATCACTGACCCACCCCCATACTTCACAGTGGGTATGAGGTGCTTTTCAGCATGCAGGTCTTTCGTGGCACGCCAGACCCACTTAGAGTGTTTGGTTCCAAAAAGCTAAATCTTGGTCTCTTCTGACCAAAGCACACGGTCCCAGTTGAAACCTGCGACCGTGTCCGGTCCGAGTTGAAGCCTGACGCCTGAAACACTTAATGGCCTTGGATCAAAATACATGCTCAATTTCTTTGACCCCTATGAAGCATCTAGACCCCTAAGGTCGTCTGGAGCCGGTCTGCTTTATGTTCCAAGAACAAGAACCAAGCAGGGTGAGGCAGCATTTAGTTACTATGCATCTCACCTCTGGAACAAGTTACCTGAAGGTCTTCAGTGTGCACTGTTAGCTCCTTTAATTCAGGGCTAAAAACGCTGTTGTTTACCACAGCATATTCATAACTGTCTATATATTTCAAATTTCAAGTTATTTGCTTTTTATTCATTTTTTGGCTTTAATTCCAGTGCCAATTTCAATTATTTTTTAAATTCTCTTGGTGATTTAATGTGATTTTTATGTATCATTTTATTTCCTGTGTCAATTGTCTTTGTTTTTATCTTTTTGTTTTAATGTGATTTTTACGAATCATTTTATTTCTGTTAGTGGATCTTCATGATGATGAAAAGCACTTTGAATTGCCTTGTATTGAATTGTGCTATACAAATAAATTTGGCTTGTCTTACCTTGCCTCAATCCTCAAAAAGTTGCTTCGATCAAAATATAAATTTTCAGTTAAAAAAAGTCACTTAAAAAAACAATTCAATCAAAGAAGTGAGTGTAAAAATAAATTTGAGATGCCCAAAAATGGATTTGAACAGTTTTTGATATTTTTTTTTTTTTGATTGAAATAACGTTTAATATGAGTAATGTTGTTTTGTGGTTGGACCAAATTTTGGGAAAGACGTGTGAGCATTTATAATTGTACCCCCCACCCCCCCCAAAAAAAAAAAAAATCACTTCAACCCAAAAAAATTTTAATTGAAAATGTTTTTTTTTTGATTGAAGCAATCCCTTTTGTGTTTGGGCCATATTAGAGGTAGGGCATATGTGTCTACACCAAAAGAAGTTGCTTCAATCAAAGAAAAAAATCAGGCAAAAATAACCCCCGCACCCTCAAAAAAAAATATTTAAAATATTTTTGAACTTTTTTTTTTTTTTTTATTGAGATGAAAAAGTTTTGAAGTCTTTTTGAGTGAAGTGAAAAAACGTTTTGATTGAGTCAGTAGACACAAATGTCACGCTTCGCTTCGCCATTTGTAAGACATGTTTGAGAGACAAGTGTCTACACTAATGGCGTATTTCTGAAAAGCATGAAGAAGCAAGAATCATAGTCGCCGTCGGCCGCCACTTGCCAGCCTAGTGAGCCCTCGAGCAGTGATTGAGATGTTGGTACGCTTATCAACAACTCGAGCAGTGGTGAAGTTGATATTAAGTTTACTCGTTGGTAAGCTTACCAATAACATATTTATTGATTGAATTACAAAGACACAAATTTCCTCCCCAAAATATGGCCCGAACACAAAACAACATTACGTCAATCAAAAAAATTTCTATTAAAAAAAATAATAATAATAACTCAAAGAAAAATGAGTTAAAATAGATTTTTTTTTTTTTGTCTCAAATTATTTTTTTTGCAATCCAACACTTTTTTCTTTGATTGAGAAAAAAAATGATGTAATTGACTTTTTTTAATTGAAAATCTGTATTTTGATTGAACCAACAATTTTTTGGGATTGACTAATAAAGACACAAACCTACCTCCATATGTACAACACCTGCAAAGGTCAGCAGCAATATTACACAACAAAACATGATTAACCCTTAAGGTCCCAAGTACTTTTCTGTCCTTTTTGGGGGGGCGTGGGGGCGCCTACGAAGCTTAGCAGCAATAATACAAAACAAATCATAATTTTATTTTTAGCCTTCGGGGGGGGGGGGGGGGGGGGTGATGCCGTGATCTACTCACACTTGCGTTGCGATTGACTGGTAGATCGCGATTGAATGGTAGATCGCAATCGACGTATGACTTAGGCAATGAAAAAAGGTGAATTCTAGGAGCAATTAATTAATTACAAATTGCTCCACAACGGCTTGATATGATTGATAATGAATGCCGTTTCATTTTTCTGAGCAGAAAATGCATAAAATTAGCGTGCTAATGAAAACCAGACCATCTTCACACCAGACAATTAAACAAAAAATAGAATAAACAACACAGTACAGCGGGAAAAAAGCCAAAGAGATGATTATTAGAAATTAATTGAAAATGTTTTCTAAATGTTCAGTCTTTGTTTTACATTTTTATCTATTTGATTACTTATTCAGGGTTTAAGACAGCTTGTCGACACAATCTACAAAATTCTAACTACAAGCCATTTAAAAGTAGGTCAAGTGTAGAGATTGCATAAAGAGAATGTATGATGGAGAAACAGACTACTCTTTTGCATAATTCCTTTCAGATGCTCGAAAAAGCAGCTATTCTGAATTTTTCTGTAATTTGGAGCTGTACCGGAACTTTGCCCTTTGGGGAAAGTGAAAGGTCAAACATGAATATAATATCTTGGAAAGAAGATAGTGTATCATACATGCAGAGTAGTTTGCCAGCCATACATATACATATTAAAAGCTCCTGTAAAGTGAAAGACAGCATTAATAAATTGTGTAATTAGGCCAAAGAAAACAGCATTGTTAAAAAGGCTGTCAAACTTATTTAACTTTAATTTAAATAAATAAATAAATAAATAAATAAATCTTAAGACACTTAAGTGCAGTAATAGCGCATTTGTGCTTAAAATCATGTTGTTTTCATAAACGGTGACGATAACAAAAATATTTTGTTGACGAAAATTTTTCCAAAAATATAACGAGCTTAAAATGTTTCTTGGGAAACTAAAACATAACAAGACGAATGCTGGTTTTCGTCTGAGGAGAAAAGAACAACACGAAAATGCGCCACAGTTTTCGCTGTATGCTCACAATGTGTGACATTTTCTCAGTTAGTCTGCATCGCAGCAGTCCTTGGTTGTGCCACTCACGCACTAGCCTGGTACTCCAGACTCACCGCTGTTCCGGCTATTGAGTCTGGCCACCATTAAGCAGATAAAATTTCGAGGGCGGAGCAAGACACAGCAAACACAGCGGAGTGGACCAATCAGCGACGGGCGGGACGAGGGACTTGCGCGCGGAAGTAAACATACGAGGAGAGCGGAGTTTATTCAACATGGCTAGCGCGAGACAGACTGTTGTCAATGACTTGTGTCGATGTGTTTTTGGTCATTTAAAACTGATTTTACCGTGGATTGGAACATATTCTTGGCTCTCCTGTTCGCCATCTGTGTGGAGACGACTTCCGACGCGGAAGAGTGACATTGCTCGTTAAGATACGTCATGCAAATAAACGAATCTGATTTGTCAATTGATTTTGTACTTGCTCGAGAGGCCGTTAATGGGCTGGGTCCCAGACTATACTCTCAGTGTTTGAAAAACACAGGGAGAACAGTCTGGCTGTGCCAGGCAACTCACTCACCCCCCATCCGGGGATGACGTGGCTCAGTGGTAGTGTAGTCGTTCCCCAACCCAGAGGTTGTGGGTTCGAGTCTCCCCCCCGATGAACCCGTTTAAGAATTGTTGAGCAAGATACTGAACCCCACGTTGCTCCTGGTGCTGCGTCACCAGTAGGTAGATGAGGAGACAGTGTAAAGCGCTTTGAGGGCTTTAAAAGGTGGAAAGGCGTTATACAAGTGTAACATTATTTACCATCCACACACAAACTAATCACCGGTGTCTTTTCCAGGCTTGCTTGTGCTTGTTTTGAAACGTATGGTAAGATTTGTTTTCTTATCTTGGCAAGAGGTATCCAATGTTGCTTTAGTTTAGTCTTTGCAGGTCTGTGCTGAGTGATTATCACATACAAAATGTAACCCACAGTGTTAGCGTAGCATTCGCATTAGCATTGGCATTTAGTGTTGTGCGCGTAGTCTTAAATTCTCAGACAACTTTTTTTACATACAGTTCTAGGTGGGTATAATTTCTTGAAAATAATGTACTGCTGAGACTGTAGTATCATCACAAAGTTTGCTTTGTCCTTGTAGATGCTACAATATGTGCTTGTCTGTCAATGTTCAGTTGAAATTGTTGGAAACCTTCATTTATTTACTTTTAGACTAAAACATTTAAATTTTATAGCCGAATAATATATTTTGTTTTCAATATCTTCAAGTACTACCAGTGATGATGATATCCGATGCATGGACTTCTTTCATTTCTAAAAATATTGTAATTCCTAATAATATCGTGAGCCATAATTGCCTGAGTCATCTCTTTAACTTCCACATTGTTGCCACGACAACCGAGCTGGGGCAGACTTCCAGAGGGCGGTAAGGGAAAGACAGGAGAGCTTCTCCCAGGCACAGGGCTCTCCCGTGGGCTCGCCACCCCCTGAAGTTCACCCCCAATTTTTCTTTTTTTTTTTTTTTTTTTTTTATGTGTTTCCCAAAAACATTAAAATATGTTCAAGTGGTCAGTGGAGACGATTTTGGTTTATTCAGGTTTAGGGCTGTACCAAACGACTAATTTCCTCCCAAAGAGTCAGCCAACTACTTTTACGATTAGTTGACTAATCTAATTTTTTTTTTTTTTTTTTTTTACAAATCTAATAATGAAATTTTTGTTAAAGCCTATTAATTCACAAAAAACATTTTGGAACACCTACATTCTTTATTAACGTATAAATTAATATCAATAATAAATCACGAACAATGAGGTCAAATGCTGCTGGCATTAACTGGTGCAAAAAAATGTAAACGGAAATACTGTGACTTCACCTTTTTAACAGGAGTCAAAACAATTCTTACTCTTTTTGCGGTATGTCATTGTCTATATTGTTCTAAATGTTAAAATGAATTGCAATGTCCCAGACATCATTTTCAGAATACTTTGTGTGAGTTCAGATACTCTTTCCGGTGTTCTGCATTTTTTGGGGAGGGGAAAAACTGTTCAACTTTTGTTTGTATTAACCTGAAGATAACGCAGAGGGCACACTGAAATATTACCACAATTATTTTGAATGAAAGGCACACATACCCACAGTAACAAAAATTAAGTATATAGTATTAATTTTATAGTATACTACTATATGTTAAACGTTATAATATTAAATAATTAACATTAGTGCAGTCATTGATTACAGTAAGCAGGCCAGTGGTGTTTCCCAGTGTTGTTAAATTTACTTTAAAAAAGTAATTAATTACAGTTACAAATTACTTCTCCCAAAAAGTAATTGCGTTAGTAACTCAGTTACCTGATGTAAGAGTAATTAGTTATTTGGCAAAGTAACTAGTGATAATTTTCTTTTTTTAATTTTTTTAATTTTTTAATTTTCTGGCCCAATTCTTTACCCTCCACTTAACTAGACACAAGGGTATTGCGATAGCTAGATAGTAACCTTTGCTATGTGTGGAAGTCATTTAAAGTTGTGAATCAACCGTTAAAGTTGTTAAAATTGCTCCCGTTATTGCATTAGTTCCCTTCTGTCTACTTTAAACATGTAAGTTTTAAAACTGTTTCATCATTTAAAGACAGATTTAAGTTAAGATTTTGCCGATTTAGGAGCATTTTAGATTAAAAAAAAAAAAAAAAAAGTTACTTAGGTTCGCTAGGAAGGATCTCTACATCAGAGCCTTCCTGAGAGGTCTACTGCTTTAAGATGGCGGCTGTTTACTAACGCATGTAGTCCTTAAAACATGTTGCCAATGCAGCTGTTTCTGCCATTTGCATCTAGTTATATAATATGATATCTACCGTGTCATGTGGGCGTAGTTTGTCGGCTATGGCTACAGTCAGGTATGATAGGATTGGAGCCACCTAGCATTGCGTTTGCAACGGCGTCTTCCCCACTCCTGCTCTGCTCTCTCATTTCCGTGAGTCCGTTTCTCTCAGACTTTTTTTATTCAACCAACTTAGTAACGCATAGTAACGCACGCCTTTCCCGCCTCAGTAACGGTAACGGCGTTGCCAAGATGAGAAAAGTAATTAATTAGATTACTCATTACTGAAAAAAAAAACGCCGTTAATAACGCCGTTATATTCTGACGCCGTTATCAAAAACACTGGTGTTTCCATATATATATTTTTATTATATTATGTATATACAGGATATATGTAGTATATATTTTCCCTAAGTGGGAGCTTCCATGATCCTAATAAATTTTATAATAATTAAAAAATATATATAATTATATTAATTATTTTATTAAATAAAAATGCGCGTTGATACGACGCACATAAAGGCAACTTCCATTTAAAAAATCGTTAGAGAGTTGTATGGACTTACAATCCGCTAGCTTGTTGTTTCTTGTTGTCTTCGAAAATTATACTTGGGTGACGGTGCTTCAAGTGTTCGTTCATAGCCGACGTGCTACCGTGGTATACGAGCTCAGCTTAGCAAAGAGTACACACAGTGGCACTCTCCATATTTTCCTTGATATAATTCCAGGCTCTGGCTATTCTGGTCCACTTTTTTGGCTTTATGCCGCTTTCACGTGTTACCGTCTCTGCCCTTTTTGGAAATTGGCGGTGTTTTCAATTCCTCACCGGCGATTCACTTGGCTCGTTGTCGTCGGTTCGTCTGGGTTTGTCCGATTTCCTCCTCGGGAAGGCGGCGGCGTGCATAAAAACACCGAGAGGCGTCGGATGGCTCTTTAAGGATACTTTTATTGACCAAAACCAAAAACGTGGGGGATGAAGCCACTCAACTCGGCGCTACCCGCGCACTTTTCCAACTCGCCGATCTCGCTCCCTCTCTCGCGCGCGCTCGCCCACTTTCTTCCTCTTTGCTCAATCTGACAACGCCGGTCACATTGAAATAACAGCGGCCCCCTTGGGGGTGCCAGTAACAACCGCTTATATCGCGAGCGGCCGCCATTCTAAACTTTATCCGCATGTAATTTTTTTAAACCCGTCATTGCCCGTCGACGCATTTACGTCATCGATGACGTCGACAACGTCGACTAGTCGGGACAGCTCTATTCATGTTTTTGATTGGGTTATTCGTGTTCTGGCTTGGTGCACCCTGTAAAGTTAAAATTGATAAATGCTGACTCCACACGCTAGTTTGTTACACGCTGACGTTACACAAAAATAATAAAAATTATAAACATCATTTTAGCGCAAAAGCTCCGTGGTCATGTGACCAATGGACTCAAAATATGTGTGATGACAGCACTCAAGTGGCTGCATGAGTTAGGCTATGCCTCTTGGCAGAAATCGGAATCATGGCGCAAAAATCAGCCAACTGAGGAGGAGATAGAGGATAAACAAGTGATTATGGAATGACTATGGAATTGGAATAGAATTATTTGCTCTAGATTCATATTTTTGCACCATTTATCTGCACTTTTCATTAAATTTACCTACAAAAATAAATATTACTCAAGCAAATTGTTCTTTTTCATGGTTATTGGGATCAATAACTGACTTCCCTTATTGTCTACCCCTGAATGGGCACAAGAAGGAGCTGGATTTGAACCCCTGATCCTTCCATCAATGGACGAGCCACTATACCACCGGCACCAGCGTCGCCCCTAAATTTATATTCTTACTGTTTGCAGAACTTTACTTGCAAACACAATTGTAATCAAATGAGATAATGAGAGACAAACTAGAGTATTGCTCAGGTCCCTAACACATTCTACTGTGACTAGAAAAAGGGCCCACTCTTCTCTCTTTGTTTATTTAACGTTATCTATTTTCTTGGTGTAAAAGGGCTTGAATAAAAACTACATATATGCTGCCCTTTTGAGCTTAAAACACCACAACAGAAAGAAAAACACCCATGTAGGCATAACTAAGACAATAAAAAAATAGGAGTGTGTGTTTGTATCCACTAATGTATCTTGTATGTTAATATACAAATGCTGCTAGTGACTTTCTAGCGACATTCCATTTTTTATTTATTTATTTATTTATTTATTTTAGGCAATTAAGCAATTAAGCGATTAAACGAAATCACAAACACATATATATATTTTTTTATGTGCTTGATAGTGGAGAGACAACTTCATACTAAGAAGTTTGTAGGAAAGTGAAATAAGGCAGATTGTGGGTGAAAGACAAAAGCAAAGCATGCAATGGCAGGATGTGGTTGTACTGAGGGTCTGTACACCATTGTTGGTTTGTAGAATGATGCTGAAAGCTTGATATATTAGTAAAATAGGCCAGGTTTGGAGATAGTGTCTAAACCCATATGTATAAACAAACATAGGTATAATGAATAGAATCAAGGAACACATTGTTTCTGTTGAATGTAATGATAAAATAAGGTCCACTGTTTTTAATATTTTAAAAGACTTTTCCGCGAAGGAATACAATGCAACATAGTTTGACTGACAGAGTAATTGCGTAGGTTAGGAACATCCTGTTATTAAAAGCGGTCTCTAAAACATTCATGTTAGAGATAAAGGATATGCAACATGAGCTGTGATTTACAGAGGTGGATAGAGTAGCCAAAAAAATTACTCAAGTAAGAGTAATGCTACTTCAAAAATAATATAACTCAGGTAAAAGTAAATGTAGCTATCAAAAAAATACTGAAGCACAAGCAATGAAGTATCCAGTGAAAAGAATATTCGAGTAATGAACAACGGATTACAATGTCTGATTTTTTTTTTTTTTTTAAACAATGTGTCTTTCTTCTCAGCACAACATCATCATCATTATTATTATACTGTACCATAACCTATTGCAAGGCCATATCAAGCCAAATAAACACACAAAAATAATACAAATCTGATTAGAAAAATCTACAGAAATGAAACATCATTTGTCTTTTTTTGTATGATTGGTATAATGGTTTCGTATAATTGGTATAATGGAGTCATGTGATTACTGTTGCAACGCCTCATTGGTGAAACTGGTAGAGCCACTGTGGGGCTCTCTGGCAAAAATACAGTAACATTTAATATAGAGAAAAAAAGAGGAAAATTGTAACGACCACTATAGCGCTAAGTAGTGGAGTAGGAAGAGCCTTTCTTCACAAATCTACTCAAGTAAAAGAAAAAGTATGGCATGGAAAAACTACTCTTAGAAGTACATTTTTCTAAAAATGTTATTCAAGTAAATGGAACGGAATAAATGTAACACATTACTACCCACCTCTCGTACTTTAGTGTGCAAAGACCAGCATTTAGTAAGTTTTTAACAAGCTATGTTGTGGAGCACCAGTAATGATGTTCCAGCACAAATAAAGATGTATGCAGCGGTAACACTATTGGAGGTTCAGAACACAGGATCCCTAGGAGGGAATGGGCTTTTGGGGCTCATATTACTGAGGTCAATGAATACACTGAAACCCAAGGGGCCCACGGTAGAACAACAACAGAACAATGGACCCTGTGTATACAAAATGTTGACACAACCTGTATTGTCCCTCCCCTCTTTCGTTGTATTTCTCTCTTGTTCATTCATTCATCTTTCACTCAATGGTCGAGAATGAGGAATGTTAATTAAAGGCTGCAAGCACTCGAAGAAAACAAGAGCGGGTACAGTCAGATCTCCAAGAGATTAAGTGAGCGACAAACAGTTTGGACAGGTCAAAAGAGAGGAGAGTTATGATTTGAGACAAACACGCATGGCAAGGCTGGGCAAAAAAGAAAAACAAGCGCACAGAAAAGTCAGGGTGGTGGGGACAACCGAATGTAAACATCCACATATATACAAAACCACATAAAACACAGTCTTGCTGTACCTTCCAGTTGGCCAGTTCCTGGAACTCAATGATCTTAATAAATCCTCCCATTAGAATTCCTACAGGGATCAGAGACAAGAGAACAAAACTATCAGACCATGTAACTAAAAAAAACTAAAAATCCAACCTATAGCAGCTAAAGCAGAAAAGAGACATGGAGCCCATTTACCGTATTTTTCGGACTATAAGTCGCAATTTTTTCATAGTTTGGAAGAGGGTGCGTCTTATACTCTGGAGCGACTTATATGTGATTATTTACGGTCGGGTCGGGCTGACTTCTCTCTCGCTAACTTTTTTAAAAATAAATATATTCATATATTTATACTAAAACGATGTATGGATGTTAAATAAAATAAATAATTTGGATAAAACGGAGAAGGCGCTGTGCATGCCTGTGCACGTGAACGCAGTGGCTCTCTTTTCTATCTTCCCCTCTCGCGTGTTGGCGCCCTCCGCATGCATCATGGTATTTCATTTTCGATATGGAGCAGCTATAGGAGTGAAAAACAAACTAAGGACAGGGGAATTGAAAAGCAAACACTGCGGTAGGACTGGGATATGGAAAGGATTCAAATTGATTGTTGATTGAAGATGCTATATAACACTGTGTCAGCTTCACTGAATGTAAACGAATGTGGCGCTTTGGTCTCATACGAGAAATACATTTAACAAACTTTTCCGTCATTATTTCGTTGTGTAAATGCATTTAAAATGGTCATAAAATATGTAGACTATTTAAACATTTAGAAAACTTGTGTTTTTTTTCTGCCAACTTGAGGAGAATAAAATAAATGTCAAATCCACTATCCGCCTGTTAGAACAGTAAAATAAAGACATTGTCTAAAAATGGTTCAATATTAGGCGAAATGTCTTGTTTTCTCATGTATATTTATAAATGCTCTTTACCGAGAAAAAAGAATGTTTTATCTGATGATTCAATTAATCAATGGAATTTTCAGAAGAATACTCGATTATTAAAATATTTGATAGCTGCAGCCCTAGTTCTGTTCAATAAAAAAAATAACTGATGGACACAGTAGTACTTTAGAAGTGAAACTAAGTATATGGGATTGATAAAAGATGCGCAATATGCATCAAAACAAAATTACTCAAATAAAAAAATTTGAGCACCCTAACAAAAATATATATACTGTATATTTAGTCGATCTTCCTATCGCTAAGATAACAACTTTAGACATTTCCTTTGACTTCCAATGAGTCATATATGCTTATTTTGTTAAAAATAAATATTAAAATAAATATACGTATAATAAAATGCAAACGCAACAGCTATGACTACAATATCTATTAAACACTATAATGTTTTTACAAAGGATATGGCTATAGTAATTAAAACTGTGTGTAAATAGTATCAACATTAAGTAAGCTGTGTAGAAAAAAAATTGACATGCTAGAAAAAACCTGACTACAACTTTGGAATCATTAAACCAATTTATGATATGCGTAATCAGCATTAACTGTAGTGCTCATTACAAAGCATGGCAGAAACACTAAAAGAGTGAGAAAAGGAAGAGCAAGATAATGGAGCAACCAAAAGTGTAAGCATCAGACTAGAGTTACAGATTTGCAGGCAAGTTTGATGAATTAGGATGGTGAGAAGGAAGGCAGACAATAAGTGGATGGGAGAGCGGAGATAAGGAAGGAAAAGCAGTTTCTGCCTGATTTGTTAGCACATTGTTATCTCTACTTAGCAGAGTCCTGCTCTAAACACGCCGACATCGCAATGCAATCGAGGGGCAAGGGACACGAGAGGAAATGGCTTTTGCGGTCAAGCCAGATGCGTGACAAAATTTGAGGGAGTGCAACCAAGAAAGAATATAGATTGCATGCAAAAAGGGCTACTAGACTTTGAGGTAGTAAATACACTGTTGTGACCTCGCAATCCTTGCATGACTCATTTTTATTTAAGATATTAATACTGTGTGGACAATATACTCTGCTGAAGCTCTTCAGCCACAATAGGCCTTTTGAGAGTAATCATAGAAGGACAAAACAAAATGGAGATATATTCTTCATGATCTTTATGACGTCAGTGCATAAAGACAATGGCATTGTTGTTTTTGTCAACGATGACGATAACGAAAATATTTCGTCGACAAACAAGATGATAATAGGCAAAAAACGTGTCTTGGGAGACAAACAAAGAGACGAATGCCAGTTTTTGTCTGACGAGACGATAATGTGACGAAAATGCGAGTTTCCTGCCTCTCCTCCTTTGTGCTTTATTAGTTCATGTTAGTTCATGGCTTCATGCACAACATATAAGATGCTGCGTTGTCTGTCATTGTCGCCGGTGGAGAGACAGTGGCACTCCAGGAACCAGTTTGAGCCTAGCTGGCTGCTGTGATTTAGGTAGGCACATGATGGTGTTATCTTGTTCCCTAATTTAAGAACTGTAACCTGTGTTAATTTTACACTTGTTGTCATGTTTGACGAGTAGGAGTGACCTGTTGAGACAAAGTTTCTCTAAGGACCATCTTGAGCCTCACTGGTCCGTGAATCAATCTGCCGCTGCTGTTTAATTAAGCTACTTTCCTTGGTTTTTATTAAACAATTTACAGTGTATCACAAAAGTGAGTGCACCCACTCACATTGCACAGATATTTAATTATACATTTTCATGGGACAGCACTAACAAAACGACACTTTGACACAATGAAAAGTAGCCTGTGTGCAGCTTATATAATAGAGTTAATTTATTTTTCCCTAAATATAACTCAAAATATAGCCCTTAATATCTAAACCTCTGGCAACAAAAGGGAGTACACCCCTTAGAAACTACATCCCTAAATGTCCAAATTGAGTACTGCTTGTCATTTTCCCTCCAAAATGTCATGTGACGCGTTAGTGTTACTAGGTCCAGGTGTGCATAGGGAGCAGGTGTGTTCAAATGTGTAGTGCAGCACTCACACTCTCTCATACTGGCCACTGAAAGTTCCAACATGGCACCAAATGGCAAAGAATTCTCTGAGGATCTTAAAAGACTTATTGTTGTGCTACATGAAGATGGCCAAGTCTACAAGAAGTTTGCCAACACCCTGAAACTGAGCTGCAGCACAGTGGCTAAGATCATCCAGTGTTTTAAAAGAGCAGGGTCCACTCAGAAAAGGCCTTGGGTTGGTTGTCCAAAGAGGCTGAGCGCACGTGCTGAGTGTCACATCCAAATGCTTTCTTTGAAAGATCGTCGCAGGAGTGCTGTCAGCATTGCTGCAGAGATTGAAGAGGTGGGGGGTCAGCACGGGTGTCACCCCTGGAGGAAGCCTCTTTTGATGACGGTACACAAGAAAGCCCGCAAACAGTTTGCTGAAGACATCTCAACAAAGCATATGGATTACTGGAACCATGTCCTATGGTCTGCTGAGACGAAGATTAATTTGTTTGGTTCCGATGGTCTAAAGCATGTGTGGCGGCGACCAGATGGGGAGTACAAAGATAAGTGTGTCATGCCTACAGTCAAGCATGGTGGTGGGAATGTCATGGTCTGGGCCTGCATGAGTGCTGCAGGTGTTGGAGAGTTACATTCCATTGAAGGAAACATGAACTCCAACATGTACTGTGAAATACTGCAGCAGAGCATAATCCCCTCCCTCCAGAAACTAGGTCGCAGGGCAGAGTTCCAGCATGACAATGACCCCAAACACACCTCTACACACCTTTACTGAAGAGGCTGAGGGTAATGGTGATGGACTGGCCAAGTATGTCTCCAGACTTGAACCCAATATAACATCTTTGGGGGATCCTCAAGCGGAAGGTGGTGGTGCGCAAAGTCTTAAATATCCGGCAGCTCCGCAACGTCGTCATGGAGGAGTGGAAAAGCATTCCAGTGGCAACCTGTGAAGCTCTGGACAACTCCATGCCCAGGAGAGTAAAGGCAGTTCTGGATAATAGTGGTGGCCACACAAAATATTGACAGTTGACATGTTGTATGTTAATATGGACAACTTTCACTAAGGGGTGTACACACTTTTGTTGCCAGGGGTTTAGATATTAATGGCTATGTTTTGAGATATTTTAAGGGGAAAATAAATGAACTCTATTATATAAGCTGCACACAGACTACTTTTCATTGTGTCAGTGTCATTTTGTCATTGTTGTCCCATGAAAAGGTATACTTAAATATCTGCAGAAATACTAAGGGTGTACTCACTTATGTGATACACTGTAGCTCAGGTTCTCAGGTCGAGTAGCCCTCAGGTAAGCTCTCAAAATGGGTAGGTTTTGATTATTTACGGACTAAAACCTGCAAAATATTTCAGATAAAAAGTTTCAAATATTTATTGACTAAAATAAGACGAAAACTGGTTTTCATCAACTAAAATCAACATATTTTGAAAAGACTGAAATATGACTAAGACGGATAAGTATTTTCGTCCAACTGACAAAGATGAAAAAGAAAAGGGCTGCCAGAAATCCCACGTGTCAGCTACTGGTGTCAACAATAATCGATGCGGCGATGCATCCCGATGCGGTGCATGGACGATTCGATTCGATGTGGGCAACAAGCCGAATCGATTCAGCGCATTTTAAAATACATAAGATTAATAGCCTAGATCTTGAGCCCGAACCCGAGCTAACCTGACCCGAATTTCGGGCCGAGTCGGGTCCAAAATGTCAATGATTTACGTTAGGGTCGGGTCGGGCCGGACTTCTCGCTTGCTTTTTTTTTTTTTTTAAATAAATATATATTTGTATACTAAAATGATGTATGGATGTTGAGCAAAGGAATATTTGTTATAAAAATAAATAAATTGGATAAAACAGAGAGAAGGCGCTTGGGTAATCCCAAACATGAGCCGCAGCGGAGCCAGTGCATTGTTTGCGCACATGAACGCCGTGGCCTTGCCCTCCTTTTAATCTTCCCCTCGCGCTTTGGCCTCTCCGCGAGTCTGCAACTGCATCCTCGTATTTCCTTTTCGAATTTCGATATAGAGCAGCAAGAGGTGAAACACAAACTAGAGACAGGGGGATTGAAAAGGCAAGAATCCACGAGTGGTGCGTGTGTGTTTCCGGGCGCGGGCCGACAAATAAAACGTAAAATTTCGGGGGGTTTTCGGGCTCAGGCATACAAATAAAAAATAAAATTTCGGGTTTTTTCGGGCTCGACCCTGCAAGGTAAGTTAATTGCTCGGGCCGGGCTGGGCGTTAACACGCGCGGGCCGGGTTGGGTCAGGCTGGATTTTTTAGGCCCGAACTAGGCTCTAATATAATTACGTTAAAAAATGTTCCCTGCGCAATTCCGGTGATGCAACGTATTTGGTTTCCCATTTGTATTATTATTCTCATGTTTACCTGTAGAGGAAGCTACTTTACATTCAAAGCAATGCAGGGGGGACGAGGAACCCAAATCCGCTTCCTCACCGGAGTAACGTCACAGACATGTGCAGTTGCAATCGAGAGAGCAGAGAGATAGGACATAACATAACACTGGCTGAAACGGAGAAAGAGGGGGTGCTACTGTGTGTAAAAAAAGAGAAAGCCCTGGTGTCATTCAAAGCACAAATTAAATGCTGTGATCTTTTTTTTTTTGTTTTTTAATAATATATATATATATGTATATCTGAAAGTATACTATTTTCATTTGACTTCAACCAGGAGTGACACAAGAGCCAATAAAAAGTTGTTTAATGTCTGACCGCTTGTGTTGCCTCATGATTCACGAAAAATATGCTTTGCTTTAGAATTTTAAGGCATCCCAGGCTTTAATGCATCACGATGCATTGCCGAATCGAACCGAATTGAATCGTGACCCTCTGAATCTAATCGAATCGTGGCCCTCCGAATCGAATCGAATCGTGAGGGCAGTGCCGATGCACACCTCTAGTGTCAGCGTTGGGGCTCGTAACTCAAAAAGTGATATTTTAAAATATGTGCCACATAATAGTAAGTTCAATTTTAGCAGCTAACTAGTCACATAGCAGCTGGTAACGTAACAGATGCCAACTTGCACGTAGCCTTCAAATAGCAACGTGGTTGCCAGCCTGTGAGGGGTTAGTTAATGACCACAGCTGGGGAAATTGCTTTTGAACTTCGAGCTGGCAGCTCGGACCATGTGGCCTCGACACACCACACTGGGCTGTGTTCGGCTGCTGGTGGTTCCCCGCCTTGCGTGTTCGTCCCGGCTGAGCCCAGGTTAGCCTCAGCCTGACTTTCCTGGGCCATCGCCCCCCCGCACCGGATAGTTACTGCCTGCAAGCGATGAAGTTTAGCTCAGCAGTTGCAGAACGCAACATGTGGGAATTGCGACCACGTTTAGAAATCAAAGTGTTATTTTAGCGATGAAAAATTGGTTTACATTATGTTCAAATGTTCTGCCACATGGATAAGGTTGATGCCGCGAATCGGCATTTCTGTGCCTGTGCAATCGACAGGCCACCACCGATTCAGATATGCAGAAAACTCAGTGGGCAGGAAAGGAGGCACTTCAGAGCTACAAATATATTATTTGTTCTTAATAGTTAATATCTAATATATTAATAAATAATATTTTTTTTAAATATATTTTTTTGATAATAATTTCCAAACGATGGAATTCCATCGGGGCGATGGAGGTCCTGGAAGCCCTGTTCTACCAATGTAACGCACCTAATGAGCTTGCAAAACTAATATTACCGCATTGGCCAGAATATAAGACGGCCCTGATTATAAGACAACCCCCTCTTTTTCAAGACTCAAGTTTGAAAAAAGACTTTTTGAACGCCAAATTAATTTTTATACAGAAAATAATTACAGTACATCTGAAACAAATGATTATAACAATATATTTGAGAGAAAAAGCATGTTATTTTGCCTCATTCAAATCATTGGCAGTGTATCAAATACTTGTTCTCCCCACTGTATGTAAACTAAATTGCAATCACATCCGTAAATGAATGGCTTCTGGTTTTTGAAATGTAAATAAACCAATCTATTGTGATAAAACAACAAAATTGCAATAACTGCATTAACCATCAAAGTGAAGTCTAACTGTAACTGTAGTCTTGAAACAAATCTGAATAAGGAAAAACATTGCAATAAAATAATGCAAACTGGTTAAACTTGAGAGTAGCTGAGATCTGACAGAACATCGCTTCAAATATATCTGGCGCCATCTAGCGTCGTGAATGGGGAAAGTAGCCAAGATCTGTCATGACAGAACATCGCTTCAATGACATCTGGCGCCAGCTAACTTCATGAATAGGTATAATGTCTAGACCGTGAATATAAGACGACCCCCTCTTTTTCAGTCTTATTTCAATGCAAAAAACGCCGTCTTATATGCGGGCCAATACGGTATTAGTTTTTCAGAGGAGTAATGCCTTAAGCTACTTTTTACTGGAAAAACAACTTTTTACAGATTTTATTGATTGATTGATGGATTTCTAGCAAGAACAACAAAAAACAACAAGAATGGAGAAAAAAATAAAACAGTAATAATGATTATAACAGAAATGATAACAATACATACATGTGTAGCTCGAAAAGGAGTGGAAAGAAGCCAAGCTTTTTTTGGGTCCCACCCGCCTTACACCCAACACTGGTTTTAGTACAGACTGATTGATAACGTGCGATGTGATTCAAGACAGTTGGTCACAAAAGACAACCATAGAAGGAAACTCACCAAGGGACACAACAGCAACACTTTCCGGAAGAAAATGTAACTTGAACTTGATAAGCAGATGAACCAAGATAATGCAGATACCTGTGGTAACAAGGGAGTGCAAAGAGAACAGAATGACTCATCTGAGTTTCTTATCATGAGGGGAAAAACATCATCGAGTACAATGCAGAACAAATAGCAAACAACCCTGGTGTCTATTTGCCCATTGGTGCTAAATATTTTCAAACTGACATTTGATCAACTACCATCTTTGCTTAATGGGTATTACAAAATGATTAATATGATCTTTGTAAAGAGGAGAAAGCTGTTGAAGCCATGTTCTAATGCATATCCTGCAACCTACTCATGCTTGAAGAAACCACAATTTAGAGAAAACAATACTTTACTGAACTGAATTTAGCACCCTGAAAAACATGCAGCTGCTTTCATTGACCAAGGTGTTACGGAAGCATATTGCTGCCATTCCAAAAACAAAAAACAAAAAAAAGTCCAGTATCATGTTTTACATGAGTTATCACATTTTACATGATGTAAAAATGTGATAATTATGTAAAAATATTATGTAAATGTAAATCTAAATGTAGATGTAAAACATGGTAATTGTGTAAAAACTGATAATTATCATGTACAAATGTGGTCATTTTCAAAAGTAAACTTTAATAGACTTTAAAACATTGAAAGAAGAAACTGCAGAATGGCTAATGATTTGAACAATTTGATTGTTTTATTCAATTCTTGGATTGGGACACGGCAAAATTTCCGTTATCAAGCACCGTGAAAGGTGGTTGAATAAGTATCCGTACACTCAGAGGGAATTTAAAGTGCTTGTATATCACGCTTTTAAAGGATAGTTTTAAAAAATTTACATGATAAAGATCATGTAAAATCATAATAAATGACTTTTTTTCCCCTTCTTTTTTGGTATGGCTGCAATACGCTTTCGTAAGGGGTAACATCTGGGCTGGAGAAATGAATCCTCAGAAATGTTTTATACACTGCTGGCCAAAAGTTTTGGCACACCTGCAATTCTGTCAGATAATGCTCAATTTCTCCCAGAAAATGATTGCAATTACAAATGCTTTGGTAGTAATATCTTCATTTATTTTGCTTGCAATGAAAAAAACACAAAAGAGAAAGGAAAAAAAAAAAAATCATTATCATTTTACACAAAACTGAAAAAAAGGGCCAGATAAAAGTATTGCCACCATTTGAAAAGTCATATGATAATGCTCTAATTTGTGTAATTAACAGCACCTGTTACTTACCCGTGGCACATAACAGGTGATGGCAAAAACTAAATCACACTTTCAGCCAGTTAAATGGATTAAACTTGACTCAACCTTTGTCCTGTGTCCTTGTTTGGACCACATTGAGCATTGAGAAAAGAAAGAAGACCAAAGAACTGTCTGAGGACTTGAGAAGCAAAATTGTGCGGAAGCATGGGCAATCTTAAGTTCCCGTGTCTACCGTGTGCAGTGTCATCAATAAGTGTAAAGCCTTTGGCACTGTGGCTAACCTTCCTAGATGTGGACAGAAAAAATTTGACGAGAGATTTCAACAAAAGATTGTGCGAATGGGGCTAAAGAACCTTGACTAACATCCAAACAAGTTCAAGCTGTCCTGAAGTCCGAGGGTACAACAGTGTCAACCCATACTATCCGTCGGCGTCTGAATGAAAAGGGACTCTATGGTAGGATACCCAGGAAGACCCCACTCCTAACCCAGAAAACTTACCTGAGATAGCCAAAAACGTTTTGGAAGAATGTTCTCTGGTCAGATGAGACAAAAGTAGAGCTTTTTGGGGAAAAGTCATCAACATAGAGTTTACAGGGGGAAAAAAAGAGGTCTTCAAAGAAAAGCACACGGTCCCCACAGTCAAACATGGCGGAGGTTCCCTGATGTTAGGGGGGTGCTTTGCTGCCTCTGGCACCGGACTGCTTGACCGTGTGCTTGGCATTATCAAGTCTGAAGACTACCAACAAATTTTGCAGCATAATGTAGGGCCCAGTGTGAGAGATCTGGGTCTCCCTCAGAGGTCATGGGTCTTCCAGCAGGACAATGACCCAAAACACATGTCAAAAAGCACTAGAAAATGGTTTGAGAGAAAGCACTGGAAACTTCTTAAGTGGCCAGCAATAAGTCCAGACCTGAATCCCATAGAACACTGTGGAGAGATCTGAAAATGGCAGTTTGGAGAAGGCACCCTTCAAATCTCAGACACCTGGAGCAGTTGGCCAAAGAAGAATGGTCTAAAATTCCAGCAGAGCATTGTAAGAAACTCATTGATGGATACTGGAAGCGGTTGTAGCGGCTAACGCTACAAATGAACGTGATGGAGTCGGATAGCGGCCCTAACCTTGTCCAAACGGCTGAGCTTAATGAGTGGATTGGGCACGGACTGCATCTAGCAATTACTATGTCGCGTTATTTTGTATCTGACTGTGTGTGATTTCTCTGATAGCTTTTGTGATGGTAAAGCATTCAGCATAAAGCACAATCCAACGGTGAAACTTATAATATGAACGAGAAATGGCCCCAGCTATTTTTCTGTATGTGCTTAATTCTGTGTCATTATTGCTATCATAAAATCTTAAGTGTTTCATTTGCAGAAGATCAATATAGCTTTAATGTGTCTCTGTCTGTCTGCCTGTTTGGGGGTTCATGTATGCGTACATTTATTAAAAAATGCACTGGGGGGGGGGGGGGGGGGGAAACCTGAAACCATAAAGTAAACACTTGTATTGAATAATTATGTCACAGCAGCCATTAACAATGAATTGTCTTTTTGAAGTGTACTATTCAAGCTGCAAGTCATTTGTGTTACAATGACATGTTTGCACAGGCATATTGATTTTGACAATGTACATTGTTCAAGCCATACACGCTGTTATAAATGCTCATACTTGAATTCTTATTGTTTACAATACATTTTTATAAACTTAATGTTTAGACTGCATGTACAATTGTTTAATATATCAAACTGAATGCTGGTAACTAAATCAACAAGAAACTGTTAATCTGTATTTCATGCATTGATTCAGATTTTCAAATTATATAACAGTCCGCTTGGGCGACTTTATCGTCATTTATCGTTATCGAGGTAAATCTGCTCAATTTATCGTGATACGTGTTTAAGGCCATATCGCCCACCCCTAATTGCTACTAATACTCTACTAGATTCTGCTCCAGTAATTAAATGATATAAAGTTAAAAGATATGCTGTCTGTAATTTGGTGGCCTCTTTCCACATCAAAACTGTAATCCACGAAATTGAATTAGACATTATCAGGCGCTCGTAGTAAGTTGGATCCATTTCCAGTGAGGGTTGGAATCCGCCAAGGCTGCCCGATGTCACTGGGTCTGTCCATAACTTTTATAGACAGAATATCGAGCCAAGGCATTGACGGGGTCCGGTTTAGTGGCCTCAGTATTGCATCACTGCTTTTTGCAGATAATGTACAGTATTTCTGTTGGCGTTATCAGGTTGTGACCTTCAACTCAGACTGAAACAGTTCGCAGCCAATTGTGAAGTGGTCAGGATGAGAATCAGCACATCCTAATCTGAGGTCATGGTCCTCAGTCAGGAAAAGGTGTAATGCCCTCTTCGGGTCGGGGATGAGGTCCTTCCCCAAGTGAAGGAGTTTAAGTATCTCGAAGTCTTGCTCACAAGTGAGGAAAAAATGCAACGGGAGATCAACAGGCGGATCGGTGCGGTGTCTGCAGTGGTGCAGACTCTGCACCGGTCCATCATAGTGAGTTTTTTGGGCAAAAAAAATTGATGAATAATTTAGGTGAAATGGGTGAGGCTGTATCGGTCTGTCGTGGTGAGCTTTTTTTTGTGCATAAAATTGATGATTAATTTAGATGAAATGGATGAAGCTGTACAGAGCATAGAGCATCTTGCTGCTTTTATGAAACAAAACAAAAGTTTTCGCGTAAAAAGAAAAAAAAAAACAAGCACGTCCTGTGATGGGACTCTCATGCAGACCTAGCATATACAGTGGGGCAAATAAGTATTTAGTCAACTACCAATTGAGCAAGTTGTCCTACTGGAAAAAATTAGAGAGGCCTGTAATTGTCAACATGGGTAAACCTCAACCATGAGAGACAGAATGTGAAAAAAAAACAGAAAATCACATTGTTTGATTTTTTTAAGAATTTATTTCCAAATTAGAGTAGAAAATAAGTATTTGGTCACCTACAAACAAGCAAGATTTCTGGCTGTCAAAGAGGTATAACTGCTTCTAACGAGGTCTAACGAGGCTCCACTCGTTACCTGTATTAATGGCACCTGTTTTAACTTATTATCGGTATAAAAGACACCGGTCCACAATCTCAGTCAGTCACACTCCAAGCTCCACTATGGCCAAGACCAAAGAGCTGTCGAAGGACACCAGAGACAAAATTGTAGACCTGCACCAGGCTGGGAAGACTGAATCTGCAATAGGTAAAACGCTTGGTGTAAAGAAGTCAACTGTGGGAGCAATTATTAGAAAATGGAAGACATACAAGACCACTGATAATCTCCCTCAATCTGGGGCTCCATGCAAGATCTCACCCCGTGGTGTCAAAATGATAACAAGAACGGTGAGCAAAAATCCCAGAACCACACGGGGGGACCTAGTGAATGACCTACAGAGAGTTGGGACCACAGTAACAAAGGCTACTATCAGTAACACAATGCGCCGCCAGGGACTCAAATCCTGCACTGCCAGACGTGTCCCCCTGCTGAAGCCAGTACACGTCCAGGCCCGTCTTCGGTTCGCTAGAGAGCATTTGGATGATCCAGAAGCGGACTGGGAGAATGTGTTATGGTCAGATTAAACCAAAATAGAATTTTTTGGTAGAAACACAGGTTCTCGTGTTTGGAGGAGAAAGAATACTGAATTGCATCCGAAGAACACCATACCCACTGTGAAGCATGGGGGTGGAAACATCAGCTTTGGGGCTGTTTTTCTGCAATGGGACCAGGACGACTGATCTGTGTAAAGGAAAGAATGAATGGGGCCATGTATAGAGAGATTTTGAGTGAAAATCTCCTTCCATCAGCAAGGGCATTGAAGGTGAGACGTGGCTGGGTCTTTCAGCATGACAATGATCCCAAACACACAGCCAGGGCAACAAAGGAGTGGCTTCGTGAGAAGCATTTCAAGGTCCTGGAGTGGCCTAGCCAGTCTCCAGATCTCAACCCCATAGAAATTCAGTGGAGGGAATTGAAAGTCCGTGTCGCCCAACGACAGCCCCAAAACATCACTGCTCTAGAGGAGATCTACATGGAGGAATGGGCCAAAATTCCAGCAACAGTGTGTGAAAAGCTTGTGAAAAGTTAGAGAAAACGTTTGGCCTCCGTTATTGCCAACAAAGGGTACATAACAAAGTATTGAGATGAACTTTTGGTATTGACCAAATACTTATTTTCCACCATGATTTGCAAATAAATAAAAATCAAACAATGTGATTTTCTGGGGGGGGGGGTTCCACATTCTGTCTCTCATTGAGGTTTACCCATGTTGACAATTACAGGCCTCTCTAATATTTTCAAGTGGGAGAACTTGCACAATTAGTGGTTGACTAAATACTTATTTGCCCCACTGTACTGTATTGGCTCATATATTTGGTTTTAAGATGTCAGTATCGCGGGCCGGGAAACCCCAAGGATGTCGTCCCAGCAGGTGACAAAACGGACCAACCATGAGATATAGCCTCTGCGGCATTCAATGCACTGCTACAATTTTCGACACATGCATGTTGAGCGAAGGAGATGATCGTGTGATGCAACGCGCGTGCCAGCGCACTCATTGACGCGGCAATATAAAGAGGCCTTCATTCTGCTCACTATAAGGTTTAGTATTATTGGTGTATTATTGAAAATTGATTACAAAATGGTTTTGCAAATAGAAAGTGTAATTTTCCACAACGGGCAATCAACACGCAGAATGGATTTTATACTGTTAAGTTCTGTCAACAGAAGTGTAAAAAATGCAAGACCATTACCTTAACAAACAATGTGATTAAAGCATGCAGTTGCTTTGAATCAGGAAAAAAAAACTAAGAAAAGGTTCGATTATAATACATATTACAATTTAAAGTGGTCAGCTACAGTTTGTCAAATCCATGTGTTTGCTCTCAGGCACATAAAAAATGAACACAATTAAAGGCAACCTACCAATAACGAGAAGGCTAAAAAATATGGTCAATCCATTTGACTGCTCCTCTTCCTGCGCTTGGACCCCCGTCTGCACTGGCAAAATGGCCTTGGGATTTGGCGGTGCCACAGTTGGTTTGGTTGATGATGTGGAGTGGACGGAAACATTTGTGTGGTTCTCTGTGTCGTTAGTCTTGCTACAAGTAGAAAATCAGAGCAGTATAAGGGGAAGAGAAGTTGTAATTAGAAAAGGGTATATAAAAAGCATCATTGACTCAAAGACATTTACCATTTAATTAATTGTACTTCAGGTTCGTTTCAATCTAAGATATTTTTTACATTTTTGGGGAGTCTTTTTGTTAGGAAGAAATTAATGTTATTTTTACATTTCACTTACTGTACTTTTATCCACAGGTATTTACTGTTGGGTACTACTTTTGGTCAGATGAGTGACTTGCGTTGTATGACACGTTTCACCAATCCAGTGCAACTACATACATTTTTACTGATTTGACAAGTCAAATGACGGCATACAGTCTCCAGGAGACCAAAACTGCTTCCAAAGTGACAGAAATACCTACAGTGAGGAAAATAAGTTTTTGGGGCCCTCCAGAACCTTGATACGCTTTTTACAAAGCCACTCCTTGGTAAATTTGGCTGTCTGCTTCAGGCCATTGTAATGTTGGAAGACCCAGTCACAACCCATTGTAATGCTCGAACTGAGGGTAGGTTATTCCCCAAAATTTCACAATGCACGGCCCTGGTTATTTTCTCCTTAATACAGTGAAGTTTTCTAGTCCCATATGCAGAAAAACATCCCCAAAGCATGATGCTACCACCCCCAAGCTTCACAGTAAGGATGGTGTTCTTGGGATGGTACTAATTATTTTTCTTCCTCTAAACACTATGAGTGGAATTAAGACCAAAAAGTTCCAATTTAATCTCATATGACCACATGACTTTCTCCCATGACTCCTCTGGATCATCAAAATGGTCATTGGCAAACTTCAAACGGGCATGGACAAGTGGTGGTTTAAGGAGGGGAACTTTCCTTTCAATGCATGATTTTAAACCATAATGTCTTAGTGTATTACCAACCATAACCCTGGAAATGGTGGTCCCAGCTCCTTTCAGGTCATTGACCACTTCCTCCTGTGGAGTTCTTGGCTGATTCCTCACCATTCTTTGGATCATTGAGACCCTACAAGGTAGATCTTGCATGGAGCCCCAGTCCGAAGGGGATTGACAGTCATTTTTAGCTTCTTCCATAATGTAATAATTGCGCCAACGGTGGATTTTATATCACCAAGCTGCTTGGCAATTGCCCCATAATCCTTTCCAGCCTTGTAGAGGTCTACAATTCTAGGTATGAAAATGGGTCAGGGGTTAAAAAGGTGAGAAGGGTGTGAAGGAAATATGTTCCGGCGTTCTGCCAAAATGTCCTCTGTCGGCGAAACGTCCTACATGAGGCGAATTTGACAATTTTGATTTTTCACATAAGGCTTAATATTTCAGTTAGCGGGGGTTTAATTAGTTGAAGGAGTTGATTTCAATCACCATTGACTCGCGCTAGCTTAGCCACTCCGGAGCCCTGAAACTAACAAATAACTGGCAAACTGCACAGAATTTGTTCAAATCAACTCCAACGACTAATTAAACCTTGGCTAACTCAAAGATTAAGCCTAATATAAAAAATTCTGAACTTCCCCTTTAAAACAAAGACCATTGAATATGTTGTCTATAACAGTTTTAGAGCAATAAAACAACAAAAATGAATGAAATGAACAAGAATCCTTCAAAGTATTTCATAATCGGATTTTTCGAACAGATCATGTGACTAAAGCACCTTAGAGACAGCCGTTTGCTTTGCTTAGCCAAAACTACAGCTGAGGAGGCAAAATGGATGTTTAGAATTTCTTTAAACCTAAGCTTTCAAAACCTTCAACAACAACTGAGCTTGAACCGAGGATTGAGCACGAGCAGTATCAAAAAGTCCTGGCTGCCTTGTTACCTGTTGTGCTGTAATTCCAAGTGGTGCTTGTATTACATGCTTTTAGCGGTCGACAGTCTTTTTGAGCCAGCGCAAAGTTCGCAGCGCACAAAGATATTTTTGTCATCTTTACTGGACAAAAAATGTGAAGTAATGGCTGTGTTTCCAGTGTGCAAATGCGGCCATTTGTAGTATTTCTCCTGCCTATTTCATTGCATCCTGGCGAGGTAGCAAGGCTATGTTGTTTTGGCCCCAAACTCCCAGCGCTCACGGCTCACGCACCATGGTAATACACGTGACCCGTTTTTTTTCCATCCCCGATTAGAAAATGTGACATGTGATGATGTCACTCCCATGACTACAGTTTTCTTCTTTCTACATACATAATGGGGCAATAACAAAATAGTAACGTACAGGCATCAAGGAAAGTAACTTTAATTAGGTTACTGATTTAGAAAAATGAATGCGTTAGATTGCTCTTTACTGAAAGTAATCAGATTACAGTTACGCATTACTCACATAACGCGTGACTGACAACACTGCTTTTATATTACCGTTAAATACTCAAGCTTGACGCTAACTTAACGGGAGCTATTTTTTCACCGAGGATTTGGCTAGCTGTCATACCGCAAAATATGAAAACGATTAAAACCATTGTCCTGATATGTGAAATTATGGATGTTGTTATTATTATTAGCAGCAGCAGAGGGCGCTATGTGTTTGTATTTGTTTTGAGTGTTGACGGGAGGAGTTTTGGGATAGATACTTCCGGGATGTCGGGAACACAAAAGAAAAAACAAGCCTAGCGAAGTTGTTGGCTAATAAATGAGAGCACCAGCTCTTTCGTTCATTACTCGACTTGTGTCATGCCATGTCATTTCCTGTTTTATTTTGAAAGCTTCACCCTCCTTGTGTCTGCGTACTTGCCCTTCCTCTGGTCGCCTAATGACCTATTGTTTCCACCTGTTCCACATTACCCCCTGTGTATATATTGCCTTAGTTTCCCTTGTCTAGTGCAGAAGTGTCTTTCATCCAAGGTCAGTCACGTCAGCCTCTCGTCATAGCCTATCGTCATAGTCGAGTACAGTTCTACTGAATGTTAACCTCCATTGGAGCGCTTTGTGTTTGACTTTTTTCATCTTCGCTATCTTGGCTTTTTCCTCCATTAGGAGCGTTTTGTGTTTTTGCCCTTTCCTCCCTTATGGAGTGCTTTTTTGTTTGAACCCTGATCGTGATTGCTTTGACTTATTCCTCCGTTGGAGAGTTTTTTGTTTGTGCATTTTTCTCATTCCCGCATGTCAGCGGAAGAACCTGTTTTTCAAAATAAAAGTTTTGCCTCAACCTCCGCAGCTGAGTCCGCCTCGTCATCCAGGTCTGACAGAACACTTCTGCCAGAAATGGACCCAGCGGAGGCCCCCGAATTGTTTGCCACTCTCCGAGAGCAATCTGCTCGTCTCACCCGCCAGGAGGACTTCCAAGCCACGATGGCGGCACAGCTGGTCCAAATGAACAATCAGCTGATGGAACTCACAGCCCGGCTACTCCCAGCACAACCAGGTTCCGTTTCCAATAAGCCTGACTGCCCCCCTCCTGTTTCTTCCTCCCTGGTTCCTGGAAGAGGACCGAGGTTGGCGCCGCCAGAGCGATTCTGCGGGGACCCAGGTACTAGCCAAGCTTTCATCACGGACTGCAGTATGCATTTTGACTGTTCTCCCCACGAGTTCACCACTGACCGCTCTCGCATTGCCTTCATGGTGTCCCATATGTCGGGACGGGCCCGAGCCTGGGCCATGGCTGAGTGGGAGCGTGATTCGTATTCGTGCCATAACTTGTCCTCATTCACAGATACCCTTAAGACCACTTTTGACCCAGTGTGTTCCGAAAGAGACCGAGCACGAGAGCTCAGCAGCCTGCGTCAGGGTAAAGCCTCGGTCAATGACTATGCCATACGATTCCGTACTCTGGCCGCAGGTTGCGGCTGGTGCCACACTGCACTCTATGATACCTTTTTTAAGGGGCTCTCCTCCACTATCCGGGATCGCCTTGTGCCACTCGACCTCCCGGAGCGGTTGGACAACCTCATCGCCCTCGCCATACGCACCGACCATCGCCTTGAGGAGTTGAGCAGGACCCGACCTATCCAAGCTGTGAGACCACCTCCCCAGTCGCTGGAGCAGACAGGACCTCGCCGTACCCACACCCTGCCGGCCTCACCTCCTAGGGATCCTAACGACCCCATACCCATGCAGCTTGGTCCCACATGCACCTCCCCTGAGGAACGTAAGCGCCGACAACTACAGGGGCTATGCTTCTACTGCGGGAGCTCGGGACACTTTGTGGCAGGTTGCACCGCTCGCAGACCCAGGCCCAGCCATAGCAGTCTACCAGCGAGCCCCACCCACCGCTCAACGACCACAGTCCAGGTAAAGCACAGAGCCTTGTCACATGCACTCACCGCCCTGATAGACTCCGGCGCGGACGACTGTCTGATGCCTTGGGGGGTTTGCCGTCTCATGGGCCTTCGGGCTATCCCTCTCGATCGGCCCCTGGTGGCCAGATCTCTCAATGATGAAAAACTGTTTTCTATCACCCACTCATGCGAGCCCTTAGAAGTCACTGTTCAAGGACACACTGAGACAATGTCTTTTCATTTGTTTTCTGCTCAAGCCCAGACACTGGTGTTAGGTCTTTCGTGGCTCCGCAAACACCAACCTCATATTGATTGGAACTCTGGCTCTATACTGGGGTGGGGTGCGGACTGTAAGGAACGTTGTCTAGGAGAAAAGAACCCTGGGGTCAAAGGTCATGTTAATGGTGAGACCGCAATTAACAAGTTTTCTCTCTCTGTCACTCCAGAAGCAGAAATCAACTTGAGCACCATCCCAGAGTGCTATCACCATTTACGCCAGGTTTTCGACAAGACCCGAGCCCAGTCTCTGCCACCCCACCGTCCCTATGACTGTGCTATTGACCTTATCCCAGGCTCCACTATCCCCAGGGGGCGCCTTTATCCGATTTCCGGTCCTGAAAAAGTCGCCATGCGTGAATACATTCAAGCTTCCCTGAAAGCAGGGCTCATCCGTCCTTCCTCGTCCGCTGCTGGGGCGGGCTTCTTTTTTGTAGGAAAGAAGGATGGATCACTCCGTCCCACCATAGACTACCGCCAGCTCAATGACATCACCATTAAGAATCGCTATCCACTCCCCCTTATGTCCTCAGTATTCGACCAACTGCAGCAGGCCAAGGTCTTCACTAAATTAGATCTACGCAACGCCTACCACTTAGTCCGTATTAGGGAGGGAGATGAGTGGAAGACGGCCTTTAACACCCCAGACGGCCATTACGAGTATCTAGTTATGCCCTTCGGCCTCACTAACGCCCCCGCGTTCTTCCAAGCGTTGATCAATGACGTTCTCCGAGAATTTCTTGACCGTTTTGTTTTTGTTTATTTAGACGACATCCTTATTTACTCCCCGGATATAACTACCCACAAGCACCATGTTGAGTCGGTTTTAAAGCGCCTTCTCGCCAACGATCTTTTTGTCAAAGCTGAGAAAAGTGAATTTCATGTCAAGACTATTTCCTTTTTGGGCTTTATAATAACTCTTGGGGGTATCCAGATGGACCCTGCAAAAGTGGAAACAGTGGTTAACTGGCCCACACCTGGCAGTCGAAAGAAGCTTCAGCAGTTCCTTGGTTTCGCCAACTTTTACAGGCGGTTTATCCGCGGTTTTAGTAAAATTGCAGGCCCTCTCCACGCTATTACTTCCTCCAAGGTGCAGTTCCAATGGACCCCTGCGGCTGAAGCAGCGTTCCTGGCCTTGAAGACCCGCTTCACCACAGCCCCCATACTGACCATGCCTGATCCCCGTCGTCAGTTCGGGGTGGAGGTCGACGCATCCTGTGAGGGCATTGGGGCAATACTGTCCCAACGAGCTGAGCATGATGGGAAGATGCATCCCTGTGCCTTCCTTTCCCGCCGCCTGTCGCCAGCGGAGCGGAACTACAGCGTGGGCGACCGAGAACTACTCGCCATCAAAACCGCTCTGGAGGAGTGGCGGCATTGGCTCGAGGGGGCAGAGCAACCCTTCATAGTCTGGACTGATCATCGCAATCTTGAGTATCTCAAAACTGCTAAGCGACTCAATTCTCGCCAAGCGAGGTGGGCACTCTTTTTTGACAGATTCTCCTTTTCTATCTCTTACAGGCCGGGGTCCCAGAACATCAAAGCAGACGCCCTCTCTCGCCTCTACGACCCCGAGCCTGTAGCCAAGGAACCTGAACCCATCCTGCCACTGAATTGTGTGGTAGGGGCGGTAACTTGGCAAATAGAAACGGAGGTTAAGCAGGCATTAGGGGGGGTCCGGACACCTCGGGGGTGCCCTGAGAACAGACTATTCGTCCCGGCTGACCTACGCCCCCGGGTGATCCAATGGGCCCACTCCACGCCTCTTTCCTGTCATCCGGGAGTCAGGCGCACCATGCACGCCATCTCCCGGAGGTTCTGGTGGCCAGGCATGGAGCCGGAGGTCCGGGAGTACGTCGAGGCTTGCTCGGTCTGCGCCCGAAACAAGACGTCCACCAGACCACGCATGGGCCTTCTTCAGCCTCTCCCGATTCCCTCCAGACCATGGGCTGATATCTCCTTGGACTTTGTCACGGGGCTCCCTGTATCCCAGGGGAACACCACAATCCTGACTGTGGTCGACCGCTTCTCAAAGATGGCCCACTTCATAGCCCTGCCTGCCTTGCCCTCGGCCAAAGACACTGCAGGGATCATGATGCGGGAGGTATTCCGCATTCACGGATTCCCCCGGGACATTGTCTCGGACCGGGGGCCACAGTTCGTGTCACTCTTTTGGAGGGAATTCTGCCGCCTCATTGGGGCTAAGGCCAGTCTCACGTCAGGATACCATCCGGAGTCCAACGGCCAGACCGAGCGCCTCAATCAACAGTTGGAGACCGGCCTCCGGTGTTTGGTATCCCAGAACCCATCCACATGGAGCAACCACCTGGTCTGGGTTGAATATGCTCACAACACTCTTCCCACCTCCGCCACAGGTATGTCACCCTTCAAATGCGTCCATGGCTACGATCCGCCTTTGTTTGCCGCACAGGAGCGGGAGGTCTCTGTCCCGTCCGCACATGCTTTGGTCCGCCGTAGCAGACGCATCTGGGAAGCAGCTCGCCAAGTCCTCGTCCGCCAAGGGGATCGAGTGAAGAAGGCCGCAGACCGCCACCGACGCCCAGCACCCACCTACCAGGAGGGACAGCGAGTGTGGCTAAGTGCCAGAAACCTTCCCCTCCGGGCCACCTGCCGGAAGTTGGCCCACCGCTTCGTGGGTCCGTATCCCATCTCGAAGGTCGTAGGCCCGGCAGCAGTGCGTCTACGTCTTCCACGCTCCCTGAGGGTCCACCCCACCTTCCACGTTAGCCAAGTCAAGCCTGTTGTTGAGAGCTCCATGGTACCTACGCCAGCGCCTCCACCTCCTCTGGAGCTCGACGGTGGCCCTGCCTACCAGGTCAAGAGGCTGCTGGCGGTGCGACCCCGAGGTCGTGGCCACCAATACCTGGTGGACTGGGAGGGCTACGGCCCGGAAGAGAGACAATGGGTTCCCTCGCGGTTCATCCTGGACCCCTCGTTGATCAGAGACTTCCACAGGGATCACCCCGACCAACCTGGACCGTCTGGTAGCCGGTCCTAGAGGGGGGGGTTCTGTCATGCCATGTCATTTCCTGTTTTATTTTGAAAGCTTCACCCTCCTTGTGTCTGCGTACTTGCCCTTCCTCTGGTCGCCTAATTACCTATTGTTTCCACCTGTTCCACATTACCCCCTGTGTATATATTGCCTTAGTTTCCCTTGTCTAGTGCAGAAGTGTCTTTCATCCAAGGTCAGTCACGTCAGCCTCTCGTCATAGCCTATCGTCATAGTCGAGTACAGTTCTACTGAATGTTAACCTCCATTGGAGCGCTTTGTGTTTGACTTTTTTCATCTTCGCTATCTTGGCTTTTTCCTCCATTAGGAGCGTTTTGTGTTTTTGCCCTTTCCTCCCTTATGGAGTGCTTTTTTGTTTGAACCCTGATCGTGATTGCTTTGACTTATTCCTCCGTTGGAGAGTTTTTTGTTTGTGCATTTTTCTCATTCTCGCATGTCAGCGGAAGAACCTGTTTTTCAAAATAAAAGTTTTGCCTCAACCTCCGCAGCTGAGTCCGCCTCGTCATCCAGGTCTGACAACTTGGTGCCATTTATAATGAACAACACAACCATTACTCACCAAATTCAATATGCTGGCAAATGCATTCATCTAAAACAAATTGGGAGTGAGAAAATGTGTTTTGTTTTTGGCAAACTTTTTCATGAAGCTAAACTGTTGAAGCTACTCACACGCTGAAAATACGATTTTACTAGGTTTTAAATGTATTCATTTGGTATATTTCAGTTACCATGATTTGAGAGCTCAATAAATTGAAGAAAAGTTGTGTTTGGAGTGTTTGTTTTTGGGTTTGCTGGAATAGCGTCACTGACACACGCAGCATCAAACGGAAAGTGGTAAGCGCTGCTGCGCCAAGCCACTTCTGGCTGCATTTTTGACACCTGAAAAATAATGAATACGTACTACTGTATGAAGGAAAATTTAAGTGGTTTTGCAACCGCAACGTTTTCATAGCATGGTAAACCATGAAGGTAACCGGCACATGCCTGCACCTAAGCCCCCCCCACCCGCCTTAAAAATTTTCTCCTCGGATCTACACGATTCGTAGGTCATCCTTTTTGACTTCAAAACGGCGAATTTCGCCGAAAGGTGAGAGATTTTCATGTCTGGATTCTGTCTTTGGACTAGGGTTGCTCCAACTGACTAATTTTCTCCCGATTAGTCAGCAGACTTTTTTTTTTTTTTTTTTTTGGATTAGTCATCTAATAAATATATATATGTTTTACTAATTTCTTTAAGTGGCACGGTGGCTGAGTGGTTAGCACGTCTGCCTCACAGTTCTGAGATCAAGGGTTCAATCCCGGGCTTCGGCCTTCCTGTGTGGAGTTTGCATGTTCTCCCCGTGCCTGCGTGGGTTTCCTCCGGGAACTCCGGTTTCCTCCCACATCCCAAAAACATGCATGGTAGGCTGATTGTACACTCTAAATTGTCCATAGGTGTGAGTGTGTGCATGAATGGTTGTGTGTCTCCTTGTGCCCTGCGATTGGCTGGCAACCAATTCAGGGTGTCCCCTGCCTACTGCCCGTAGTTAGCTGGGATAGGCTCCAGCACCTCCGCGACCCTCGTGAGGAATAAGCGGCATGGAAAATGAATGAATGAATGAATAATTTCTTTATTAACATACAAATATTAAACATGAATAACAATACTAAATCACAAACAATGAGGTGAAATGCTGCCAGCAAATATATAGTATTAATGCTATAGTGTACTATACGTGTATACATAATAATACTTTATAATTTAAAAAAAAGTCAGAATAGTGCTGTCATGGACTATAGTAAAAAGGCCAGTGTTTCCATATATATATATATATATATATATATATATATATATATATATATATATATTAGGGCTGTCAAAATTATCGTGTTAACGGGCGTTAATTAATTTTTTTAATTAATCACGTTAAAATATTTGACGCAATTAACGCACTAGGCCCGCTCAGACAAATTTAAATGTCAGTACAGTGAAAGGCCAACTTGTTAATTGTGCTTTATGGAGTTTTTCCGCCCTCTGTTGGCGCTTGGGTGTGACTTGCATATGTTATGTGGCGTAATGTCGCCCTCTGCTGGCGATTCAGTGCAGCTGATTATTTGGGTTTCGGCGCGCTTTTCTGACGTGATTATATGTCGACGCGAACTTGCACTAATAGACAGTGCTCTTCAGACCAGCTAACGTCCGCATTCAGTATTCAGTGGCAGTTCTCATAGCCCCATCACACTGTTTGTGTCTAATACATGCATCGCTTGTGAGTTATATTCCTCCTTTGTTTATATTCATGAGCATTAGATAGTTATTGATGATGTGTATTTGAATTTGTTCACATATATGGTGAAATGCAGTTACATTGTTAGATGCTTGTGAGCTAATTGGCTAGTACTACTGCTCAAATGGACACGTGTGTGTGTACATTTTATGTTATTTTGTGATTTATGCAAGTTATTGACACATTGCCTTGTTATTTTCAGTTTTACAAAAATACAACAAACGTGCTTCTGTCAAAAAGAGATGACTTCAGTAAAGCCCATGCAACTTTGCCACACCGTCTGATTTCTTTTTGGAACTTATGTTCGCTATCTGTCAATTTGTGTACTCACACACATTGAGGACAGAATAGGGCTACTAGTTTATTTTTTGATTGAAAATTTTACAAATTTTATTAAAACGAAAACATTAAGAGGCGTTTTAATATCATTTCTATCACTTGTACTAATATTCATCTTTTAAGAACTACTAGTCTTTCTATCCATGGATCACTTTAACAGAATGTTCATAATGTTAATGCCATCTTGTTGATTTATTGTTATAATAAAAAAATACAGTCCTTATGTACCGTATGTTGAATGTATATATCCATCTTGTCTTATCTTTCCATTCCAACAATTTACAGAAAAATATGGCATATTTTATAGATGGTTTGAATTGCGATTAATTGCGATTAATCACGATTAATTAATTTTTAAGCTGTAATTAACTCGATTAAAATTTTTTATCGTTTGACAGCCCTAATATATATATATATATATATATATATATATATATATTAGGGCTGTCAAACGATTAAAATTAATTAAAAGTAATTAATCGCAATTCAAACCATCTATAAAATATGCCATATTTTTCTGTAAATTATATATATATTCTGTAAAATAAATTGTTGGAATGGAAAGATAAGACACAAGATGGATATATACAGTGGGGAGAACAAGTATTTGATACACTGCCAATGGGCTTTCCCATTGGCAGTGTATCAAATACTTGTTCTCCCCACTGTACATTCAACATACGGTACATAAGGACTGTAGTGGGCATTTCACTCTACTGTCATTTAAATCTGTCTATGCTGTCCTCACTCCGAAGCGTCTACTTTTTCCAAAGCTAGACAGCTAGTGAACGACGCCTTAATAATCAGACTTCTTCCTTTTTCATCTGATTTATTAATAAAATAGCCTCAAACCATTGTCCTCTTTAGACCGTCATAAAACTACAAAAATAAAAGTACACAAGCTTTGCATTAGCAACAACGTTAGCTTAGCATGCTATAGAGGTTCACTAAACATAAACAAAAAGCGTCTCATACAAAAAATAGAACATTTCGCTTACTAACATAATATGTACATTCTTTAAAACAACCATACTCACGGACAAATCTTGTCCAAGGATCATATAAGCGCAACATTAAAACGTAGGCGTCAGCCCCAGACGTTGTGCAGCCATATTGAACTGGCAAGAAAAAAATAAACCATGTCGCAAAACGACCACAAGAGTTCGCTGTTAGACAGCACAAAAAGCCTTGCTGTAAACTTACCAAAAGGCAGAATACTGTCTGAGCGGGACATGTGCGTACATGTATATATATATATATTAAGCCTGAACGATATATCGTTTAAACATCGCCATCGCGATGTGCGTGTGCGCGATAGTCCCATCGCAAGCACGTGCGATAGTTTTTCTTTTTTTTTATCCACATACACCTCACTTTCTGGTCTGCGCACAGCCTCCTACCCTCCCTCTCTCAGCCTTTTGATCCTCTCAGTCACTGCGGCACAACGATGGCTTTGATCTGGCCAAAGAAGCAGACTTCACACGGGCATCTGTCAATCATCGTTTAACTTGTTAAACAGTTGCAAGGAAGCCGCGCTGGAACGAATGTGTGTACTGTGGGGACGTTGGAGACATTTAAATGCCAGAAGTGATCATGAGGAGTTTGAAATTTCTACATGTCACTTCAACGGTCACAGCTAAAGTAGATAAACAGAAGCATTTAATAAAGCCAAGCATTTATCTGCTACAGTACTTTATTCTTGTTCAAAAATGATTTGGTTGGACAGTTATGTTTAAAACTTATCATAATTATGACATTTGAAGTGCTTAAAAACCATTTATTTATATACATTTTTTAAATTACTTTGGGGGAAAAGTGAGAAAAAAACATGTCTTATATGTATCTCTTTCCAATGCTAAACCTGAATAAATACACTGGGCACAAAAAACACACACACACACACACAAAAAAAAAAAAAAAAAAAAATGGGGGGGTGCGCTACTTCGCGGTTTTTCACTTATCGCGGCGGGTTCTGGTCCCCATTAACCGCGAAAAACAAGGGGTGACCGTACACTGTGGTGATGGTGAGTCATCTAAAGTCTTTCCAAACAGCTATTTAAGTCATCTTGTGAAAATTTCTTGAAAAAAATATATACACATTTTTTTTAATATCGCAATATAATATCGCAATATATCGCAAACCCCAAAAAAATCGCAGCAATAGTTTTTTCCAATATCGCTCAGGCCTAAATATATATATATATATATATATATATATATATATATATATATATATATATATATATATATTAGAGCTGAAACGATATATATATATATTAGAGCTGAAACGAATACTCGAGCAACTCAAGTAACTCGAGTTTAAAAACTGATCCGAGTAATTTTATTCACCTCGAGTAATCGTTTATTTTGACAGCTGTAATCATCACGTTTTGCTCGGACTACTTTTAATGCGGGACAATGCGCTGAAAAAAACTTACTGCAGCCGATAGCCGGTACAAACGACGCCGACGTTGCTAAATACTAGCCCGCACGATGGTACGTTGGTAGCAGGTAGCGTCTGATAAGTCTCATAGAGATCACATGTATGTTGAACTAGATCAACAATGACAGACTCGGCCGCGTCTAGGCACCGTTAGTAAACAGCCGCCATCTTAAAGCAGTAGAGCGCTAAGCGCTAATAAAGAGCGCTAATAAAGAGCGCTAAGCGCTAATAAAGAGCGCTAATAAATAAGATTAACGTTACTGTCACTAGCTCAAGTAACGTTAGCCCTGCGGAGGGCTAGGTTTCTATTAATTATGACCACTTTCGATGCGTGGCTAACGTGTCTTACATACAGGCTTTAACATAACAGCGTTGTGGAGTGATGAGGGTGTAAAATAAAAACTCAATAATGCTAACTATCAATTTTAGCTCAGTAGTCATTGCTGGATAAAACACCAAGTAGCACGGGTCCCTACTGTGCTCCAATACAGCCTGTATCATACATTTATTTTGAACACTGCAAAAACTCAAAATCCTATCAGACTTACAGTTTAGACTAAATTAAAACTTAACTAGAACTTAAAAATGGCTTGACACAAATAGAAATTTAATTGAAACACGTGGGAAAAAATCACTTAAAAACTTTTAAGTGATGTGTGTTATCAAGCGTAACGGCATTTTTAGGTGTGTATATATATATATATATACATATATATATATACATATATATATATACATATATTTATTAGGGGTGCTACGGTTCGGTTTGAACCTCGGTTTTGGGATCACGGTTTCGGTTCGGTTTCGGTTTGCGTTTTGCTTTTTTTTATTTTATTATTATTATTTTTTAAACTGCCTTTATTTTGCTTTTAAAAAAATGAAATAAACACTTAAAATGTAAAAATTTTCGACTGTTAAAATGCCTCTTAGCTCTTTGGCTAGTGTAGTGACTGACTACTGAAATACACACACAGTAGTAAAAAAGTTACTTGGCAAAGTAACTGGTGATACCTTTCATGTTTTTGTTGGGTTTTTTTCATTTAAAAAAAAACAAAAAAAAACATAGTCACCTTTGCTATGTTTGGAGGTCATTTAATGTTGTGAATCAACCGTTAAAGTTGATAAAATTGCTCCCGTTTTTGCATTAGTTCCCTTGTCTACTTTCGACATGTGAAAATTTTAAAACTGTTTCATCCTTTAAAGACAGACTCAAGTCAAGATTTTGCCGATTTAGGAGTATTTTAGATAAAAAGTTGCTTAGGTTCGCTCGTAAGGTTTACTACAACAGAGCCTTTCTGAGAAGTTTATTGCTCTAAAATGGCGGCTGTTTACTAACGCTACCGAGTCTGTCATTTCGCATGTAGTTCCATACGCATGAGACATCTAGGCGTAGATTGTATGTTGTCGGCTAAGTCAGGTAATATTGGAGCCACCTAGCCTAGGTTGCTAGGCGGTAGCATTTGCTACAGCGTCTCAACAAACACTCTTCCCTCTCCGAGTCTCTGACTTTTCTCGCGTCATTCAAGCAACGCATTATCTCGTTGCAGAAACTGTGACCGAATCCGAACGGATTAAAAAAAAAAAACCGTAATGCACGAAAAACGTGCAGATTTTGAACGTAATGTACGGCGTACACATTCAAAAATGAGTGCTCACTTGTACAAATTACGACGAGACTGTACAATTTGACAGGTATGAATTATAGTGGACTGTCACAGTTAGGTTGTAGCACTCTGTAGCACGGGACGTCCAGCTTCCAAATATCAGTGGTCAGGGCGAAACTATGTGCTTTAGCGAAATCATCTTCGATGGCTTTGCGTACCATTTCATAAATGTCGGGGATTACGTTGTTGGAGAAATATGTCCGCGAGGGAACAATGTAATGCGGGTCAAGCGTTGCAAATAAATAAAAGCCCGCCGTGTGTTTTCACTGGTGTCATCTTCGGGGTTGTCCTACCCTGAGAACTTGATATCTGTGGGTGATGCTGGCTGAGGTGCCGGAGTCATATTATAAAAGTGTTGCCATTAGCATGGGGAACAAGCGCTGAGCAATGCTTGCAATTTTTTTTTTCAATATTTTCTCTCCCTCCGCATTGTAATCCACGGGGAAGCCAAAATGTTGCCAAACCGCAGATTTGAAAGAAGCCGGTGCTTCCTCAAAATTCTGTCTCTTCACTCCTCCGCTCGCCATAGCTATTTGTTTTCTTTCTTGTTTCACATTCACTTCACTCGTAAGCGAGAGAGGGCGTTACTCGGCTTCTATTACACAGGTGCTTGACAGCGATCCGACATTTACTTGCGGGGCGGGAATTTCTCCACAGCGGTGCTTCACGTCACACACAGGCACACAGAGCTCGATCAATTCATTCCATAAGCGTTCGGAATACATTAAAGGGGATGTAGCGCCCTGGGAAAATTTTGATATTCCATCATTTATCCATAAACGCATGCCTTTTGTATTCATATCATGCCACTTCGTGTAATTACACACAAGAAAATGAGAGAAATTTGGCTCGATTGTCAAGCTAAAACGACCGGCGCCCGAGATCTGGCAGATTGTGTGCGTGACGTCACGTCAAGTGAAGAGCGTGCCACCGGCCACTAGGGGGGCAGCGCCTGTCTGCATCAATATAATTCCTTCTAGTGTGGGGAGAATTAGGGGTGTTTTGAGCTGTTTATGCTGATGCATTGTGTTCGTCCTGCACATATTCCAGGTTCCCTCATGAAGAAACACCGCTCGTTGTCAATAAAAGAGAATTCAGAGTTGGCAGTGAGGGCTGTTTCTTCAACAAGAAAAAGGCTCAGTGCTTTAATACTGAATGGCGGCGATGATGGCAGTCAATTTCGTTTCTAGTTTCAGCGACGAATCCGACGTAGAAGGACGTAACGAATGTTCATCTAATGGTGACGAGGAGAGTTGCAAAGCTTTAATCGGTGTTATAGGTGACCAATTTGAGCCCAAACGAACGCCAATGCAGCGTAATGAAACGGTCATTGAGGGGAGCAATGACACTGATGAAACATCGGCAGCAGATCGTGTGGGAAACACCAATGATTTGTTTAGCATTTCTTTTTGTGAAGCTGATACACCGTGACTGCAAAATAAAGGAATGCATAGAATAATTATAATTTATTGCGCTATCATAGCTTTTCGCTCTGCCAACAGACACAAATATGAACGGGATCAGAGGATTTGTTCTATATATTTTACGAACGATCATTTATACATGTGTCGAGTCCTGTATCCAAAGGCGTGACATTTTTTTTTATTAATTATAAAAGAGTACTCACTCTGGCCATTTCAAGCTTGGCTGCTCCCTTCTTTGCGTAGCTTTAGCCTCCTTTAGCAGTCATCGTCTCTCTCTTGATATCTCGGGACATTTAGGTGGCTGTGCATCTATGGTCGGCACCGCATCTCCTTTGAGCAGCAATCTTTTAGCAAAACCCGATTTCTCTTGTCCATAGTTCGAGAAGCTTTCAGTTGGAAAATGCGCACCACAGAAAAGCGTGCCGGAGGCTGTGTCTAGAAAATTAGCCCTCTTTGCACGGACGAACTTTACCCATTTTCTGTGTAGTCCAGCTTTTTTTTTCGCGTTCAGGAACTCATGGATACTATATTCCGATAAACAACTATTTGTACACCACATAGCACAGCAGTTTTGAACCATTGTTGTGATGTTTTGGTCAAACAAACCCCAACGCTACTCTCTCGTCGTTAAAAAACAATGGCACCTAGCTCCGCCTCGACTTTCAATCACTTGTCGTGACGTCGCCGCCCCATTCGGCTGTTTCCGGAACACTTTCGGTAGTGTTCGTCATTTTCGATCTATTTTCGATAATTGCTCATTAATGTGATTGATTTTTTTGTTAACTTTATCAATATTTGTTATCTTGGCGCATAACGGTTCTATTGATGTCTCACACCCCCTTTGCCGAAACATCCCCTTTAATTGCAAAACCGAATAGGCGCGGTTCATAAAGGCGTATTGAACCGTGCAGGGCGAACCGAACGGTTCGGCTTTGAACCGCAAACCGTTACCGCTAATATATATATTTCTTTTTTTTTTTTTAATAAGATCTAAAGGTTTTTTGAGTGAAACTAGTGAATGTCTTTTATTATTCTAGTTGCATCTGAGATGCAATTGTTGGCTGTTTTCAACAATATACATCGAAAATAAAGACATTGATTGACTGAAAATGGTTCAAGATTAGATTAAATGTCTTGTTTTCTCATGTATATTTATAATTGCTCTTCACCTAAAAATATATTTGTTTTCCGATTACTCGATTAATCGATAGAATTTTCAGTCCATTACTCGATTATTAAAATATTTGATAGCTGCAGCCCTAATATATATATATATATATATATTCATTCATTCATTCATTTTCCATGCCGCTTATTCCTATATATATATATATACTTTGTTTGTTTGTTTGTTTTTTCCCCAAGCGAGAGCTTCCATGATCCTAATAAATACAATCTGCAAGCCATCCACAGAGATGTCGAGAGACTCGAGACCTACAGCTTTCGGGAGCAGTAGCAGAGTAGATAAATCCGTGAAGTACATGAAAAAAACTTAATGATGCACGTTGATGCGACGCACATAAAGGCAGCTTCAATTAAAAAAAAAAAAAATTTAATTGTTAGTTATATGGACTTTCGATCTGCCAGCTGGTTGTTTCTTGTCATCTTCCAAAATTACCCCTGGGTGACGGCACTTTAAGTGTTCGTTTATGACCGACGTGCTACCGTGGTATGCCAGTGCAGCATTGCAAAGATCACACACAGTGGCACCCTCCTTATTTTCGTTAAAATAATTCCAGGCTTTGGCCACTCTGGTTCCCTGTTTTGGCTTTATGTTGCTTTCACCGCTTACATCCCGAGTGTCCGCAATTCTCAACTTTATCTGCACTTTTTTTTTTTTAAACTCGTCATTACCCGCCGATGGTATGTTGTGCCCCTCGACGCATTTACGCCATCGATGACGTCGACAACGTCGACTAGTCTGGACAGCTCCATTTTAGACAGCTCTTTGGTCTTGACCATCTAAGTAATTGGAGTCTTCCTGATTGTATGGTGTGTACAGGTGTTTATATGCAGCTAACAGCCTCAAACAGGTCAAAAAGTTGGACTCAAAATGTCTAACTCCACTCCACTTATTCGTTGGACTTTTTAAAGGCGACTAACAGGTCTTTGAGGCTCATAATTCCAGCTAATAGACAGGTGTTCAAATACTTATTTTCAGCAGTATAATACAAATAAATCGTTAAAAAAATCTTACACTGTGATTTCTGGATTTTTTTTCTTGCAAAATTGCAGGGGGTTCAAATACTTATTTTCCTCACTGTAATTTCTCCAAAGTAAGACATTTTCAAACAATGGCTTTTATTTTGTAAAACAATAATCGTGTACATTTGTTCCATGTTCGAGATGTGAATCAAGAAATGACTGTGACTCCCAAATATATGTTTTTTTTTTATGTGTCTGAGTGCATGACATTGATATGTCTGCAAATTATAAATCTTAATCTTATGGTTTTAAGTTGCATTTACTTGTGTCCCTTCTCACTCAGGAATTGATTTGCACGGATATGTAGACACTAGTCCTTGTTAGTAGTTTTAGATTTTCAGCATACTGTTTTGAGTAAGGTGATTGATTAACCACCTCTTCCCTATCGAAATTGAACCCTTGCTTTTTTTTCTCGACATCTTCAAACTTGTTAATATCCTTTTGCCGGATACTTTTTAATGACGTCTATCCATTACTCTAGTATACTGTATCAGTAACAAGGTGGGAACTTACAGTGGCTTAGCACATATTCAAGGGAAAAAAAGATCATGAACAAATACAGATATAAACATTAGTTCAAACCTGACAGTCGCTAAGTCTTCGGGTCGGTAGAGTAAATCGCGTGAATCTTCAAATTCATATTTGATCAATGAAAGATGGTTTTGCAAAGGAGAATAATCCTTCCGGATAGCTTCCGAACCTTCGTCATCTTTCTCGTTCACTTCCAAAGTCTCTCTCTTTTCGGTTCGCTCTGACACACAAGGGTGAAGAAACAACAGAACAAAGAAGACTACAAAGTGAACCCTCGCACTTGTCATTATTGTCAACAATCGTTCAAACAAGAAAACGAATGTTTGCCCTTAGAAAGGACTTGCAATTCCATGTCAATAGCGCCATGTATGTTTTCAATGGAGAATTCCACTTCCTGTATTTGGGATGATGGGAATTGTAGTTTTCACTTTTACACGTAAACGCAGCAAATACAGAACAATCTCGTTTAATTTCCTTGTAGCATTTAAAATTCACATTTATATTTATATATATATGTATATTTTGTGAGACTAAACAAAGTGACTCATTGATGACGGTGTTAATGGCAGCTTTTCCGGTGACAGACTCAATTTCCCACAATCCATTGCAATGTCTTTTTTTTTTGACAAGGGCCGAAAACTGGACGTACACTAAATCACAAATGATGCAATGATGCAAAAGCGTCTTACAAGTTGCCTACAATGGAAATAAAGCGGGGATTTTACGCAAAACGCTGACGTGGTTAAGTATAGCATCGTGCTGGTTTTCGTGCGTCTTTAACCTTTACAGAGTTAAAACAATACATGAACAAACGAACGTTAGTCAGCGGAGTGTTCGATGCAACGGTGCGAATAAGCGCCCCCTGTTCCCCAAGTGTAGGATAACGCTAAAGGCACGTTGCAGTGTTGTTCGGCGTCTACGCCCACTGAGGTGCCGCTGCTCATTTTCCTCATCGAAAAGCTTATAGCAGACAAGAAGGCAGGCAGGCAGCACGGCGAACAGGCAGGCAGCACGGCGAACAGGCAGGCAGCACGGCAAGCAGGCAGACTGGGAAGGAACGCTCAGGAGCGGCCGATTTCCATCAGCGAAGTACAGCGTGACAAACGATGGCCCCGAACTGAAAACAACAGGGCCGCCGGGTTGCCTCGCTCTTGTCACCGCTGAAGCCAGTGTTAAAGACGAAAGGAAACGGAGAGGACTTTTAGTCGCCATTAGATCCCAAACCACCCCTGCCAGGAATGGAATTTGTATGACTGGACTGATTACCGGAGGTTCTCTCCTGTTGTCAACCTGCCGAGGAAATCGACGCCTGCCGCAGAGAGCGACACCGCCACAACGCTCGGAACGTTTCAAGCCTGTCACTGTCCAAATCTTTCAGTACCTGGACACATCTGAAGCGCTCTGTCAGCTGTGCATAGATAACGCAAACGTGCCCCCGTGTGCTTTTTGCTGCCTGTATAATGCCGACACATTTGCGATTCCGGAGAAGGTCATTCCTTGGGCTTTTATTCCTTTTCTCGTTCTCAACCACGACACTGTATGTCATCTACTCTGCACCTGGCATCGGTAAGCGCGATTCAATGTTATTTTTTAATGATTATTATATGCCATTATCTTGTGGTGGGAGATCGGCTGGTTAAGTCATGTGTGACAGCCTTTGGGAGTGGAGACATGCGCCTGGGCTGAGCCTTCATCAGCTCTTAGTCTTGGTGATGATGATACCCGACTGGATGGGACGCGATCCCATTAGGATGATGATAATGAATGATAGCAATGATAATGGTAACAAAAAGTAATGCCCCACTGTAGTTACATCGATGCTGCAACTACTGGCTACTGAAATGCGGCTCGTGTTAGCAGGCCTAACCACTATGATTACACAGCTCAAAATGCTTCTGGGTTGGACTGTGAGGCCCGCTGAATAGTCTAGTTCCGCCATGTGCGGATTCGGCAAATGCCAAGTGAGACTGACTGCTTATTGCTGTACGAAAGGTTATACCGTGAGTCATGAGTCTAAATTACGTTTCTCACTCTGATTTCAACAGGTAACATACAGTCATATGAGTCTTTGGTGAATTTCATCATTTGCAGCCGGGAAGTCACATGCATGTGTCATTGTACATTCCTCATTTCTCTCTTTTGCTCACGGGTTTCATGTTTACAAAGCACCTGTGTAATCCATGGCCCTTTTAATCTCTTATCTTGGAGCATGGTTCAGCACTATTGTTGATAGGAAGGGCAAATCTTAGTTGCCACCTTAAAGATCATTAACAAAGTTACGACCACACAACTCAGACTATTGAATCTTAACTCAATGGCTGCCATTGACGGCAACAGATTAACAAGAGTTGCTTTGAAATGTTGTTTTTACACTGACCAGAAAGTAACCAACTGTTCCAATGGCTTTAATGTTATTTCATAAAGGAACGAACTGGCTGTGATTGACTGCAGGAATTGGGCAATCCATTTGGACTAGGAAGGGTGGCAGTGATCATTTGCCCTGAAACATGATAATTAAATGTCAGCTATCCCAGATCCAATGTACAGTATTTGATGTCTTATTGCTGTCATTGGCGATAAATGATTTAACGGCTGGTCTAGCTGCTTTATGGTTATGTCATAACGATAACTGTCAGTCCTCCCAGTCCAAATGGATTGGACATCTGCTGCCGTCAATGGCATTGAAACATGATTATTTGCATTTCAGCCATCTCAGTTAAGATAGATTTAATGTCTATTTCTGTCAATGACAGGGAATGCCTTAATGGACATAAGCATATACCTCATTGGCAAGCTTTGACGTTCACCTGCTTCCACAAAGTATCTGTTAAAACAAAAAAAAAAACAATGTACATTCCTTTTCCAATTTGCTGCTTGAGTCAGCATTGGTTGGATATCCTGTTGTGCTGGCTGAATAGGCACTCTTGCTAAAGCTGGGCTGTTTTAGTTGGATGGCATTCGCCTACATAAAAAAAACTTGAAATAAAGAAAAAATATATATAATAATTAATAATATTAATTAATACAAACTCATCAAATGTGTAGCATGCGGATGTCACAATATCGTGGTATTGCGGTATTAAAAATGCCTTAATATTCTTGTGGTCATTAGAATTATGTAAAAATTTTGGGGGGTTTTTCCAGCTATGTACAGAGGCATGTGCTTAGCTTTAGGGACTCTGTCCACTTGGTCCAGTGCATCTGATCGGGTGTGTAAAGCATGTGAGCACATCACAAGACTTCCATTGATAATTGGCTGACAGGCACTGACGATTTTTTTGGGAATCAAGCACATGTATCATGGGTAGCAGGATGTATCCAGTGTTTTTATTTCAATAATATACTGTATATTTTATATATTACATACTGTATATATTCTGTCAAATTAGTGAATTGTTTCTCTCAGGACAGCTTTATATTTGTGACACGAGAGTGATTGTCAGACACAATACAGTAAGGGTGTTCTGTAGGTACAGGATGTGGATGGATGAGGATAGAAGGTAAAAGTAAAATACAGTATGAAATGAAGAAGTCTTTCCCACCAAAAAACTTAAGTGTAGCTAGATGGCAATCTCACACTCTACTGTTAGAAATTAACATAATCATTATAAAAACGTTGTCTTGCGTTTGTGCCAGATAGCCACTGAATCAAACAAAAGTTGCTCAAAGTCTTAAATAATGAGGGAGGGGCAACTCGTACTAGGTGGCCACCATAGCAGGGCAACTGTTTAACTTGTGCCAAATATAGTAAATAGAAGCACAGAAATGTTAAAAACAGTTTCATGCTATATCTCTATATTTCACCACTGCAGAGTTCTCAATCTCTTGACCATTTCATGGCTTATCTTCGAACATGTCCCGTAAATGTATTTAGAGGCAAATCCCCTCATTTACTTACAGGCTCTTAAAGATAATGACATTCTCGGCGCAGGAAGTGATGTTGTAAGGCTAGACATGTTTGAGTTTCTAAATTTGTTTCCATATCGCTTTTTCTGTGGATAACTCAATCAATAGTTGGATCAATTCTAATATAGAAGACACATTAGTGACAGGATAGAGTGCCAGTTCCATTCTTTTGGGTGTTAAGTGCAGGACTGAAATGATCACATGGCGTACTAGGAGTTGGAGCAGAACTGAACAAAGACCAGCAGCACTATTTGATTAATTATACATGGTAACCAGAAGCAATACTGCTTCTCCAGCTGTTACTAAAAGCTACTTTAGTTTTTACACCCAGGGTGCCAGTCAGAACTCCATCAGACAAATTAGCTGAGGTTTTGAAAGGATGTGCTTAAGCGCGACATCTACTTTATTTAGACTTAAGGAGGGAAAAGCTTGCTCCTGATCATTAGTTGAAGTTTCTGAGGTTCTGTGGTCAGTGTATCTGTGAGCATCAGCAAATAGTTCTAGTTGAGAGAAACATTTTAAACCACAACAGCATTCAGACTCAATTTTACCATATCACGATGAAGAATGTCTTTCCAGCTCCTTATTGCCTTGGACCCTATTAGCTAAAGCAGCAAAATTCAGTGTTAGGCTGCCGAAATCGATTTTGTAAGTTTTATGTTTGATATATGTACTTACTAGGGCTGCCAAGATTAGTTGACCAATTCTTTTTTTTTCTCTCAAAAGCGATTTTTGTGAAACTGGACCTGGGACTGATGTAACTATGCAATGAGGCAGGCAGGCGAACAAAGCATTTCTCTCATCCATGACCATATCTTAAATATTGTTTGAATATAAAGTTTTATCGTTCTTCCATCTGCCATGAGAATGAAAACATTTTCATCCGATCCGATTAGGGTGACCACCTGTATGGTTTTAGGACTGACACTCAACCTTTTCACTGATGTGTCCGGCGTCCGGTGCAACCCATCAACCGAACGCTATTTGCCCGGCTTTTAAAGATAATGGGCCGCGGTTCAGTTTATGCGACGCAACTCAGCCTCACGGTTGTCACAACTGATCTGTGATTGGCGAAGAGTGGTTTCAGTTAAAAACGTCCTATCTCATCGGTTCAATAAAATGTAAACAATGCTTCACGTGTGGCTATCTGACGACAGTGTTAGCAAGCATGCCAAAACGGTGCACATCTTTTAACATTGAATGGACGAAAGAGCACGAGTTCCTTGCCAAAAGCAGTCGAGACTCGTTCCATGGTTTTTGCACACTTTGTTGTTGTGACGTGGCCGTGGGCAGCAGGGGCAAAACAGCCTAGAACATCATGCAGAGAGCGCAAAACATAAAAGAATGAGGCGAGCAGCAGGTGGATCGACATTGAAAACATTTTTTCGAGAACTGTCATAGTCTCTGGATAACAAATTAACTGCAGCTGAACTTTGTAAAGTTGTTCCTCTTACAAATAGTTCTTTTGAGCAGTTCAATGGTCACATTGTTTTTACACACAAAAAATCTTGTTCTTAAGAAATTCGTTTGTTACAAATGTTCTTTGTCAATTTCGTTGTTCTGCCAAAATAACCTCCACCGACGAACTGTCTACCAATAGTGAATTTGACACACTAAGTAGTACCTTACGCTTTCAGCTTGTTTTGTTTAGCTGCATACAGGAAGAACATACTAAAGAATGCCTAAAGAAAATACTTAAAAGTAGTAATAGCAAATAAGGATGGTTTAAATGCACTACGTGACTAATGGTGGTCAACAGATAAACACTCTGCTTTAAAGCTACCACAAGAAAACGCAATACTTAAAAGCTATCAGAGGAAAACACGGCAAACGTATTTTGAGGCAATAGAAAGGTAAATAACTAAATAAAAACAAAAATAATACGTACTCACTGGTTCTAACTGACGTGATCAGCGATGTAAAGATTCCATATAGTATCATATCGTCTTGAAATTGATTTTACAGCTCTAAACGCAAGATGGATGATAATGATCGTTATATAACTCAGTGGCTGCCATAGTTTGTGATAGACGAACCAGAGTAGCAAAAATCATTTGAAAATGCTAACTAAATTGACAGAACACAAAAGTATAATACAAACAGTAAATTAAGTACACAGAGAAGAGCAAGAAAACAAATGATCACCATTTTGAACATGCATTTTACTCTCGCTTCACTAAAACCTAATATCTCCCACACTCTTATGTTCTCTTCCATCCTCATGACAGGCGACAATACCTCCTCAACCAATGAGATGAGCGAGATTATCGTTGTTCTGTCAGCTCATTTGTCAGAAATCAGTAAAGGCGGTGGAATGTGTTCCTCTACATCACAGGTGTCAAACCGATTCCAGAAAGGGCCAACTGGGTGGAGGTTTGCTTTCCAACCAATGAAGAGGACACCTTTTCACCAATTAGATCTTTTACATGTGTAATCAGTTAAACTTTGTCAGGTGCTGCTTGTTTCAGCGGGAAGTTCATTGGTTAAACTCTCTGCGTGTTATCGGTTGGAACAAAATCCAGCACCCACTTAGCACTTTCTGGAATCGGTTTGACACATGTGCTCTAAATATTCTTGAAAAGCGGCATACCAGTATTTTTTCGTTCTACAAATGGAACACTTTTGGATTTCCATGATAATACGGGACAAAGCACATCCCTTGTAAGCTTAATACGGGATGTGTACTTTTGTTTCTGAATACTGGACAATTCAGTTTTTCAAGGGACTGTTGGCAACCCCAGTCCCGATCCAATAGTAAATATTGGTATTGGCGTCTATTATTGCTATTTTTGGAGTACAGTGATCCCTTGTTTTTCCCAGTTAATGGGCACCAGAACCCACTGCGATAAGTGAAAAACCGCGAAGTAGCCCCCCCCCCCAAAAAAAATTACATTTTTTTATTTTCTTTTGTGTGTGTTGAATATATTAATTCAGATTTAGCATTGGAAAGCGATACATATAAGAAATTTTTAGTACTAAAAAAAATACTTAAAATAATTGAAACATTTTTTAAATATATATATGTATATGGCGGAAAACACAGACAATACTGAAAGATCAGTTTCTGCTCTTGTACCCCTCTTTAAAATATACTGCTGCATTTTAAGCCAAAAGAACTGTTGTGTTTGATAGAACAATATGTCTATATGCTGCCATAGCAGATTCATGGCGCATGAAGCCCCCAAACTATTTTTAATTTGTCCGTTTTACCCTGAAAACCCCCGTTTACAGACTTCGCGCAACCGCTTTTGTTTCAACCCAGCCGTAAAACGAAGGTAATTAATTATATTTATTATTCAAAATGTCTGTCGTTTTTAGCTTAGAATCATTAATTGATGTCTCATATTTCGTTTAAAAAAAAAAAAACGACTTAAAAAAATTATTCACTCGCATATTTTAAACTTTTAAACAAATTATGCCACAATGAAAAAAATGGCGTCTGTAAAAAAGTCACGGATATCTACCTCATAACTATCGCTTAATTGTATTTTTTTTTGTTACTGTCGCATTTTCTCCGATATTTTAGATGATAAATAATCAACCCAAACAAAAACAATTTTGAAAAAAAAGTTTTAAAGGGTAAATATATGAAAAAGAAACTCTCAACCACTCCTTGATGTCTGCGATTTCTGCATCGCGACCCCTGTTAAATTACCATGTTTCACCCATAAAATCCCCCAAAAATCCAGCTGTGGCCATTCACAGCTGTGTCTTGGCACTCAGTGATACATGCTACATGGAGTTTTTGGATCAAAACAAGGTAAGCACTCGATAATATCTCGTTAAAGTCATGGCGTCTGTAATTCTGCTCTCGCGTGCTCTCGCCTCCAGATGGGGTTTTGCTGTTTAAAAAACATTTTTTTTTCCAAAAAAATGCCCCCCTGTTCAAAATTTTTATTCCTCCAGAAAATTGAGATTTTAAGCTTTCCAATGATGTATCACACATGCAAATCGGACAATTTTGAAAGTGGGCTTCATTGGGGGTCTCGGAGCGGAACTTCAAGTCACCTGAGTGTTTTCCGCCATATATATGTATATGTATATACACTCACCAGCCACTTTATTAGGTACACCTGTCCAACTGCTCGTTAACACTTAATTTCTAATCAGCCGATCACATGGCGGCAACTCAGTGCATTTAGGCATGTAGACATGATTTAAGACAATCTCCTGCAGTTCAAACCGAGCATCAGTATGGGGAAGAAAGGTGATTTGAGTGACTTTGAACGTGGCATGGTTGTTGGTGCCAGAAGGGCTGGTCTGAGTATTTCAGAAACTGCTGATCTACTGGGATTTTCACGCACAACCATCTCTAGGGTTTACAGAGAATGGTCCGAAAAAGAAAAAATATCCAGTGAGCGGTAGTTCTGTGGGCGGAAATGCCTTGTTGATGGCAGAGGTCAGAGGAGAATGGCCAGACTGGTTTGAGCTGATAGAAAGGCAACCGCGACTCAAATAACCACCCGTGACAACCAAGGTAGGCAGATGAGCATCTCTGAACGCACAGTACGTCGAACTTTGAGGCAGATGGGCTACAGCAGCAGAAGACCACGCCGGGTGCCACTCCTTTCAGCTAAGAACAGGAAACTGCGGCTATAATTTGCACATGCTCATCGAAATTGGACAATAGAAGATTGGAAAAACGTTGCCTGGTCTGATGAGTCTTGATTTCTGCTGCGACATTTGGATGGTAGGGTCAGAATTTGGCGTCAACAACATGAAAGCATGGATCCATTCTGCCTTGTATCAGCGGTTCAGGCTGCTGGTGGTGGTGTAATGGTGTGGGGAATATTTTATCGGCACTCTTTGGGCCCCTTAGTATCAATTGAGCATCGTTGGAACGCCACAGCCTACCTGAGTATTGTTGCTGACCATGTCCATCCCTTTTTAACCACAATGTACCCAACTTCTGATGGCTACTTTCAGCAGGATAATGCGCCATGTAATAAAGCTGGAATCATCTCAGACTGGTTTCTTGAACATGACAATGAGTTCACTGTACTCAAATGGCCTCCACAGTCACCAGATCTCAATCCAATAGAGCATCTTTGGGATGTGGTGGAACGGGAGACTCGTATCATGGATGTGCAGCTGACAAATCTGCACCAACTGTGTGATGCCATCATGTCAATATGGACCAAACTCTCTGAGGAATGCTTCCAGCACCTTGTTGAATCTGTGCCACGAATAATTGAGGCAGTTCTGAAGGCAAAAGGGGGTCCAACCCGTTACTAGCATGGTGTACCTAATAAAGTGGCCGGTGAGTGTGTGTGTATATGTGTGTGTATACTATATACAGTTGGGAGAACAAGTATTTGATACACTGCCAATGGGTTTTTCCATTGTGAGTTCAATAAACCATTCAATAAATGGTTTTAAACATGTTACTGTCCCACCGAATTATTTTTAAACAAGAATAAAGTAAAAAAAATGCTTGTCTTTAATAAATGCTTCATTGAGTGAGTCCACTCAAATCCGCTTAAGCCGCTCACTTACAATGAGTTGCCACAGTAAATGTTTACCAAGTTAAACGATTATTGACGTATGCGGCGCTTTGAAGTTTCAGCTTCCAGGCATCTCTTGAAAGACCAAACTTTAACATCTGTCAATCATCGTTACATTTAATCAGCAACTACAGTGCTCTGCCTGACCAAGAAAAGGAGCAGGAGGTAGAGTGAGACTACGTGGTCGGATCGGGACAGCTATCTGTATTTTTTTTTTTTTTTTTTTTTTAATTAAAAAAAAAAAAAATCAGCAATGGACCGAGGGCGCGAAGTTTGAAGCGCAAAGTATTGAAGGATCACTGTATCTGGCAGTATCTGATTTGGTCACAAGATCGGATCCGATCCAGTTATCTTGTGTTTTCAGTGGCCTATCACTGTGCTTTTCAGCTGCTGTTAAACAAACCACTACACAATTATGTCCACTAAGTGAAAGTACTGCTTTGTAGAAACTAATGGTAACAGAGTATCGTGTAATATTGTTGAGGTACCAGCTGAGCTCAATTTAACACCAAAAAATATTACCGTATTTCTTGCATTACTTTTACTAGTCTAGAAATATAGGTATCGAATTGCTATCGGCAAAACATACCTTGAAACAAATCAGATAAAAAAAACATTGGGGCATCCCTAGTATAAACCCTATTATTAGTCGTATTATTATTGTTATTATTATCACTGGATGGGCTTCCTCACTGTTACAGGCTTGATGATATTGCTGGGCTTCCACATAAAGGGGCAAAAAAAACCTTTAACCTGTGAAAGTCACGCTTGAGCCAGTGATTGCAGTTGTCCATGACAGCCAGATATCATAACCAGCCGCTGACCACTTCGAATTGATAGCATTAACATGCGAGCTTCAAGAAAACGTGAGAATCGATGGCTGAAGGAGATGAATCAATGCAACTTTATCCTCTGTCCAAAATGCGGAGTTCTGTAGGAATGTTTTGCTTTGCTTTGTTTGAAATACATGGGTGCCATTGCTATTGTGAAACATATGGCCAAATCTACACAGAAATGTTTCACCAAACACAAAATCAAGCTCATATCATTGCCATCTCAGTCCCCAGACCTCAACCCCATTGAAAACCTGTGGGGCGAGCTGAAGAGGAGAGTACAGAGGAGAGGACCCAGGTCTCTGGATAATTTACAGAGATTCTGCAAAGAGGAACAGCTGAAGAGCCCTCTTTCTGTCTTTTCCCATCTTGTGAAACATTATAGGAGAAGATTAGGTGCTGTTTTGTTGGCAAAAGGGGGTTGTACAAAGTATTAACACCAGGGGTGCTAATAATTGTGACACACGTTATTTGATGTCAAAAAATTATTTCTTTATGTGGGATTTTTTTCTCCACTGAATAAATGCACTTGTATTGAAGGTTGGATTTTTCTCTTTTTTTTCCATTAAGGTCCCATATTATTTAGAAAAAAATATATATTATAAGCTAAAAAACACATAATTATTATAAATCCAATAATTATGAAGGGCACTGTATACAGCAGACATGAGAGAGTCATATAGGTTGTTCTCTGTCTTTTACATTGTAATATGATGTAAAAAAAAAAAAAAAAAAAAAAAAACTTTGCAGTGGTAAAAATTTCTTGGTAAAAAAAAATTTAAAAAAAAAGTAAGAAGTACAAGGAGGGGGTGGTGCGGGTAGAGCCAAGAAACAATTCCACTTCCGTTCGGTTTATACATGGGGGACTTGATTCCAGCAAACCTGTGCAGGGCTTCCTATCTTAGTCATGTCTTCCGTGCAGAATGCCCCACTTTCACTGCTTAGTTAAGTTGTCACTCCCCTTTTACGAGCTGCCCCTTTTTTTTCCTATTTGTCTGCTGCCGCACACGCTAATACACTGAAACCTCTGCCTCTGTGTTACCCCAGAGCACGGATGCTGACTGATGCAGGCTGGAGATGCAGGCCACAGCTGGGCCTGATTGCAGCAGTGTATTTAATTAAAACATGAGAGAATCCCATTGGTGCAAAAGCCGGGGAAGACACAAATCCTATTTATAGGATTGAACATAGATGCGTGCACACACACCTCCACATCCGGGGAAAGCAGAGCAGAGGAGACAGGCCAGGTGGCTCCCTTTTGTCTCTGGAGACGGGCGCTTTGAATTGAATGTCGGTACGTAGGTGGATGCTCCCATCTAAAAAATGCTGCTAAAAGGGATTCATTTTTTAGCACCCCTAAAATATAAGTAGGGATAATTGTAATCATAAGGCATGTACATTTATTGCAAATACACCGCAGTCCCTTTATTTAATTTCTGAAAGAGCTGATTAGTACAGAGCAGGGGACAGCAACCCGCGGCTCCAGAGCCGCATATGGCTCTTTGATCCTTCTGACGCAGCTCAGTTTTAAAAATAAAAGATGATTATTTGATCAAAACTAATTGTGGCGCTTTTGAGATTTAACAAAGGAATTTAGCTTCGCTCTAGTGAGCAGAACAAGCCAGGATCCCTTTCTTTGCAACCAGCACAGGTCACACATGCCACTTTCCGATTGACACCATGACTTTACATAGTTGGTGAAATAATGAATAAATGGTGTATAAAAGTGAGCCTGACTGGTTCCCGACCTTTGGGCTAACAACTTAATTTGAGATGGATAGAAAATGTGTACGGCTCCCATTGTTTTTTTTTTTTTTTTCGTGGAAACCAGGTCGAGAATGGCTCTTTATGTGTTAAAGGTTGCCGACCCCTGATATAGAGTAATACAGTGCTGACTAAAAGTATTGGCACCCCTGCAATTCTGTCAGATAAGCTCAATTTCTCCCAGAAAATAATTGCAATTACAAATGCTTTGGTAGTAATATCTTCTTTTATTTTCCTTGAAATGAAAAAAACATAAAAGAGAATGAAAAAAAAAAAAATTATCATTATCATTTTACACAAAACTCCAAAATTGGCCGGACAAAACTTTTGGCAGCCTCAGCCTAATACTTGGTAGCACAACCTTAAGACAAAATAACTGTGAACAGCCGCTTCCGTTATCCATCAATGAGATTCTTGCAATGCTCTGCTGGAATTTTAGACCATTCTTCTTTGGCCAACTGCTCCAGGTCTCTGAGATTTGAAGGGTGCCTTCTCCAAACTGCCATTTTCAGATCTCTCCACAGGTGTTCTATGGGACTCAGGTCTGGACTCATTGCTTGCCACTTTAGAAATCTCCAGTGCTTTCTCTCAATCCTTTTTCTAGTGCTTTTTGAAGTGTGTGTCAGCAGTGTATATATTTACATCATATAGGAAGTTTCTCTCACTCTGTCTGACGGTGGTATTTTAAAGACGAAGTTTATGTTCCACCGCTTCCAGCAAATATTGATAACATAAAAAATTGACTAACAGCTAAGACATGCTGTGGCGCGTTAGAAAGGAATTCTCATATTGGCTAGATTTTTTCCCCCCGCACTGCCAGCGGTGGCCACATCGAGCACTCGTAAAACATGAAATACAACTTTAAGTTATGTTTAATGTTTCTGCACATGTCCAAGCCAGAGTTTTGTAATGTTTTCCATTTTTGATATATTGCTGGATGATTATGGCACATTAGTTTTTCATTATTCTGTAGTTTGTGGATTGTGGTTTGTTACTGTTGTTTCCAACATTTTGCAGAGTCGTTGCTGGTTTCACTGTCATTATACTGTTGTTTGATAATCTTATTGGAGACTGAGCAGCTCTAAAACTATCCCTTTACTCTACACAGCACGCACATGATTTATTTTCAGGTACAACCTATTAAGAGGCAGTTCAAAGTCTATTTTGGGGTGTAAACGGGTGTGTTTCATATTGCTCAACAGGGAATGGCTCCTACAATGTTTTTTACCGGCGTTGTTACCAATATTTTGCAGAGTAGTTACTGGTTTCATTGTATGTATACTGTATGTGAGATCATTAGCTTAGCAAGTGTAAAACCATTGCTTTATCCTACAGAGCATGAACATTGTTAAGTTTAAATACAATTCCTTAGGATTATATTTATATATTTTACACAAAATAAGGAGAGAAGGCACTCATCTTTTTATGAAACTTGCAAGGAGAACAGAAGGGAACTATACAATGCAATACTAGACTACACTATAGAGTTTCCAAGATTGTTCTAAACCTACACCTCCCATGACCTTTCTTTTTATTCGGGTTGGACCTAGCAACAGATGGGTTTCTTACCCTAAAAGAGAATTGGAGAAGCAAGCTGGCGACACCCCATGAACTTGTCTGTCTATATGTGTGCAATGCATGTAAGTACAATTAACACATATGTGTAAAAACGGATCGCTCATCTTGGCAACAAATTTATGCAAGTCATTTATCAAACATCTGAAACTTCTTTCTTTCTTCTTCAGCAAACAGGATAAAACCAGTTGGTACCAGTTTTATGGAGAAGTTGATTACCGTATTTTTCGGACTACAATTCGCACCTAAGTATAAGTCGCACCAGCCATAAAATGTCCAACGGAGAGGAAAAAACATAGATAAGTCTCACTGGAGTATAAGTCGCATTTTGGAGGGAAATTTACTTGATAAAATACAACACATAGATATTTAATCTTGTAAGGCAATTTAAAATAAAAATACAATAGAGAACAACATGCTAAATAAGTGTACAGTATGATAATTTTACATGATGCATTAACAACGAAATGCGAACGTGGCCGGTATGTTAACGTAACATAGCTATTAAGTGTTATTCAGATGACTAAAGCATAAAGAACATGCTAACAAGTTTACCAAACCATCAGTGTCACTCCAAAACACCAAAATAAGATGTGAAATTATATAATAACGTGTTAATAATTTCACATACCGTAATTTCCCGAATATAACGCGCACTTTTTTCCTTAAAATCCACTTGTAAAATCATGGTGCGCATTATAAACGGGTACATGGATGGAGACAGAAATATATATATATATATATATGTAATATATAAACTTTTTTTTTTTTTTTTTTTTAATCAACACGGCCATGTTGTGTTGAAGAAACGTATGCGGCGATCCGTTGCCGGCCATTACGTTACGTGACGTCACCATTTTGTTTCGGTAATATTTTTTAATCAGGGGTGCACATAAGTGGTCCGCATGCGCGCATGCGTACTGGACGTAGACAAACGCGCTGGCCCTCAACGGCTTCCATACGCTTTTGCGTACCGATGGCTGACCACTGTATTTGCGGAGGACACGAGAAAATAACTTCTCAAAATGTCGAAGAGGCAGGCCACACTGAGTAATTACTTCCGTGTTCCCCCACCCCTGTCAAAAGACAGACAGACGACAGAGACGTCACCGGAGCTACCGAAAAAAAGGACTTTTGCTGGCAAGAAGCAAATGATGCTCGCACGGAAATGCGGTACAAAATGTGCCGTGAGAATCCCAATGTCGCCGATAAGAGCAGCGCATTTTATGTAGGGTCAAAGAATTTCAGCCATCCAAACTTTGAAAACCCACAGAAAAAACAGAGAGCATGTGGCAATTAAGCAAACTATCGATGTCAAACAGGACCCCACTCGCCCTATGGACAAGTGGCGGAATAAAGGTAATGAACAACAACATTGCACTGACAAACGTGTTTTTGCTCGCATTTTACAAAGCTAAACATGCACGTTCAATGAGGTCTTACGAGGAGGACATCCCACTTTTAAAAAGGCTTGGAGTTAATGTGGGAGCCGCATAATGCCCTTTATTTTGAATTGGTGCTTTTTATTTCTTTACATTTCACTGCAAAATAATGGCAATTTTGTTGTGCCATTTGATGTTAATCAAGCATTAATTGTTAATATAATTAATTAAAGTTAATTGGCTCCAAGTAAAGCTTATCATAAATTTATCGCATCAGGCGGGTTGGCTCTCAAGCTCAATGAGGACCAAGTCACATCTCCAGGTCCTCCTCTGAGAACCTGGGCAAAAAAATTATGTGCACCCCTGTTTATAATACTCTGATCGGCCGAATGATTTCATCGGTGTTAAATTCTGCTTTTTTCACTTTTCATAAAGCACAGAATTGAATTTCTTGAACTCATTTGAGTCAGCGTTTATTGCAGCTCCGCAACTCGGACCATAACAAATGTAACAACACAGACTTGTGTTGTGACCTGCGTCCGCCAACTATATCTGTCCCTCGGGAAACTCAAATCCAAATAAAAATAGTTCCTATTGTTACTGTCGTGTCAACAGCAATGAGCTCTCTCGGATTTCCGACTTACGTTCTCACTTTCATTTTACCGTAACAATCCATGGAGGAAACATATATTATTCATGATGAAACGAGCAAGTTATACGGCAGCCTTTAAAAGAAAAGTCACGTCTGTTTTGTTTTCTCCTGGATTCTGGTAAGTTCAAGAAGTTATCAGATCATATTATTACCGTACATATTGTCAGTTTACGGTAATGTTTTGAACTACCAATGTGCTATGCTTGTGCTCTGTTTAACCAGTCAGTAAAATGACATTTCTGTATCTGTACACGAGCTCTGTTTTCTTGTATTCTTCTATTTATTGGTGCTAAAATTAGGGTGCGCCTTATACACGGGTACAATAATTTTCCCTAGATTTTACAAGTAAATTTGGTGTGCACGGTATACACGGGTGCGCCTTATATTCGGGAAATTACGGTATAAGTCGCTCCAGCGTATAAGTCGCACCCCCAGCCAAACTATGAAAAAAAACTATGACTTATAGTCAGAAAAATACGGTATTTTTACCTAGTCCTAAAGCATCATTAATTCAACAAGCAAACTATATATGAAATGCAGCGGCAATTAACTTGAGCACATGTATAATAAACCTAATAGTTATCTCAACACAAAATTTATTTTCAGCTGCAGTCTATCAAGAGGCAGTTCAAAGTCTATTTTGGGGTTTAAACGGGTGTGTTTTATGCTGCTCAACAGTGAATGACTCTTACATATTGTGGGTATAAAATGTCTACGCTCATCTCTTTAAAGTCCAGGTTTTTGTGACGTGAAAAAAAAAAAGACCAAGCTAGACCATGTGAAAACTTTTCCCACTATCCTGTGACCTTTAACCTGTAAGTAAACAAACTATAAAGGTTTTTTTCAAAGGGGAAGTGAAGGAAGGACTGGGATGTGGTTGTGTGCAGGATTAACCTATCGCATTCACATCTATAGCTCACCTGCCAACATTAAAAGTTGCTTGGTTATTTAATGGTAAGGAAAGGGAACAATACAGGGAAAAAAATCTTTTTAGCTGTGAAGTTGTGGTACTGCACTCCCCTCAGAAAACAGTCAAGGCGTGCACAAGAGTGGTTGAATTCTCCAGTCCCATTTAGTTTGTATTTTCGAAATGTAGAAGGAGTAATCCCTTCTGTAGCTGGACTCCCAAAAAATTGGTGCTGTTCAAGAAGGTTCGTCATAGGCTCCACTTCCTACAGGTATTACTGAACTCAAGGCAAAACGGTACTAAAAGTGGGGACAAGCTAATGAAGAATATATTTGGGCTTGTACATTTCGCAATAGAAGAAATGGAACATCTTTAGAAGCAGAGTTGATACAAAAAACTGTCTTGATGTTTTAGATCGACTCTTCCTTGGTTAATGAGGATAAATGATTAACTATGAACTCCTGTCACTTCCTTGTTAGCTTCATGCAGCATGCGGAACACTTGTTTAGATTTGTTTTAATACCACCGCTAAGACTAAACGCTGCAAAGAATTGCTACTTCGTACTTTGACCTCAAATATACACATTGTAAAGTTGCTTTACTTGACAAACTACAAGGCATTTGTGTTAATATGTTTGCTGCCTGATGATAATGGGGGTCAAAGTCAGAATGACCTAAGGCATTTTGTATGGGCACAATGGGGTCCATTTGCAGTGATGAGTATTTACCTTACTCATTTTAAACTAGTATGTTTTAGGCATGTGCCGGTATGAGATTTTCACGGTACGATAACCGTGAGCAAAAATACCGCGGTTTCACGGTATCACGGTATTGCAATTATAGCTCCAAAATTTTGAGATGTATGGGTTTAAAAAAAAAAAAAAAAAAATCCATTGAACAGGATTTCTTTTCAAAACATATTTGCAAATAGGAACATGAATATAATGTGAAAATAAATAAACAAAAATAACATGTTTTATATAAAATTAAAATAAATAGAACCTAGACTATACCGACAGCCACAGCTCAAGTTGCTCAATATTAGAGTAAGAACAAAATAATTGCTATAAAGAGTAAAAAGACTTCTAAATAAAATTAAAAATATATACTGTATGATTTTTTAAAGGGGGAAGCTCAAGTGAAGTTTCGCCATTTTCAGCCACTGTGTCAACTCTAGTCTACATGGTGCCATGCCTTTGTGTTAAAAAGAACAAAGAATTCATAAGTTAATAAGTTAGTTGAAAATGTATAAGTTAGTTTTATAAATTAGTTAAAATGTAAATATTGTTGAGGAAAGGTTTCATCTAAAAAAAAAAAAAAGTGAGGAGTGAGACCTTCTTTTCTCAATTAGCGATCTTTGACGCGATTCTTTTTCTTCCCCCCATCATTCAAGCTTGTCTCTCACTCAGCGGCTGTGAGACATAAAACCACAACGAAGCTGCTCTCCCAGCTTAGCCTAGGCTAACATTCGTCTTTGTAAGTTTTAGTTAGTTTGTATATTGAATTTGAAAGGAAAATGTGCGTTTTGTTTTTGGCGAACTTTTTAATGGTGCTACTGCTATCCTGTTGAACCTAATCACACGTGGAAAAATACAATTGTACAACGTTTTAAATGTATTCATTTGTATATTTCACCACGATTTGAGAGCTCAATAAATTGAAGAAAAGTACGCCTTGTGTTTGGAGGATTTGTTTGTGGGTTTGCTGGCTGTTTAGCAGAATAGCATCACTGACACTCAAGGCAACAAACGGGAAGGGGTGAACGCTGCCGCACCAAGCCACTTCGGCTGCATTTTGGCACATGAAAAATAGCGAATACCGTACTAAGGTATGACGGAAAATTTTAGTGGTTTTGAAACCGCGACGTTTTCACACCACGGTAAACCGATAACCGGCACATGTCTAGTATGTTTATGTTCACATGATGGCACTCTGATTTCGTCTTGCATTTCTTTACCAAAACTGACACCAAGCCCTCATTCCAGCTAATCTCTTCCCCAAATGGCCCACCGTAATGCTACTCCCACCCAACTAATTTATGCTGCCGAAATCATCCACCTGTTTAGCTCCAAGTTGTCAGCCTCATAATGGATACTTTGCTGATAACATAGAAAGCAAGTATATCAAATTGAGAGATAATTTATGCAATGTCTATCCCTAACTTAAAGAAGACTTTGAAGAAGGTGTTTTTTTAATTGGTTGGCCTAATAAACAGAACATGACACGAAAGGGCAACATAGGGGGTTTAATGAATGCCACTTTAATCACTGTAACACTTGCGGCTGGAGCATGAAAGGCTACTGTTTGACATTTTCACTTCAGTTGCCATGGTTCCTACAGGGCTTATTCCTAACTAGGACTAACCCTTATTTATTGTCACAGCAACCATAGAAACCTGCTATCCTTGTTCCCAGGATGACCTGGGTGACATAAAAATCCCCAAGACTACTGCATTGGTAGCTGTTTGTGGCAAAGACCCACTGTCATTGGGAGTGAAAACTGGACCCTTGTAAAACTCCTTACATTGTTTTTAAAGATCCTACGATGGCACAAAACTTCTGCCCTTTGTCAATGACAGACTGAAACAAGTCATTTCCATTAATAAACAAAAGTGGAAAACTCTTATTTCTGTGCAGCTCGACAATGGCTTGTTAGAGTAGTACACTTTGTTTTCTAAATGTGTGAGCACAAACCAAGGACATGTGACTCAAAATTCCATTGTTAATAGTTATTCCAGTTAAACATCAATAGAATAGGAGTTCATTGCACTCTGAGTCAGTCAGAGGCAAGACCAATCCTTTTATAGCCTCTCATTGACCCTGTGTTGTGCGCGCATTCAGGATTGGATGGATATGAGGTACATACTATAACTGTTCTGACTTGTGACTGTGAAAACGGACAAATATTCCTTTGGATCTGTGTAGGTTACTTAAATCAAGCCACTTTTTTCAGCAGTGTTTTGCATGATAAATTTGACATAAAACATTTTTTGATATATCACAAAAACCTGCCATCTGAAACAAAGGTGGAGACTTTATTTCCCCATAGTTCCCATTATTTGATAACATATTTAATGTATTTTTTTTAAGTGAATATTTTAGCATCTTATTAAATGCCAAATTTAAAATCTTTCGTCATTTAACAAAAATTCCAGGTTTTTAAAGCTAAATCTTAGTTTTTACGTAGGCAGCAAGGAACCATTCTCAAATACTGTATATTGCACATGTCCTTGTAATATCCTTTTGTTGTGCTAAATGTGCCTACAAACTTGAAACTTCCTACAGTTTCATCAGGGATGTTACAAACCAACTTCCCTAACTGCGCAACCCTTGTAGTGTTCATTTCCTCAGTAAACATTGTCTTATATCTTACTCCAGTGTCTGTAAGATGACCCTCTTCCAACCCCTATTGTCGGGACATCTTGCCACAGACAGATGGTGGGCTGAGTGCACTAGAGGTGATCCAGGGAGAGGAAGAGCTACTGTTTGTACTGGTCTACGTGGAGGATTGTGAGTCAGCGCATGGGTGGGCCAAAGCTCTTACATTGACTCTCTAATCATTTATGTAACCTAATCATTCTGGGGAGAATCCCATCTTTGTTGACTATGCAAGGGCCTATCTTTGTTACTGAGACTGTTGTCATGGTTACATCAGTCAAGTGTTTGGGGACAAATGTAGCCTGCAAATGAGCTAGCATATTGTCCAAGGGATGAAAACAGTGACACAAACATAATGCACAGGTTAATAACAATGTGATGACATTGTTATTGATGTTATTGATGACATTGACATTGACTCTGCTGTCTTAGAGTTAATTAGGATTAAAAACAATACTGTTCGGCCGTTTACGCTTTTTGGACAAGATTGAAGGTGAGGCACGATTTTAACACGCTTAACCTAGCGGACTCAACAAATACCACGGAGATGAAAGTTGCTTCTGAGCTTTCGGCAAAGGCTGTTGTGTACACAGAGCATCACTTGATGTCAAGGATCTCTATTATGTCATTCAGTCACTGAGCTATTTAAGTCTGTGAAACAAAACATTCAAAAGATGACCCTCCCCTTTGTATCCTGCTCTGTTTGCCATATCCAATTATATAGATTGTTTGGAACAGGTGCAGACTTTGACATCAATTCATGAAAATTAGATAAAAGAATGTTCAACCCGGAGGGATGTCAACTGTTTTATTTGTGTTTTTAAACATACGTGTTGCAGATGGTTGCACTGGCTGTTAGGAAATGGATGAATGTAACCAGACCAGCACCTTGGGTCAGCCATGACAGCAAACACAAACAATGAGTAGAGCTTTTGGAAGCTTCATTAGTCAAGGCTTGTATGTTATATACTCTCAGGGAGGCTCAGATGATTTGAGAATATTTTTGACAAAGGCTCTTTACGGCCGTTCAATGGGGATATCCACATTAAATGGCTGATCATTAGTGCCCTGATTATTTTTTACTTGTACCCTCCTCGTATAAGCAGAAGTAATGTTCTAAATAGGCAGTGTAAAATTAAAAAAAAAAAATGGTGACCTTTCGTGGGATTACAATTTTTTTATTCACAGTGTCATGGAAAAAAAAATAGGTCAAAATGAGTGTGCGATCTGGATGAAGTGTTGTCATCTAATGTATGTGGTTAGTGATTTTTTTGCAGTCATTTTTGTAAGCAAAATCGCTGTGCAAACAACAGGATTTTAAAGTGGTCACAATGTGATTTTTGCAAGTACAGTGGTACCTCGACACATGATCGCTTCGACACACGATCTTTTCGACATCCGACGTAAAATTTGACTCACCATTTCTTTCTACACCCAACAACAAGCTCGAAATACGACCATAACAGCACGGCAGTTTCTTTGTTTTCCCGCAAGACGGACACACAGCGGATTTTCTTGTGGCAGAAATCAACATGGGTTCCAAGAATGTTGGTGCAGGTGTTGAAGAACGGAAAAAGGTGAGGCTTACCATTAAAATGAAAATGATAGAAAAATATGAGCATGGAGCGCGCATCTGTGAACTGGCTCGACAATACGGCCGTAGATTGTCTACGATCTCGACAGTCCTCCGACGACCTCCTTTCGCCAGTCATAAGTTAAGGTGACGATTATTACTGTGGTAACATCGCCAAAAAAATCCCCAGCTTTGTCAGGTTTTTATTCATTTACTTCAGAACTTGTCCAACACAACATGCCTCCTGTCTGCCGCAGCTGAACAAAGTCAAAGTAAAAAGTCCCTCTCACTCTGTCAAGTCAGCCCCGTGGTGCGTTCAGTTAGACCACACAAAACACATCCGCCACATTAGAACCAGATTCCTTACATTATTACAGTTATTATTATACTATATTATCATTCTGATTTTTATTCATCAATTATTTGTTTTGCTGTTTGTAATTGCTATTTGCAATAGTACCAGCAGCATTTATTAAGGATTTAGTGTAGGTTTTCGGGCTGTGGAACGAATTAATGGAATTATAATGTATTCTTATAGGAAAATCCTGCTCAACATACGACCATTTCGACTTATAAACAAGGTCCTGGAACGAATTAACTTCGTATGTAGAGATACCACTGTACATGCTCACTTCATGTTTCCTCCATGTCCACTCATGTCGGCAGCACTGAGGAGGAAGTTGGCGTTTCACCACTACCTTTATCACACGCAAAGCTTGATAGTGACAAGTCATGATATTGGCGACATGGGTGTTTAAAAAAAAAAAAAAAAAAACATTTTTCTAGGATCCCTGTAGCTCGAAAATATATGGTTTAATTTCATGACTCAGTTTTCCTGTGCAAATGACTGTGATGCATTTGCAGAAATATTGGATAGCTACTAATTTAAAAAAAAAAAAAGTCGCTTTATGTAATATGCATCAAAGCACGTTGCAATTTTCCTCTTAAAAGAGATAAGTAATGAAAGTAAACCAATTTCACAGAGGAAAAAAAATGGACAGAGGGTTGCTGAACCACAACTGGCCATACAAATGAGGTATATAAATGTACACATAAAGTACATGTCCCTTTGTTGTGGATTACTACAATACCTTTGTCGGGCGACCCAATCTTGTCTTTACCTGTCACTTTTTTTTCCCCCCACGAACTCTGCCTTGGCCGCTATCACCCATTTTTCCATCAAAACAGTCCCTGCTCTGTGCTAGTGGTCGTGCTTTGCTTTATTGGTTCGAATCACATGCTTCCCAAGAACCGGTTTGGTTTTCCACCAGCAATGACTACAGTTGGAGCCACATAAATAAAGCCCCCCCCCCACACACACACACACACACACACACTCACACACATTATTGTGCCGTTTTCAGCAGCAACTTCTAGTTAAACAAAAAGGCTAACTAGAATATGAATGACACCCTGTGTTTTTCTGCACATGTATTGGCTATATTGCAGCCTTATTGGATGGGAAATGACTAGTAAAATAGACAGACGCATTATCTGCGTATATCAAATGTCATTCTTTACATTGTCTCTGCACACTGAACAAAGAGTGTCATTCCTGTGTATCCCATGCACCAAAACAGCAGTCCGGTTATTACAATAATGTTGAGAATGTTCTGGGTAGCTGCCAGTAACAAAAGCAGGCAAAAACGAGTTGACAGCAGGGAGAGGCAGGGGCCCTGCAGGAATAAATCACTGTTTGGTGGCCCAAGTCCTCCCAGCATTCTGTCTGTCACCATCCTGTGAGACGGGAAACGGGGTTTGCTTGTTTCTATTGCAAAACAAGTCTCTGTAATACATGGAGGGTGCTGTACGTACTAAAAATGTCGTGTCTGTAATTCATCATTTGCAAAGTTGATTTTCTTTTTGTTTCATCTAAACAATTTATGGAATTGGAGTTACATTTTAACAATTAAACATTTACTGTATTTTCAGGATTATGAGTCACTCCTTTATATTTTGGCTGGGCCTGCGACTCTGCTCTGGTGAGGCTTGTGTAATGTGAATATTTCGAATTGCACATGTTTAGATGTTTTTTTTACCAAGCCAGAAGTAACTTTTACCCACAAGCGGCCATTAGAGAGTATACTTTTGATTAAGAAGCATGAAGAAGCAGTGAAACTGAATAGAGCCTATACAGTGATCCCCCGCTACTTAACCACGAAAAAAGAGGGATCACTTTATTTGTTTAATATACATATGCTATTCAAACCAATTAGAAAGGATTACAATTGTCAACCAAAATGTTGCATGGATGAAGACTGTTGTTCTTTTGAATTTTTCTGTTGCCAGATCCAAATGTGGCCTTATTTTCTTTTTCTTTTTCAAGATATAAGCTTTTTGCAATGAAAAATGATTGAAAAGCATTTTTTTTAATGAAAGTTGGTATAAACTAAAAAATAATTGTTTCATTTTGTTAAAATGAAGTGCTGTCACGTTGTCGTCTTGCTAAACTAGACAAATTTTAAGTTAGTATAAGAACCGCGTGACGGTGCAACACAGCAGGCCGTAGAAGTGGTTGATTTTGGTGACAGGCAAAGACAAATGGTGGGCGAAATACATATACCCCAATACATATACCCCAAAAATGTGATTTACAGTCCAGTGTGACTTCTACAAGTATATGCTTTTATCCATCTAGCACTTTTTTTTGTGTGTGTGTGTGTGTGTGTGTGTGTGTGACATATACTCGGTAGCAACTTATAGTCCAGAAAGCACAGTAGTTATTTGAGTTTAGCTATTACACTGAATTGAAATAGGGAAAAGTGATTTATTAATATCCTAGGCCTGCATTTATTAAAACCATTTTGTAAATGTTTGGTATGTTCATTTATTAGATTGGCTTTTTTACCGTCTGATTGTGTTATGTATAAATGCAAATTGATTTATCTCTGTCAATAAATCACTGTGGGTATAGCCTGGAGCAAAAAATATTTGATACATGTATTTTAGAGTTTAATTACTATTAATAGACAAGTTATTTAACCTGTGCCATTGACATGTTGTACTTTTCTATTGCATTCGTTCATTTATATTTCCTGCAGCTTATCCCCATGAGGGTCGCAGAGGTGCTTTCTTAGCTGATTGTGTGCATGAGGCAGGGTACACCCTGAATCTGTTGCCAGCCAATCGCATGACACATATAAACAACTCCACAATGTGCAAATTCCACTCAAGAAGGCTGGAGCCCAAGCTCAAATGTGCCACCTAGCCAGCAACTGCGCCTTCTCCGTGACATGAATTTAAAAAAAAAACATTTTGAATTTTGCTCAAGGGTGGTTTAAAATCAGACCGAAAGCAGATGAACAGATTTGGCATTTCAACTGTTACGCAGGAGAAGTTTGAAGCTGTTGCATGATGAGTGGTCTTAAATGATTAAGGTCAGACACTGAAATGAACCTCAGTTCAGATTAGATAATTATAATGAATATAAGAATCTAAATGGCATGCACAGCATTTACTTTTAGTGAGAACTGCCAAGAGTAATGAAAGCTGCAATTTTAGTTCTCGCACAGATTTGTCAATCCATCCATTCATTCATTTTCAACTCCGGTCCTCATTTAGCCAGTGCAGTGGTAAAGCAAATCAGATCCCGGCCTGAAGTTATGAATTTGAAGGAACGCCTTAAACCCCAATAATGAAGATTATCATAACATATTTTCAAAACATAACACCCCCGCAAGAGTGGGGTTTGAAAGCTTAATTAAGCAACACAGAGAGCAAAGTATGTTATTTTGAAGTCAATCAAATGGACATGGAGAAAGATGAATCAAAAGACCAACCTAAATAATAGACTACCATTGCCTCTAATTATAAAACCAAACATGAAGAGTGATGAACCATTAGAACAACCAAAACATTAGGCAACATGACCCCTAATCAGAAAACCTTACAAATTCAAATCAGTTGCGAGTTTCTTCACTCAAATGTCACTTGCTAGGCAAATTCAACTCAATTCAATACACTTTATTAGTCCCTTTAGAAGGTTCCCTCAGGGAAATATCCTCTAAAAGTCACCAGCACAACGCTAGTACGCAAATAGATGATAACTGGTCCAAAAATACAGAACTTATACATCATTTTCTTTTGGCTGTCATGAAAATACAAGAGCATTGCATAGTGTAGTGTTTGTTAGAATTCCTACCTGTTAATCTGGTGTCAGCCCCAATATAGTAACACATAATGTTTGTTTTAGGGGTTTCCCCCCCCCCAAGTGTTATTCCTTCAAAATCACATGCAATGAAGTTAAAGTGCTGGGCATGATGAAAAGTTTAAAGTCTGTCCTGTCAGCCAGTCAGGGAGAGACTAAAACAAAACCCAGACCTGAGGGAGTTGACTAAAACAAGACCAAAATGTGGTCTTGACCGGTTTTGAGAGTTCCAGCACTAACTACTGTTAGCTATGCTCATTTATTATGAAAGCCACTAATAGTCCAGACAGACTCTCTATTTGTAAAATGGATTGCGTGAATAAATAGCTCAAAACAGAAACCTTTGTTGTGAATAGATACTCAGCACTGAGCCGAAACAGATGCAGCTCACTTTCGAACATAACAATATTTCTTCGATGAATATTTTTGTTAAAAGCATGTGCCTTCATGCTTTTCTTGTATTTTCTGTTGTTGAAGAAGGACTATTAAATACCGCAACTTGTCACTTCTTTTTAACCCAATGACCAACCCCCTCCTTTCCATCTCTCGGTGAAGGAGTGAAGGCTATTTTTTGCTCATTGATGCAGTCAATAGCGACAGCTGAAAAGATGAAGTGAGTTTTGCTAAAAAAAAAAATAGTGCATTTATCCCTCTGTCGTTCTCTCACTCCTTGTTTCTCGTTCTCTTACACACACAAATAGTTGCAATATGTCTTCCACTATTTGCTTGCAGCTGAGTTAAAAAATAAATGGCCCTGGCACCTCTGCAGCATCTGTGTGCATGCTTTTTGCGCATCTGGTCTCTATGCTTTAAGTCTCAGTAGACACAGTGACTCAGGAGAAGATCTCAAATGCACACAAGCTAGCTGATAAAGCGCACATGGACTGTGGTGCAGCAGAGCATGTGAAAGTGGGGGTTGGGTGGGGGTTGGAGTGGCTAGTCCAAGATATTGTAAGTCACTGCTGAGTAGACTTCATGGTGTTTGAGCACATTACGCATTTGCCATGTGTGTTTGTCGTCTATCACTACTGTAGTGTATATTAATTCCACTATACATCATAGTACTTTTTTTGCCATTTACAGCTAACATTGAACGCAAATAATGATGAAAAAAAATAATAATAATTAAAAAAAAAAAAACTTTTCAGTATCTTGTTCTTTTAATTAAATACTTGGTGCGAGCAAGCTTTCAAGTACAGTGGTACCTCTACATACAAATTTAATTTGTTCCAAGACCTGGTTTGTAAGTCCAAATGGTCATATGTCGAGCGGGAATGGCCCATAAGGATACATTGTAATTTGACTGACTCGTTCCACAGCTCAAAAACCTACGCTAAACCCTAATAAATATTCCAGGTACAATTACTAATAGCAATTACACATAGCAAAACGAATTAATTATAAATACGAATCAGAATATTAATAATAATAATTACAAATGAAAATTATAAAAAAGTGTTTTTTTGTCACCTTAACTTAGGCAAAAAGAGGTGGGTGGAGACGACGGGTGCATGTGGATACAGTGAGCCATGTTCTGTCTAATTTAACAAATGCATTAAATAAGACACGTGTAAAGCAAATACATTATGAAAAAATAAGGAATAACAAAAGTGTTTTTATCGTCACCTTAACTTACTGGCAAACGGAGGTCGATGTGAGGAGACAACGGGTATGTTGGTAGGTAGAAAGGGGCGGGGGTGTCCGGTGAGCAGTGTTGTCTAGCAAGTTCACTCACACGCACACCACGCTCATGATTTTTTATCATTCTTATTTTCAATGGTAAACGTCACCTTTTTCTTTTTTTCACCACCTGCACAATGCAGCACTAACCTTCTTGGGACCCATGTTGATTTCTTTCAGAAGGAAATCTCCGTGTGTCCATCTTGCGGGAAAACAATGAACTTGTATTTCGAGCATGTCGTCATATGTCGAGACAAATGACGAGTCAAATATTACGTCGGATGTCGAAAGGAGCGTATGTCAATTTTCTGTACTGTATATTGTAGGTTAGGGCTTGGCGATATGGCCTAAAGTACCGTATTTTCACGACCATAGGTCCCAACGTATTAAAAGGCGCATGCTCATTTTCGGGTGTATTTTTGTATTTAACACACACTCAAGGCACACAGCATTATTGGGCGCATGAAAAACATGCTACGCTGGCGTTTTTTTCTTTCTTTTTTTTTAAGGCAGCGGGAGCAACACACTTCAATTGTACTTTATCATAGAATTTTACCAAAGGATTCACATCAATCTTAACCAATCCACAAATCCATCTAAGTCCTCATCTTCTGTATCTGAATTGAACAACTGGGCTAGGTCTCCATCATACACGGCAGCTCAACTTTTCTTTAGGCAGCGTCTTCCTCTTAATAATCACCATAGGAAGCAGTTTCTCCTTATTTAGCGTAGGTGATAGCCTTGAGTTTTAACTGGGCTTCGTTGGCGTGTCTCTTCGCTGTAGATGCCATTTTCGAGGATCCTTCGCCACAACAACCTTGTTTAGCCTAACGCACACACGCAAACGTTAACAGCTACTGGGGGCACGCCCCCTATCACACGCAACATTCTCCCTTTAAGGTTCTCATGCGGCTATTACTTACTTCCTTTTCAAAAAGTCAGACAGACACATTTTGGTACTCAGTCCACACAATAGGCGCAACACATTAGATGCACCGTCCATTTTGGTAAAATTTTTTTACTATTAGGTGCGCCCTGTCAAAGTCAGCTTTATTGTCACCTTCTTCATATGCTTATATAAATGCAAATCGTAATAATGATCTAATAATAAAAACAGACGAATCAGATTCTAATGTACTGGTTGTGTTTGGCAAGCTGTTCCTGAACCCGTGTGACTGACGAAAGGGTGAAAGAGGTACGGAAGCGTTCTGACTTTCTCTTTTCATGTTCTATTGTTGTTGGCATGAGTTACGGCGGACAGTAGCCGTGTTGTGTTGCACAAGTTCTAAAAAAAAGGTTAAAAATCTGACGAAGCTGGTGACTTCCCTGCCGATGTTACAATAATAATAATTGTCACTTTATAAAGACTGGCAAGTGGAGGTCTGAGGAGGATAGTCGAGAAAAAAAACAATCTACGGACATGGTCAAAATTTCGTTGGTCGTCGTGAATCATCTAGGTAATAATAAATTTTCGGTATACCGACCTTCTGTAGTGTATATCATTCCACTAATTGTGGGCCAAATCACTCTAAAAAGTGTTGCTCTTATTCGTTGATGACTCTGAATGCAGCTTGCAGAAGAATTTTACATGTCAAGGAGATTGGCCAGTGACACAGCAGATCATTTGGTCATGCCCCACTTAGACAATGTAGGCAGGATAAGTGCTTAAATGTATGTTTATTTAGCCAATACCCAATGTTGCCCACACTAACCTACCTCTTCTGCAGATTTTTTTTTTTCTTTTTACACGGCATAGGTAGCTGTTTATTTAAAAAAATCTCTGGGCCTGACGCCTGGTGTAGATAAAATGGGTCTCCATTTAAGAATTGAAAACAAAGGAATTGACATCATCACCGTCTTTCGTGTAGTGCACCATCACCATCTTAAGCGTGGCAATATCGCGTTCTAAACAATGGAAGCGACAGTATTCACTCTTAATGTTTCTGATTTTACATGTGGAAGCACTTGTGAACATGTGTAAACATGTGTTAATTTCAATACAGCAATACCTCTTTGTCCATACATGTATGCCATCCCCATTTTGTGGCATCACCGCATTGTAAACAATGGACGTTAATGACACAGATATGACTTAGCTGCTCCATATTTTACACATGGAATCACTTGTGAACATGCGTACTCATTTGTTACTGACAGTATTTGGTTGAACACGTTACAGAGTAACATGTAACTGTTAGTATAGGGTTTAATCTCGGACCCGGCAACGGAATCCCACCACTTGGAAAAATGATTAATTTCTCTCAAAAGCACCTCTTCTCTCAATGGCTGCTTTTCCAGCCCAATCAGGGCCGACCTGTCAATGTCATAATCACATGGTCAGTAGTGGTGATTCACGTTGTATGTGTCATCTGTGTGGCTACTGGCTTTTATTGCAAACTGGTGTTAATATGTTGGTGAAGGATCTCATGTATGAGTGTTGTAACCGCTGTACTGGCAGCCAGCAACCAACCGATGGGGAGGGTGGTAGGCCAGGGATGTCTAGCCGAACAGACCAGGGCTCAACCGGGACACGGAGGCCGTGGGGTACAGGGTACCGGTAAACCGCACTGACGATGACGCAACATCTGAGGCTGGCTCCTTTCCGCTGTACAATTTCAGGTTTAGCTTGCAGCGGCGGGGGGTCCTAAATGCTCCTACACATCATTGGGGCCAGGTATGATGGTAGGTGTGAAATACCCTGTGTAAAATTTGTCCTAGTGTCGCCGTAGCCTCATATTCTCAACACAAAGGCAGTCCTCAGGAAGCAGAAAAACAACAGCAACAACCAATTCAAATATTCATTTTATTTTTTTTTTGTCTGTGATGTAATTCAAACATTTGCTGGTGCCAAAACCAAATTATTTACCAGAGAAGCTCATGGATATGCTAAGAATTCTCCACCATTTGTAATTGATACACTGATGATTTTAACTTGCAGTCAAGAGTATTTGCTTCAGTGGTGAATTAGTACAAAACAGTTATGGAGTGTGATGTTTGATTAAACAAAATTGTTTCATTCAGTCAGCAATTCAGTACCATGAGATACTGTGATCATGATGTCAGTTGATTTAAAAAGACAATGAAAAGAGAGGGTGACGGAAGGCTGGATGCTTTAGATAATGGAAATTATTTTTAATGAATGAAATTGACCATTCAGGAGGAAATGGGAAGCTGAAAGAGGGGGAAATGAGAGTTTTGAAGGCTCTCAGGAAGCAGACCCGATGCCAGGGACTGTGATCTCATTTTTGGACTTTCAAACCTCTCAAAAGGGACATCTGCTCAGAATATCTGTCGTTTTTCTGTTCAACTGTAAACCTTATATCACCCAGCCAATGTTTTTAATAATCATGGTGTGTCTGAATTTCTTTGCCCATTGGATAGCTGTTTTTATCCCTTGAGTCTTTACCTGAACACATTGAATACGAGATAGAAAATTCAATGACACAGTGCTCACCCCTTCATTGCTATAGGTGGGGATGCTACTTCTTTATTGGTGATGTAGGAGTTTCCACTTGCTCTGTACATCTTGTAGGGTACATGGGATAACATTTTCATTGTTGGAAAGAGGTTATTCTTTTGTGGTTTTGGTTTGACTTAAGGAAAAGAACATCAAGTTTCTTGAGTGTTTCAACAAAATATGAAACATTTGGTACTTAACATTTTGTGGCTTGCACTATGCGCCCCAGCATCTGCTGACCCTCTCCATCATGGTCTACCACTTCGTGGCTGAGTTGCTGTGGTTCCCAAACTCTTCCATTTTCTTATGATAAAGCTTACACTTGGCTGTGGAATATTTAGGAGCAAGGAAATTTCACGACTGAATTTGTTGCAAAGGTGGCATCCTATGACAGTTCAGGGATTCCCCTATATTCAACAGATTGTGGCGCACCGCCACACTAAAATGAAAGCCGCCACGCCTGGCAAATGAGATGTATTTTATTTATTTATTTAAATAAAAAAAATTTTTTTAAGGCCGCTTCAAACTAGCGGCAGCCGAGTGGGAGGAGTTCAGCGGACACCTATTCATTGTGTATTGTAGCCTAATGTTCGTAACTATGCAGGCCCCCCCTTAAGAGACGCAAGGGGAACGAGTAGGAAGAATGGGAGAACGAGCGAGATAGCGAGAGATAGCGGTCGCATGTTGTAGCAGCCCGCTGTTATTTTGTTATTGTTTTTCTTTATTATTGTTACCACAATAAAGTGGGTAAGCAAATACAGACTTCTCTCCTTCTTGCCCATATCCGGGGCATTACAATAATTTGGATCGGACTTTTCGGCGAAAGTGAGCGGTGGACGGCCGTCTAGGACGGAAAGCAAACTTTGACTAACTTGCGCTGAGAGACTGCGGAGAGGCGGGGCCCAAAATAAAGCCTTGCTCTATTTTCAGAGCGTTGGTCACAGTAAACGATTTATCAGTTCAAGCAGAGTAAAATGATACATATTCACGGTACAAGAACGTCGTTTCTGTGTCCATCGATTGGTAAGAAAAGGCTGTTTGTACGAGTGACGTGTGGGCGCTCCCGTCAGGGGGGACATTTCACGTGGAATGGCTATTTTTCGGCACAACACCGGCGCGTCAACTTCAGACAATTACGGCTGACGAAACTTTGATAAATGCGCCCCCCCCCCACCCAAATTTCGCGAGCTCTGGGACACTCGAAAAATGACTTTCATACCTCTCCTTGCTAAGTTAATGGTACCTCGACGTGCCTTTGTGTGGAAATTTAGTTTACGAACAACGGGGGGAAAACTATTCACCTTCTCACCGAATCAAGTAAAACTCTTTACACGGCTATTAGAATTCCCCCAGTGCTCTAAATGGGTCAGTTGACAGAAGGACTGTTATTGTTGTGGTAATGTAGTACTTATGAGGGTCAAATAAAAGGAAAAAGGAGGACTACGACGGTGGTCTGCAACCCGCGGCTCTCGGGCCGCATGCGGCTCTTTAGCGATGCTTCGGAGCTTTTTTTTTTTTTTTTAAATGGAAAAAGATGGGGGAGGGAAATATATTTTTTTGTTTTAATAGGATTTCTAGGAGGACAAACATGACACAAACATTCTTTCAATTCATTAATATTGTAATGAAGTTAAACTTGTGGTGGCATAGTACAACAGAGTAGTCACGTGGTGCGTCATTCTCTATAGGATCCACTGCAGGGATAACAAACATTTAATCATGAAGGCTAATTACGTATTTCTATAGTAGGCTAATATAGCTAGTATCGATAATTATAAGGCTTGTAAAAGGCTTTTAATTTTTTGTGGCTCCAGACATACTGTATCAGTTTTTTTTGTGTTTTTTTGGGGGTCAAATATGGCTCTTTCAACAGTTTGGGTTGCCAACCCTGAGTCACTACGAGATGTAAGTCGTACTATTGCCACGAGAAAAAAAGTCGCATTAGTACATCGGGTAACGTAGCTGTAATCAGCTACGCATTTTACATACATGTACTGTAGCTGAGAGGTACAACATTAGCCTGGCTAATGAAATATTTCAAATATATCTTTGTTATGGTTCTTCTTGGGGGAAAAAATGAAGGAAAAAAAATTCGCTGTGGCACGACATGGTGAGGCTGTCCGACTCCGATGCAGCCCACCACCACAGCTTCAAAAAATCCTAGGGGAAACACTGCAGTTCCACGCTGGAATTGACTTAGCTGTAGGTTATTCTTTTGTGGTTTTGGTTTGACTTAAGGAAAAGAACATCAAGTTTCTTGAGTGTTTCAACAAAATATGAAACATTTGGTACTTAACATTTTGTGGCTTGCACTATGCGCCCCAGCATCTGCTGACCCTCTCCATCATGGTCTACCACTTCGTGGCTGAGTTGCTGTGGTTCCCAAACTCTTCCATTTTCTTATGATAAAGCTTACACTTGGCTGTGGAATATTTAGGAGCAAGGAAATTTCACAACTGAATTTGTTGCAAAGGTGGCATCCTATGACAGTTCCACGCTGGAATTGACTTAGCTTCTGAGAGCGACCCATTCTTTCACAAATGTTTGTCAAAACAGTCTGCAAGACTACAATAGCTGCTTGATATTATTTTTCAATGGGAATTTTTGTATGTCAAGAAAAAAAAACTACTTAGCCCTGTGTGGAAAAAAGGTGTCTTTTTTTAAATCATAAATTTAGTGTGCCTGATCACATATTGGAAGGAAAGCTGAATTTTAGTGGGCGCACCCAAGGCTGATTTACCTGCTGACTGATTAATCAAGGAATGACATAAATAGAACATGTGTCACAGATTAAATTGACCAGATCGCAAAAACTTGATTATAGAGCCCTTTTATCAACACCATTAGAGTGCCTGAAGCACTTTACAGGGTCACATTCACCCATGTATTGTCTTTCATTCATTTATCTTCAAAACCGCTCATCTTCACGAGTGTCGTGAGTTTATATACTTTAATAATTTAAATATGCCTGGTGGATATGATGTCGCAGTGTCATTAATGTTTCATCACTTTTTAAATCAATGTGTATTTCATTTATTCATGAGTTAAAATAGACTTCTATTTGGATATTTTAACATATATTTGCTTCTTTTTTAATCCATACAAATTTCCTATTCTCTTGGGAATTCACTGTTTGGTACAGCCACAGATCATGCTCCACTTTTGGATGGATTGAGGCATGTACAATTTTATGAAGAGGAATTGTGGTTTCCAATCTGATCATCCAAATGTGTTAAACCTAGGGGTGCGCGATATCCATTTTTTGAAACTGATACCGATATCGATAACTTCCTGCTCCTCAAAGCCGATACCGATATCGATAACCGATAATAAATATAGAATTTTAAAATGTATATTCACCTGAGTTTTTGAACACCTGGAGGTTTAAAAAAAAAAAAAAAAAAAAAACTAGTGGTGGACTCAACATAGATTTGCCTTTGACCTAACCATTTTTTTAATGATGACATGAACATTATTATAATGAACAAAACAAAGACAAGAACAGTCTCGACTTCAAATAAAGTGCCAATATTTATTTTCTGAAATATAATTTGAGTCAGTCACGATCAATTAGTCAATATCATTGAAGATGTGTTCCCTGAACGATGAGCACTGAACTAAAACATAAACCCAACAGGTATTGTGTCTTGTCATCAGATAAAAACATTTGGTGCTACAGGACTACACACTACTGTAGTGGTCTTGGTCCATGAAACAACTTTCTAACCTGGAAATTATAGGACAGCAAGCCTATCAATAACCAAAAGGCATCTCAATAACTTACTAACTTATAACTAACACTGTAAAATGCAAACATTATATAGTAAGGTTCATCACTCATTCCTCATGATCAAAAATATGGTCGAACAAAAAGGATTAATGGCTTGCCTTATAACAATCCATATAAACGGCAGTGAGTGTACCCATTTTCAATAAAGCATGAGGTTTCTTCTCTGCATAGTACGAAATCCTTGTCCAGCCACTGCACCGTCATACCAAGCATGCTGACAGGACTAACATTACACATCCATATGTCTGTGGTGAAACTTCCAAGTATGGAAGCGTGTGGCAATCTCATCATACGTTGCCGGTAAATATTCGGCTTGGAATGATAAACCTGGGCTTCAAATGACAAGGTAGCCGCCTGAATCCTATGTCTTCGACGGGGGAAAAGGATGGTAACGCCATCATTTCTGTGATTGCTATAGCACGCGGTCATCTTTGTGAAACTTTTCAGATTCATTTGCAGCTCGCGCATCCTCATACTCTTTTAAAACACCATCGAAGTGATTGTGATGTTTTAGGTGGCTTATTGTTGTAGCTCGACACTTTTTTTCCCTCCTCGTGGAACTTCGGTTTTGCATTTGTTACAAATTGCGAGTGAAGTGTTTTCCACTGACAATTTTAAAAAATCCCACACTGCCGACACCATGCTTTTTTTTTTTTTTTTGTAAGCACACTGCCGTTGTTTGAGCATTACGTAACTGAAGGGAGCGCTTGATTTGTGGCACAACTCCCTATTCTTCTCCCACACAGTCATTGATACATTGGACTGGCAAAACAGGAGTGGAAACGAACGCACACATCCCAATCTGCGGACACCGTGCCAAAATAATTATACTGTATATTATCGGGCCTATTAATAATGTTATTGTATTTATTGGGATAACGTCATAATTCCTATTATCGGACCAATAATTATCGTGTACCTATAGTTCCACTATTTTAAAAGGTCTGTTTCAGGTCTGTTTTTCATAGGTTGTATGCCATAGTTTAGTATTTTTTTGTAAATATATACATATGGACCGTGACTCTCTGTGCTGAGTGCTGCCAAAGTTTCAGAGGAACTCTCATGATCCACTTATGACAGTCATGAGACTACTATTTACTACTACTTCCTTTGTTACGTCACATTAGCCGCATAAAAGGAGAAATACTTTTACTGGACTTTTTCGTGACGGTTGTCTTATGAGTAAATCTATTGTCAAGTACCCCTGTGGCATATTCAGATTTTCAAGTTTTCCAAATGAATTAAGTTTCATAACCATGCAACAACAAATGATTAAAATTCTCATTGGGGTTCAACCACAAGTGCTTTCGTGAACAAGATGGCACAATGTATGACTGATACCCTAAAATGTCTCCCCGAGCTCTACAAGTGGCCATTTAGACACATGCCAATGTATTTAAACTTATTTCATCTTTACATAAGTAATGTAAAACACTTTTAGGCAATGTTCAGGCTCCATGCTTTTTCTTCTAAAATGTGTGGAACAAAACACAATAAGTACATTACTTTTTAAGCAGTGTTGTTTTTTGGCAGTCCTTTTAATTTTAGTCTTCGTCTTAGTCTTTGGAGGAAAATACTGGTACTTATTAGTCGTAGTCATATTATAGTCATTTCAAAATGTGTTAGTTTTAGTCTAGTTTAAGTCAATGAATATTCAAACAAGTTTAGTTTTAGTCTAGTTTTAGTTGAGGAAAACTCCCAAAATTTTGGTCTAGTATTAGTTGACGGATACACAAAGTTTTAGTAAAAAAATAATGTTTCCAACCATTTCCAATGAACATTGACAGACAAATAAACTTATTTTCACAACGCTGGCTTTATTTTGGTGAAATTTGCACAATCCATGCAATAAATTAAATTCCTGGTGTGCAGGGAGGTAGAAGTCATATGTTGCTTGCAACTTTTCAGGAACTTGACGACGTAAACAACATGTTTGGAACTTAAAATAGACCAAACCCTGATAACTGTAAAACAATACAGTACTAATAACCAACTCCTGGCCCACTCAGAACAAGTCCAAATTGAATTGCACTGCAATAACTCAACTGTGGAAGCAGGTAGCCCAGTACGTACAATCTAAAGCGCAAGCGCATTTTCTTTGGCACATTGTTCCAACGAGTCTGGCTTGTATTTGGACACTGAGGCAAAAGCTGCTGTTCTAGACAACTGTATCCTGTTGTTGTTCTTGTTCTCTTTAGGCATTTTGATCTCAGGGATTTGGATGGGAGAGCAAAGCATTTACAAATCCAATTAAAACATTCAGCATGATATACACGACAAGAGTATCTGAATATCTTTTTACTGTCGTATGCAAGTTTTAATTCAACACATATTGGCTAGACCATGAAAAAGACAAATGTAAAGAGGCTGTAACTGGCCTGTTTCGTGTTTGTTTTATCTTAACTCATTGGCTGCCATTGACGACGCTAGACGTCAAAAGTCATTAAAAGTGGGAGGGTTGGCAAAGAATGTTAATATTCGCCGCCAACCTACAAACTGTCTACAAACTGACAACTTCACAGGGGATGGCTGAAAAGAGACAAACGATTGGACGTCGATTACCGTCAATGCCACTGAACGAGTAAACTATCAATCAAGAAAAAAAAAAAATTGGGGTCCGTTTCAAACTGTTATGAATGTAGCACACAGCAACCTGCTTAATAACCAGAAAGACGTTCAGCCATTGTTTGTACACATATGCTGCATATGTTCAAACCTTGTATAGCTCAATTAAGATTTGCTGACATTTTATACCTATGGGGAACAGCAACACGTCTTTACACTATGTTTTAGACAGTCCAAATACAGGTTAAAGCGCATGCCGCGTGATCAAATTTGGCCAAATGTTCTCCCAATAACATGATGTTAGCAGGCTGGACATTGTTTGCTTTCAAATGATTAATATTGAGGTGGCTGCAGCTCAACGTTGCATTCGTAGGAAGAATTGACGGAGAATAAGTTGTCTTTTAGCCAAAACTTGCCGTGTTTAATTTCCATCGACATGCGGATACATCCTCTCTCATTGCTGTCTTCACAGGCAATCCCCTAAATCAAAGTAATCAAAGTCAAACACAAAGAAGTAATAAAAGTAGCACTTTAGACAATTAAGTCCCATCCTGCCATCTTGTGGCGAAAAGATAATATGTCAATAATAACAAGCAATAGGAACATTATTTCAACATCAACTGAGGACAAATTTATGAATACAAAACATTTCCTCCACCATTTCTCTCACCATTAACATTGTTTGCTTTCAAAGGGTTATTAGTAATAGCAGCGCAAAAAAGCTAAAATATTAGCCAAAACGCGGCACTCTATTTCCACCAAAAATGTGGAAAATACATATTAAAATGATGACGGACCATTTGCCCAATAAAATTATAGATCTATGATATCTTAAAATGACTTGTAACAACTTACCTTTGCATAAATATCAGCGTGTCGAATATTGAGGTGGCGCTTCAGATTCGCAGTATTAATGTGGCCACACTTTTCACCTTGGTCTCCTATGGGGACAGTGCACTGCGTTCTTCTTTCGGTCGGATTATAGTTAAAATGTGACCGTAAATCGTTGTGCCGTTGCAACTGCCATTGTTAAATGATGTTGTTTAGATCACAGCTCATGTGTACTGACTCGGGAGAAGGTGGGGGCGTGCGCAAGTCACCAGAATGACACAAAACACTGCTCGGAAACAGGCAGACGAACTACGAGCACAAAAAAAAAACCTACATGCACAACTATCAAATGTCACACATTGTGAACATATGACAGGTACGATGGCGCATTTTTATTTTGTTCTCGTCTCGTCAGACGTAAATTGGCAATCTTTTCGTCATGTTACAGTCTACCAAGATGCATTTTCAGCTCGTCGTCGTTAAGTCATCGTCATGAAAAAAATTGTTCGTCAACGAAACGTTTTCATTGACGTCGTCGTTGACAAAAAACACCGTTTTTAATTCATTTATCCCAACTACAGGTAGTCCTTGGGTTACAACGTACCTGACTTTGCTGATCTCGACTTTACAACGCCGGAGTCTGTTTTTGTTTGTTTGGTTTTTTTTTTTTTTTTTTTTTTTTATGTTGACTTTTGGTGTGTGATGCATGTTTTCTTTTTTGGCGCAGGAAGCGGAGAGCAGGTATTACGAATAGCAGGCGAGTAAGACTTCATGTGCACAGGAAGAATAATGTATTTGCGTACACAAAGAAGAACACACGCGCACACACGAGGAAGAGGCATTTGCTCCCCCGAAGAGACTGTGCAGCCGAGTGAGCGAGAGAGGGGACAGATTACAGCTGCAAGCCAAGACATTTGTTGCTTGTGAAGCATCCACAGAGGCAACACCTGTATAAGACCCCTTTTGTACTGTTTATTGTGCGTTTTCAATTGTGCTCGAATACTTGGGGCAAATTTATGTGATTGTTTTTGATGATGTGCGAACCCTAACTGATACGTGCGAATCGTTTGTGTGGATTGTTATTGCTGTATCAGCAGCTGGTTATCAATGCAAATTTGAATTGCTGTTATTGAAGATGAAATTGAGTTAATATTGTTTTTTATTTTAGTTTCATCGTGCGAATGTTGATGTCATGAGCAGCTGAATAAAATGAGCAAACCACACGGACATTTGACATCGTCATTTAGGAGTTTAGCTTGCTGTCTTGCCAGGACTTGGCTCCAAAATCTTGGCGAGGGCAGAACAGTATTCGAGCTAAATCGCCAGCGTAGGAAGGGAACTCAACAATTATTTTATTATTATTATTTTAGAATGAAGGTATAAGACAAGGAGTGGTATTAGCCACGACTGTCCGTGTGCACTGACGTCATCAGTATCTTTACCTCCTTCACTGACAAATATATTGGAGCATTATCGGCATCTACTGTTTCATCGTACGGAAGTCAACTGTCACCCAAAACTCACTTTTGCGTTGTCAACTGTTTATATGGTGAGGACAGGGGCGCGTTTTTGAAGATTTCAACTCTGGACAGCGTATTTTTTATTTTTTTTTTATTTTTTTTTTTGTAGCTTATTCAGTCCCCCCCAAAACGGCGTCGCTGTGTAAAGATACAGAGCTTTCTGGAAAAATGATTGCGTTAGCACGCCCGTTGCCATTGTCATGTAAACGGTCCTGAGTCTGCAGTTTGAACAGAAAAATTATGCATAGAAAGCATGACTATACAATGTACATGAGTCATAGAAAACGTGCGTTTTTACATCGATCTATATTTGTGCACGCCCATGTGCATGTGAGTATATCGATCCACTTCCTGCTCAGGGTATCTCGACATCGCTTACAGAAGGTTAAAGGAGGCAATAACATGCTCACCCCTTTCAGCAAGATTAATAATTGTTCATTTGTTCCTGAAGGTTGTATATTTCATGTGGTATATTTCATTGCGGATCATACGATTTATCTTATTGTGAGATTTTAAAATGGGTGGGGGCAAAATATACATATGCAAATTCACTGTTCATTGAGGACATTGACACTCATTCTGCTCCTCTTCCTGGGTGTCTGTGGGCGTCACTGATATGGAGTGCCACTAAAAATGGCCTTTTTCTCAGAGTGACAGCTTTAATCTCTGAAAGCTAGAAGTGTATGTACAGGGAGTGCGCTTGTGTCACTGCCTGTGTGCACACAGAGAGGAAAACTGCCTTTCAGCGCTTATCAGTGAGCCAGCAGAGTGGGGCCGATCACCTAACACTGCTGAGCTATCAATGTGGAGTTAATTGCCTTTCACAGGCAAAATGGAGGTGGCTGGTGGGGGGTTGGGATGTTGGGGTTAAAATTTTCCCCCTGGTTTGGCCTTTTCTATTTTGTTTAACCCTTGTTACCGTTCAAATTGCTGTGCCTTAGCCTCGAGTTGTCTCTGTAAGGCGGCAACTAATCATTTTGAATTATTCAATGGCTACAAATAGGTTTTTACACATGTTGGAAATTATATTACATAGACAGCAAAGGAGCAAGATGAAGAGAGGAGCAGATAGGTTAAGAGTGGGTGCAGTTAGAGAATAGGTGGGGGGTGGGCGGGGTTTGGCATGTGGACTATGTGTTCTTGTCCAAGGTATAGCATACAAGGTCGTTCAAGGACTGCTTTCATGCTTGATAGGATACGCCTTTTTTATGAGCAGTGAGGACTGGAGTGTAAATTGTTTTCTAATATCGTTTAGTCAATCGTCATGTGATACAGTGCAACCAAAGTTTTTGTAGTTATTCCCTTTAAAAATGTCTGCTGAATCATATAAAAACAAAAATATTTCATTGATAATAGGGCTGCAGCTGTCGAATATTTTAGTAGTGGATTAATCGATGGACTGGTTAGTTCGAATAATCGAGTAATCTGATAAGGAACATGAAAAATTAAAATACCTGAGCTGAGCCTCAAACAGTATATAAAAAAATTAAAAAATGAGGATCTATGTACAACAAAAGACCAATTGGCTAACTTACATAGAAAAGGTCCGCTATCTTAAATGCTATAAAATCCTAAAGTTTCTTTTACAATGCTCTTAAACAAATGGTTCAGACAAATATTCCCACAAAAACAAAAATATACCTATAAACTAAATTATGAATGCATTAAAAAACATTAGCTCAAACAAAAACTTAGCTTACGTTGGTCTTAACAGGGAGCAGTTGGATTCAGCCATGTGAAAAGAGGCAGACCAGAGGGCAGTGTATCCATCCTAATCAATAAAACTAAATACAAACACTTTCAAAATAAACATTACAGCGCCACTTTAATTAAACGAATCCTCGAAGCAAAAAAATTTAATTCGAATATTTTTTTCTAACCGAATACTCGAGTTAATCGATTAATCGTTGCAGCACTAATTGATAATAACGATCTTCTTGCTCAACAGGTTGGAATGATCTTTGACCCAATCTTACTATACCGGCAAGATTGGCCATTGCTATGCTGGTTTTGTTCAATTTTTTTAAAAATTATTATTATTTTGGTTTGCATTTTAGTTGAGTTCAGTTCCTTACCAGCAGTTTGGCGCTTTCATCAGCCCTATGGTGAGGTATTTCGCATTCTCACTGAAAAATCAAGCACAAAAAACCTGTGCATTGGAAATGCTCTGGATGAACATGCGGGTTGATGCTCACTCAAGGAGAAACAAAGGCACACTGAGTCACTAACTCATGGGAGGCTTTGTGTGGGTGCTCATTTCCGGGAAATGACTAGCTGAGTTATACGTTTTTGGTCATGGATGTACTACAAGTAAACATTTAGACAAAAAGAGTCATCAAATTGAATCGGACAGAAACTATGGCAAACTAAAATGGGTCTCAGAGGTAAAATTGTACATGCTTTGACCACAACCCTTCAGGAATATGTGTGCAGTAGAAGCAAGCACCTTTTCCAATCTTGTATGTCTGGTACAAGTGGCCCTGTATTGTTGGCTGCCGCATGTGCATCTTCTGAATGCCAGCTCTCTTATGTCTAATTTCATCTGTCACTGTTGGTAGCTTCCAACGCCTAGTACTCACCATTGCTTCATTCCAATGAGTGCCACTTTGCAGTGTATGGTAGATTATTATTAATGTTATCCGTCTGTCTCCTGTATGATTTTTCCTGCAACCTCAACCCAAATGGAGTTGCTGTCTTTTTGAAGAGAGAAGACCATAATGTTTCAAGGAAAACATAACAATGACCAGGGCTTTTTTAATATACAGTATTTATATATTCAAAATGTTTCTTTCCCCAAGAGGTGAGGTCACAATGTTTCAAGGAAAACCTAACCTGTATAGTCACTAGGAAAGGACATTATAGCTAATTCATGGTTTAATTGACCATTGGGAATTAGGATTGTGTGGCATTGTTTAATCATAGGAAAATATAAAAGACTCAATCGCAGCACTAAATGTTGATGGGCTGTGAATAGAGTGACTTCATATAGGCTAACCAATTTGGCATGTCAAAGAAGTCAATATGGTGTTTTATGGTGCTTTATCCATTCCTTCTCAGTACCTCTCATTCACATTTGATTCTAGTTCACCCAGTATACTATTTCTTTCTCTCTGTCTTTGGATTGTTCCTAACTGTCTGGGTGGAAACTCCTACCCCAGCTTTTTTTGTGGCCATGAAATTTTGTTGAACTAATTCATTTTTACCGGAGAAGGTACCAACCCACTTTACTACTCTAGTGTTCCATCCTTTTAAAATCATCATCAGCAATGACTGGCGCACGCAAGCTATTCACATGCTGTTATATCTCACCCAAATCCATATTCATAATATACAAACTAGAATAACGGCCCATCTCTCGTATTTTCATCAACATATGTTTGGCAAGCATGGAAGGAACACTTACTGTATATCAAAATAGGTTGGAGGCCTGCAGGACCGGATCACACGCCAGAAGTCTGTGAGCAATTTTCCATCATATGGCGCCACAAATGGTCATCAGTTGGCGAGATTGTATGCGTGCATGTGTGTTTGTGAACTAATTCAATTCAATTAATCAATTAATACGTTTTGCCTTTTAATAATACTAAGATGTTTTTAAAGTCCAGTCATTGTACAGTTGTATTTTAAATTAATAGAATGAGTTTAAATGGGAAATGTGCTTAAGTCACTGTATAACTACAAGTGTCTAGTCCTGCAATCTTGGCACTTTGTACTGAACAAGATGAATTTGTGTAAATGGTAATACAATTAGCAACGATGAGTCACATTCAATAGATTTGTAGCTTATCAATATTACTCACAAACACATGGACTTGCATTAATCCAGAGGTGTGCATCAGGTTGGGTTTGCTTGGTCTGGATTAGTGGCAGAGGGATTGTGCTGAATTTGAAATTCAGAGGACGTGATTCAGCTAAAGGAGTGTTGCGTTACCATGTTGTTACCAAAGAAGAAAACAAATGTTGAAGCCAAACATTTTTTTAAGGAGTTGTGGCCAAAACATCATGTCCTCTATATAGCTATAGTTTTGATTCACTACTTTAGTAAGTTAGTCAATGCATTAGGCATGTTCCAGTATGAAATTCTGACGGTATGATAATCTTAAACCAAAATATCACGTATTGCAATCACAGCTCTAAAATGTGTTACTTTGAGATATCCATTGAACAGGATTTTTATTTTTCAAAACATATGAGCAATTTGGAATATAAGTATAATGTTAAGTTAATGTTTCTCAACACAGACAGTTACCAGAGAGAAAATAACACATTTTACCACCGCTAGACACACTAAACACGCTCAACACGCTTAACTCAAATAGCTGCTGGGCAACGTTCATGACAATGTTTACTAACCTTTAATTTTGTATAAATCCAAAATCACATTGGAGGTATTGCCTCCTCGGCAGCCACACTCCGCTAACATTTTTTACAAGTCAGTTGGCATCCTCCTCTATGCCGTGGCCGTCTGTAACTTTTTTGTAGGTGAAGTATTCCCATACGAGCAATTTTGTTTTCTTCAAGGGGGGAATAAATTCAGGAGTTTAACTTCCTCCAGCTATCGTGACATAGCAGACTCACTGACACTGAGCAACAACAGGTGGGGGAAGGCTGAGCCTTGCAGCTGCAAGCGAGGGATTTCCCCCTGCATTTTTGGGACATAAAAAATAGCTAATACTGTTTGGACGGTATGACAGAACATTTTTTGCAGTTTTGAAATGTGACGTTTTCATCCCACAGTATATCTTGAAACCGGTAATTGGCACATGTATAAAATCCACCGTGTCATGTTGATGTGCTGGATGTTGAGTTTCACATAAGGGACAGAAAGGGTTTAAAACAGGTGCCAATTACTGAACTTTCAACAAATAAGCATATTTTTTTTCTCTGGCTGGTGTCGTAACCACTGTTAATCCCTTGTGTCACTTATATTCATATGGCAAACCTGTCATAGTCAAGGGAGGCATCCAGGCAGCAGACAGGTGTTGGCATACTTTTACTCTTTTCATAAAGGATGCACTGCTTGGTTATGAATCACTCTGTGAGGTTAAGGCTGGCTCACCTCCTTTTTCATTCCCCTGCATTCATGCTCTCAGTCTTTAAAAGCAAAGACAACACATTTATCTGATGTGTAATAGTGAAGAGAAATGTAAATAAAAGCCAATATCTTCTGGAAATGGCAACCCATAGAGATTTTATCAATGCCGGCACTATTTTAGCCAAAATGTGAGTCTCCTAGATTTGCCCATCCTCCTTGTAATGTCTATAATTCTCATTGTCATTACCAATGTGTTTGAATCCATCACTATTAATGTGCATGGATATAACTGACATCAATTGTCACAGCAATGGCTGTGCTCATAGGCATTTGTCATTTTTTTGTTTAACTATTGTTTTCTCTAGAGTTGTCCAATAATGACCTTTTAACAGATAAATGATATCCCTTTATTGCCCAACTCCAAAAATCCAATATCGATATCAAACCGATACAGATATACAGTATGTGGTTGTGGTCTTATGGCTGTTATGGATATTATAACCAATTGTGTTGTGATGCCCCACTGGATGTTTTAACCCTTTAATGCCTGACCCCAGAAATAAACAGAAAATTCATTTTTTGTTGTTGTTGTTGTTGTTTTTTTGTTTGTTTGTTTTTTGAAAGCTATATGTGGTCCTTAAGCATAATGTTAAAAAATAAAAATAATAATATGAATAAATAATAATTATTAATTTGCATAAATGTTCTGTAATTTGTATCATAAATGATACATTAAACATTACTTGCCGTTCTCGTGGTAAAAAAAAAAAAAAATTAACTAAATGAGAACACAATAAGGTTTGAAACAAAGTTTTTTACTCCAATTCGTACTGGAAATGCTTGTATCAAATGTCATACATTTGAAAAAAAATGTAACAATTTAGGCAACTAGTAGTACAGAATAATGTAACTACATTTTACCACAAATTTAAACAAAACGAAATATACACGTCTCTAATATACTACCAAACTCTAATGAATATAAAACAGAGGAATAATATAACTTACAAGCAATGCTTTCATAAGGCACAACCAATGTGGTGAGATGGCAAGAGCTGCTATGGTACATTGGCTTCAGACGTTAAGTCTTCCATTTAGCTTTCTATGAGCTCACATCGACATATGATTACGACAGCAGAAAGTTATAGAACTTATCAAATCTAATTACACCTAAGTGCCAACAGGAGGTGACAAATCACCAGAAACACAGGTAGGCAGGCAATAAATGGACATGACAGCACTGCCATATGCATATTGACCCAAAATTGATAATGAAAAAACTATGTCGATATTATCCGGTATCATTTTAAAATGTTTTTATCAGTCGATATTATCGGTAATATCGGACAACTCTAGTTTTTTTCCATTGTCAAAAGTCTTAAAAATTCACGATTTGCCTACTAAAATACTCTGACCAAACTCGAAAGTCCTTTATAGTGGGTGTTATAATTTTCCTTTAAGTATTAATTTATACAGCATTGCAATTTAGCTCACTGCACATAGTGATGATGTGAAAGTGTGAAGCATTCCATGAACTACTTCTACAAATGCAGCATCGGTTTTGCCTTTTTCCTGTTTGCTTGCCATATTTTCCCATAAAAAATCATCAGTGACTCATCGTCAGTAGATGAATTTGTTTCACCAAACAAAGGGGCTCATTGCAATCATTATGACAGGAACTAATAAATCAATTCAAGTTCATAATTTCATCCTCTTCATAGTTGGGTTTTTGCTGACTTGTGCCCCCTGCCCTCATTATCACTGATTAAAATTCCACTTGTTGGCTCCTTGGAATGAAAGTCAAGTTGTGTGTCGGGAAATTCTTCTCATTAAAGGCAGAAAAGGATTTCAGCAGCAGTTTTTATTCAGCTTGGGGACAGTTTGTTTTTTTTATGCTAGCCTTGGTATTCTTTAGGTTCATGGTAATGTTGTTGCAGCTATGTTTATCAGAGCGCAAATATGAGGAATGAATAATGTTTTAAAGCAGTAGTTGATATTTACCCATATGGACAATTAAAACAATACGTTTACATACATTTTCATTGTGTTATTAATATAACGTCATCTAAAAACATTTTCATTAAACAGACTGACTTTTGAAATCATCATACAGTATCATCGTCACATGAAATCAGACAAAATTATCCAAAATCATTTCTATTTGCTAAATGCATGAATAGTAAGAAAAGGTCTTTTTTCGTTTGTGTTGTGTCAAGATCACTATTCCTGTAAAGTAAAAAGGAAGCTGACCTTCGTATGAAAAGTGGTTGTGCAAAGAATCTAAATTTGCAAATCCCAGATTTCTTTAACATAAAATAATGTTTAAATACAGAACATGACCAAATTCATGCAGTGGGGCAAATAAGTATTTAGTCAACCACTAATTGTGCAAGATCTCCCACTTGAAAATATTAGAGAGGTATGTAATTGTCAACATGGGTAAACCTCAACCATGAGAGACAGAATGTGGGGGGGGGGGGGGGACAGAAAATCACATTGTTTGATTTTTAAAGAATTTATTTGCTAATCATGGTGGAAAATAAGTATTTGGTCAATAACAAAAGTTCATCTCAATACTTTGTTATGTACCCTTTGTTGGCAATAACGGAGGCCAAATGTTTTCTGTAACTCTTCGCAGGCTTTTCACACACTGTTGCTGGTATTTTAGCCCATTCCTCCATGCAGATCTTCTCTAGAGCAGTGATGTTTTGGGGCTGTCTTTGGGCAACACGGACTTTCAACTCCCTGCACAGATTTTTCATGGGGTTGAGATCTAGAGACTGGCTAGGCCACTCCAGGACCTTGAAATGCTTCTTACGAAGCCACTCCTTTGTTGCCCTGGCTGTGTGTTTGGGATCATCTTCAATGCCCTTGCTGATGGAAGGAGATTTTCACTCAAAATCTCTCGATACATGGCCCCATTCATTCTTTTCTTTACACAGATCAGTCGTCCTGGTCCCTTTGCAGAAAAACAGCCCCAAAGCATGATGTTTCCACTCCCATGCTTCACAGTGGGTATGGTGTTCTTCGGATGCAATTCAGAATTCTTTCTCCTCCAAACACGAGAACCTGTGTTTCTACCAAAAAGTTCGATTTTGGTTTCATCTGACCATAACACATTCTCCCAGTACTCATCTGGATCATCCAAATGCTCCCTAATGAACTGCAGACGGGCCTGGACGTGTACTTTCTTCAGCAGGGGGACACGTCTGGCAGTGCAGGATTTGAGTCCCTGGCAGCGCATTGTGTTACTGATAGTAGCCTTTGTTACTGTGGTCCCAGCTCTCTGTAGGTTATTCACTAATTACCCCTGTGTTTTTCTGGGATTTTTGCTCACCGTTCTTGTTATCATTTTGACGCCACGGGGTGAGATCTTGCATGAAGCCCCCGATCGAGGGAGATTATCAGTGGTCTTGTATGTCTTCCATTTTCTAATAATTGCTCCTACAGTTGATTTCTTTACACCAAGCGTTTTACCTATTGCAGATTCAGTCTTCCCAGCCTGGTGCAGGTCTACAATTTTGTTTCTGGTATCCTTCGACAGCTCTTTGGGCTTGGCCATAGTGGAGTTTGGAGTGTGACTTAGTGAGGTTGTGGACAGGTGTCTTTTATACCGATAATGAGTTAAAACAGGTGCCATTAATACAGGTAACGAGTGGAGCCTCGTTAGACCTCGTTAGAAGTTAGAGCGCTTTGACAGCCAGAAATCTTGCTTGTTTGTAGGTGACCAAATACTTATTTTCCACTCCAATTTGGAAATCAATTCTTTAAAAAATCAAACAATGTGATTTTCTGGGGGGGTTTCACATTCTGTCTCTCAATGTTTTAGGTTTACCCATGTTGACAATTACAGGCCTCTCTAATCTTTTTAAGTAGGAGAACTTGCACAGTTGGTGGTTGACTAAATACTTATTTGCCCCACTGTATGTGTTGCTGCCATTTTGGGACAAATGTAATATCAGTTATACCCAACCTCCTTTGTGGAGGTATCTTTTGGACTGCCAACCAGGATGTGTCAAAACGCCAAAGAAAGCTGGATGCTTATTAGTTTCGGGTTGGGTGTGCAAAATAAAAAAGGCACATGACTTTCCTAACTCGGATAGTTCGAGCGACGAGTCACAACACCTTTATTTGATATGGTATCATGAAGAAAAATGTAAATTAAAGCCAGTATTTTCTGGAAATGGCCACCTGTAGGGGTGAAAGAGATTGTATCAATGCCGGTACTATTTTAGCCAAAATGTGAGACTTGTCCATCCTTCCTCATGATGTTAATTATTCTCATTGTCATTACCCATGTGTTTCAATCCATCACAATTTTTGTGCGTGAGTATAACTGAACTCGTCACAGCAATGGCTGTGCTCATAACCATTTCTCATTTTGTTGTATTTAACTATTGTTTTTTCTCCAGTGTTGTCCGATAATGACTTTTTAACTGATGTCATATCCCTTCCTATCGGATAACTCAAAAAATCTGATACCGATATATGCGGTCATGGACAGTATTATGGCTAATGGTATTGTGATGCCCCACTGGATGTTTTAAACCTATAATACCTGACCCCAGAAATGATGAACACAAAATTGAGATTTTTTTTTAAATTTGAAAGCTTTATGTTGTCGTTAAACATATTGTTTAAAATAATTCAAAATTTTAAAAAAAATTATAATTTGCACATATTATTTGATTTGTTTTCCCGCAAGACGGCAGCATGGTATATTTTCTTGTGAGATAAAATCAACATGGGTTCCAAGAAGGTTATTGCAGGTGGTGGAAAAATGTGACATTTACCATTGAAGTTATTTAGGAAATGATAGAAAAATATGAGCGTGGCGTGCACGTCAGTGAATATTTCTACGATCTTGACGGTCCTTAAGCAGATGTATCCTCCTCCACTCCAAACGCTGTCTCCTCCGCCCTCCGTTCGCCAGTCTCTATAAGTTAAGGTGACAATGAAAATTTCCCGCTTTATTATTATTATTATTATTATTATTGAAACATCGGCAAGGAAGTCGCCTGCCTCATCAAGTTTTTAATCATTTAATTCCGAACTTGTGCAGCACAACACGGCTACTGTCCACCTTAGCCTATGCCGACAACAACATAAAAAGAGAAAGCAAAAATTTCCTACTCTTCCGCACCTCTCTCACTCGCTCGTCAGTCGCACGGTGCGTTCAGCAACAGCATACAAAACAAAACCACCACATTTGAACCTAATTCGTTACATTATTAATATATTATTCCAATTTGTATTCATAATTTATTTGTTTTGCCATACATAATTGCTATTTGTAATTGTACCTGCACTATTTATTAAGGATTTAGCGTAGGTTTTTTGGTTAGAACAAATTAAATTCGCATTTAGAGGTTCCACTGTACTTATATTACACTGCTACATATCAGTAACAAATATTCTGATGTTTGTGCACTTTTTGCGATAACTTACAATGTTAGCAGGCACTGTAAGTGCACAGTACACAAACGCTGATAAACATGACATAGGGCTGGGCAATGGCCTATACTTATGAGGGTAAATTGAGCATATTTACCTTGATAACGATAAATGACAATAAAACATTGATAGTTATAATGCCTGACTTCCAACCCAACCTCTGCCCTGCTCTCATGGCCACCCAGACCACTTGTCCTCGGCTTGGCTTGAATGGATGGTGGCGGTCAAATCACAGCCCTCCTCTTCGCACAACCAAAAGTCAAATAATGTGGCGTGCTGGCATGGCCTTCCGATTGTCATTTTTCCAAGTTAAAACTGTTTATGAAGCAAACATAAACTAGATGATGGAGAGCACACTAGTACAGCAAAGCTACAAGTTGGGAGCCACCGATACGCCATACAGAACCAAAGTAAGGCAGTATGGCTCAACCTAAAGCTACAGGAGTTGGACAGAATACAAAAAGGATTCTTTTTTCTCAGGCAAAATCCGAGTAGGTATATACAACTACTTGCACAACACATGTAAACAACATTGCCATCGTAAATGCTTAGAAACCCCTTTTTAAACCAACTGTGGTCATGAGATTTACACACAGGGCAGTAATATGTTGTGGAATTGCTTAGCTGCATCTGGCACACTGTGTCTTGACTCTTCAGGGTAATGAAATCACTAGACTTTCAATGTACTTCAACAGAATAATGAGCCATGTTACAGATAAAAACACCTAAGAATGGCCAATTGTGCTCTTAACATGTGTGGTGGGAGCTGAAACATTGCATTTACAGTAGAAATAATCACCATACAAACCTGGGAAGGGTTGTTTTTAGCTGCCGTGTCAACATCGGTTTTATCTCAAGATTTCATTTTTTATGCCTGGCAAAATGGTAATAAATTAACCCCTAAAATCAAGTATATAGTACAGAAACTGTTATGGAAAAACAATGCCAGACAAGGGTATAATGGAGGTGTTTACAAACTGTTCCACAAAGAGCCGCGGTAGGTGAGAGATTTCTTTCGAACTGTACAAGAGGACACTTTCCACCAATCAGATGTCTTAGAAGTGTAATCAGTTGACTGCAGGATTTCAGAATTTCAACAAAAACGTCATTGGTTAAAATGTATATGTGGGATCGGTTGGAACAAAGACCAGGATTCACAGCGGTCCTTCAGGATCAGTTTGGAGACCCCTGTTTTTAGCCCATTATTTGCTATTGTCAATCAGATATTTTATCGCTGACTAATGGCTTAAAGAGTGAATTATTAACAACCTTAGGAAGTCAAGGAGTAAGTGGTAAAAATATAATGGCTACTTTTACCTATTAACTTTAATTATAGTGTCAGACCTGAGCTCTGATAGATTATTGGAAGTTTTTGCAAGATTCCAGTCTTCTTCAAATTTGCTATGAATAAAGACTTGGATACGGAGTATTAACTTGAATGTCCCTTTCTGTATTCACAGTGAACGAGTACTTTTTCATGGTCCAAGCCAGAGGGATCCGCATCAGAGAAAATGTGAAGAATATCGGTGCTCAGGTCCTGGAGCAGGTGGTTAGAGGTGCTTACAGCAATGGCACAGGTAAAAGAATACATCTTGCTAGGAGTCTATTGATCGTACACAAACAATAGCTGATATGAGTTCCTATTCCCAGATTACTCATATGACTTCAACATGAGTGAGAGTGATGCTCCTCCCACTGCATATCTTCCTGGGGGTTTTACGTATCTCCCCTCACAAGTTTGCCCTGAGAAGCTGCCTTCAATGAGTAAGTTCATTGTTGTTATTTTTTCCCTTTATGCATATTTTATTCACTTGATCTTGTGTTGCCATTTATATTATAGCCCGGTCCTGCTGATGTTCAAAAATATATTCTTAATATTATTTTCATTTTTAGTTTGAAATTTTGTGTTATGGAGGCAGTTATTGGAATTGTCTATTAAGGATTAAAATGTCATTATTGATACGTCTTATTTTTACACACATGTCCCAAACAAATATATACACGTCACAGTATAATTATGGAATGAATTTCCTCTCTTCAAAGTTTAGATGGCTGCCATTATTAATTTCAATGGACTGAAATAATTCATTTATTCATTTTTGCCACTGCTTTCTCATAAGAGTTGCAAGGGTGCTGGAGTCTGTCATAGCTAACCATAAGCAGGAGGCAAATCTGCAAAAACTGAAAATTTACTTGCCAATATTCAATTAAGCTGCTAAGTGGTGTTTACATTTTTTTGTGGGCACCAAATTTGGGCTACCAAATTTTCAAAGTAAACTGGAAGAGTCTAGTGGTGTCTAGTAGAAATGTAATAAAGTTATTTTTTTCTTTTCAAAAGTCACTTGGAAATATTTCCCATGTCAGTCTTTCAAGGAAGAAAAAACACTTTTTTTTTTTTTTTTTTTTTTTTTTTTTGCTGTTGGATAGAGGTAATGGCAATTTAATTTCAATCCAGTTATTTGTACAAATTTTTAGTCGGTAAACTGAATAACTTCATGTGGCTAATTATGCTCATGATCTCTCAACTGAGAAAGTGATTTACTCACATTTTTCCTCCTACGTGCTTACCGCACTGTTGGTAATCACTAACGCATGTAGCTGAGATTCAAATAATAAAAAACTTGTCTTTTTTGCCCTACAAACACAGAGGGTAGGTTGGAGGTGAATATGAGTGAAGTTTCACTAGAGGATGTGGAGAGATCTCTGCTGCAGGACGAGTCTTTTATGGCCCCAGGAGGCCACTGGAAGCCCAAAGACTGTTTACCTCGCTGGAAGGTATGTCACTACATACTGCAGAAGAGTGGTCGCCAAAAGGCATTCATTAGATAAAGTATCCTCAGCAGGGCCCATTTTTCATTTTCGGTTCTGAACCCAGACAAGTTGAAAGGCTAAAAAAGACTCTAATATTCTCATTCATCCTGGCCATGTTATTTTCAGGGCATGACCACAAAGAAAGATGGACTGTTCTAGTTGTCTTAGCTATTTCTCCATTGATTAAACTGATGTACTCTTAACGTACTGCATATCCAGCATTTTTATATGCTGTCTTTCATTTGTCCTGTGAGTTTGCCCTGAAAAACAAGGCTTTATATTTGCTCTCTCATAGACCAAACTTACTATCTGATCTAACAATAGGCTCTCAGCGTATGCTTTGTTCATTTTCAATGGCAGTTTAAAATACAGTTCGTGTAAAAACAACAACACACCTTTCAGTACACTGGCTGCCCAGCTTCATCTGTATTTCATTGAATGTCAGATGTCATTACACAAATGAGATTTCTTTTCTCCCGTTCCAAAAGCACACGTAAGCTTATGTCTCTTTTGTCACTTCAGGTGGCAATCTTAGTACCGTTCCGGAACCGACATGAGCACCTGCCTATCCTCCTGAGACATCTGGTGCCAGTGCTTCAGAAACAAAGGCTTCAGTTTGGCTTTTATGTCATAGAGCAGGTAAACACACGCACACTTATCTATTACCATCTTCACCTTCAAGACCACGAAGCGTTGAAGTGACCCTTTCACAATGATGGGAGACATTTTTTTAATGGCTTCAATGTACCAAATCTCCTCTCCAGGCTGGCACCGAGACGTTTAACCGAGCGATGTTGTTCAATGTGGGCTACAAGGAGGCCATGAAGGATATGGATTGGGACTGTCTTGTCTTCCATGACGTCGACCACCTCGTGGAGAATGACAGGAACTACTACGGCTGCACGGACATGCCCAGACACTTTGCGGTCAAACTTGACAAGTACTCATACATGTGAGTCCTAATTCTCTCTCCTTGAGGGTCTCTAATAAGTGTATTCCACGCTTGATATTCATTTTAAATACCTCTAATTGTTTCTCTAAGGCTTCCGTATAATGAGTTCTTTGGTGGTGTCAGTGGCCTGAAAGTGGGACAGTTCGATAAGATTAATGGATTTCCTAATGCGTTCTGGGGCTGGGGAGGAGAAGATGATGACCTTTGGAACAGGTGAGAGCACAGACGCAGTCATATACAACATTGTCCTATCAAAGTGTGCATCATTATAACACTAAATATGTCCAAGAGATGGATGAAGCACCTAATCTGGTTATGTAGTTTTTTCCTTTCGTTCATCTACCTTTGTCACACAACTTTGTCTTTCCAACTGGCCTGTGTGAATGCAGCTGTGAACTCGCAACAATCAGAATAGACACACTGGTCTTTTATTATAGATTTAATAGTTAATTTTACTTGTACGTTCAAGGCTAAGTTTTTTGTCTGACAGGCATTCTTTGAACAAATGGTAATTAGTGTCACCAATGCAGCAGACCAGACTTTATGCATCAATGAGCACAAAATCTATTTGTAGGGTGCTGTATGCAAATTACACCGTGAGCAGACCACATGGAGAACTGGGCCGCTACATGTCTATTCCACACCATCATCGCGGAGAGGTCCAGTTCCTGGGAAGGTCAGTGCTACTGATTGCTAAACTTATTCACACACACACACACACACACACACACACAGTCACACTCTCTAATTGGAATGAAGCTTAGGCTCATGTGAGCCAGTCACATGAAAAGCCCAAGCAGTGACTTTAAGGGAATTCTAACTTGTTTAAAGACTTTGCATGTGACATACTTTACAACCGCTCAGGGACAGTCCTCGCTGCTAAATTTCAAGTTGCAAATTCTGTGTCCGTCATGTTCTAAAATCTTTTAATGTTTTTAACTTATCCAATCCCAGTCACCCCTTCAGTACCAGCAGTTCTAGTGGATTTTGACATACAGTATATATACCAAATCTATTAAATAAATTCCCCTCTTTCAGCAGGAAAAAAAATTGCTCTCTTCCGTTCTTAAGTAAATCACAGATCATACGTAGGTAGGTTTTCAAAATTTTAAGTGCTCCTCTTAAAAAATGGAGAGAATGATTTTTTTTTAAAATGAAAACAAACATATAAAGCATATACTTTTGTATTCTTTCTTTAGACCTCTATCATGTGAATAGTGGTTTCATTCTAACCACCGGTAGTTAGTAGTTACTAAATATACAGTTGGGAATAATGATGTACTGAGCCAAGCACATGGGTCACATAATTATTTCACATCACGTCACTCGTAATGTTTACTTGCGTTTCCCATAACAAGTTATGGCCGTGATTGTTAGATATATCCAAGTTGTAAACAGTTGTACGGGGCAGTGCCATTGTGTTCTTATACAATTCTTATACATTTTCAAGAGGGGGATACATACAACTTTCACTTTTTTTTTTAGCTTTTAGTCATGCTATGTGGTCATTTCCTGGTTAAAAACACAGTTGGAGTGGTTTATTGAACCATTCACCTATGTTTTGGAAATCGTCAAATATTTCTTGTCTAGTGCTGCAGCTTTAGATTGTTTAAGTAACCGATTAATGTATCAATTAGTCAGTTCGAATAATTGAGCAATCGGATTACGAATATTTAATGTGTTGCAGAATGAATTATAGGAGATTTAAAACAAAGAAACATGTAGTTATGCTTGCAATAATATTTATTTTGGCTTGCTAAGGTATGAATACAATAGGAATAAGGAATACAAAATAAAAGTGTTTCTTCAAACTATGCAGAATTGCACTTTCATTTCACAATAGCAATAAATTCATAAATGTGTTTGAAATTAAATTAAAAAACCTGATCTTAGCTTAAAACAGTTTTAAAAATATACATAAAAAATAAGGATCTAACAACAAAAGAACAATTGGCTAGCTAAATTGACTAAAGTCCGCGTGCTTAAATGCTATAAAATGTTAACTTTTTTTTTTTTTTTTTTTTTTTAAAGCTCTTAACAAAACATTAAAACACACATTCCCACAAAAACCTGCTAAATATACTTCTAAACTAAATAATGAATGCATAAACAAACATTAGCTCAAACACAAACTTAAAAACTTATGTTGGCCTTAACAGGGGAGCAGTTGAATTCAACCATTAGACAAGCAATGTCATATTCACTGTTGCCACTGGAGGGCAGTGTATCCAACCAAATCAATAATACTAAATGCAAACACTTTCAAAACAAACCATTACAGTGGCACTCGGATTAAACAAATGCTCTAAATAGCAAAATTGATTCAAAGCTTATTTCTAATCGAATTACTCGAGTTAATTGTTGCATCACTACTCCTCTCTGCTGGTGGATGCTGCAGAAACACTACTGTCGCCTCTTTCCCCGAGCTCCACCTCTGCTGTGACGAGTGCCACACTGCTCCACTCCCCAGTGCCCCACCTCCCATCCATCATGCCCACCCCATTCCCTCAAGATAGTTTGACTGCAACTAGGGATGGGAATCGAAATCCGATTCCGATTCGGAACCGGTTCCGAGTGTTTCGAGGCCTCGACACCACAATGAAAAAGCCTTAACGATCCCTTTAACGATTCCTAAAGACGCGTATTGCGTCGTGACGTGTCTTGTTGTCCAGACGCATCAAACTAGCATGGCGCCAAGAACCACTCGCTCCAAAGTTTGACTACACTTCACCAGGAAAGAGTGTGAAAATGAAAGGTTACGACGGGTAAGCACGAGCATTGCTGCCATAAACATAACAATGACAGCACGTAGGTTCAAACACTCGAAAGTGTGTCTTCACTTCACGAGGAAAAATTACAACAAAGCAACTTGCAGTCATTGCAAGGTGGAGATAACTGCATCGGGAGGGAATACGACTGCGCTGTCCTCACAGAGAGGCTAAGGCTCAGTCCTGGCTATACAGCTAGCTAAACTCCCAAATGACGATGCAGAAGACGTTGGTATAATTTGCTGACTTTATTCAACCATCACTTGAAGAGTGAAACTAAGAATAGAAATGAAACAAATCAATTTCGTCCCCAATAACAAACAGGTTTGCATCAACGTAAATCAGCGATGATTAGCTGCTAATAACAGTAATAACAAATGGTTAGCATTCGTTCGCTAGCATTAGCACATCGTTCAAACCACTACACAACTGGATTTAAGTGTCCGATCGCGAGTGGAAACACAACAACAATAACACAAAAGATGATACATACAGGCGTTGCCTCTGTAGATATTAACATTAACAAAGAACGTAGGCTCGTAGAAGTGTTTCCCTCTCTCACTAACTCGCTCACTCGCATGGATGCGGCATTTCTTCTTCGGGTGTAAGCGCGCTCTTCTTCACGTGAGCGCGTTCTTCTTCGCGTGAGGAAGCGCAAGGGCGCCCCCACTTGAACGTGTAAGCGCCACAAAAAATAAAAGGCATGCATTTCAATGTAATGGTAAATAATACACGTTAACCCAGCGGTCCCCAAACTGCGGCCCGCGGCCCAAATACGGCCCGCCTCCACATTTGGGGCGGCCATTTTGAATTTTTTTTTTTTTCTCAATCATGTTATTTATTTCCTGGCCTTTTCCTTGAAGAATTCAGAGAGGGTTATTTGGTTATTATCTATTTAATTAATAGTGTTTTTATTATTAATTATTATTATTATATTATATTATTATTTTTATTTTATTTATTTTCATTCCGTGAAGAATCCAGAAATGGTTATTTGATTGTGGCTTTCTGAAAAACAATAATTTTTTACATTTATGCACTTCTGCAATCGTCACACTTTTTCTGTTACAAACTGACCCCGGCCCCTCATCATAGAAGGGAAAAGTTATGTGGCCCTCACAGGAAAAAGTTTGGGGACCCCTGCTTTAACACATATTGCCAAAGGCAGAACAACAACCTATCTGCCATTATATACCAATATTTTTTATTTCTATTAGATAAATGTTTCAGTAAAATGTTACACATTCTTGTGTATTTGCCACTTATTGCCACAGTTAACATTGAGGCTTTGGGCCTCTTTTGATCTCGTTGTGAGTTTGTAAGGTTGTGAGTTCTGATTAAACAAACTCGATGCCAATCAAAACGTTTGTTCTTCTTTTTCCCCAAATTAGAATCGATAAGAGAATCGATAAAGAATCGAATCGTTAAGCAATATCGATAATGGAACTGGAATTGTAAAAATCCTATCAATTCCCATCCCTAACTGCAACTGTACAGTTTAGCACTTAGGCAGATTACAAATGGGAGAAAAAAACGCAAGCTGCAGATTTTTTAATCAAATACATTTCCAAAATGTCAAAGAGAAAATGGATTTTGGGATGCAGATTGGAGTACAGGTAGGTGGAACCTGCTGAGCATAACTGCTTGTCGCACCTCCGACAGTGCCGGTGGGCCTGCTGCGGAGTCGTCAGCCGGGAGCCACCCCTCATCAATGTTTCGCCCCTTTCATCCCGGAACATCTCTGGGTGGTGGGGCAGTGACAGAGATGTCTCCCTGCCACCCCCTGCAGCTGGCTTATGGGCTGGGCCCCAAGGGACTATGCATGGCAGGGTAGTCAAAGTCTCTGAGTCAAGCGCAAGCCTGACCGAATACCAACCAAACACGGAGGTCCTAAGTTCCTTGTCCCCCCCCCCATACGCTTTATCTTTCTTCCGGAGGCAGACCCAGAAGCTGCCTTACTCTGCTTCCTCTGCCAGGTCCTTCAAGGCTTTCCTCAGTTTCATTCCTGTGACTCCGAGTGACACCATGACCCGCTGGGTGGAGGTTCCTGTGAAGCCTTTACACCCGACCTGTGCTGGTAAAACTGTTACCTTCCAGCCTACTTGGCGACATGCAGCGGCCAAGTGTGCGTATTTCTCCTTCTTTCTCTCAGACGTGGTGTCTATCCCCTCTTCCCCACGGAACTGTTAGCTCCGCCATGATGATTGTCCTCATGGGAACAAGAGGACAATGTCCGGTCAGAGGGTGGTGGATGTAATGACTCCGGGGAACGTGAGTTGCCGGTCCAAGTCGGCTCTCATGTTCCACTCACCTCCAGAGGAAAGTAGGGACCACTGTTTAGTGTTGCTGCTGTGCCTCTTGCCTCCTTGCTGGATGAACTGGATCCTCTGGTGTGATGTTAGCGGGCTGCTGTTGTTAACTTCAAGCCTATGGGCCTCATGGATTGCAGCCAACTTGCGCAGGATTTTATCATGGCGCCACCTGAACCGGGCCTCTGCCAGTGCAGGATGTGTTGCAGACTTGGGTAGCTGGAGTTGCAGAGATGGCATGTCTCCTCTGTGCTGTACCATAAGTGCAGGTTCTGGGGACTGGGAAGTGTATTTTATGTGGCTCTGATCATAAAGCTCAGCCTTGCTTGGGGCATCCTCCACATGTCGGCCCATGAAATAGTTCTATTGACAACAGCCTCCCAAGTCGTCCATCTTCCTTGCTGTTGTTGGCTGACAGCTTTAATTTTGTAGCTCTCTTCTTCGATCTTGACGACTTAGGAGATCACCAGGTCTTTCCTTTCCTTCCTCGAAGCCCTGGACCACATCTTTGGTGTAGGACCCCAGCCAAAACCAGACCTGCGTTGCTGATGAAATTCGAGAACTTCCAGGTGTTTTAGGCGGGTAATAGCCTGATCGAAAGCCTTTGTGGCGACCCACTTGCGGCCTGTGCGCACATGGGCCTGGGTGTTTCGGACAGCTGGATCAGGTGAATCCCTTAGTACAAAAACAAGCCTCACCTTTTCTTGTCTATACCCCAAGCTGATGGACTTCAAGGGGAGCTTCAGTGTAGTGCTCCCAAAATGTGCTGCGGTGGAAAGGAAACTGGGCAGACCTAGCCACTTGCGGATGTAGTTATTACCTTTCACGTCCAGTTTCTGGGCTGTTGTAAGGGTGACGTCGCAGAGTTTGAGAGGCCACATCAGTCACTGGTATAGGGTGAATTGGTCACACCAGACCTTGTACTTTCCTGGCAGGAGGCCAGCAGCTGGAAGCCTGTCGAGGTGGCCATGTTTGTCTGACAGGTCGGCTGTGTACAGCCTTCCAAGGCTCCGTACTGGTTGGTCCACTACCAGCAGGATTTGCTCGCTGTTGACCGTGAAGCAGATGGTATCGGTCCGTATGCCTTTCCTGATGGAGAGGCTGCGGGACTTTGCTGTCTTTATCCTCATCCGGGCACATGCTAGCAGCTCTTCGAGCCTTTTCAGGAGTCTTACTGTGCAAGCCGATTTCTGGAGGACTGTTGTTACGTCGTCCATGTAGCTCCGGATAGCTGGAAGTTGGTGGCCAGACTGAGATCTAACGCCTCTGGCCATTTGCCTTCCGCCGATCAGGATGATTTCAAATGCTGCTGTAAAAAGGATAGGGAAGATGGAACAACCCATGGCTATCCCTTTCTCCAGGCGATGCCAGCCAGTTGAGACCTCCTGGTTGGAGTAGGAGATCTGGAAGTTGTTGAAATACTTTGCTACTAGGCCCTGAATGTCTAATGGTATGTGGAAAAAATCCAAGGCGAAGTGGATGAGCTGGTGGGGAACTGACCCATAGACATTTACTAGCTCTAGCCAGACCACACACAGATCTTACTTGCTCTGCTTTGCTGAATGGATGTGTTCTCAAATCATAGCTGAGTGCTTCATGCAGCCGGGAAAGCCGGGGACACCTGCCTTCTGGCAGCGAGTGTCCACGTAGTTGTTTGCCAGGAGTTGGTTGGTCATGCACTTTGCCATCACCGAGAAGATCTTCCCCTCCACATTCAGTAAGGCAATGCCTCTGAATTGGTTGATGCTACGGGAGTCTTTCTCTTTCAGAATGAAAGTGGTGACTGCTCTGCTCCATGCTGAAGGAATAGACTGGGATTTCCAGGCAGAGCATATTAGCTTCCACAGTATCTTCAGGGTCCTGGGGCAGTTTTTGTAGATTCTGCATGGCACGCCATTTGGTCCCGGCGCAGAAGCAGCTCTTGCTCCGCTCTACCATGTGCTTGACTTTGGACCACTTGGGGGAGGAGATGTCAAATGGAGAGTTGGGTTCTGAGGGGCGGGAAACATACCCAGGTTATCCGAGGGGACACCCCCTCATGCTTTCCCTAAGCTGGTCTTCGATGTGTTCTTCTAGTTCCTGCTCCGAAACCTGCAGTGCTCCCGATTTCTTCTCTTCCGCCCCCAAAAAATTGCCCTTGCTTTTTCTTTGCGGCTTCTGCGCTTCTTAATCGGTTCAGCTTGCCTTAGCTAGGCTAGCCTGGCCCTGAGTTGTCTCCGGAGGCTCTGGAAGCCTTCTTTCTCCTCACCCGCTGCTCTCCTCCATGCTTTCCGTAGAAGACATTGCTCCTTTACCAGCTGGAGGATCTCTCTCTCCCGTCTTCCGATCAGCCTCGGTGTAGCGGTTTTCCTTGGCATTCCTCCGAATCATTCTCTACCTTCTTTGTAGATGATGTGGCCGATAATGTTCAACTTCGATGTAGTGTTGCCCTTTACAGCGCCTTGAAGGACTGCGTGCAAAGCGACATCGAAACTACTCCATCTTTCTTTTTCGCTGGCTTTCGGCCACTTGATCTTGGATTCCCAGATGGGCTTCCCCGCGCTTCCAGTGGCAGACTCCTGGCAGGTTTTTTTTTTTTTTTGCCTAGTACGCCTCTTTTGGGGTAGCTTGCAGCTGTTGCGGGCCCTGCTGAGAAAGTTAAACATGGGCGGCTAAAGAAGCAGTCCCATTACCGGCTATTTGAGACAGCCATGATGCAAAGACAAGTTTTATATGAAATATATGTATACTGTAGCTTTCACAAATCAACTCAAGGTAAAATTGTTACTTCAATGTGCTTTTGAATTATACCATAGGCCGGAAAAATAGGCGTTAGCCTCCCTTAAGATGGCAAATGACTAAAGTCAAGGGTTAAAATGAAATAATGGGGCTTTGCTCCCCTCCACCAGCAACTTCACCTCATTTGCCTTGTGTTAATGTATGATATTCACACAAAAAAAAAAACGTCTCGAGATACATTAAAACTAATCTCCTTAGGAGAGGAATAACTTTAGGACTGAAATGTAGTTTTTAATTGCATTAAAAATACAGTCTTGGGATTGAATGAGTCAAAACTATATGTGGTGTTTACAAGTAAGAGTTTTAATGTTTGTCTTGAACACGCTCAAACTCAATACTCATCTCAAATTTTTGCCTGGAAGTCAAAGGAGAAAATTGTACATGTCTTTAAAGTCTGGTCCCTCATATTGGAAGTCACCACTGGAATAGTTGAACAAAAGTCTATGAAAAAAACAACTAACCTAATGAATTGTCTGATTGCTCTCGCAGGTATCGTCTTCTCCGCCATTCAAAGGAGCGGCAGAAGGTTGATGGTCTGAACAACTTAAACTACTCCCCACTTGTGTCCAAGAGGCCTCTTTACACCAACGTCACAGTCAACTTGAGCAGAAGTCTTGCACCTGTAGCCGACTACTGATGTAGGCATAGCTGGACTGACAAACACCTGGGAATCAAAAGTCCTCTGGGACATCAGCCATATCTCACCAGTTGCGGCACTGCTGAAAATATTTTTAGTTTTTTCGTGCTTTATTTCTTTTGTGGGTTTGCAAACAAAACAAAAAAAAAGGAGACACAAAATATGCGGGTTGGCTAAATCATACAAGAAAATAGGGATAAATGCTGCACTTTTTTTGTGCCACAGTCCACCACTTCACTCATCTGGGATTACCTAGTCTTCAGTGTCCACATGCCTTTTGCACCATTTTGGCCTTCAACACCCATCAAGTAATTAATTTTCTTCATTGAGTCTGCGATTAACTCATCCCTGCACTTGAGTTTACATTAGTTCTTTAAAATAGGCCGTGAGACACACCCTTGCCGCTCTTTTATGCGCGCAGCAGTTTGACTTAAAAGGTGATGACGTGCTTTCTTATTTTGATTTTGCACTTCTGACTTCTTACACGAATGCAGTAGTCCTGTGAAACATTTGCATGTACACACAGATACACACACAACTTTTACCGCGTGGAAGCTTGCAGCTGGTTCTGCTGAAGGTATGCCAAAATCTACAAATGAAAAGAACTATGAAGAGTTTTCAATCATCTATATGTGAGATAGTTTACGCAAAATTTAGAGTATATTAATATCTTGATAATTTCTTAAAACTATATTTTCCCTGTGAACATACCATTTGAAGACTGTGATATTTATGTTTGCGTTGTTGCTTTGGACGTACCTGGCTGCCAATGAGTGGCTATGGATGTGAGAGTTGCTCATCTTGTTAGCAATAAGCCGTAATACCGCAGAGATGAATTTAGACCCGACTGCCTCATGATACTGATGCAATAGCACAGGTGCTAGCATATACTCACTATCGAGACAGAATGAGTGCATTTGCGAACGTGTTCGACACACCTTTGCCTAAGTCAACATAACACCCAATGAAAACAATGTCTTCTCTGAACCTCTGCATGGCTGCGTGCTTGTCTGTGAGTTTGTTAGCGAGGGAGAGCCTATGCAAATGGCTTGTATGGATCATATTGTCATGTCATCAGAGTCCGAGTGACAGGATTGACTTCAGACCCCACTTACTTTGTGGTGTGTAATCACAGCCCCCAGTTTTCAAATCTGCAATCGCCTCCATTTTCACACAAGTTAACTGGAGGTAGAGATACTTGATTGCTGTCACTGTCCAGATGGTGTTTACAGAAGCTTTTGATTTATTGCGTAGTGTTTGAATATGTGAGGCTCCCGAACCCCCTGCTTTAAATCTCTTTAACAATAATGCCTGCCTTTAGTAATATTGTTTTAAAACTAAAACCTCTTTCTCGCAGGCTTGAATATTCTAGGTACCGGCTTCTGTACCATGGATTACCTGATATTTTTGTTGAGTGGCGTGCAGTCTACCATTGTGCACTGACATTAGCTGAAGTTCTGCAAGTGCACAGCAGTCAAATAATTGCCCTTCTTTGATTTATGTGTGCTTTAAATTGACCCGCTCAACCTTAATATTTGGGTCTTTAAAAAAAACTATATGGACATGATTATCACTGTCCTCCCGTCACAAAGCTACTCCATTTCACACAAATCGCCTTGTATGCATTTAAGATGTGTGTTTTTGTTTGTAGGGTTGGCGTGGGGGTGGGGGGGTGAATTACTGTTGTTCCCACAGTGAGGCTGGACCTCTTTTTATTTATTTGATCTCTTACGAATTATTTTCTGTAATTGTTGTTTTTTTTTGTTTTTGTTTTTCTAATTTCTCACATTTAATGTGATGATTTATGATGTGATGTATGACAGGCTGTGTTAGATGCACTGAATCTTGTTGTCATGTGTATTTGTGTGGGGTTGGGAGGATTGGGATCCTGTGTTCAAACCTGGGAACTGTTTATTTTCAAACAGATACAAGTCTGATGAAATAGACCGGCACCCTTTTTGGACGGTGTGCGTATATTCTGCTCAGCAGACACGTCTGGGAGCGCCATTTTGTGTGACAACCGCAGGAAGGGCGAAAAAGTGAATTTCTGTAAGTGTGCTGGCTACCCATGTTATTCATTGGGCACCTCCTTCAATGACCTTTTTAAGAGCGCCCTCTCAAGTGTTCGTTGTGCTTAGTCAACCAGTTCTAAGTTTACGTGATTATGTAAATACAACAGCCATACAACCACAAGTCTTGCCATATCTACAAATTAAAGAGGAAAAAAAAAATCTACAAAACAAAGTGGAACGTCAGTTTTCGTGACAAATCCTTTCTGGAAAGTGAGTAAAATAATCTTAATGCAATCCAAAGAAATATTGACCAATAAATATGGGTATATAGGGAAATAAATACAGTATAGAAAAGAAATCCAGTTAATTAATTCCAGTTACCCAAAAGTATAATCAAAATAAGTTTTATTGACTTGTAGTTTTAAAAGTAAAAGCTGTAAATAAATGTTAAATTAATGAAGAATCTTGATGTGAGGGGGATGTGTTGCAGCTTCTCAAACCTTTATAAGGTCAAAACAAGCATACCTGTAGGCAAGTTGTGGCAACGGCCGCGTAACATCCTGTGGAAAATCAGCCTTCAAAATAAAAATGAAACCCTATTTAGTTTTATCCCTATAATGGCCTTGTTAACAGTTGAACTATTTTCTGCTTGTTTATTGGGTGTGACTGTTAATTAAGCCACCGCTTGGCCAAAGAAAGCGTGGTAGAATACTTAACTACGTCTGTCTACTGACTTGAAATCAGATTAACTCATAACAATTCCGTGAAAATAAGGCCCAAGTAATTTGTGTTATTTTTTGTTTTTGTCAGTGTACAAAAACTGGGACAAAATTTTGGCAAGTCGTCAAAAATCAAACTATACAAAATTGTCCATTCCAAGACTCAACTATAGATGCTTGTCTTAGGACAAAATGTGACAAATGTGATTCTTTCCTGTGCTCAACCATTTTGGAGATTGTGTAGTCTCCTAACCAAATTCTAAAGAGGTGTCCAGTGACAGTAATGAGGAGTCAAAGCATTTATGTAAAGCATTAAAACGTCTCCATGCGTGTTTGAGTGAAATGGCGAAACCCTCCAGAAGTGAAACAGCACTCCTTCTAGAGCTGTGGTTTTGTTTTCTTTACCTGCACTGGTAATGTTTTCCAGGAACCTAGTAGTGAGCAACCCAGCAGGTTCTTTATTTTCTTGACGCATACATGAAACACTGTACATGGTTTACTTTATCATTGCTTTAAATTAAAAGCTCAATGGAAATGTTCAATGAGACAAACAGTTAAGACGATAAGAAATTCACCTGAATATTTGACGCTGAGGGTGCTCGCTATATCAAGACCGAATTGGTCATATTCAGTATTTGGCTTTATCTTTCACAATGTAAAACAAGCAGCTTCATCTACCTGTGGATAAATTCTAAATGCTTTTGTTTATTCCATGACAGCTAGACTGGCTTCTCTAAACAGTCTCCACCCTCATGCTTTGTCAAAAACAGGAAATTGATTGTTTTGAGTTGCCGATAGGAGCATGCTGGCCAGTCATTTACCTCTTTATATATATTGTAAATGGTCTCAGTCCAGGCAAAGACTGAGCCTGCTGCTCATGGTACCATAACCTCACCTGTTCTGATCCATTCTATGCTAGTTTAAATGAAGGAACCATACCTGGGCATCTGACAAAACTGGCAGCCTTAAAAGCTTCTTAATTTATTGCAGTGTTTTTCTCACTCAAAATTTTTTTTTTTTTTTTTTTTTTTTTTTTTTTACGAGCAAAAATATTTAAATTTCAATAAGTGCATATCAAGTTATAGCTCATTGTAAATACTGTTGTGTGTAGTGTTTTAGAAAAATCTATAAGGTCTTAAATACTACTGATGGTAGCATAAAGAACAAGGATTTGGAGTGAGATTGGCTGGTCCGGGTGCCATTTAAGTGACGCTTACACCGTGACAACAATGTTTTTACATCACTGCTTCTCAGCACAGCTTTTTTTGAACACATGAAAAAAGTCCTTATCTCCCTAAATTTGTATTTTGATCACATTAGCAGATACATTTTGAATTGAAGTGGCTTCCCCAGTAAATATGCTGGTATTGACGAGATATGTCATGGCAGAAGTGGGATCCTGCCTTAATATCGGGTCCAGTGTCCCTTTTTTCCGCTCTGGCGTCTGACAGCATGAAGGGACACTCCAGTCGTTATTGTGACTTGTTTTGAAGTACATGAAATATGTTGGATAGTAACTACTGAAAATGAGCACATACTGAGAACAATTGAGTGCTTTATCTCTATAGTTTTAGCAAGAAACTTAGAAGCTGCCAAGATTCTTTGGGCGGGCCTAAAATGGGGGTAGGGTGCCCAGCGCGTTTGCAGCCATGCCGCCAAGTTACAGCTCTTAATCCCCTAAATGCATCATCTCTCACTTGTGTTTATGTTTTATGTTTTTTAGGCTTTGTTTAGACAAATGGCTAGCCACAAGCAAAAACAACATGGCTGGCAGACAGTGGTGTGATTCTCATGAAAGCTATGCATTACGGTAATGAAGGGCCTACACCAAAGCAATCTTAAATAGCGGAATGATTGGATTAGAGTTGTCCAATGATGACTTTTTCACAGATAATGATATCCAAAAATCCGATACCGATATTGATGTATACGGCTGTGGACTCAACATATTATGGTTAATTGTATAGTAATGCCACACTGGATGGTTCACTAATGATAAATGTAACAACTTCAAAGTTTTCCAAATCAACATTCTGTGAAAAAAAGAAAACTTCAACTGAAGTTATGGAAAAAGTGCCAATATTGCACAACTATATTTATTGTTGAAATCAAAATGGTACAAACATGAGTTTTTATTAGATCCAGTACAAGTGCAAAATGCCTATAGGGCACTTATTCATTCCTCAGTGTGTGTGTGTGGGGGGGGGGTACATAAATCGACAGATATTGAACAAATGGGGCACCATAGAGAAGTCAGATGCTGGAGTAAAATTGAATTGGCTTTACTGTGGTCATCTTTCTCTTGACAAGCGCACTGATAGTTTTTTGTAAAAGTGAAAACAACAAAATATTGTGTCAATAATATCAAAGGCGCAAAATATAGCAAAGTATACACCACGTGTCAGTTTGAATAGCAACTGGTAGTACAGCTTGTAAGCAATGAAATAACTGGAACTTATAACTGTTTTCACCTAAGCGCCAGCAAGGGGCGACAAAACACAAGAAACACAGGCAGGTATTAAGTGGACATGACAGCATTGCCATATCCATGTTGACTCAAAACCGATAATGAAAAAATTATGTTGATATTATTCGATATCATTTTAATATGCTTTTATCAACCGATCTTACCGGCTACCTGATAACATTGGATATCTTTAGCCATGATCACTCAGTAATTTATTTTTCCATCAACACTTTGAACTCCGTAATGTTTTATTTATAGTAAAATATCTAATTGATCAATGTCCAATAAAACCATGTATTACTACAAATTATGGTAATGATCACCAATGGCGTAAACTGTAAACGGTATAATTTTTTATTTTATTTTCTAAAAAGCCAAACAATCTTGTAGGTATCTTTTCTCGTGCCTTCTTTATGGTGCATTACAGGTCAGAATAAATTGATCTGTTTTTTTTTTTTTTTTTTTTTTAATGACCTTGCTATGACGGAACCATGAACACAGTGTAACAGGAATGAAAGTTTCATGCTTGGATGTTTTCATGTTGTTTTTTTTTTTACTTTATATGTATATTTTTTTTAAATACAATCTGCTAAATATATGTGTGTATATATACACAGTTTTAAACAAATTTATTTTTAAAAAAAAAATAATAATGATATTGATGGAACGTTTGTGCTACTGTATTGAGTTGAAAACATCAAAGCCTTTCATGGATTTATTATAGTCATAAATTTACGACTCTAAAATCTGGTAAACGCAAAGTACTAATTTGGTAAGAAATAGGAGACTGAGCTACATAATAGACATAACCATCTTTCAACTTAAACTTTCAGGTTTTAATGACTATATCCCTTTATCAAATACATAGTTTAGGTTAGCTTCATGAGAATCAGCCAGTAGTAGCTCGTACAGCAACAGCCAAAATTGGATGCATTGTGGTTGGCTGAAGTTCTGCCAAGGGTCCGCTGAATTTCTAGCCTTACTTCAGGGGGAAGCAACGGATTGAATTATGACCTCTGTAACCAATATCTTCTGTCAGGTTCACATGTGTTTTATATAATATAAGTTGTGTGTAATAATGCACACTCAGCAGGCACACCTACAATGTCTGAGAGCAGATGGGCTGGCCTAAGTGTTTTCCCCATTTTGAAGCCTTATCAGATATAGTTAGCAATTCCTTTATAAAATCAAATTTGGCTGGATTGTATGACTTTGACTTTTTCTTTGAGCCAATTATATTAATGTTAACCTCCACTGGAGTGTCCCTTTAAGAAGGAGATGATATGCTGCACTTCGAGGCACCAAGTTGAGGCGTCGTCTGCCAAAAACACCATGTGCTTTAAATGTAACAAAAATACTGGCACCCAAACTGGCAATACAACCTGCTCACAATTAAATTATTTTATTTTCTGTGAATTCGAACCAATTAAGAGAAGAAACCGATTTCACTCAATTATGAATCAATACATTATTGACATAACATTGTCCCTAAATTGTAAAGGGGCCTTGAATTAATCACCCAAAGCCACTTGTTAAAACTTGATGTCAGCCTTACATGGATCTGTTTGTGTATTGGCATATTTATCTTTTGATTATTGAAATTTGTATGATGGGGGTTTTCTTTTATACCATCATTGTTATTGTCAAAGTACACCAATAAAAAAAAAAAACTTGTAAAGATGCAGCTGTGCTGACTGTGTTATCTTGTGCTACGGTGGCCGAGAGGAGGTGACATGCAAAGTCCAAACACTTTGCCAAAAGACAAAACCACGCACCCCAATTCCAAATGCTTTGCAAACAAAAAAAAGCACGAACGCAAACTGCACAACGCGATCCCCAATTGCAAAAGCACGATTGCAAATTGGCAAAAGCACGAACCCCAATTGCTACAACGCGAATGCAAACAGCCAAAACACGACAGCCAATAGCCACAACACGACAGCAAATAGCCACAGCACAACAGCAAGAAGCCACAACATTACAAGAAATAGCCACAACACGACAGCAAATAGCCACAACACGGCAGCAAATAGCCAAAGCACAACAGCAAGAAGCCACAGCGCGACTCCAAGAGGAAGACCCGGAAGTAGACTACATTTCACAGAAGTAGACATCAGGACTACAACTCCTGCTACCACGTAACCGCAACTCAAAACATAAGTTAGAGAAATTCGCTTACACATTGAATATTGCTACATGTGCTTGCTGACCATCTCTATGGACCTTCAAGAAGTTACCCCCATCCCCCATTCACCAATCAGACGCAAATCTATATAAAAATGATGTCAATCGTTTGTGCAGTAAACGTTTCGTTTGTGCTGCTGTCGTTTTAGAGATATTTACGATTCTTTTGTAGGTAAATCTGAGGCCACCTAGGCCCCCCATTTTGATTAAAAACGCTGTTAATCGTTTGTGCTGGAACGGTTTAGGAGATTTTATGCTTTTATTGAAATATTAATTTCGAGTGGTGATGCCACTTGAAGCTTTTCCTTAGCGTGGAGGGAATTAATTAAATTAGCCGCGGCTAACAGTGGGTGCCGAATCGCTCAATAACAGAGGGGTGCCCAAACAACTAACACAAAAGCACAAACAAATTCAGGTCCGTTTTGCTGCAAATGGGGGTCTTGAGAAATTAATTTCAAGTGATTACGTCACTCTCAGCCCCTCATTTACTGCAAAATGGACCCGAAGTGTTACCATTCGTTTGTGCTACTTTCGTGCTAGTTGTTTGGACACCCCTCTGTTGTTGAGCGATTCGGTACGCTCCATTAGCAGCGGGAGCTAGGCTAGAGAAAAGCTACGAGAGACGTCACGACTCGAAATTAATATTTCAATAAAAGTATAATATCTAAACCGTTCTAGCACAAAAAATTAACACAATTTTTAATCGAAATGGGCGGGCTAGCTGACCTCAGATTTACATATAAAAGAATTGTAAATATCTCTAAAATGACAGCAGCACAAACGAAACTTTTACAGTACAAATGACTGACATCATTTTTATATAAATTTGCGTCTGATGTGGGCAGGGGGTGACTTTGTGAAGGTCCGTAGAGATGGTCACCAAGCACATATAGCAAGATTCAAAGTGTAAATGTGCAAGTGAATTTCTGTAACTTATGTTTTCCATCTCTGCACGTGTGTAGAAATGATGAATTGCGGTTATGCGGTAGCAGGAGGAGGACGGGAGTGGCAATGCTCATGTCTACTTCGGTGAAATGTAGTCTACTTCCGGAGTCGTGCTGTGCTTCTTGGTGTTGTGTTGTGGCTATTTGCTGTCATGCTGTGCCTTTTTGCATTCGTGTTGTGGCAATTGGGGCTCGTGCTTTTGCCAATTTGCAATCGTGCTTTTGCAATTGGGGATTGTGTTGTGGCAGTTTGCATTCGTGCTTTTTTCAAGCGTTTGAAATTGGGGATTGGGGTTTTTTTCTTTTTGCAAAGTGTTTGGACCTGTATTTCGCCTGACACCTCTCAGCCACCGTATTGTGTACCTCCTACTGACAACAGCTCCAGAACCAAACTTTTTCCTCCATCTGTAGATATTCATAAAAGTATTGTCATTATATTACACTGCAAACGTTGCCACTTCAGAAAACGTCAATGCTTTAGAAAATCACAGACTAAAATATATCACTTCAAGCAGAGGCGTAGCAAGGGTCCCCGGGGGCCCCAGGCAACATGGGGCCCTTTGAGCATGTGCAAGTCAGGGTGACAGTTGGACTTGGAGCAATAGAATATCTAATAAAAGTCTAATAACGCCTCGCTCTCATAGAGCGCTTTTTAGGACACTCAAAGTGCCCGGCTTCTACTACATTAGGACATAAAACTACAGTAATATAGTACACTCACCGCTGTCTTGCTTCCTTTTCTCCTCTTCTGCTTTTTTTTCTTTCTTTTTTCATTTCCAGACAGATAACTTCTCTTCATTTTGCCAATTAAAAAAAGGCCTGATCGCCGCCCACTCTCACTCTGAGTCACGTGACACACATACATATTTGCACAGTAAAATGAACACGAAGGTGGGGGGGGGTTCGAGTGCGCTGCTTGCCGTCATCTTGGCCATAAAAGTGGCGAAAAGTAAGCACTTTACACTCATATGGATGTACAACATCATTTTAAGATGCTAAACTAACACCTTCCCTCTTAAAGCAAATGTGCAATGCGAATATAATGTAAAGAACGCTCTCCTGGACACAGCGAGAACGAGTGGGATCAACCAGCCGACGTAACAGGAAAAACACGGAACGGTCGCGCTGATAACGGCTCTAACATATCATAAGAACTTAATGGCATGAAGAGGAAATACTTACATTCGTTCATGGACGCACAGATTAATCCTCTAACAGGTGGGGTGGCCATCCTCTGCTCGAAATGTGCACCTTACGCTTACGCCTATTCTCGTTCTCAGAATATGCAGCGCTTGTGACGTAGGACAATAACAGGACTGGTTGCTATGGGAACGTACGCAGTGGCATACCCCATACCCAAGGAACCTTGCTAAAAGGAGTATTAAAATTGCTAATAAAATCGTTTAGGATTATTTTGGATGCATATATGTTATATTTTTCTTATAGATTATTCAACGAGGAATACGATAGACCCATTAATAGACTTTCTTGGAAAAATCCCCATTTCTTTAAGTAGTCACATGAATAATGAGGTGGCCTGTGAAAACCAACATAAAATACTACAGCAAAGACTTTTCATAAAGTCCTTGGTGAATCACTCTTTGCACATACATGCAGGTTAAAACTGATTGGACTTGCTTAGACATGTATGCTAATTGGGACTGATAACAAAATTGTTTGATAATCTGCCAAATGATTCCATGGTATTGAATCACTCCCAATACTTGTAGCTACGACAGTGCGGTGAAGCTGAGTGTGCTAAATCTTTGTGTGCCAAATCTGTTGGCCCTCTGGGGGCCCCTGGTGGTTGGGGGCCCTAGGCAATTGCCTGCGTATGCCTAATGGGACGCTACGCCTCTGACTTTAAGCATGAGTTTCCAGTAAAAAGGACGCCATTATTCATTGTAGTTTATTGATCCAAAATACCCTCGTTGGAACTGTTAACTTATTTTTTTTATTTTTTTTAGGTCTCAAAAGAATGACTGCACACGATCCCTCTTGAAAACCCAAACACCACATTGTCTATGCAGTTAAGACTCCACCTCCTGAAGAAGAAAAAAAAAACGTATACTAAAATTCTGAACCTACAGAATCTTTCCACTTCTATTTACTCAACAGGAACACATTCCCATCGATGGAAACAAGATCATACATACAGGTGTAATATGCAACTCTAGCCTGCTCATTCGCTCTCACACACTCACACACCTCCGATGTTAATGCATCCACATGCAGCCCCTCAAGTGGCATGCTACTCAATCACTTTGATGTTATTGAAGGCGCCTCTGCCACTTGTGTGCACGGCTCTCTACAGAGAGCCTTAAACTGGAATAAATATCAGAAAGCAGGATAGGAACAATTGGATTTGTGGCCTTCAGGATCGCAGAATGCAACCACTGTCACTCTTTTTCTCTGTGTTGTTAGTTTGTGAGGCCACATGCTTGTGTGTCCTTCCAAACACAGCCTCACTGCTGCACACACATTATATACACACCCATGCCCTTTAGCTTGGGACAATTTTTAGCTTTCCATATGAAGCGCTGACATCATACACTAGGGGGCCCGTTCGCTCATATCTTCTTAAATCAGAGCAACAGAACAACAGTGCCTAAGAGGAAATTGTATGTGTGCATGCCGGTGTTGGCTTTTTTGTCGACCTGTGTTTTTGAAACCAACGATACATCTTGTCGCATACATGTGCTGAAAGCTAATGGACCTGCTTCTCCATGAAGTTTTACCGCATGAACGCTAAATATCAACTGACACTCAATTAACATTAACAGCACAGAAAAAATGGGAAATTTCTTCAGCCATCATTGGATTTTATTTATTTATTTTTATTTTATTTTAGCAAAACCTTATTGACCGTGAATAAATACAGAAGCAGCTGAACTGCTATCTCAGGTAAGCATATTCTTGTAGTTTCTGCTATATGTTATTTTTTTCTTTTGGCTGGGAAAAAAATGTCGCAAATTGTGAACATCTAGGAATAATTGTTTCCCATTGAATATGCTTAGGAGGTCGGCTATTTTAGGAGGGTATATACAGTGTAGATTTTTGGATTTGTTTTGTTAATAAAAATACTAGAGATGTGACCAAAAATTCGGCTCCAAAAACTTTCAGCCGAAAATAGCAAGAATTGCATTTTCGTTTTTCGGTTAAAAGACCGGAAGTTTACCACCAAAAAGTGTGAAGAACCGTAGTCATCATGTGATGACATAATCAAAGCATGGCGAGAAGAAACACGCTTTCTGATGCTGTCTCGCTAATACAGCCAACGTCTGCTGTTTGGAAGTATTTTGATGTATCAAAGAAATATACAAAGTACTTCTAACAATAGTTTTACTAAGCCATACTTTTTAGTTTCACTTGAGTAGATTTGTGAAGAAGACATGTTACTCTTACTCCGCTATTTAGGGCTACACTAGTCGTTACATTTTTCCTCATTATTCTACATATTTTTTTATTTTTTATTTTTTTTTTTGCCAGAGATGGTTCCAACAATGGCTCTACCAGTTTCACCAATGAGACGTCGCAACAATATTCACATGACTCCATTACACCATTTGGACGCAAGCTTTCCATTCTATGATCACTCCTGTCTGTTCAATCACATGGTGTATTTAAAGCACCGTAAAAAAAAAGTAAGTAAGTAAATAAATAAGTGTGGATTTTAAACTCACACTCACTTTTTATTTGGCACCGATTGATCACAGAAAACCAGAAATATGATCCTTTTAATTTCATAATAGGAAATGTTTTCTCCACTGGAGGGCATTCATGCGCTTTGGACGAATGATGCTTCATTTATGTAATTTTTTCTCTCTTGTCGGAATTCAATGATTTTTTTGCTGTGGTTTTAGTACAATACGTTTATGGTATGACCACTTCCTCTTTTTGTCACATTTTTTCCAGCGACTTCCACACCCCCTCTGCCAGTCGTCGTTTGATCCGGCCGGGAGTTACTTCACTCGGCTTCGTCACCACTAGAACTCGGCCCACTCACGTGGCTCTTGATCGATTCCACTTATTGCACAAGAAAACACCGAGTCTTATTTTAAGGTGTAGGAGAGATTTTAATCGCCTTGTGAAGAGCTTTACAAGTTTCAGCGAGAATAGAATAGTTTTTCGTTGTTGTTGTGAACTACAAATCCACACAAACGTACATCAAGATCTAATTTAGCTTAGCAAATCGAGGTATGAGAACCATTTTTGAGTGTCTCAAACGTCCAAGAATACATATTTATAAGGTTTCATCAGCCGTGACGTGTGTGTCTATGTCCACCAAACAGAATGCTATGACAACGTCAGACCTCATTGCTGTTGGGAACGCACCCTCCCATGGGGTTTCCGAATCTGCACTGTTCACACTAAATTTCTTGAGCCTCCAGGGTTGTATAACCAATGCCAAGGCAAAGGGAATTAATCGGAAAATAAATCAAATAATTAAAAAATAAATAAAAATAATTTTATGCATGTGTATTTTTTCGGCCTTTTGGTTTCAGGAGTGTTTCCAATATTCGTTTTTTAGGTTTCGGCTAAGAATTTTGCTTTCAATACATCCCTAAAATAAGTTTAAAGGTTCAAATATTTGAAAGTATACTGGATGTGAATCCACAGCCCTTGAACCAGAAAACTGCAAATGTAAAGTGAAAGGTCTCTCAGAGGTTGTTCATCTGTTCAACTCCACCCATATGAAGGTAAAAAAAAATAATCCGGTAAAAATCAGGTGTTTTGATTGTGTGTGTTTTTATATACTGTATATTATATATACACAGTATACTGTGCGCCAATAATCTCAGCTCAGCACAGTTTTGTCCTCCCAGAAAAAAATCTTGCATGACCAAATGAGATCGAACAAAAACTCTTGTGTTGGGACAGCACAACTAATGGGAAAATTAAGATGCAAAATGGAAGAGGACACACAAGAGGAGGGACTGATGTTTGTCTGTGTCTGTTTTTTACGGGAAAATCCAAAACTTAAAAAAAAAAAAAAAAAGTGGGGGAAAAATCCGAGACTGAGTGAATGCAACCTTTATATTCTGAGTAAACTCGAGGTGAATTCCCAAATTAAGCTCATGGCTGCTGTTATTATCTATGGGTAAAACATGTTTGTTTTTACTCACAGCCTCTGCCCTCTTGGTTATTAACTACATTCCACGTTTCCTACAACACAAATTACGGCGTCATGAATTATGAGTTGTTGGCTTCCCTCAAAAGCTTGAATATTTTGGTTGTACATAGTGAACTGCACGTTTCTTATAAAAGATTATTGACTTGTGAGTAGTTTTGCCTTCTGTTATTGGTACGAATTCTTTTTACCACACTGATGAGGACCAAAGGCTAATCTGAAAGCGGGACAAAAACGGCCTTTCTTTTCTTCTGATGGAGCAAAATTAAAGGTTTCCCGTTGTTTGTGCAATATACAGTGTATCACAAAAGTGAGTACACCCCTCGCATTTCTACAGATATTTAACTATATCTTCTCATGGGACAACACTGACAGAATGACACTTTGACACAATTAAAAGTAGTCTTTGTGCAGCTTATATAATAGAGTTAATTTATTTTCCCCTCAAAATAACTCAAAATATAGCCATTAATATCTAAACCCCTGGCAACAAAAGTGAGTACACCCCTTAGAAACTATGTACATCCTTAAATGTCCAAATTGAGTACTGCTTGTCATTTTCCCTCCAAAATGTCATGTGACTCATTACAGGAGTGCTGTCAGCATTGCTGCAGAGTTTGAAGAGGTGGGGGGGTCAGCATGTTAGTGCTCAGACCATATGCCGCACTCTACATCAAATTGGTGTGCATGGCTGTCACCCCAGGAGGAAGCCTTTTCTGAAGACAGTACACAAGAAAGCCTGCAAACAGTTTGCTGAAGACATGTTAACAAAGCACATGGATTACTGACCATGTCCTATGGTCTGATGAGATGGGCGCACTTTCTTGTCTACCGTCTTCAGAAGAGGCTTCCTCCTGGGGTGACAGCCATGTACATCAATTTGATGTAGAGTGTGGCGTATGGTCTGAGCACTACCAGGCTGACCCCCCACCTCTTCAATCTCTGCAGCAATGCTGACAGCACTCCTTTAACGAGTCACATGACATTTTAGAGGGAAAATGACAAGCAGTACTCAATTTGGACAGATAGGGATGTATGTACAGTGGGGCAAATAAGTATCTTGCACCAATTGTGCAAGTTCTCATACTTGAAAAGATTAGAGAGGCCTGTAATTGTCAACATGGGTAAACTTCAACCATGAGTGACAGAATGTGGAAAAAGAAAAATAGAAAGTCACATTGTTCGATTTTTAATGAATTTATTTGCAAATCATGGTGGAAAATAAGTATTTGGTCTATACCAAAAGTTCATCTCAATACTTTGTTATGTACCCTTTGTTGGCAGTAACGGAGGCCAAACGTTTTCTGTAACTCTTCACTATTCGCTTGGTGTAAAGAAATCAACTGTGGGAGCAATTATTAGAAAATGGAAGACATACAAGTCCACTGATAATCTCCCTCGATCTGAGGCTCAATGCAAGATCTCACCCCGTGCCGTCAAAATGATAACAAGAACGGTGAGCAAAAATCCCAGAAAAACACGGGGGTAACTAGTGAATGACCTACAGAGAGCTGGGACCACAGTAACAAAGGCTACTATCAGTAACACAATGCGCCGCCAGGGACTCAAATCCTGCACTGCCAGACGTGTCCCCCTGCTGAAGCCAGTACACGTACAGGCCCGTCTGCGGTTCGCTAGAGAGCATTTGGATGATCCAGAGGAGGACTGGGAGAATGTGTTATGGTCAGATGAAACCAAAATAAAACTTTTTGGTAGAAACACAGGTTCTCGTGTTTGGAGGAGAATACTGAAGAACATCATACCCACTGTGAAGCATAGAGGTGGAAACATCATGCTTTGGGGCTGTTTTTCTGCAAAGGGACCAGGATGACTGATCTGTGTAAAGGAAAGAATGAAAGGGGCCATGTATAGAGAGATTTTGAGTGAAAATCTCCTTCCGTCAGCAAGGGCATTGAAGATGAGATGTGGCTGGGTCTTTCAGCATGACAATGATCACAAACACACAGCCAGGGCAACAAAAAAGTGGCTTCGTAAGAAGCATTTCAAGTTCCTGGAGTGGCCTAGCCAGTCTCCAGATCTCAACCTTATAGAAAATCTGTGAAGGGAGTTAAAAGTCCGTGTTCCCCAACGTCAGTCCCAAAACATCACTGCTCGAGAGGACATCTGCATGGAGGAATGGGCCAAAATACCAGCAACAGTGTGTGAAAAGTTTGTGAAGAGTTACAGAAAACGTTTGGCCTCCGTTATTGCCAACAAAGGGTACATAACAAAGTATTGAGATGGACTTTTGGTATTGACCAAATACTTATTTTCCACCATGATTTGCAAATAAATTCTTTAAAAATCAAACAATGTGATTTTCTGTTTTTTTCCCCCACATTTTGTCTCTCACGGTTGAGGTTTACCCATGTTGACAATTACAGGCCTTTCTAATATTTTCAAGTGGGAGAACTTGCACAATTAGTGGTTGACTAAATACGTATTTGCCCCACTGTATTTACTAAAGGGTGTACTCACTGTTGTTGCCAGGGGTTTATATATTAATGGCTATATATTGAGGTTTTTATATAGGTTGACGTTATGAAGTTTTTATGTAAGCTACTATATAAGCTGCACACAGACTACTTTTTATTGTGTCAAAGTATCATTTTGTCAGTGTTGTCCCATGAAAAGATATAGTTAAATATCTGCAGAAATGCAAGGGGTGTACTCACTTTTGTGATACGCTGTAACGAAGTTTCTTAGAGGCAAAGGTATCGCAGTGATGTTGAGTGGTATAAGAAAAAGTAGAAAAAACTCTATACTTGTCAAAAAAAAAAAAGAGACTCTTCATTGAGTAACTGTTAAGATGATGGATGTGTCCCACACGCCACATACCACATTAAAGTACATTAACATTTACAAACAAATAGCTATCTATCACATTAGGCCACTGTGAGTCCTTTCAGGCTACTCTATGTATATCTATCTGTACTGTAGATAAGTCAGTATATTGAGGATTTCAAAAGCTTTTAAATAAATAACAGGAAGTGAACACATATGGCCTACTTAATTTACAGCAGAGCACATTTGCGCACATAAACAAATGAAAACAAACAGATAAACAACTATTTTTATTACGTTAAAAGTTTGTAATCAATATGATTTACATATTACTAACCACAACTACAATAAATAATGCGCAATAATGCTACTACTGGACAGGCAATGTTTAAAACTGGGTTCCCGCGGCAACTTCTTCCAGTATTTTCTTGGTTTGCCTGAGCATTTACCCTCTCTGTGATTAAACAGGCTTGTGTTGTACAGGCTAGAGCAGCTAGTGTCACTATTACAATTTTTGTGTGTTAGTAGGCAGACACAAACTTTCACAGCTCTGTTGTGACTCTGATCTTCTTCCTGTTGTAAACACATGTGCTTAGTCTTCATCTTTGCTTGACATGGCTGTCATAAGTGTCCATTTTTAACTCTTCGGGCTGGCCTGGCCTTGTCACATCTCTGCCTATCAGCGCCAGTGTTCCTCCTCAATGGACCGTGTTCTCAACTCACTGCCTTTCTACACCCGCTGTCAAAGCCGTTCTCATCCAGTCCTATTTTTTAATTTCTTCCTGACACTGTCTAATTGTAGTGTTTTTACGAGACTGTTTGTCCGGTCTCATGATAAACTGTGCCCTCGTAGTTTTGTGAGCTAAGCTCAAGCGCTAAATCAAACAAGTGACAGTTGGACAAAAATATAACCACGCTTACTCGCCGGCTGCCTATTATACAATTGTGTCACATTTCCCATCCCTGTGGTTGAACAAGATCTTGAGGATAAGCAGCTGCAACGAAGATGATTACTGACTTGGTGCAATGATAACTGTCTCTCCCTTTAAAAAGCTTGAAGATATGACTAATATTAACACTTAGTTTAACACTGGAAGTCCTGGGGAGGGGGGGGGGGCTGCTATAAAGAAAGACCAGAAAGGCGTCAAATGACCCCAATACCAACCTGAATACTTGGCTTTGTCAAACAATACCACTCAAACAAGCAATCAAGAGGACAACCCCCCTGCACACTCCTGTGGAGTCGCTGCCTAAGTGTGAAGGGGGAATTTCACTCTGGATAGATGCAATTAGCATCTTGAATATTGTAAATCCAGGGCTCCCCTGGCTTTGTCAAACACGGAGATAGCCAGTCGCCGATAATATGATTGACATGGCAGCACCGAATGCGAATGTGTTGTATCAGGCATGCATCGGAAGGCAAGAGAGACGAGTGGACTTCTTGGTGGGTCTTGCAAAGGAATTGGCCCACTCTCATGCGGGCACAAAGAAGGCGCAGAAGGAAAAAATTGCTTCGGCAACAACCTCCAACACCTAGCCCCGGGAAAAGGGCGAAGTGTCAAATGTCACCACATAAAAAATGTTTTGTTTTGTTTTTTATTACATCGTCCCTTCTACACAATATAGTTTCCTTTGTTGTCTTTTTCACATACGTTTCTTTATTGGATAAAAAGCTTTTTTTGTGCAAAAATTGACTTGTGTTGTGCATCATCAGCTATCCATCATCAGCAATATGACAATTATAGCTCCATACATACAAGAAACAGTGCAACTAAATATTCAGAGAGATTGAGACAGTTATTCTTTCTCAATGCTGTAATGTCAGACAGTGTTCTGCAAACAGGCAGCTGTACCCTGCAAACACTCAAGATGCTAATTGGAGCAATCCAACCCTGTGGTTTTGCGAGTGTGATAGTGTGTAGAGTGTGTAGTTCTAGTGTTATGATTGTGATTACACGCTGAATTTTTTCAATTATTATTATTATTTTTTAAATTCTGTGTAGATAAACTGGAAATTTCGAGGAAATGTCCTGATTTTTTACCAAAATGATGTACTAAGACACCGAAGACTCTTTTTTTCATATCTGCTTATTTTTCTCTAGCCTCTAAATCAAGGCCGGCCCAGCCTATAGACCCTACTCACCAACGTCACAGAATGACGTGTCGCTGTATCCGGCCGCCATATTGTCCGTCATTGTTTATCCGTATTCTCAATGGTTTCAATTTGTCGTGCAATTTATAGTGCAATTCATGGAAGCCCCGGTGCTTTCAGACGCTGTAAACTCATTGGATGCGTTGCATAAAAGGCGTTATGTGGAAAAAGCTTCAGTCTATCCATTTGCCAGATCCATATTTGATGCCTAAATCGATATTTTTCGACCCGCTGTCTTCGCCGTCTCTGCCTGACATCTGCTACCCTGATATCTACAACTATTTTGTCCACAGAAACTCAGTCTATTCTCACGAAACTTTGAAAATCTTTAAGAGCAGCACTCTAAGCAACATTACCCTGTGTGACCCTTTACTTCCAATTTTCTAAAATGGCGACAATAGAAAAAAAAAAAAAGTTGATTGCGATGGCCGACGCTTCAAATATAGGTGGATATTGGACTATTTTTTTCAATAAAATACGCAACAACTGTGTCTGCCACATTTGCAAAGAGACAGTCGCTGTTTTCAAAGAGTTCGATGTGACGCGATATTAGCAAACAAGACATGCTGACATGTACGACAACATTACAAGGAAGATACGCAGCGAGAAATTATAGCAATTTGAAGCTAGTTTAATTTCACAGCAGCAGTATTTCGCAAGAGCCCGAATGTGGAAAGAGAACGCCATAAAGGCGAGATTGTTGAAATTATGAATTAAAAAAAATATAATAAAGCAAATGTGACACACAGAAGGGCTTGCTAAAATGTGTTTAAATATATTGCTCTACGTAAATCAGCCAAGGTAGCCCCCCACATTTTAACCACACCAAATCTGTCCCCCTTTGCAAAAAGTTTGGACACACCTGTTTAACTGATGATCCGGAGACGAGGCCAGCTTCTTTCACTTGGTACCAGCTAAATATTATTCAAGAAATAATGATGGCGGAAGAAATAAACATCTTGAATTTGAAACTGTATGTTGTCGGCAATTAGCCTCAAAATGATCTTAATTGTGCTTGTCAGCCCAAAACCCTCTAAATATAAATTAAATGCATCTTACCAGATATAAAATGACTACTACATAATCTGTGGTGATCGTTTGGTGCCCAGTTTTCTCGTCGAATTGCAGCAGTCCATCTCGCTCTCCTCTCCGGGTCTCTCGGAATACGGTAGAACTTCAAGTCTCTCCGTCTATCTTCTCTGTTACTGCAACCAACCGCCACACACGCCTTCACCATTTTGATTATTAATGTTAACGAGCAGAAAAACACGCCATAATAGGAGGAATTTACGTAGCGGTAATGCTTAAACCTGACGAGCTGACGGACAATATGGCGCGGAGGCGTGGTTGTGACGTCATGTGAGTAGGGTCTATACACAGACTATGCAGCTGCTTAGGGCCCCTGACCACTAGGGGGCCCCCAATCTGGCAACCTCATTTTATACTTTGTTAATAGAGCATCGCGAATAATGTGGCGCATATCGTCGTTTATCCATGCAAACATCCATTTTCTTGTCATTACATGTCATTTGGGGTGAGAAGTTTGAAGTATGCAGTGCAACAAAATATGATTAATATACAAAATATGGACGTATGGGTTAGATTGCATGTATGGGTTTCACAGTACACTGTGACGAAATGGATGGCCAAAAATATGGGCCCCTTGGCATTATTTTGCTTAGGGCCCCCAAATGGCCTGGGCCGGCCCTGCTCTAAATTATTAACTATTAACTTCAAATTACCCTAAAAATCTATAGCACTTGCGCTTTCTCAGTATGGATAGTGTTTAGATGTGTGTCTGTTGATTTAAAAGTGTGTTTTAAAGAGCATATGACACGAGATAAAAAGTCTTAAATGGCATTATTATGTGAATTAGAATCATATTTTGAGACGATTCGACTATATACAACAATTTAGCAAAGCACAGATGACGAGAAATTAGTCTTTTAATCTGCCGGATAGCCACGCCTACCATTATAGGGTTTTAGCGTCCCCAACAGGTGGATGACGTCAGCGGTAGACTTGGCTCATCGATTTTACTATTCAGCCCATTGAGGGGGAATTATTCAGAACGAGGAAAACGCGACGAAGAAAGCCGCAAAATGTCATTGTTTCAGTCTCTCTACTCCAATATTTTTACAGGATATTCTTTTTACCCAAGTATTTTTCCCCAATAGCTATATAAATGGCTTGAGAAGGACCAGTCAGCCCATTGAGGGGGAACTATTCACAACGAGGAAAACGCGACGAAGAGAGCGGCAAAATGTCATTGTTTCTGTCTCTTTACTTCAGTATTTTTACAGGATACTCTTTTTATCCAAGTATTTTCCCCAATTGCTAAATAAATGGCATGGTCATGACAAATAACAGTCTTGTGCTGAATGGAATATGAAATAATAAAAATGCATTTATTCAGGACGACATGGCAAAATTACTCCAAAATGGTCAAAACTGTCGACTTCACCTTTACTGTCGCACCTCCCGAACGATATTTTATGACACCTAAATCAGACATATGTCATTTCCCTTCCCCGGCTTCGGAGAATGTAAACAAACCAGAAGGCGTGACAGCTAGCCGACATGCTAACCCGAACCGAGTGATGTTTCAAAGTCTTCAAACCGGAAAATCATACATAGCTATCCTGGATTATTTGACATGACGACCCGGTTGTCGAATGTCTTAGCGGATCGGCAAACCGCCCGGCAGAGAGCAATTTACAGTTCGTTCCCCGGAGGAGGGTGGCTGGAGTTGTTGTGCAGCTAACAGTGCTGCTGCTAATGCATTAGGAGAGCTTTTTACATGCCTATCAATGATCAAACGTAAGAAGTCCTTCATTTAAAGGAAGTTTGTAGTGTTTACTTTGTAATCGCTGTATTCGTATTTGACATAATGAAAAAAAAAGATGTTTACTCACTTCCTCGTAAGTCCAATGGTCCCACAGTAAATATCCACGGTGAATGGGAACCTTTTGAAACTCCAAAAAGGCGCATATGCCTCTCCCTCATACAGAATGATTTTTCTGCAGCCGTTTGTCTGGCGTGATGCGAAAAATAAACGTATTAATCCGCAAAATCAGCTGAATCCTTCGTCCTCATACACAACAGTACACTGTAGCGTGAAGAGGACGTCTTCTACCGTACACGTCACAGCGCCCTCCTCCTCAATGCGAGACCGAAGTTATTCATTTTCCTGGCGCGGGATTCAAAAAACTAAATAAATATAGCGATCGCTTCCACACACATCCAAGCGGTCCATATCATTCAGGAGCATAAAATACCGCGTGTATTATCAAATAAACATGCTTTTTCGTGTCACAGGCACTTTAAGACATCATAATAACATGCCAAGGGTCAGTGTTGGATTGGTTCATTTTCCATCTGAACTAGGAAAAAGTGTAGTTCACAGGTTATAAAATGGAATACCGCTCTTGAGTTCATAGTTCTTAAAGGTGCACTAAAATTGTTTCCATTATTTGCAAAAACTCAATTCTTGTTAATATGTTGCTGATTTGATCAATTTTGAATATTCAAGATTTTAACTTTTTGCTTGTCAAAAAACAGAATTCTCATTGAGTAACTGTGGCACACTTAGAACTAACATTTGTTATGATGAATGATGTGTCCAACACGGCACACACCACATTAAAGTACCTTAACATTTACAAACAAATGGCTATCATTTTAAGCCACAGAGTCATCTCAGGTTACTCTTTGTTTATACAGTATGAAACATAGATAAGTCAATATATAGGATTTTAAAACCTTTTAAATAGAGTTCCCTTAACTCAGTACTTCTCAAATAGTGGGGCGCACCCTAGGAGGGCGCAGAGTGATGGCAGGGGTGGCGCATGTGAGCTCTGGGAGCATGTTTTTTTTTTTTTTTGCCTTACTGGAATAAAGTGTACTTGCACATCCACTCAGTGGGTGGCAGTGGCGCTCTCATTTTCAGAGTGCGCGCAGTATTTTTGAACTAAGCAAAGTGTACTTGCACATCCACTCAGTGGGTGGCAGTGGCGCTCTCATTTTCAGAGTGCGCGCAGTATTTTTGAACTAAGCAAGAGCACACAGAAAAGAGATATGAAGAAGAGCTGTGCGCCGTTTTCGAAAGCCGTTTTCAGACCGTACTCATGCAGCGACCCACTGTCTTCTCCGTTCTCACGTGTCCCCCCGAGGAGTGCCATTTTCGGCTTGGGATCGTCACGATGACCGCCCTCACCTACGGTTCTCCCTCGGCCATCGAGAATGCGCTTTTTTCGGGCCGTTTGCCTTTTGGCTTTGACTTTTAATACAGTGGGATAAGAGGGAAAAACCACTGTTTACTGTGTCTAAAAATTATTATAGCGGACAGCCGGAAGCCAGATCAATTAAGAGGCCACTTAAAGATATTAGACCCCAATCTCATTGATAAGCCGCTTGATTGTTTTTCAGCGAAAACGTGGCGAATATTGCCAACAATCATCCCGCTTTGTCTGTGTTATATCAGTAAACTAGTGAGCACTGATAGCATGCTCAGTGCTAAATAACCCCACACCTTTGCAAATGAGGTGATACTGTGAGCAGCGAAAATAAAAACTGTCCTTCTGCCCAAAGACACTCTTCCTTTTGTCCAAAGACACTTTTTTTAATTTATTTATTTATTTTCTTCTATTCAGTTTTGTTTTTTCGGTGAAATTTTTTGGCTTATTGTCCTCATGAGTTAATGTTTCTAATCAATTTGATTTTTTAAAAAATTATTATTATGATTATTTACTGATTTTATTAAATTTTATTTTTCAGTATCAAATGGTCAAAAATGTACCTTGAGTGTATTTTTACTATTTGGATGTGACTTTTTTTTTTAAATAAATAAACTAACAAATAAATAAATTAATTAATTAACCCACCGATGACAGCCCCGGCGACGCTACAATATTTTAGTTGTGTCTGTCTCTTAATTCCAGATTAACTGCATCATGTTGAGATCAGGGCTCCGTGTGTGGAGGGAAGGGGGGCTATTATGCCCTTGGTTGTGTCGGTGCGTTTATATCTTTGTGCACATTTAAAATTTATGGCACATAACATCTCATAGAGCTGTTATAAACAACTGATAAATAATCTGTCATATTTATAAAATGGATAGCGAATTATATTCGACACGAACTAAAAAAACAGCGTACTTGGAATAGGTGTCTCAACACTGCAGATTCATGTGGCCAGCGCAAACTGTTGTTTTTTCTATGAAGAGTCAAGTGAAATGTAGGAAAGAAAGAGAAACGTCTTGAATAGACCACCAGGTCGAAACTTGTGGGTGTCTCTTTTTTCTCTTTCGTCTCTTTTTTCTCTTTCGTACTTTTCCCCCTCGACTCTGTATACAAACCGAGATTGTTTGTGCGCGGGGCACGAGAATTTCTGCAGTGGAACCACTTCCAGATACGCTGTCTGTTTTTTTTTTTGCTTAGCACGTCGTGTTTGATACCATTGCCAGAAAAACACAAATAATAGGACACTTTGCAGTTTCGCTTTTAATGGTGTCCTTATAGTAATATCTGCTGCATGTATATCACTTTGTGACTTTCCACCTCCATGATGAAGCGCTCATCATCCGTTTTCGCTCGTGTTTAAACCGTGATTAGGCACCTGGGCTTTTGACGTCAGGCCTAGCTCCGCCCATTTTGTCGGATGCGTGTCCGGCAGAAATAGAAAATAGCCTATACCATCCGGCGGGCATGCGGCACGCCGGAGGTGGTTCGCAGTCAATCCGGAGCACTGACGCGGCCGGTATACGTTGAACAATAGGATATAATGGGAACGGATTGGCTCCGGCGCTATTTTTTACCGGAGTCGGACCGGAAACGCAACGATCACGCATGCAGTGTACTTGGGCCCTGAGTCCTCCTGTATTGCCCAGCTGTTCCTCGTTGTCTCGTTACCCCTTGTCTGCATGTGTGTACATAAGCACCCAGTTTCTTTTCACTCCTTGTTGCGTCATTGTCAATGTCAGAGTCTCCGTCAATGTCTATGTCAACGTCACTTTCAAGTCCTGTCCAAGCCCTCGTGTTCGCCTCAGTAAGTTTTTGATACCCAGCCTTTGTTAGTGACCTAAGTTTTGTTTGCTGCATTTTTGGGATCTCCACATTATTTGTTGATACTTTGTTTTTGCTGGCCTTAATTAAATCGTTTTTGCACCGTCTACCTGCCTCGCCTCCCTTTCCCTGCATTTGGGTCCACACACCACCTGCCTTCCCCGCACTACCTGACACTTTTCTGTTACAAACAAAACAATGTTAATAAAGTTATACTTTATTCTAAGTTCATTTATATTGATGTTTTTTCTTTAGTAGAAAAAAAGGACACAATGTTAGGCAGATGCGTACTTATAATAATAATTTTATAGACAAATGATACTATTTACAGTGGCAGCAGAGAGTTTGGGGGGGGCGTAAAATATTTAAGTCTTCCTTGGGGGGGGGCGTACCAGAAAATAATTGAGAAGCACTGCCTTAACTGGAAGTGAACACAGAGCCTACTTAATATAAAGTACATTTGCGCACACAAACAAATGAAATCAAACAGACAAATAAAACAACTATTGGTATTATGAGAAAGGTTTGTAATAATTGTGGTAATAAGATGTCAACCATATTTATGTGCAATAGTGCTACTACTGGACACGCAACATTTAACCTAGGGTTGCCGCTGTACCTTCTTCTAGTATCATCTTGGTTTTCCCAAGCTTTTACCCTCTCGGTGATTGAACAGGCTTGTGATGATTTTTGAATATGCAATATTTTTCATTTCTATTTTTATTTTATTTTTGCTCTGAGTGGCCGTCAGTGGAGTGATTGTGTCAGTAGCATGCTTGTGGGCATGGGTTTCTTTCGCAGTCGGAATACGCCAATGGTGAACACTGAAAACTGTTGCACAGTTATAAAATGCTTACTCTCAAAGTAAAATTTTCAATCACTTGAGGCCGAAACCCACCCATTATGTTCTAGCTGGAGGTCATCGTCATGGAGTATTTCATTCGGAGGCGACTGACATGATATATTTAATTGAAAAACATCAGCCAAGAACCAGGCAAGGAGGGAACTGGTGGCAAGCAGAGTGGCTGACTGGCGGACGGGGCTGGGGGGGTGTCGATGTTAAAGACAGGACATGGTCATGCAACACAGGTATTGTAGTAAAGTGGGTTGGGAAAAGATCAAAACGATGGCAAAAGAAACACGGCCAGGAAACGAAGACTGGCGATTCCAGCAAGCATATTCACTGAACTATAGTCTCAACCACAAATGAGTTTTTCATTGTTGCGCAAGAAACCCACAACTTTTTTTCATGCAGAAGGGAGAGATCATAACTTTGAAAACTTACCTCCAAATTCTCACTGAAACAATTAAGTAACAGAACCACCTTTGGAGTGTACCAAAGCTCCAGAAACCTTAAGAAAGTGCATTTATTGAACTGCCCTTCCATACAAGCAATGCATGGGTTTCCCTGTGGCAAGCTGTCCACTGCTCCTGCTCCTCTGCTAAGGCCTTTATGCTAGGCTCTGATATTAATGGAAGAACGAAGAGGTTACGTACTTGCATAATAACGCACGGTGCGACGTCACGCTGCGGCCTATTTCAAAACCCACCTAGCAGAGTGATTTAACGACAAACGCAATTGAAATTTATTTAAAAAAAAAAAAAAAAAAAAAAAAAAAACTCGGTCGATAACACTCTTCAACCAGGGCCCACTCGAATTTTGAGCTTATGTATGGGACAGTGACAAATATTGGAAAAATTCAGTTCAGTTCCCCTCTAAGAAAGAAAAAAACTTTAACATCGTTGAACTGTTTGTTCAGGTCAAAGTGAGTTCACCTGTACTTTGCACTTTAGGTTCAACCTGAAATAACAGCCAAAAACCAAATATTTTGAAGTTTTTATGAGTATTGTATATTTTTAGCCCTCAACCTTTTTTGCATCCACTCTGTTACTCTTGCAGCTTTTTTTCCTTTTTTTTTTTTTTTTAATCAAGCTTCTGGTTTTCATCATGCCTGGATGAGAGAATCATGCTGTTCGAGAGAATTTCTCAGAGACAATGTCCTGACGCTAAACAGAAGACTGGCTGACGGTGCACTTGCGTCGGCAGGTCAGCCCTCCCCCCACCCCACTAGAGTTAGGTTTTGGTTGGAGCCATAAAATTAACTCCACAAACACTTTAATATCCTTAATGCCATCACCTCATGACCCCACATATTTGTCTGACCACACCATGTTACTTGTCTTGTGAGCTGCATGTTTTGCAAACCAAGCAGATGATATTATGTTTTTATATTTTCTTCACAAGGACACATCATGTCCGTATTCAATAAACTCAATTGCTTTTTCTGTCCGGGTGTCCTTCCAATTACTATAACAAATGTCAACTGTGTTGTAAATCATTTTCTCATAGCTAATAAGATGGTCATGGGTGAAATGTCTGAACATCAGCAAAACCACAGAGTAACTGACCTTCATAACCATGAAATCTGATCGCCCAGGCTTTGGCCTCTTAAATCAAGACAGAAACAAAACTGCACAGTAACATTAATAATCTAAAATTATAGTATTATACAGTAGCTAACACACTTTTGCTTAATCACTCGTCATTATGACTATTATTTATTTACTTTAAAGTTATGCATTGGCTCTTTAATCTAAAATATAAGTGTTAGTATATTTCATCAAATGGCTGTAGAAGTTTCTTAAGGCAAGTACATCAAGTACAGTGGTATGAAAAAGTATCTGAACCTTTTGGAATTTCTCACATTCCTGCATAAATTCACCATCAAATGCGATCTGATCTTTGTCAAAATCACACAGATGGAAAAACAGTGTCTGCTTTAACTAAACCCACCCAAACATTTATAGGTTTTCATATTTTACTGAGGATAGCATGCAATCAATGGCAGAGAGGGGAAAAATAAGTACAGTAAGTGAACCCCTGCCTAGGACTTAAATAGCATTTGAAACCAATTTTTACCTAAAAAATTTTTAAAACAAGTTTTAAAACAGTCAGTGAAGGTGTCAAAAATGGAGAGAGTTTAGCACTGTTACTTCTCTCCCAAGGAGTGGCTGTCCATGGAAGATGACGCCAAGAGTTCAGCACAGAGTACTCAGAGGTGGAAAAAAAAAAACCTTAGAGTGTCTGCTAGACTTACAGAAATCACTGGCAAAGTCCAATATCTCTGTGCACACATAAACTATATGTCAGGGCCAAGAATGGTGTTTATGGGAGGAAGCCACTGCTGTCTAAAAAACATTGTTGCTCGTTTAATTTTTCGCAAAATGGCACTTGGACACTCCACAGAAGTTTTGGCAAAATATATTTTTTTAAGCCACAACCAGGGGGTATGGATGTGGGGTGGGTTTGAGTTAAATGGTATTAAACATAGAAGTTGATTCTAAATATTTGAAAACTCCAAATATTCACGGTGAATCTCTTGTCGTTTTAGGAATGAACTGCACTTCATAAATGAATGGCATTAGTGGATTAAAAAAAAGATTTGTCGTACATTTATTTTTGTCAATCTTTTGCTAACTCCTAGAGGGAAGCCTACTTATCACTTGTGGTACTCGTACCCACTCTGAGAACCTCTAGGGATGGGTGATACTGCATATTTTGGTATCGATCAGATACTAAGCTAATATGGGCCAGTATCGCCAATATCGATACTTTTTTGCTTTCGTTTTCAGCTGCTTCGACACAGAGAATTGTAAATCTGAGTGTCTTTCAAGGATGAAACAGTTTAAATGTGCCACATGTTACCAATATTCTTCAATAAATAAGGTGGATGCATCATTGAATTGCTAAATCTCAATTATTTTTCGTAATCTTAAGGTTTTTTTTGTGATGTTTCCCTTTTTGTTTTTGAATAGTTAAAAGTTGAACAGAATTAGGAAAAGATTTATGATTAAATAGAAGGTTTTTAATGTAATCGAAAATACTTTATAACATTTTTCTTCAGAAAAGTCTTATATCAAAAGTACACTTATACCAGTAAATAAACATGTACTGTTGAGAAAACGTTTTGGCTTTTTGCAAATCCCACATTTTGCAATTGTCTGGTTTCTGCCTTGAAACTACACAGCTACATGGGGCTCCTCTTCCATTCTGCCATTCTTCTGCCCATGCTAATAATATGAGCCAGCAACTTGCATTGCGACGTCACATGAATGCCGTCACACAAAAGTGGGGAGGAGGAAAAAGGTGTGCCTGTTAATGCAGTGCTCTGCTCTTTGTCACAATGCTTGTTGGAAACCTGGCTGTTTCCTCATTGCCAAAGCCGCAGCATTGCAAACAAGAGCGGAAATTAAAGTATCACTCTCACCATGATTATCCTGACTACATGAAGCAAGATTTCAGACGGAGCTGCAGTTTGAAAGCAATTGTTAACCACTTTCAAATAACAGCGCTAAAAGTTATCAGCCTCTCGCCCCGCCTTTTGCTGATGGTTTCATTCCCCATTTTGAGATTGTAGGTTGACAATCTTGCCCCCTTTCAATGATTTTCAAGTAGGTCAAGAAACTGAATTCTAGCATGCATGTGCTTTATGGATTTTATACTGAGATATACACTTGTGAGATATAGGGTTTTATCAGATCATACCACATTGGCCCACGTTGTTGGTAGACCTGAAGAGAAATGGCACCTTTCATTTTGATGAGTTTGCATCCAAATCACTAGAACTCTTACAAAAGAGGTCAATTAACAAAACGTTCAGTATCTATCACAGCTGAGATGAAGATGTGACCTGAAGAGGGCTGCACAATGCCCTCTTAATATGATTTATTTGAGGGAAGAATGTGAACAAATGTCCTCCAATAAGATTTTGGGTTGCACACACTTCTGTAACCTACATATGTGTGATTTGATGGCATGTACCCAGGCACCCTGGGTGACTTGGTGCCCTAGGCGACGTGTAGCTAGATAATATTGGCCCAGAAAAGCATTTTGAAATTATGTTGGATGATAGAGACATCGGTTTTTCATTATCGGTTGTGGGCAAATATGCACTTGGCAGTGCCTTATTGACTCTATGCACTTGCTCAATTCCCCCCCCCCAAAAAAACCTGATATTTGCCCTATTTTGATTCCAACAATAAATATAGCGGTGCAATTTAGGCACTTTTTCTATAACTTCACTTGAAGTTGTTCTCTTATTTTTATTTTTACAGAATGTTTATTTGGAAAACCTTGAAGTTGTTACATTCATCATTATTAAAGCATTCAATGGGGCATCATAATACCATTAGTCATAATATGTTAAGTCCACTACCGCAAGTATTGGATTTTTAGAGTTGGACAATATCAGGATATCGGTTATTGATTAGAAGTCATTATTGGACAACTCTAGATATTTAGTTTTTTGTCGTGTGATAATTTTAGTTCTGTTCTGAAACCATGAGTTTGAAAGACCTTTGATTTAATCACCTTCCATTATTTGTCCTTTTTTGTGAAGTGGATCTGCTTACATACTGTTAACGTGGACTCCTTGCCTCATATGGTGGCTAATACATTCCAGGTTGGAAAGGCAAATATTTTCTTTATGTAGCCTATTTAAATGTACAGGCTCCTGATACGATTGAAAACTTTTTGGAAGCATAGTGTGAGAATATTTTTTTCAGTATATTTTTCCCCTAGAGAACCTTAGCGCCCACTCCACTAGATGGCGCCCTAGGCAACAGCTTGGCTCGCCTATGCCCAGGGCCGGCCCTGCATTTACCCGTTAACGTAATCTTTTACTTGCTACAAGTGCTGCAGTCATGTTTCAGTCTGATTTCTATATTTAACTCATCCAGCAGTTATAATTCCATATATTGTCTCAGTGTCATCATCAGGGAACTGGAAATTGTTTTTGTTTAGTTAGGAGCCAATCAGAGCACCTCGAGAAAACTACATGAACTCTGCACAGAAAGTCATATGTAAAGAGTGGTTCGGCGCTCTTAACACGTTAGAATGCACTATTATTGTATAATATATTATACACACAAGAACTTCAATCTATACCCATCCACCCTCCCGTTTTCTATACCAGTTGTCCCATTTGATGTCAAGGAAAACCCTGTTTCCTTTAACGCGAAAAAAAAAAAGTACTATCGCGCCTCAATAATATGGCTCCTCAATGAAAACGCAATTAGACAACCACCAAATAACAACCTGAAATCAAATATAAACTCAATATCTGTATCATAATAAACTGTTGGCCTTAGGGATGAATAAAATCACAGTCATGTCACTGGAGTAACTACGGCTCACACATTTCTGCCCATTGATCATAAAAATAATCCACGTTCTTACACACAACCTTCTTAAAATGCAAAACAGTAGAGAGTTTGGGATTTTATTTCTCAGCCAGTGAAGTGTTGTCTCCGATCCTCATGAACATTGCGTAACCTCACCAAACCGACACAATCAATCATGTATACAAGCAGACATTTACAAAAATTTAAATAGCACCACATTGATATAAAATCCACACAGTTGTCCACACAGAAGGTAATGGGTGTGCTTCTAATGAGAAACCCATCGCGACTGTGAGAGAATTTATTCATGCTTAAAACACAACCATTATATATTATATGTTGAATCCTTTTGTTATGCTTGCATGAGAACATTATAGCATAGAGTATCATTGTTAAAATAATCTGTTCTAATCTTTTTGAGTGGGCCTTCTTATAGCCTTGACGATTGTAGACTGAGTCAATATGCCCAAATATGGACTGTCATGTTCCTGTTGTTTCCAAAATGCCCTGAATGAATACAATGTGGCAACTGTGGCTTATCAAACTTCTTCCTGCCCACAGCTGCTGATTCAAGGTTACAGCTTAAGGTGGTTTTCCCCTATGAGAGATGTTTTTCTGTAATTTAAGATGTTTTTACTGAGTTTCGATTTTGTTTCTATGGTGTCGACCCATAAATAGAGGGATGCCCTGTATCTCTCTTTTGTCCACATGCGGAGAGGCGCTTTGTGTGTTATCCGCGTCTGTACCCAAGAGCTCTTGTACTAAAACCTACTAAATTCATGGTTGTGGTCGTATTTATTTCACTAATCTAGCTATCGAGGTAACACTTGTCTCGGAGTTCGAACTTGAGCTTCTCTGACAGCGACATAGTAGTCCACGGTCTTTAATTATGTTTAGCATTCTCACACAAACATCTCCTAATACAAACATATCAAAACAATGTCCTCATCATATAAGTTAAAAAAATATATATGAGTGTGTGTTCATCAACTAAAACATGGTTCAACTCCACAGCCATAGGTGTGTCTTTGAAATGTGTTCTTTCCACCTGGCTGAACTACATAAGCAGGTCATCTGGAGGCACTGGAGCAAGGTGCTTATGGAAAATGGATTCCAATTAATTTTCATATGTGCTGAAAGGAATGGAATGCGGGGATAATGGGAAGATGTCATTTTAGCGTCTTCATCATTGTTATTATTATTCAATTAGATGCTCAGATGCTACTGGTCTACGTTTGGGGTTGCGCCATGCTCTGGCATATTGTCTTTGACTTCCCCTTTCAGCTTAGAGAGCTGCTCTGAATGGATGGAGAGGGTGCCGTTCATCTGAGCCAGGTAAGAGTCCGAATGTCTCTCGAGCTCTGCCCTGATCCTTTCCAACTGCTCTGCCAGCTCCCCCAAGTTGTTGCACTGGCCCTCCACCTGGCTTACCCTGCTATCAACGTCCTTTACCTCTTTCTGAACTTCTTTCGCTGTGGTACGGCAGCCTTGAAGCCCCCCGGTGAGCTGTCTCTTCAATGCTGCAAGTTCTCCCTTCAGTTGGGCCAAACGCCTCTCCCCGGATCCCACGAGAGAGGCTTGGTGGCCCACAAGTTTGGTGATTCCTTGCACCTGATTTACCAGTGCTTGTTCCCGTTGTTCCCACGAGGAATTGGCATGACCTACTTCACTTGCGATGAAACTTATAGAGTCCTTTAGTCCCTTGAGAGTGCGGTTCACAGAGTTGATGTTGACCTTCAGCAGGGTGATCTCACCGTAGACGGAGTCTGCTGCCTCTTCCTGGGCGATGCGCAAAAGTAAGTTCTTCAGTGTGCTATTCAGGCGGTCCAGCTGGTCTGAATGAGAGTCCAGCCGATTGGTCATCTTATTCTCGATGTCCTCACACTCCCCTTCCACTTCACCAACTCTGACACCTCCTGCTGGAGGAGCAGAAGGTGAGCAGGAGGTGCAAAGGAGCTCCAGGTCTACTAAGCGTTTTTCAATGCCATCAAGATTAGTATCTAATCTTCTCTTCACAGACTCGATATCTGTTTTTAGTGGTGGGACAACCTGGCCCTCCAAGAGTGCTGGTGCAGTGGCATTGTTCAGCTCCTCCACAGCCACAGACACCCTCTCCTCTAGAGTCTTCAACTTGTCCTCTAGCCTCTCGAAGCCATCGAGGCCAACCACTCCACCTTCTGTTGTGTTTCGGCGGCCTTCTAGTTCTACTAAGCGGGTCTCAATCAGCGTCTCCACGTGAATGCTCTGCTCGCGGAGTGCTGATTGGAGCTGTCGCTGTGATTCAGTGATTTCTTTTACAGACTCCTCCAGTAGCAGCACACGCTGAGAGAGGCTGTTTACCTGCAAAGATTGAGAAACAAAGTAAAAAAAAAAAAAAAACTGTACTGACTACAAACAAAAGGTTCTCTTTGAAGTACACTTCCACAGTCATGGACGAAATGATTGGCACCCCTGGAATTTTTCCAGAAAATACAGAATTTCTCACATAAATTAATGCATTTACAAAACTTTTCAGTATGAATGTGTTTATTTTATTTGGATGTGCATTGGAAAAACACAAAACAGCCGAGGGGGAAAAAATGTTAAAACTGACACAATTTTAGACAAGACTCATAAAAATAGGCTTTACAACATTGTTGGAACCCTGACCTCAATATTTGGTTGCACATCATTCGGAAGAAATAACAGAAAGCAATCGCTTCCTATAACCATCAACAAGTTTCAGATTTGAAGGGTGCCTTCTTGCAACAGCAATTTTGAGATCTCTCCATAGTGTTCAATATGATTTAGATCCAGATTCATCGATGGTCACCTTAGATTTCTCCAGCGCTTTGTCTCCAACCATTTCATGGTACTATTTGTGGTACTGTATGTTTTGGGTCATTGTCCTGTTGCAACACTCATGACCTTTGACGAAAACCCAGAACATTTTGATAGTCTCCATATTCTCCACCCAGTGCCAGAAAAAAGAATGAGGCCTACAAAGAAAAGAACACAGTGCCTATAGTCAAACATGGTGGCGGTCCAATGTTTTAGGGTAGTTTTTCTGCCTGTGGGACCAGGTGCCTTGACAGTGTGCAAGGAGTAATGAAATCTGGTGACTATCAAAATGTTTTGTGCCGCAATGTAGGGTGTAGTGTCAGAAAACTGGGTCAGACTCAAGAGGTCATGGGTGATCCAACAGGACAATGACCCAAAGCATACCTCAAACAGCACCAAGAAATGGTTGGAGACGAAGCACTGGAGAATTCTAAGACAGCCATCGATGTGTCCGGAGCTAAATCTCATTGAACACCTGTGGAGAGATCTTAAAATTACTGTTGCAAGAAGACACCCTTCAAATCTGAGAGACCTGGAACAGTTCGCAAAAGAAGAGAGGTCCAAAATTCCATCTGAGACGTGCACGAAACTTGTTGATGGTTACAGGAAGCGATTGCTTTCTGTTATTTCTTCTAAAGGATGCTCAACCAAATATTGAGTTGAGGGTGCCAACAATTTTGTCCAACCCATTTTTTTTTTGCATTCTGTGTAAAATTGTGCACATTTTGGCTTTTCTCTTCAGCTTTTTTGTGTTTTTCCAAAGTAAATCCAAAAGATAAACACATTCCTACTGAAAAAAAATGTTATTGTGTAAATGTCTGGGAGAAACTGTATTTTCTGGAAAAATTCCAGGTGTGCCAATAATTTCGTCCATGACTGTTGAGTTAATTATCGAGGGTTGATTGAATATTTGCTTGATTGATTGAATATCTGCTTATGCTCATACATACCTAATACATGCATAATACTATTGCATAATAATATTTTTCTTATGTTGAGTTAATTATCGAGGGTTGATTGAATATTTGCTTGATTGATTGAATATCTGCTTGTGCTCATACATACCTAATACATGCATAATACTATTGCATAATACTATTTTTCTTATTGATATAACCAGTAAATGATTAATATAATCAGTAAATGATTATTGCTTGCTATACTAGGGTGTAGTATAATGTTTAAGTGTTACAAAGAGTAAAGAGAGTCGGGATGACAACTGCCTTGCTTCATGGCCGCAACATTGCGTAACTAGACCTTCTAGGACATCTTAAACGTCTTACGTCTAGACTTTTGTCTAGACCTTCGAGGACAATTTTCCATCCGAGGACATCTTCCATGGCCGCAGCGTTGCATAACTGAAGTGTCTGGGTCATTTTGACCATTGTTTACATGAGCCTTTGCTTACATACGTGTACTCACTTATTTCCACCTACATGCTCACACATATCCAATCAAAATCACATGGGTGTCTCCAGCTTGCTTCCCCCTCCCTCAGGGCGGCACCCATTTTGTGTTAGGACAAACCCCTAAATAAAAATACCAAGGAGGGTTTTTCTTTAGATCAATTTTGGTGGACATATGGTGTAATCTAAAATTTCACTATATGTCTCTCTATCTTTGCTCGCCTTGGCCATGAAAACGAAAACTGAGTATCTTCTCTCCTTATTTTTGGGTAGTTTTACAATGTCTACCTAAGGATCAATTTTTGAACTTGACAATGACTGTATATACAGGAGTGGTTCTCAAACTTTTTACACCAAGTACCACCTTCAAAAATACTTTCCAACTATCTCCAACAACCTCCCGTAATGAGCATCATGAAAATGCAGTTGTGTATTCTGCTGTTGTGTTCATGTACAATGTGGGTAAAACACTCCTATATGTATACAAATACTGTACTATAATAATAACTACAAAAGTAAATATTGTCTCAAAAACATCTTAAAGGTTAATGAAATGCCTCTTAATATGAACAATATGATTTAAAATCCCAAAACGTTGACTAAATACTCCTAGAATATCCCTAAGAGTAACCTAATTGCCATTTATAATGTATTAAAGAAACAAATAACTGAATTCCTTCCTTGATTTAGAGTAAGTCCTTGAGATGTGGTTTCATATTTTTGAGGGAAAAGCAAATATTAACTTTGGATAGTGACTTTTTTCAATACCTGTCCACAGCAGCTCTCTGTGAGAGTTAGGCCTTGGATCTGTGCCTGCAAAGAGCCCAACTCTGCCCTGAGCCCAGTTTCTCTTCCATCAAGGGACTGCTGCATCTGTTCTTGGCCATCCATGTGCTCCCTGTGGCACTGTCTCTGCACGGCCCCGATTTTCTCCTCACATTGGTCCTCCAGACGAGAAAGTCGGCGTTCAAATCCATCAAGGATCTCTGCTTGGATCCCGGCTAGTTTGGTCTCGAGAATGCTATCTAGATGAGCCGAACCAGGGCCAGGGATGGGCCTTCCTCTTACTCCTTCCAGAAGTCTCTTGAGTTGCCCGTCATGACCTAAAACCATTCCCTAAAGAACCATACATTTCAATGAAGACTGTTAAGAGCTTTAGTAATGTGAAGGTATTTTGAAGTGAGGCACAAACCTGGATCTCCTCTAATATATGTGTCTTTGCTCGTAGCTCATCCTTCACTTCAGTCACCCTTCCAGCAAGATCCCCAATTCTCTTAAAATTTTCTTCCCCTCCCAGCCCACCAGGATCCCCTATTGGGATCGCCCCAAACCCCACAGCGGCGTCATGTCCACGTGACGGGTTTGGCAGGAGTGACACGAGGATCTTGTTGGTGTCTTCTCGAAGAGAAGCACGCAGTCGGTCCTCTAGACCGGCCACCACCCCATTGAGAGTGTCGAAACCCTGAGTGAGGCGTCGTAAATCATCCTCCATACGGTCCAGTCGTTCGCCGCTCACGCCAGAAATCCAAAAATTGTTACCTGTTTTTGCATTGATTGACCAACAATAGATTGGGTTTTGATGCAAAAGCACTGAATTAATTACATCTGATTTACATCAAACAGTAGGATGTTCTCACCTGTATTTGATTTTCCATTTCCCACAGGTAGCTGTCCACTGGGTATTGGTCTGTGATGATCTACATTGGGGTAGTAATTTCCTGGCTCCAGCTGTGCTCCCCCAGGCTTCTGGTCAACAGGAACTCTCGGACCGCCCTTGAACCCGGGGCGATGGGGCAAAGCTGCCCCCTTGAAAGGGGGTTTCAGGTCAGGCAATGACATGGATCCTTCGTAGCAGTTTTCTCCGGAGTAGCCGGGGCAACATCTCCAATCCAGCTCAGTCACTGTTTTATAACCCACTTTGTATGTTGGTTTGTGGAACATCCTATACCTAAAAGTGAAAACATGTTCACCTTCAGCCATTATTTACTGTATGTTGTTATATTGTTTCACACCACTAATTTACTCTTTGTTTTAACAGACGAGTCCAAGCAGAGGACATCACGACAGGAAGGGCAGGGCATAGATAACTGGTTGTAGTCATTGTCTGTCAGATTAAAAACAGATTAGAAGGGGATTAGGAGATTAGTTCGACGTGTAATGTAAATGATTTGGCATTAGGATTGGAGGATTGAACTGGGGTCGTTATTGGATGCCAATGTTACTTTTTTGTTGAGATTAGTAGACTTTCCATTGATTATTTGATTTTGGAATCAACTCTGTCTCATCACACACACACACACACACACACACACGCCCACAACCCACACACACACTCGTTGAAGTGAGTCATCTTTTTTGGTAAGTGAAAACCCACTCCTTTAATTTCCCCTGCGAGATACAGAATGTTATTACAAATGGGCCATTGGAAGGCAAATCAAAGTCTCACTCATGAAATTTGCCGGTATGCATAAAATACATATTCAGACATTTGTTCCCATGCTAATTTACTAAGTGTCCTTATGTCCATCCATCTTTTTTCGTATACTCTATATAAAGACAAGCATTTTCATCATCAATGCATTCGAAAGGAACATGAGCACACAACTATTGCCCCCTTTTTATTGTAACAGTAATTTCCGTTCAAATGCTCTCTATGGAAGAATACCATTTTAACACTAGAGGGCAGCCTTGAAACGATATAAGGTTAACAAGCCCCCCTCGTGTAGTATAATATATGCACTTTTTACACGCCACGTTTCGCCCCCCTGGGGCACATTTATTTACATTTTTGTGTCCACCTACATGACAACAGGACACTTCTGTCCCCAGATGCACTTGGTTGTGTACTCAGCCTTCACATATGTCGCTACTCCATCTTGCATCGTGCATGTGATGTTCTTCTGGACCACATAGGCACAGTGGTTCCTGCAAGTAGAGGAAAGGGAAATTAGAATGCAATATTGTATAATACGATTCATCCAAAGGTCTTTGCTTGTCCAGCTGCATGTGATGACAATATTTCCTCTAGATACATCTGTCATCTAAGATGAAACCTTCATGAGTTCATACAGTAATTCTTCAGTATTCTTGCTTACATCTGGTCTTCATTTTTGCTTTGTACGCTGAGTAAGCACTTTTAACTTTTTTGTTGTATACATTGCTCTGTTAGGTAGTGTACATTGAAACTGTATATACGTACACGTGCCCATACTTTGGACATTACATGAAATAATGGCTGGTCATGAACAGTATTTTGAGTGGGCATATCGCTCAGGGAAACAACTATTGGATATGCCATTATGTCGATGTTGCATGTATATGCAAGACAAGAAACAGGTACAGTTTAGCTTTTTGCTGAGATGTGACCAGAAAAATCACACCATAAAGTGTTTCCTGTAGTTTTTGCATCATGCTAAACCAGAATCTTTTTTCCTTTCCATTGCCAGAAAAGCGGGTGCAACACCAAAATGTTCCACAGGAAATTATTATCTTCACTCTTCAGATTCTCGTGTGAAGCGCTCCTCTCATTCAGCAGGGAGTATTTAGCAACACATGCAGACTTTAATATTGCTCTGCAGCTGCTCCAGACAAGTTTATGTTTTTGGAGGAGCAGCGAGCAACACGGGGGCCAAACTGGATTGACGAATTCCAAGTTAACAGGTTAAGAGGTTGAAGAGACATGATGGCCTTTTACAATCTGTGAGAAACTTTCCCCTTCTTTAGGTGACTCTGTTGACAGTGTTCGGATGCCCTCCCATCACTGCATGTGTAGGAATGACAGGGAGACATGCCACCTGCTGCCGGGTGATTGTGTAGTAAATTGCATTTAAAGATGCAACAACATGGGGGCAACCCTGACAGTTACCAAGCGAATGGCCGCCCGAGGGACAACATACTGCATATTGGACCATATCAATGACAAAAGTATGGCACTACTTTACACAACGTAACGACAATATATTGAAAATCCTCCATTGGGGCACCTTAGTACTTGTTGGACGGTGACTAGTAGGGGGCCCATTCGAAAGATGGTTGAACTAGTTCAATATCAAGGGTGTAACCAATTCATGACGATACGATGCAATATATTGGACAAAATACGTTATAAGTTGATATTACGATTTGATTCGATTGATTGTTTAATGCAATATTTTGTACACATTTAACACAATCCGCTCAGATTCACTTAAAACAATAAAAATCAAAGGCAATTTTCAAATGCCCTAAGTGACCTCTTTGGAATTTATGAAAATTGAAAAAAGTTTTAAGTTTAGCCTCATTCAGAAAAAAATGTATTAAACATGCTTTTGTTTTCAAACAATGGTCACACACTTCAGCTGGCATCACGTGGTGCAACCGCTTCATAAATTTTTTGGATGCCGCTGTTGAAACAGCTGAAATGCATTTGTACTGGTGCACTGCTACTACCCTACCTGAAGGCTTACAGTACATATTTACATTTCCTGTATGAGGGGACTACCACCGATCATTTCCTCTTCTCTCACGATCTGTTAAGCATGATTTATTAGCGCATTTAGTCCCAAAACAAATAAGACCTTCCTCTCATATTTCATCATGTGATAAGTCTTGTGCAAGATCCAATTCAGCACCGTTTTACAGTGATGTCTAAGAGTACAGCAAATGGAAGTTTATACATGGAAGTTCCAAACAAATCGGTCTGGTGTTCTTATAGATTTATAGCAACAATAAGCATTATGATTTATGTTTGTGTAGTCGAAGGTTGACAAAAAAGCCTTTTTGGGCTTACAGCTGATTTGGAGCAGGCGCTGCATGTGCAAGTGCTACTCGCACTAAGTGTTATTGGATGTTCATTTTAACAGATTTGTAAAGTCTTTTATTTGTGGGTTGAATTTTATTGTTGTGTCTTACAGAAAGAGGGACTCCCTACTTTAATGGTTGCATGTGCGCATTTTAAATAAGTGTAACCAAGCAATAGTCTTTTCTTATTCCACTTCTTATCACACACGGTCAGAGGTGGGTAGTAATGCATTACATTTACTTGAGTAACTTTTTGAGAAAAATGTACTTCTAAGAGTAGTTTTACTAAGCCATACTTTTGACTTTCACTTGAGTAGATTTGTGAAGAAGAAACGTTACTGTTTGGCTACTTTGGGCTACGCAAGAGCCGTTAAATTTTTCCTCTTTATTCTACATAGAAAATGTACTTTTTTTTAGCCAGAGATGATGCCAACAATGGCTCTACTAGTTTCACCAATGAGACGTCGCAACAATAATCACATGACTCCATTACACCAATTGGACTCAAGCTTCTATGATCACGCTGGCCTGTTCAATCACGTGTCATCTTTAAAGCACTGTAAAACATTAAGTATTTGACGTAGAGCGCTGCCGTCAACATGACGGCAGCAAGTGTGGATTTTAAACTCACTCCCAGTTTTTATTTGTCACTGATTAACTACAGAAAATCGGAAATATGATCTTTTTAATTTCATAATAGGAAATGTTTTCTCCATGGAGAGCACTCATACTCTTTGGACGAATGATGCTTCATTTATGTATTTTTTTCCCCTCTCGTCTGAATTCAATTTTTTTTTCCTTTGGCTTAATATGGTTATTTAATGGATACAGGACAGTATAAAAATAACAGTTCTTATAGATAACTTTGTGATGAAAAAAAATACCATTGTTTAAAAAAAAAAAAAATCAAACTTAAGCAAGTAAGCAGTTATTCACAATGTTACTCAGTACTTGAGTATTCTTTTCACCAAATACTTTTACCTGTACTTGAGTACATTTTTCAGATGACTACTTTTACTTTTATCTGAGTGATATTATTTTGAAGTAATGCTACTCTTGAGTAAATATTTTGGCTACGCTACCTACCTCTGCACATGATTGCTCTCTCCCAAATAGCAAACAAATTGTAAAATACTCAAACTTTGTCATGTCTGCCAGTGAAAAGCGAGAAAATAATTCTAGAAACTTTCTAAATTGACGTGATCCCAAAGAAGATAGTACATTTTCCTCTCGAAGGTCGAATAGTGCACTCTAAACACTCTGCTTTCTTTTACATTTATTTATTATTCAGCAATTTGTTTTTATTGAAAAATGTAGGATCACAAACAAATCTAAGGCCTTGCATAGAACCTATTTCATTAACATTGCAGAAAGAGTCAATACATTAATCTTTTGTCAGTTGTTAGATGGACCGTCACTGATTTACTGTGCATACATACCAGTCACTACAAAACACATCGTCTCTATAAGAAAATAGTCACCCAAATAATGGCAGAACCCACACGGTTATCTTCTGCCACGAGTTTCCATTGTTTGCAAGCTTTAATTTCCTCATTGACTTTCAGTACACATAAACCACATAAAGATAATCCAGCTGATATGTTAACCATAGCATTTACACCCACTAAGATGCACTGCGAGTATTGATTATGCACGTCTGCTTTTGTTGATACACCATTTATGCTCAAATACTTGTTGAGTAAGTGTGTTTATTAGCCTTTCAATGGTGTTTTGCATTGAAAATTCGCATTCCGATCTCAGAAGGCAAAGTTGTGTGGCTATAGAGACACACTGATTCTCTGTGTATTTATAGTTATGAAACCACGAGCCGTTAAATATGGATCCAAACACAGATTTGGAAGTTTGTAGTATTTTTTACAAAACGAGAACTAAACGAGCACGCCACAACATGCGAGAAAAAAATATTTAAAGAAAATGGCACGAACCGAGTCGGCGGGAGAACCAAGGGGAAGGCAACAATGGCCAGAAAAGGCTAAAACGAATGATAGAAAATTCCAACAAAAATACCAGCACAACAACGTGATAAGGAATACAACCGTAAAAGGCAAGAGATCTCGAGATGACGCAGACAGCGGTAAGCAGACAAGTTAGCAAGTAATAGTCTGACACTTGCAAATGGTGACAGGCAATCTTAAATACTGAGCTTTCCTAATGCAGCACAGGTGTGTCGCATTGCCCCGCCCATCCGGCTCAATCAGGTACTGAACGAAGAAAAAGAACTGAGAACGCACACAATCATGACATGTATGTCCGCTGCACAAACAGTACTCCTATTTTCAATTTTTGCTAACCTGTCATGGAAAAAACACAGTTAAAGCCTGGTAAAGAAAATGTTTAAGGACCGCAATATAATAAGAAAGATATGGCTTCTTGTTTCTCTCACTATTGAAGAATGTGGCAATATGTCCCAACATATTAAAAACACCAGGTCGACGTTCAGTCAGAACCACCCATCTGACCTCATGCTAAAATCTAATTCTCAAGCGAGTGAAGTTGTCCTCCCAATCGCAACAGGCCTTACCCACTCAAACTCCAATCAAAAGCCAAACACCCCTCACCTCCTCCTGCAACACCAGGAAGGACACACTTCCCAATTTTTCTCAACTCTGCAGGCTCACACAAAAATATTGTCCTTTGTCACTTGTTTTTTTCCCCCACCAATGGCCTCTTCCGACTGTAAATATTTCCAGTCTAGCATTACAATTGTAAACTGGCTCACTGACTCTCTTATGGGGCCTACGGAATTCCTATCTCCAATTTTCACGTGCGGTCTTTTGGCAAATAATGCTGCAAGACTTCCTTCCTCTCAAGTGCCCAAAACAACTCAGAATGCAACAAAGTTCCTTCAAAGAGAAATGCAAAAAATCTTGTTCTAACTATGAACACTTAGATGTCGTGCCACCTTTGCCAGCATTTATTTTACTCCTCTACTGACTCTTTTAGAAATTCCTGCCTGTTTTTCTGTTGTTGTTTTTTTTTTGTTTTGTTTACAGACTATTGACTTTCTTTTTTCGTCCCCAGGCATTTGGCAAAGCACATAATCTTCCTAGAGTAAGAATACCTCTTAGTGTTTCTAGAAAAAAGAGGTTACAAATTGGACTTGCTAATAAGGATTAACACTTTATGTTGGCTGTGGGAGTGCAACCATGAACTGATTCACAACAATGCTTCAAATTCTTCATAAGGTAATGAGTAAAACAAGACAACACTTGTAAATTTAAAGTGTCATGCGGAAAATGTATGTTAGGGTCTCTGCTCCTCCCTCCTGAGCCCTGGCCCACCTCTGGCAGGTGTGCGTGTTTTTATTCTGATTACAGAGTGGACGTCAGACGGGTGTAGCGGCCACAGGTGATGGCAATGATAATCAGCCCTCTTTAAAAGCAGTGGACGCCGCCACCTCGTCGGCCGTCAGTTGTATCTCGCATCCTTCACTTATTTCTCTGTGCACCGGCTCACAACATTTTTTGCTCTCGTCCCAGGTCCTGTTTTTTGTGTGCCCCTTGTTGGATTTCATGCCTGCTTCCTTCCCGAGGTTCATTGCCTCACGCCCACTCGACTACCCCGATCAGGGAGTTTCACTGCTTTTGCGTTGGACACAAATAAAGCATTTTTGTTCATTGCCACACCGTGCCTGTGTCTGCACAAGGATCCCCTCCATTCCGCGAATCCTAACAATCTAACTGTGGTTTGTGTTTGATCAATTATAAAACAAGCACTAATGTGCTACAGCAGGCTGAATTCCCTAACAAGGTGAAGCCTATTCTTCCTGGGCTCCAAATTCAAAGTAATAATTTAAAAACAATAATAAATTCACTAAGTCAAAAAGCAACAAGACGTTGACCAGGTTTTGGTAGTAAACTTGCTAAATAAAGTTAATTTTCTACTGTTTACTTGTTTCAATTTCTTTATGAATCTCAATTTATTAACCATGTATCTCAGGGGTGTCCAAACCGGTCCTCAACGGCCGCTGTGGGTCCTGGTTTTTTTTTCATACCAATCGAGCGGAGACAGTTTAACCAATGCAGTTTCTGCTGCAACAAGCAGCACTTGACTGCAACCAACTGACTGCACTTGTAAGACACCAGATTGGTGAAAAGGTGTCATCTTGTTTTGTTGGAATGAAATCCAGCACCCACTTCGGCCCTATGAGGAATAGTTTGGACACCCCTGATCTACTAGTATCTTCTATTTATCTGCCTAAGTCATTTTAAATCTTATTCTATCAGCTATTTCCCACATACTGTAGACTTATGATTTAGATTTGTGGCGTGCCAGATGAATAAATGACTGCTAGATGAGAAGGTCACCTCTTTCATGTTGGTCGCCGGCTAATATCAAAGATACAGTACAGTAAACAGGCGAGGAGCTTAAGCCTAACAACTGCAGGGAAAGGGAAACATTAGCCTGGCTCAGTTCAGAGGTAACGATAACTTTCCTGGCCTCATGTCCACAGTGTTCTGATCTGCACTTTAGCCCTTGTTTATTTATTTAAAGCTGAGCTATGATCTGCAGATTCATATTTAAAGGAAGCATTTGTCAGCGCCGTTTGTAGGAAGTTAGCAAAAGGGCAGCGTTCTCACACTCCTGCTGCTTGAAAGACAAATTGATGAATCGGTAATCTACTGTTATGCCTGCATAAGACCATTAGAGCATGTCCATCATCATTCGTAAATAAACAGCAAAGCTCATTCAAATGTTCAAGATGCTATAAACGCAGAGGGCAGGGGCTGTCACGTGAGACTGGGATTTGCCATTCAGTCTTTATGACCTATAGCCAGTCTTGCTCTCCACTGGACACACAACACAAATTTATAACGACAGGTCATAACCTTTGACCTTCACCACCTCTGTAGATCCCTGTCCCATGCATCATTGGAAAGCCCTTGAGCTCTAACCTACTCAGTGATGGCATATGGCATCTGCTTGGATCCAGCAAAACCTAGTCAGGGGACAGTGTTTCACCTGTTATGTATTTGTGGTCCACTCGTCTGTCATCATGATGACAGATGCCTGCAAGGTTTTTAGCTGAGCTCTCCCTATCAGTGGTAGATAGATGGTTGTAAAAAAACAAATTTACAATGCTGTAATAGAATTACAATTTGAGGCTGTGTGACCATGGTCTTATAATGTTATAATATAATCTGTAAAGCACACGTTTCAGTCTTAATACACATAATAACCCAGTGCAGACATTCACACACACGCAGTAAATGCAAGTTATTTCAAAGTACTTTATATTTTGTCATTGCCACTAGCAGATCTGATATATTTCTAGTTGTGGCCTTGCTCCCAAGTGTCAACAGGGCCCAACTCTGGCTCGGTAGGTCAACACCCCTTTTATAAAGGCTATTGTTGAACAGCACTTGTAGAGGATTATCACCCTGACAGCAAGCAATTGCTGACTATTATAGATACAGAAAACTATCTAAAAAATCTTCTTTAATCTGTCAGTCAAGGGTAACGAGCTTTGAAACGTACAAAGAGAACATTTTATTCATTTTTGTTTTTTAAACGTGTCCTGTTCATCTATTTGACACGGACAATGGAAGTCTAAGTGTCCGGTTGGTCTGAACAGTTTTAATGTTTCACATTCACAGTATGACATACTCCCACTGTGATCATAAAAACATACCTCGTTTATTTGACAAAGCAGCGAACAGGAAGGGCTTATGGGGGAACAGAAGAAAAGAAACACAAGAGAAGAAAGAAAAGAAACACAAACAACAACAAGAAATACATTGAACGCCTACACTAACTATTAATATGTTGGTGCTATCGTCAGTTAGATGTATTTCCGGTTGACACCATGTGGGGGGCCTGTTTACCAGGGAAAGAAAGGGACGAGGGTGGGGGAGTCTATAAGCTAAGTGATTGAAAGGGGTAGAGTGTACACAAATCAGCTCTGTGATCTAGAACCCAATAATCGTGTGAATCATTTGTGAGTGTAAACCCGTTGGCGACCGACCCTACGCCGTCCCATCGCCACTCCTGGCACCGGGACCCCCCACCTGAGTGCGCCCAATCACATCCAGCAACACGCGAGCCCCACCATGCACGCGACAGCCACGCAGACGAGCGGAGACGCCACGTGGGCGCCAACCCAGGGCCACAGCGCCCAGCCAGCCAGCCCATGGGTGGGTCAGCGCAGCCCAACAAAGGAGCCATCACCCCCCCCCCCCCCCCCGGGATGCAGGGTGCACCCCCGGGCCACCCACGCACCCATCAACTGGCCTTCAGGGATGGCAAGAGGGGACGCACCACCAACCCCACGCCCACCCCGGCCCCTGTCCGCCCACCCGGCCCGCGAGCCACAGCCGCAGCCCCCTAACCGGCAAGGCACACCACGGGACCCCCAGTGGCCCACCAAGCCCAGGACAGTGCAGGGTCTCCCGCTGGAGCAGGCAACATCCAGCCGATACACCGGCGCCCAGCCAGCGACCGCGACGGAGCGCGGGGCGGATACCCAGTCAGAAAAGAGAGGGTAGGGTGGAGGCAGGAGAAAATTTTAAAGGAATTGGGAAACTTTGGGTCAAGTGCATCCCAGCAAAAAAAACCTTCTTTAACAATTTAAAAAATTAAAAAATGGATTTATTTTTAATGTTGTAATAGTGGAGATAGATGTCAATGAAAGCCAATACTTCAAAGAAGTAGACAAAATTGCTATTAGCCGTCATTTTTACATACCAGAACTGTTTCAGCCAATAAAATGCAAGTATTTCATATAGGCCGCCATTGCTTGTGACGTCAGTTAAACCCCAAATTTCCAAGACCATTGCAATAGCAATATTGTTTACATGCGAGTTGTACCTTAGATAGTCGTATATGCCTACACACAACTCAAAAAAAAGAATGTTGTGTATTCTGTCCTACTCCTCTGAGGTTCTATGATCTATGTTGTTGTACTTGGTTCTGTGTGGCGCATATTTGGCTCTCAGTCTGCAGCTCTGCTGTGCTAGTGTTCTCTCATTCATGTATTTCATATAAGGATTTTCTAATGAAACCATAAAGGAAAGAAGAAGGCTATGCCAGTACACCACAGCGTTCGGCTGGTTCGAGGGTGGGGGGTGGGGGTCGGGGGTTGAGCAATGCCAAGCAGGGGTGCATTTGGGTTTGGGACCTCGGGAGTCAAACTTATAAAACCACCTTTGTTCTAAAGACATGCTCTAAACGAGATTATAAACGTAACACCCATTTCTTGTGAGCTGGACTTTTAGAACTTTTTTTACATACACAACTGGCCGTTTTGACTCTAATATTGTTCACAAATCTTTCTAAATATGTGTTAGTGAACATCTCTCCTTTGTTGATACCTGATGTCTGAATTAGACTTCCTAGATTGTTCCACCGGTGACCCTTAAGCTGTACAAAATAAAGGTCACTCTGAATTGTCAGAGTTGAACAAAAAAAAAAAAAAAAAAAAGTCATTTTGGGCATACCCCAATCTCACCTTCACACAAGTGCAACTTTGCATGCCCAAATGTATCTCTCTCAGCCACTTTTTCACTCACTCACTTTCATAGCAACGTTAGCAGGGCTTTGCGAATGCATACTCTGGGGAGAAAAACATCTCAGTCAAATAAACACACACCTTGCTGTTACGTCATCACATAATACTATAAGATTATAAGCATAGTTTGCCTGCTACTTATGTGATATATACGTTGGTAAATGTGCCTTGTGAAAAATAAATAAATAAATAATACCTCAAATGTTTGGAAACCAGGCATGCACCTTTGACTCCGAACCCCAGAAGAAACTGCCTGCGTTGAAATTCAAGGGGCCCTTGGCGGAATTTAGCTGACCATGGCACATCTAGTGATGGCTACTTTGGCAGCTCTAGCCTCCTAGGCTTCCCAGTGATGCTCCATGCTTCCCCCCAGCTAAGGGTGTAACAATTTATCAATCTGGATCGATATATCGATTCATTAGGCACAACCGAAGTGAAATCGAAAAAAATTTTTTTTTTAATTAGTTAATATTGTCATCATTTAGATATGCTATTGTGTTAAAAAAAAGTGGTTTTGTTAAAATCTTTGAAATTTTGCAGCAACAAAATTGTCAAACGTATCAAAATCAATTTGTGTTTTTTATTTTTATCTTTGAGTGATTTAGAACTGATTGTGTTAAATGTGTCCATAATATTGTATTAAATTGACTTCAATCGAATTGAATCAAATCGGAGCAGATATTGTGATATCAGACAATATTGCATTGTTGTCCAAACAAACAATATTTGATCGTATCGTCATGAAATTGATGAATTGCACTCCTAGCCGCAGCTGTCCAACTGTTTCGGTGTCCATTATACAAAGCCCTGATACTGTGACATAAAACACATAAAAACTCAAGAGAACGCGTATTTATGGACGAAAGGTTGTAACTTGTACCCATAACTTCACATCCACGTGAATGAGGAAGTTGAAATTGCGGCACTTAGTCATTATGGAGTGGGAGGGATGGGCAGAAAAACCAAGGTTTGTACTGACATCAGTAAAAACCGTATTTAAATTCACTCAAAAAATTCTGTCGACTGAGGACGTGAACTGTGAACTTTACTGCTACACCTCAGCAATTCAACGCTAAATTCTTCTCATTCTTTACAAGTCAAACACACGTCATGTATCTATAAACAAAATATGAAATTGACTTTAGAGGATCTTTAATTGAGTTATTGGTTAATTAATAATATTCCAAGACCTTGAATTGTCCACGTATGGAGTCCGCTTGTCAAAACTTGTATCTCTAACATATAATCTGTTCCAAAAACCATCTGATGAACCTGTTAGGAAAAAATGAAAACATTAGACTATTAGATGTGCCTAACTTGTGGTTGTGGGATTATAGGATTCCCATTTTATAAAAGGTGACTAAGACATTGCAAAACTAAGGCAGTGTTTTGAGGCAGTTTGAGTGAAGCAGCAGGTAGCTGGGGAGCTGTCCAAAGTCATAAGCGCTCTCAGGGGAAGTCGACCAAAAGAGACAGGAGGGGTGGGGGAAACAAAGCCCTATAGGCCAAATATCAGCCGCAAAAATATATATCAAAGCTCTGTTCAGCTCAAACCTTTCAAACCGTAACCATGCCACAAAGTTGTTGTTCATCAGCTTGTAATACATACACAAAGACACACAGTGAGGAATGAGTACACTTGTCATCAGCTCGTGCATAAAAAAGACCAAAAATACGGGTTTTCTTTGTTATTGTTTCTCTCAAATATCTTACTCCAAATACAGCTGGTTTTAGGTGTGAGCCACAAGAAAAGAGGCTGAAACAGAGCGTCAATTCAAGGATCGATTACAAAGCAGATGCCTTAACCAAAACCATATTTCTACAAAGGAATATGTAGCCTAACCTGGATAGCTTTGCCTTTGTAATAATAGTACTCTGGATACACATGATTGACACCTACTGTATATCTATAGGGCAGCACTTACTTGTGTCGGGTCATAGGCTTGTTTGGGTGTGGGTTGAATCCAGCCTTGAACATGTTGTATCTGTGTCCATAAAAAGGGTTGACATGACCTCCATAGAAAGTTCCTTTGCTGTCCACCACAGAGATGAACACTCCCAAAAGACAGACCGGCACTAGCACCTGACGCAATTTAGCATTCATTGTTTGAACTCGCCTTACATTAATCCCGCAATCTGAAATATGAAATTGGCTGCAGAGGAAAAGAGGGGTGATTAGAGAAAGCTTCGTAGGCTCCTCAGGTTGCTGTGCTGAAGACTTGAAGCAGTCTTCTTCAGTGGGCCCAGAAGGAGAGTGAAGTCCAAATGGATGTCACATCAGCATCATCTCGCCTGCGTCGCCTTCAGCTTGTACACTAACCACAGTGTACACATTGGACAGAAGGGAGAGGAGGCTTGTGAGCCTCAAAAAGGAGGGGAGGAGAATAGTACAAAGGTGTGCTCTAGGAGGGCAGAGGAGAGATAGTGCGGGTGTCTACAGAAAATGTTTCAATTCCACTCACGCACACGTGTGTGTGTCGGGAGGGGGGTACCCACTGTCAAGGCTCAGCCCTCCTTGTGCGCGGCAGTATGCATGAATGAATGTGGGGGTGAGCAGGGAGCAGAGTCTGAAGGGGGAAGGCACACAGACAGATTGTATTTGCATATCCCACCCCAGGACCAGCCTGGCTGAACCGCACCGGAATGAGGAGGAGTTGATGTTCTTCATTACACTCTATGCCTTACTTCAGTCAGTTGCAGTAAAAGCAGTAAATGTATAGTTCCAGCGTGCTCTGCCGTGTGTGTGGATGTTTGTAGAGCAACACAGAATGGGCTTGCTTCAACAAAGTCACTCACTCATGAACAATCCAGTATTTGCCTCAATCATTTCCCACTGCACTTTCACATTGTTCTCACGAAGATGCCTTTATGGTCTTCCAAAAAATGCTCTAAAGACTTATTCCATCAAACCTTTTTCGGAGATTGCTAATTAATAAAACTAAATTGTTCTCAGTCTTAGTCCATGTGTTCAGCATTTACCGTCCAACATATTTAAAATGTAATATAAGTCTTTAATAGAAAAATACATCCAAGCCAATGAATTTGCAAAATTTTCACTTGGAACAAACTGATCATATTTATGTGCATGTAGTCAAAGTTAATCATCATAACATTTCATAATTTGTAATTTTGGTGTTGAATCACAACAATTTGTTACTTTAGAAGAGGCACCAAAGTATTGTTGTTTTTGTTTGAACATTATTTTTCATAGCCTTGGATGCCATTTTACCAAATTTGCTCGACAATCTCAGTGCCCAGAATTAAAATTGTTGTAAAGCTTTTTTAGTTTGTCCAATTGCTGTTTCAATCCATATGCATTTAATTTTAAATAGATCCAACGTGAATTTCAGGAAGAATCCAAGAGTGATTGTATAAGTGCACCTTCACCAGAACTCATTGGCCCATGCAGGAGCTTCATTCCACGGCTGAGTTCCTCAATCTCGTCTGTAAAGACTGTGTTTCCAATTGACGTCACTGTCTCATTATGGCACCACTAGTCTTTGCCAGGCTATCTGGCTTCATTTGTGCACACTGGCAGAAAGCAGAGATAGTCCTTCTGCATAATGAAAATAAATTTTTTTGTAAAATAGTCTGTTACCAGGTTATCATGCTATAGAATGTGATGATTGAAGTATGAAGTACTTGAAAGTATATGAAGTATATATGAAAGTAAATAGTCTTTATGTTGAAAAACAAAATGTTCATCAAAATTTAGGACAGATTTTTATATCGGAATTTCACAAATTAACAAATGTTGGCATCACAGTTAGAGGGTGATAGGAAACATTTTCATTTTTTTCTTACTCATTTTTTTTGTCAAATGACAAATCTGCTTTTCACTAGATTAATGAATTCTTGTTTTTGTTTTGTCTTGAAATGTATACTGCAAACAATATTTTGGCTGTGTTAAATGTTCTAACACACAAATACCTTTTTATTGCTAAAGAATGACATTTTTCTGTAAAAGTAAAACATTAAACTCACATTGAACTTGGACTTGCACTGGTTAGGATGGCGGTGGTTGAGGGGCATACTGAATAAGACCCCCTGGCCTGACTTAAAATAGAAATAGTAAAGAAAACCTGAGAGACTCAAAAACAGGTGTTTGAAATGGCCTTTATGTTTGAACAGTTGGTTTGCCAGGTCTTTCTCACCTGACTGTGATCTGTGCTCCATTTAACCTACTCTATTTGCCCTCCATTTACAAGCCACAGTGAAAGAAAAACACGTGAGTGGAAGAGTTTCCTAAACCATTCAATAAAAGCACACAGACAAAAAAAAAGAAGGAAAAAATAATGTATATATGCAGTATTTTCTCTGGGGGGTGGACTAATGGCTACTGAAAATATGTCCTTCAAAGCATTTTTGGAGACTTTAAGTCTTTTTCATCCACAGTCTGAATCATATTATGGTATAGTATTGACTCTGATGCCGTTAATTTCCTAAAGATAATGCCGCATGAGCTTCAAGAAAGAATGTGTGGAGCTTCAGAAGTATTTTGCTTCCTGCTGAAGAGTCAACCTGACATTCCAGAAGCTGTCACAGCACCAGCAGACAAGAAATGATTCCTTTCTAAGGTTCTCTATTCTGAAAGGAAACTGTTATAATGTAGAGTAAAACAGTCAAATCTCTGCTTTGGGTTATAGATCATCTGGTCAATTCATAAATATTGTTACAAACACTTTCTTTTGGTTATGATACTTGCCCTATAAGCATGCTGACAAAGTGTATAATTTCTGATCAAACCTTATGTGTATAAAGCACATAAATTATTGTCCTAACTCTTCTGTGACCCTTCAATGTTCCCTGAGTCATCTTTTAGGACTTTTACACACACACATAGCTACTGTATATGAGAACAAGTAGATAGTATTTAAAAAAACAACCCAAAAAAACATTTTTCTTTAATCTATATTTAAATACGGCCATTTAATAAATAATTAAAGTGCAATTGTTGCGTGCGGCTCATTTGATTTGTGGAATGTCTTGCTTTATCAATTGGGTTGGGATCATCATTTGTGTCCAAACCTATATATAGTAGGGCTCCCTTGTGTACAGTAACTTATTCTTGGTCCACACATGTCCTCGAGAATATCACTATGTTGTCATCACATATGAGACAGTGTTTACTGTGTCTGTTGCTCCTCAAATAGGAGCATACGCAGGTGACTGGACAACAAAAAGGTCGTATATTTTTTGCAACAACGGGACACTTCATTAAGTCCCTGTGGCCTCAACTGCCGTTGTGCTGCGAAAACTATTGCAACTCAAGTATGACACGGAAACGATCCATAAACCTTTTGCACACGCATACCGTAAGTACATGGGAAAACGTGTATTAGTTCACCAGGAAGCCAAGGAAATGTACTGTAAATATAATGGTACCTTGACATACGATCGCTTCGATACTTGATCTTTTCGACATCCAACATAAAATTTGACTCGCCAATTGTTTCTACACCCGACGACGTGCTCGAAATACGATGATTTTTGACAGCGCCGCAGTTTCTTTGTTTTTCCTGAAGACGGACGCACATTCGCTGATTTTCTTGTGAGAGAAATCAACACTGAATCCGAAAAGGTTAGTGCAGGTGGAGAAAAAAAGAAAAGTTGACGCTTACCACTGAAATGAAAATGTAAATGATAGCAAAATATAAGCATGATGTGTGCATCCATGAACTGGGTCGACAATATGGCCGTAGAATGTCAATCTGGGCCGGCGGCCCTCCTCTGTTTGCCAGTCATTATAAGTTAAGGTGACAATTCTTATTGTGGTAACATCGCCAAAGAAATCGCCATCTTAGTCAGGTTTCTAATCATTTATTCCATCAACTTGTGACGCTAGGCTTGCCACCTGTCCCTTGAAATACGGAATCGTTCCGTAATTGGGAATTAAAAGTTGCGTTCCGTATTGAACCAATACGGAACGCAGTTTATTCCATATTTCACAATTGTCCCATGGGGCGACCCCGCGCAACCCGCGGCTCCGGTGGCGGGAAGTGGCGGGCGGCGGTGCGCCCAGCCCATGCACGTCTGTCACACACAAACAAACACCTCCTGCGCTCATGAGCGACCACTGAGCCAACAATAATGAACACAAAGGGCAGGAGATATTAAAGACAGCAAGATAGTTATCTGCCTGCCCGCTGCTGTCTGCCCTGCATTGCGCTCCACTTCCGGGTTCGTTGCCTAGTTACCTCGCTCGCTCTGTTCAGCGCACCGTCCTGCGCGTTTTCAAAACAAAAATGTCTTCTTCAGCAGCAGAAGCTCAGGACACCCCACCTCATCCTCAAAAGGGGAAACGTCTCCAAAAAATACAGTGGAGTGGTAAGAGGGGAACCCGTGGCTCGATAGAGTCACTGATGATGATTATAAAGCGAACTGCAAGGCAGGCAGGAAAGTTTTTGCAGCGTCTCACGGAAGTGTAAAACAGCATGCTGCAGGGGACCTCCACAAACGGAATATAAGATCCTAGAAGAGCCTTCTTCACAATTATTTGTATCTGAAACATCCCCTGAGCTTGATTTGGTATGTTATTATGCTCTTGCATATGGATAACATATAGGCTATATTTATGTTTACCTTCATACATCTTGCATTGATAGGAGCATAGCTAGGATATTTCAGTTGCTACTATGGTTGATTATTTTCAGGAATGTTTTTTTTTTTTTTTTTTTTTGAAACATACATTTATTATCAATCAATATGGAATGGATCTATGTACCCATAAACAACATTATATTTTGTTACGCTAACTAATGCTCCTCATTTGGAATCATTCCTAATAGATTAACAGCACATTCCAACACTGAATAAATAGTCCTACTGCGGATATATACTATCTATTGATTGATTGATAGTAAATTTGACATCATCCCACTCTTACCCTCTGAATTACTGCAGCTGAGGTGACACAGGTATACCACACAGTAAAACGTAGCCAGCCAGAGCTACAATAGTGCTGACTGTGGACACAGGCTCAATCAGAAGATTTTTATGTGATTCCAAAATGGTGAAGAAAATGACTTTGGGGAGAACAAAGCAAGAGGCACTGTTGAAACAAGTCCTGGGTCCAAAGGCAGTGGGTGATGTGCTCAAGATCTTAACGTCACCCATCCCATTCTCCATCCAGACCGATGCCTCGAATAAATTGAGCAGGAAGATGCTTCCCCTTGCTGTCCAGTACTTCAGTCCAGAGTCTGGGCTCACCAACAAAATGCTGGACTTCATAGAGAATGCAGACGAGTCAGCTGCTGTAATTGTAGCTCTCCTGGAACATTCCCTTAAGAAATTTGGCTTGTCAATGGATGACGTGACCGGATTCCGTGCCGACAACACAAATGTTAATTGCGATATTCACAACTTCGTTTTCACTAACCTGCAGAAAAAAAGACAAAACAATCTGCTGCAAGGAAACTGCCTTGCCCACATAGTGCACAATACAGTTTTCGCATCTAAAAATAGATACATTTCTATGCATTTTAGGAGTTTTGGGGATGCCCCTTTTTTTCGCCCGTAAGGCTTTGGGCGCGAGAGGGGCGTCCCTTATTTCTATTTCTGAACGGTGGCAACCCTAACTGACGCCAGCATCAAAACAGAAAGTAAAATAGAACCGCGTTCTATTGCTCACCGTCACGTCAGCCCCGCGGTGCGTTCAGGTAAAGCAAAAGAAAGTCCGCCACAATAGAACCCGATTCGTTACATTATTACAGGTATTATTATCATTATTATTATTATTATTATTTTTATTCATAATTTACTTGTTTTGCTCTTTGTAATTGCTATTTGCAATAGTAGCAGCAGTATTTATTAATGATTTAGTGTAGGTTTTTGGGCTGTGGAACTAATTAATGATATTATAATGTATTCTTATAGGAAAATCCTGCTCGACATACGACCATTTCGACTTACAAACAAGGTCCTGGAACGAATTAACTTCATATGTAGAGGTACCACTTTATGTCATTTAAGTTGAGGACGTTTAACTTTTCACTCAAGGTTTTCCACTGTGTTCCTTTTGTGTTTGTTTATTTAATAACGTAATGTTTGTAAGCAACCGAGCACCTCTTTTCATCTGGTCATTCTCTTTCAGTTCACCCAAACGAGTTAACCTGACCATCTCTAATTTTGATATTATAATGCATGTGATTGGAAAAGTTCCATATCAAAATATTAGTTGGCTCAAGTCACGGGTCATAAAGATATGACCTCTTGACCTGTTGACCTTTATGACAAATTTCATTCTCCATCTGAATTCAAAAGTTCATATGTCGGCATATCCCCTGATCCAATCAATCTGAAATTAGTGCCGCACGACCAGGAAAAATGCGTAGATGCTATTTCCATCATCAAACCTATTCCAGAAAACAATGTTTTTTTTGTTGTTTTTTTTTTTCTCAAGAGTTTTCAAGAGAGAAAATGTAACGACTCATGTGTAGCCCAAAGTAGCGGAGTAAGAGTAGCGTTTTTTCTTCAAGTAAAAGTAGAAAGTATAGCTTAGTAACATTACTCTTAGAAGTACATTTTTCTCAAAAAGTTCCTCAAGTAAATATAACGGAGTACATGTAACGCGTTACTACCCACCAATGCTTACACACACACACAACCACATGCACACACATACAGTGTGTACTTCATTCAAGGCACAGGTACAGGTTAATTAAATGTACAACTGCAGAAGTCTTTAAAAAACCAAAAAGAAAATCACCTCATTATGGGAGAGACTGTAATTTTATTGAATTTCATTTATTTTTTGACTCTTAACAACAGCCACCATTATCAGAAACATGGTATTGACTTGACCTCATCATCATTCCAGCAGGTTGATCTCTATACCAACGGAAATCAAATACTTGCTTTAAAATGTTAAACAGAGTCACTGTGTATTGAAAGAGTTGATTTAACTATTTGTGCCAAATAATGGCGCCATTCGCCAACCACTGAACCCTCCAACACCAGCTGTTTTTTTTGCAGCCTATAAGATTTACCAGTCATATGAAGCATGATCTCATTTCTCCGTATTCACGCATTGCCAAATGTGGTTGGTGCAACATAAAATTACATTGCTGCTATAATCAATGCTGGCGCGCCGCATGCACACATAAGCATCGCTCTCCCACAAGTGGGTACCATAGCCTGCATCTACTCCACATCTGGTTTACATCTAACCAAAACCACCACCAACAGCACTCAGAGCAGATCTGTCATGATACACACACAATTCACTTTTACGTGATTTTTTTGGAGGGGGATACCATACCTCATCATGCAACCTTACCAGGTGAAACACAGAAGCACTGTGTTTATTCACCTCAGCAACAACTCAGCTGTCTTAACCAGGTGTTGAGATTTAAAGGCGTATTAAAGTCTGTCCACACGTGCATACGAAGCATCTGCAGGAGGGTATGGCTTACAAACACTTAGCAAAATAGCTAGTACCGTGTTTTACTGTCAGTGCAGCAAATCTGGTGGGGAGCAGCATGCAGAAAATATGAGGTGTGCTGAGATGAACACACGCTAACAGTGAGGCCTTGTTTCCTTGGCAAATGTGTTTCCAGTTGCAAAGCAATTAAAAGCAAGTTTATGGGCCAGCGTTCTCTGGCACCGACAGAATACTGCTGGTCTGCCCATCACTGAGATGGGCATGTATATTGCACCGGCAAGTACAAAAGCAGGCATAGCTTCACATCTACTGACATGCAGAGGAAAACAGGTGCCTGAGAGTGAACAGATCTTATTACTCCACGTGACCTGTATGAGGCTCACGCTGTAACAATGGTGAGAAGTCTGAAAATATTTTTTTTAATTTAATGTTTGTTCCATTATACTTTATGAAAGTATTATTAACCTTCTGTAGTGTTTCCGTTGCTCTGCTTCCAATGCATGCGCATATGTTTGTTTGTTTTTTTTGGGGTCCAATTTGATTTGAGCCTCTTCATCCTGCCATCAGTCTAATCTATGCGGGGCTGAAATATTTTCATGGTTGCTTTTTAAGTTCTGTTGCATGTTGCCGCTTAATGAGGCAGGAATACGAACCCTTTCAAATTCTGCAGCTGCAGCGCAATGAAATAAGAGTTGCCAGCTACAGTGACGTATATGAAGGAATGGCCATATTTAGCAGGGTAACACAGAAGGCCATTGTTCAATAAGCATGCAGAAAGCGTTTGACTGCCATTTAGTTTGAAATATTGCAGAGAGCAATTGAAGAAGAGTGTGCAACCGCAGTGAGCTGTGAAGTGAAGAGCTGCAGGCGAAAGACATTCAGCCTCTTGGCGAGGAAACCACACAGTGCCTATCCGATTTACACTTCTACACAACATGCTGAGGTCAAACAGGCCATTCAGTAATCTTTTTTTCCCATGTTGGAGAAACAACTTGACACCACAAAGAACTGTATTTCATACTGTCAGTATGATATGTGTTGTGAGTTTGTTTGTCTGTCTAAACGAAATGGAACGAAAACCCAAGCAATATATCAAGTAGCAAATCACGTGCACAATTGATACGCTTCCGAGAACAAAAAAATTTTCAGAAAAATGTACATTTTAGAGAGAATGCACCAAAACCGATCAGCGACAGTAGGGGAAAGAAGACAAACCAAAAGAGATGAAGAAAAAGTTATCATTGATCACTACTAGAAAATTAATGGCCAATGTAAAGAGTGGGAACTATCAAATGCAGTTTTACTATCACTTTTTGAAACGTATTTACTCTATATTGTCAAATAAGGAAATGTTTATTTTGGTCTAGCCCTAGGGTGATATCATTGAAACACTGAGTGAGTATTTATTTTTGCACTGTTTCAAGAGTTGCATTTTTGTTTTGAAACTATTTGCACATTTTGTTTTAGCTGATATAAAAATACATCTTATATGGAAGTGTATGTTATGGTAATTGTTCATAGTTAACTGTGTGTAATGCAACGCAATGCAATGCATTGAAAATGGTAGTATCTTAGTTTTACTTAAAAAAAAAAAAAAAAAAAAAGTTAAAAAGTTAACAAGGTTGCTAACTGGCGAGTGCTACATGACTTCAACTGTTACTTCAGTAAATCCCTATAAAAAAGGGTGTGCTGTCTATTTTGAACTGTGAATTAAAGAATGTTAGAACAATAAAATCACAAATTCACAAGTTTGATATTTTCTTTAATTTTATTTTGCACTTTAACAGGAGATGATTTTTAGTTTTAGCCAATAGAACAAACTCTTCAATTCTATTCTATTCTATTTGTATAGCCCTATATCACAACAAGTTTGTCTCAGAGGGCTTTAAAGAGTCAATTTGATACACAGTCAGATACAGTAAATGAATGAGATGAGTTCATGTCCTGGGCATCCCCCATCCTTAGACCCTCCATGGCGGCAAGGAAAAACTCCAAAAACCCTCCAAACTTTCAAATGTTGTGATAAAGTAGCATTTTTGTTTTCCCTGTTTTACCGATCCCGTACCCAACCGAGGTATGCACCAAACCGTGACTTGTGTGCACCATTAAACGTCTACAAGGAAGGCATTCTTTGGAAAGGGATTTGGCCATTTCGTAAGTTCTACCTTGAATTCTATGCTATTTCTCATCTTCATAAAACCAGCTTGAAGGTTAAAATAAAGCTCTCCCAATTCAAATGGAATGGATGCCTATCACTATCAGGACATTATTATTAGTATGACATATTTTCATACTTTGTTCAAATTCTTTCTTGGAATCTTGGCGGGGTTTTTTTCTTTTTCTTTTTTTTTTTTTTTAACGTTAACTGTCTTTGACCCCATAGTGGCCTATTGAACAGTAGCATTCGATAAATAATCACAAAATTCTGTTTCTGAAATGCTTTCGATTAACCCATAGGATGAGATGCAGGGTCACTCATGTGATGGGTGCTGCATCCAGTAACACAATAATGTCAAACCATACATTCATCTTTAGACAACCAAAATACAGAGAAAACACTAAGACAGGGCACGTCTAAGTATCAAACAAAAGACCCTCGGTCACAGTGGCAGTGTAATGAGTATGGCAGGCTATGGACTATGAACGCTATAAAAACTAAGCTAATGTACAAAACTGGGATACATTTTGCAGTGAAAATTGAAATAATCCAAAACCTTGTCCAGTGAAAATTAGGGTAAATACTGTAATATTGAGGTTCCACTGTATGCATTATTTTTGCTGTAATTCTGTATAGATGAAGAAGATAAGTACTCAATGCTGGATCTGTGCAGTGTACTGCAGAAAAACGCGTCTCATGATGGTGTAGAGAGTGTGTGAACTGACATAAGTGCCTCCATGTGTGAAAGAAGTGGTCTGCACCTTTACTTCATTTTCCCTGGAACCTTTCCAGAAAAAGAAAACGACACACATGATGAAGGATTATTGTTATTTGGATAGACTTGAAAGGGGGTTCCACAGTATTTGGCCTGCTCGGGGTCAGCGGGTTTAAGGGTTTTTCACGTGGCTTAATGCGCAGGGTGGAAGTCGACTTGGCAATTGCATCAATTTTCCTGGGATGTTCACGCCTGACTGAAAAAACGGTGCACCCACAACCACGACTCAAAATAGTTTTAGTACAGGTGTCCAATGTTATTTCAGTTGACGTTATCGACCTAAAAAGAACATAAATCAGTCAGTTACAGGTATTTTCTCTCTGCTCATGTTGCCTTTATCTTATCTGTAGTTAACAGTGTAACGCACAATAGAAACCTGCTGTGCTTGTTTGTTATCTTTCCTGTTGCTATGCTGCACACAAAGGGAACAGGCCAATCACTCTTACAACCTTGTGTGCCGCTTGTAGAGGTGTATGTGTGTTCTTATTTGTGTAAATGGCATCGTATGTTTTTCCCACAGACACTGGGAGGTGGTCAGCAGTTCATTCGTGGTCAATGATAGTAAAAGTATCATTGTCTTTCCTTGCACATATCCTCCAAAAAATTCCTCAAACCGCAAATAATGCAGGGCCACTCACCAAGTCCTTACTCTTACGTACTTATACAATGCCACCATTAAGAAAGAATTTAATTGTAGAGATCAAGCCATGTGGCAAATTGGCTCCCTTTCTTAGTTAGCTCATCACATATCACTTTCTAAACAAAATTGGACGTAGTCCAAAATAACTCCCACCAACTCACAATAGGTGTACCATACCATCTGCGACTGGTGCCAAAACTGGCTCTGTAATATTAGTAGGGTCTCAATGCGCATGTCGGTCACTAACAACCTAAGACCACCCAGCCAATTATAACCAGTGCTTAAGCCAAAAAAAAGTCGAAAAAAAAGCTTTACTTGCTCTTTTGGATGATCTGATAAACACCACTTCCTGACAAACAAAGTTTGAGCAAACGGTGGTCAAAAGTATGATTTATTGGAGAGGGAATCCTGGGAATCCTGAGCTTTGGCCGTCCTAGGCTCTGACAAAACCAATATGATTTAAACTGTGTCACGCTGAGTTTATAAGAAAAATATTTAAATCAAAGTTGGACTGACAGAAAATAAAGTACTCTTTTCCATTTAATGTAGATAAAGGAAGCAAAAAAAAAAAAAAGAAATGTATGAAGGGAGCCATTTTCTGAGTTCGACTGGGAGGATTTGATTGCAACATACTTTATGGTGAAGAGTATCAGTGGAAAATCATGCTATGAATGAATTTCAACTTTTGCCAACTTCTGTCATATCAACAGACACAATTTCTAAGAGATCTTTCTTCAGGCTGTCTAGCTTCGATGATTTTGACACCTAATACCCTCACTAAATACTTACGTTGAATCATTTGGTTCTCATCTAGTCACACGTAGGTCTATTAAATACTCATAACCACCAAAGACTAAAACGTTTTACCAGTCCAAAAAGCACATAAAAATCCTTCTCACTATGTTATTTTATAGCTTTCAAAACACTGTGAGGTGAAAGCCACATTTATGACTTCATGAATTCACAGGAGAAAATTGCCGCCTGCATTTTTCACAAATCATCATTTTAGGACTTCTCGCTCAATAAATGTAACATGAACTACTTTTTCCTCTAAAACTGGAAACAGTCCCACTTTGTGAATGGACATACAGTATACAGTAAAACCCTATATATGAACCTCCAAATTCAAATGATCATTCCGTCTCACTGTTTAAGCCCAGTTCTAGACCCCAATTTCCTGTGCACACTGTGCAACAGGCTTTAAAGTGAAATCGGGCTCATCTGGGCTGCATTGTCGAAGCACTTCAGGGGCAATAACTGGCCGGGCTACACACATGCAAGCAGTAAGAGGATGGTCAAAGAGATATGGATTGTGCATCATGCTCTGCAGAAAATGAGTTATTGATCCATGTCTCTGCTTTATATGATACGCTTTGTTTGTTTTTTTTTTTTTCGTTTTTTTTTTTTTTTTTTGCCAACATATTTTCTGTCATGGATGGGATAAACAAGCTAGTGAGGAACGATGTGATGTGACCGAAGTGCATAAAAATAGGGAGGCTTTCTGGAAATCTCCCAAAACAAATTACCTACAAAAATACAAAAGCTGAAACCAAAAGCCAGAGTAATAAACTAAACATACTATAGACAAAGGCACAGGATAATGACATGGACAATGACGCAACAAAATTGAACAGAATGGGGGAGCCTAAATACACAGACACGGGTAACGAGCTGGTGAGCACGAAAGGTAGCGTGGAAGCTGACCGGCCAGACATACAAAGAGCAGGCAACAACAGGTGACATCGGTAATCACAAGAACATGACTCACTGAGGAACAAACCGGAATGAAACTAAACAAAACACAAAACAAGGCATGGGAACAAATAAGAATGCAAAAATAATAATAAAAAAAAAAACAACAACAAGGCATGGGAACAAATACGAATGAAACCAAACCAAACCAAACAAAGTAAGGCAAACTGAAACCGTGACATTTTCTCAGGAGACTTGTCACAGATGTCGCAATTTGGCCAAATGCCATGAAGAATTTGGGATTCATACCATTTGCCAAATGTTACACTAGTGTAACAGTTAGATTATATGTGGGTTGATTGGTCATGAATGGAGAATGCGACACAAAGCTGGTGTAGTAGACAAATACAGTATACGTGTGTGACGTCATCACTAATTTGCACTGTAAGAAAAATTCATGCACTGAATCACCAGGCAAGTAAGCCAACACTTCCCAGGAATCAAATTACTAGGAGCTGGCTCTTACCATTAACATACTCCCATCTGATTTAGGGTGGGAACTAAGCGGGGTAGACTGTGGCCTGACCACACCTAGACTGACATACGGTAAGGGATCAAAACGAGAAAGGATGGAATTGGTTACTTACTCCCTTAGTCACATTAAGTCAAGGTATCCTTTGAGCAAGACTCCAACCATCAAGTGTTTATTATGTGGTCTTTGCATGTTGAGTGTCATGTGTCATGACAGTAAAATCTGTTTTCCTCTGAGGGAATAATGAATGGTACTGCTTTACCCTCAGTACTACCTAACCTTCAAAAAAATGGGTTTGGACCTCACTGACCGAAATGAACATAAAGTCAAGACAGAACATCATTGGAAGGAAGAAAGAAGGAAGAAGTTTTGATCTATACTGCTGGCCAAAAGTATTGGCACCCCTGCAATTCTGTCAGATAATGCTCAATTTCTCCCAGAAAATGATTGCAATTACAAATGCTTTGGTAGTAATATCTTCATTTAGTTTCCTTGCAACGAAAAAACACAAAAGAGAATGCATTTTTTTTTTTTTTTTTAAATCATTATCATTTTACACAAAACTCCATAAATGGGCCGGACAAAACTATTGGCAGTCTCAGCCTAATACTTGGTATCACAACCTTTAGACATAATAACTGCGAACAACCGATTCCGGTTTCCATCATTGAGTTTCTTACAATGCTCTGCTGGAATTTTAGACCATTCTTCTTTGGCCAACTGCTCCGGGTCTCTGAGATTTGAAGGGTGCCTTCTCCAAATTGCCATTTTCCGATCTCTCCACAGGTGTTCTAAAGGATTCACGTCTGGATTCATTGCTGGCCACTTTAGAAGTCTCCAGTGCTTTCTCTCAAACCATTTTCTAGTGCTTTTTGAAGTGTGTATGGGGTCATAGTTCTGCTGGAAGACCCATAACTTCTAAGGGAGAGCCAGCTTTCTCACACTGGGCCCTACATTATGCTGCAAAATTTCTTGGTAGTCTTCAGGCTTCATTATGCCATGCACACGGTCAAGCAGTGCATTGCCAGAGGAAAATGTTTGCCATGTTTGACTGTGGGGACCGTGTTCTTTTTTTTTGAAGGCATCTTGGTTTTTTTTTTCTGTAAACCCTATGTTGATGCCTTTTCCCAAAAAGCTCTACTTTTGTCTCATCTGACCAGAAAACATTCTTCCAAAACGTTTTTGGCTTTCACAGGTAAGTTTTGGCAAACTCCAACATGGCTTTTGTATGTCTCTGGGTCAGAAGTGGGGTCTTCCTGGGTATCCTACCATAGAGTCCCTTTTCATTCAGACGCCGACGGATAGTACGGGTTGACACTGTTGCTCCCTCGGACTGCAGGACAGCTTGAACTTGTTTGGATGTTAGTTGAGGTTCTTTAGCCACCATCTGCACAATCTTTCATTTACTGTACATCTCTCGTCAATTTATATTTTCCGTCCACATCTAGTGAGGTTAGCCACAGTTTACTTATTGATGACACTACGCACAGTAGACACAGGAACATTCAGGTCTTTGGAGATGGACTTGTAGCCTTGAGATTGCCCATGCTTCCTCACAATTTTGCTTCTCAAGTCCTCAGACAGTTCTTCAGTCTTCTTTCTTTTCTCCATGGTCAATGTGGTACACACAAGGACACAGGACAGAGGTTGAGTAAACTTTAATCCAATTTAACTGGATGCAAGTGTGATTTAGCTATTGCCACCACCTGTTATGTGCCACAGGTAAGTAACAGTTGCTGTTAATTACACAAATTAGAGAAGCATCACATGACTTTTCAAAGGGTGCCAATTCTTTTGTGTTTTGTGTAAAATGCTAATGTTTTTTTTTGTCTTTAGTGTTTTTTCATATCAAGCAAAATAAATGAAGATATTACTACCAAAGCATTTGTAATTGCAATCATTTTCTGGAAGAAATTGAGCATTATCTGACAGAATTGCAAGGGTGCAAATACTTTTGGCCAGCAGTGTATATTGTACAGACAGTGCAATCAACTTTTTTACATTTATAGCATCCAAGTAGGTGCCTAAATCTGCCATTGTTGCTTTATAAACTTTCAGTTTACGCCTCCACCCAAAAAATGGTTGCGAAAACATTACTGCACAACGAGCTACTACACTGACCTGACTGAAATATCTCATACTTAATGACTGCCGCATTCTGGATTGGCACTTGGCCACTTGCTCACCCTCAGGTCTATTAAAAAATAAGAAAACATATATATTTGTATAAAACAGACCAAATGTTTCGCTGGACCACATAAATCTTGGGAGAGGTGAGGTGCTTCTCTGTCTGCTGTGGCAATTGGCACTGTTTGCCACATATGTGGTAAGCAAATGGATATTAAAGAAAACCAGAAAGCCATCAAAGGCTGCATATATGTGCCAGCAACCTTTGCCACGATAAACTACTGCCACTTGATGACTATGATTTACAGAATCTACTGGGTTATAAATGGCACACAAAAAAATAAACTGAGACTGAACCCTAGGGGTTAAACATGTACACAGATGTAACAATTATGTAGTGATCAACAGGAAAATGCACCTGGTGAATGACTTTTGGCTAAGATGTAATCAATATGGCGCTCTTCTGTTTCCAAACACGTGATAGTGCAGTTTAGTTGTCTCAAGGAAGCAATCTAACATTCAGCCAAAAGTTAAAAGAGCAGTTGGGGTTACAACAGAGGTCTCCAAACCGGTCCTCAAGGGCCGCTGTGGGTTCTGGTCTTCGTTCCAACCGATCCCGCACAGACAGTTTAACCAATGAAGTTTCGGTTGAAACAAGCAGCATCTGATTGCAATCAATTGGTTATACTTTTAAGACAGCTGATTGGTGGAATGGTGTACTATTGTTTGGTTGGAATGAAATCCTGCACCCTTTGTGGAATAGTTTGGAGAGTAGAGTTAGAAGTACAAAACCTTGGAAGAGTGTAATTGGTATTTACTACCAGTAACGTGTAACCAAGCATACAATATAGCAGTACTGTCAGACTACTGTATATTCGCTATCGTCTATTCCCGAAGGCACGTTTTGAGGGTGTTGTGTTTCAGTCTCAACTTAAAAATATCTTGGTCTCAGTGAGTTCTGGTTTCAGGCAAGATTTGGTTTTAGATAGTGTAGCCTTCAGCAAAACATTGTTAAAAACACTACTCTTTTGCTGGCAAGCACTGACAAGCAACAACTACCTGCCATCATCTTTGTTCTGAAATTTTGCATGAAAAAAATAATTCAACAAATGGTGGCTAGTAGAGCACTTAAAAGGAAAATTAACTTTTTGATCTAATAAGCTTTGGTCTGCATGTCTTGTTTCAAAATCAGTTATGTTCCAAAAATGACTTTTGAACTAACACATTAACAGTGAGTGTGTGCAGTGCACAGAGGGCACTTCCTTCACTTCACTGCAAGATTACTTTATGGCTAATACAACTAGGGAATTGGAATTTTAGTGTTGCTAATACAAGATACGGCGGCACGGTGGCTGAGTGGTTAGCACGTCTGCCTCACAGTTCTGAGATCAAGGGTTCAATCCCGGGCTTCGGCCTTCCTGTGTGGAGTTTGCATGTTCTCCCCGTGCCTGCGTGGGTTTCCTCCGGGAACTCCGGTTTCCTCCCACATCCCAAAAACATGCATGGTAGGCTGATTGAACACTCTGAATTGTCCGTAGGTATGAGTGTGTGCGTGAATGGTTGTATGTCTCCTTGTGCCCTGCGATTGGCTGGCAACCAGTTCAGGGTGTCCCCTGCCTACTGCCCGTAGTTAGCTGGGATAGGCTCCAGCACCTCCGCAACCCTCGTGAGGAAAAGCGGCATGGAAAATGAATGAATGAATAATACAAGATACAGTCGTGCTTTGGCTACAAATACTCTGCTTCTTATTTACCATAAAAAAACTCAAAATGAGGTTAATCCATCTAATTCGTCTCACAATCTAACCATACCATACCATACCATACCATACCATCATCTTCCGCTTGCTCCGAGATCGGGTCGCGGGGGCAGCAGCTTTGGCAGCGAAGCCCAGACTTCCCTCCCCCCAGCCACTTCAACCAGCTCCTCCGGCGAGATCCCAAGGCATCCCCAGGCCAGCCGAGAGAAAGTCTCTCCAGCGTGTCCTGGGTTGTTCCCGGTGCCTCCTGCCGGTGGGACATGCCCGGAACACCTCTCCGGGGAGGCGTCCAGGAGGCATCGGAACCAGATGCCCGAGCCACCTCAGCTGGCTCCTCTCAACGCGGAGGAGTAGCGGCTCGACACCGAGTCCCTCCCAGATGACTGAGCTTCTCACCCTATCTCTAAGGGAGAGCCCAGACACCCGGCGGAGAAAACTCATTCCGGGCGCTTGTATCCGGGATCTTGTTCTTTCGGTCATGACCCACAGCTCCTTACAATAGGTGAGTGTAGGAATGTAGATCAACTGGTAAATTGAGAGCTTCGTCTTTCGGCTCAGCTCCTTCTTCACCACTAGGGACTGGTGCAGAGTCCACATTACTGCAGACGCTGCACCGATCCGCCTATCAATCTCCCGCTCCCGCCTACCCACGCTCGTGAACAAGACCCCAAGGATATTTGAACTACTCCATGTGGAGCAGGATCTCATCTCACTTCACCCTTTTCCGACTGAGGACCATGGTGTCGGATTTGGAGGTGCTTATATTCATCCCAACTGCTTCAATCTCCACTGCGAACCGCTCTAGTGAGAGTTGGAGGTCATGGCCTGATGAAGCCAACAGCACCACATCATCTGCAAAAAGCAGAGATGCAATGCTGAGGTCACCAAACCGGAACTCTTCAACGCTTCCGCTGCGCCTAGAAATTCTGTCCATAAAAATTATGAACAGAATCGGTGAGAAAGGGCAGCCATGGCGGAGTCCAACCCTCACTGGGAACGAATTTGACTTACTGCCGGCAATGCGGACGAAATTCTGAAAACGGTCGTACAGGGACCAAACAGCCCTTACCAAGGGGCTCAGTACCCCGTACTCCCGGAGCACCCCCAACAGGACTCCTTGAGGCACATGGTCCAACGCCTTCTCCAGATCAACAAAACAAATGTAAACTGGTTGGGCGAACTCCCATGCACCCTCGAGGACCCTGCCGAGGGTGTAGAGCTGGTCCACTATTCCACGGCCGGGACGAAAACCACACTGCTCCTCCAGAATGCGAGATTGGACTTCCCGACAGACCCTCCTCTCCAGCACCCCTGAATAGACTTTACCGAGGAGGCTGAGCAGTGTGATCCCTCTACAGTATAATTGGAACACACCTTCCAGCCCCCCTTCTTAAAAAGGGGGACCACCACCTGGTATGTCAATCCAGAGGCACTGTCCCTGATGTCCATGTGATGTTGTAGAGGTGTGTCAGCCACGACAGCCCCACAACATCCAGAGCCTTTAAGAACTCCGGGCGGATCTCATCGACCCCCGGGGCCTTGCCACCGAAGAGCTTTCCAACCACCTAAGTGACTCCAACCCCAGAGATCGGAGAGCCCACCTCAGAGTCCCCAGATTCTGCTCCCTCCAAGGAAGGCATGTCGGTGGAATTGAGGAGGTCTTCGAAGTATTCTCCCCGCTGACTCACGACGTGCCGAGCTGAGGTCAGCAGTACCTCATCTTCACTATACACAGTGTTAATGGTGCACTGCTTTCACAATCTAACCACATATCAGAAGCTCATATTTCCACTCAGCAAATACTGTAGCCGGTGCAGGAAACAAATCAGACCTTCAATTGAAACTAATTTCACAAAGTCATTTATTCACTAAACTGTAATGCAAATTTATCGTCAGAATAAATCTGATTCAAAATATAAGTATGGATTCTAATATGCCATGCCGACTCCATCTGGTGTAAATAAAACCTGCGACTCAATGTTTCATTTGTACTCGGCTGTTCTTTCATTAAAATTCCTCCCACTTCTCTTGACTTCCTGGTCTGGCATCTTCAAAGTTGCGCGCTGTGCACCTGTGCCAATAAACTTAAAAGCACTACAGCAGCGTGTATGGATAAAAAAAGAAATCCTGTTTCTGTTTATAAACGAAAGCATTATGCTTATTCTTAAAATGTTAACACATGTGTCAGGATAAAGATGCTGATGCCTACAATTTGTGCGCTGAGTCACATTTATTCAGCGTTTATTGCAAACAGATCAGTTTCCTATACACACAAATGGTCAGAATAAGCATATTTCAGAAAACTGAACCATACTGTGGAAAACTGTGTTAAGCGTGATTCAAAGAGTTTTCTTTTCTTTCAGGTATTTGAAACTGCTGGTGTCTCTGCAGTTCTGAGAAGCAGTTTTTCTTTGCCAATCCAAAACACAAAAAGGCAAATCTTTCAGAAATACTGTACATGAAGAACCTGAAGAGTCATTTCAAAATAGGGTTATTCACTGGGGCATGGTGAGCTATATCTAATGGCTCAGAAAGATGGGATTTTAGTTGGTTGGTGGTTTGTCAGCTTGTGTGAACAAAGTTTTGAGATCGGCAAGCAGGTGGCAAAATGATGTTTAAAGCTTGGAAAATGGTTAGTGGATTGATGGGAATTGAGTATGCCTTTAGATCGCAAAATGGCCTTGGCAGAACATATGGAATTTTTAGCAAAATATTTCCTGCCATTACATAAACAGAAGAACTGTGCCCCACAAACTAAATCCATTTTCCCACGCTGCAAACAATAGCATTAAGACTTCATTCAGTGAAGTTGTGGACATTAAAGGAGGAAAAACTGGTGTGGCCACAAACCTCCCCTAAACTCAACCCTATGGCAAACGTGCCCTATTGGAGTAGATAGTAGCATTTCTCATAATAGCAACACTGAGAGCAAACTATTGCATCCGAAAATGAGAAACACGAAGAAACTATCCACGAATTTACAAGTTCAATGGATGAAAGAGTTGTTGAAGATTGTTAATTGAAAGCATCTTTTGGATAAGCCCCATTGCCTTCTTTGTGACCGTAGAGGGAGCCAATTTAGACTGGGTCTTAGTAATTTTACAGATGTGAGGGTGATTGCAGCATTGTGGGTGTGAACACAGTCAAATTTGTTTACTTTGCAACAACATGAAAATACTACTACTGTATTTTTTGGACTATGAGGTTCATCGGATTAGAAGGTGGATTATCAGTGAATGAGTTTACCTTCATAAATAAGGCGCACCTTATTATACAGTAAGACACAATAGTGTAACATTGTGCTGAATTTGTCTATTATTCTTTATCTTTTAATGATGGTTCGATGGATATATTGGCTAGTTGATATATTGGGCTGATATATGGACTTTTTCCCCCCAAGATCGTACATTGGCCAATTTAGAAATACAAAACTGATATAAAAGGATACCTGTTATGTTTAGTGTTTGGGTGATGATCTTTGTTATTTGTGGTTTTGCATCTTGTAGTGGCAAAAAGGAAGTATTGTAGTCGTTCAACAAGAAAATATATATATTTATATATGACAGGAAGTGATTTAGCATCATTGAAGCACGCTGACAGCTCATTTCAAAGGTTTCTTTTTGTGGTCCTTGTTCAATTAGGGCTCTTAGGCCATGTTCACAACGCAGGTCAATTCCATTATTTGTTTTATGCATATCCTCATATTTTCTTGCAGTATGAACCAATTGTGATGTTTTCAAATCTGACCTGAGCCTTTTTCATATGTTGTTATAATTCCGATATGTATCCCATGAGTACTCCACTGAGTGGAGTAAACCTGAGTAAACTGAGCAGAAACAAACTGATTTCTACCTTTCCATTGGGAAAGTGATTTTGAATTGCAGAGTTGTTTAAGAAGTTTCAGACTGGAATTAGTGATTAATTTGTCACTTATTAACCCATTACGTCTTTACTGCTCTCAATAGCCTGTGGTCCCCTCCCATAACCATCCACAACATTCCTTAAACATTTTAGCCTCTCCTCACATCTCCTTCTCTTTATAGCTTTCATTCCTGCTTTTCTTTCTCCATCATGCAGAAAAGAGTGGCTCTGGTTTCATTCCAGCCCAGAATGCATTGTGCAATGGCATCATGTGATTGGCTGTGAAAGATCCATATTATATACTGAACTTTCCAACTTAAAACTCACTTTGATAATGAGGAAAATAGAGTTATGCATAATTTGGAACTTTTACATTTGGACAAAAAAAAAAAAAAAAAACTGAACCAAATTGTTTTGGATGTTATTTTGAAAAAAAATAATTGCTGACAGCTAGGAGCATTTTTTAGACAAACTGTGTTTATTCAGTTATTACTTGGCATAAGACAATGATAAATATTTTGAAATTTGATTGTGGGTTTGGATAAACCACAACTGTGTATTGCTCAGTTTGCTTACATAGGGATAAACTTAAAAAGTCAAACAAATGTCATACACTCGTCCTAAAAGACTTTGTCCTGAGCTTTGACTGCTTCTTGTGAGAATAAGCCTTCGACGGCCAGTTCAAATAGTCACAGGACATCCCAGACGCATTATTGGTATGACTGTAAGAGGGTTTATATATTGTTTGTGTGTCTATTCATGCATGAAATTCACTTTCTAGGACATAATCACACAAGCTTGTTGCATGATATTAGCATACTGAGCTCTCATTGTGGGATATGTAAGCTACCACACCACAAAAGGACCATAATGACTATAAATTAGACAAAGCACAAAGAAGCTTCTGTTGCTACAATGAAACATACTCTTCTCAGTTCCCAACACACATCTGAAAAATCATTAACAGATGTCTAAAAAGTCTCTTTCTGCCAGCATAGCTACAAGCAGCTTAGTCTCACAACAGTATTCTCAAGCTCCGTTCCTTTTTTGTATTTCCTCCAATTCCTTCTTTGCTCACAAACCGATCCAGCCAGGCCACAAGCGGGAGTGAGTACGTACTTGCAAAGTTCCAAAACAACATTATGCAATACCTCTGTAGGAGCCTAAATAATGGTTTGCTTAATTATTCATGATCATAGTGATTTATTTATTTGATGTCATAGAACTAGCTTGTGACGTCACGTTGACGACGTTTATATGCGGAAGGAGCTGTGTGAGCGAGCAGTTGCGCTAAGGCAGAAGCCAGAGAGTCACAGTTTTTTTGACCTCGTTCTCTCGATCTCTCTTAATTTCCTTAGATTTCTTAATATAACTCTCAAAGTCGACAATTTTTCGTTTCCTCATTATTCTCTCAGTTTGCTCTTTTGTTTACGTTTTGGATATCGCTCTGTATATATGTGTATGTATATATATATATATATATATATATATATATATATATATATATATATATATATATATATATATATATACATATAGTGGGGCAAATAAGTATTTAGTCAACCACCAATTGTGCAAGTTCTCCTACTTGAAAAGATTAGAGAGGCCTGTAATTGTCAACGTGGGTTAACCTCAACCATGAGAGACAGAATGTGGGGGAAAAAACAGAAAATCACATTGTTTGATTTTTAAAGAATTTATTTCCAAATTAGAGTGGAAAACAAGTATTTGGATTTCTGGCTGTCAAAGAGGTCTAACTTCTTCTAACGAGGTCTAACGAGGCTCTACTCGTTACCTGTATTAATGGCACCTGTTTTAACTCATTATCGGTATGAAAGACACCTGTTCACAACCTCAGTCAGTCACACTCCAAAATCCACTATGGCCAAGAACAAAGAGCTGTCGGAGGACACCAGAGTCAAAATTGTAGACCTGCACCAAGCTGGGAAGACTGAATCTGCAATAGGTAAAATGCTTGGTGGAAAGAAATCAATTGTGGGAGCAATTATTAGAAAATGGAAGACATAAAAGACCACTGATAATCTCCCTCGATCTGGGGCTCCATGCAAGATCTCACCCCGTGGCGTCAAAATGATAACAAGAACGGTGAGCAAAAATGACCGAAGAGGCAAAATATGTCATTTTTTTTCATACCTAAGATTTCAAAAGTGACAACAACTACTGAGTAAAAACCAAAGGATTGAAAATGTGGACCATGAAAAACCAGACAGCACCACTAAAATGGTGAGCGGAGTTTCAATTTGCCCCACTAAAGACTGTGACTTGCCAATGTAGTTACCCCCATCAAAAATTGTTTCCCCCGGCCGCTGGAGCGCACACACACACACACATTAGTTTTGAGTTATGTTGACTTCAACAAATAATTGAAGCCAGAAAAGAACCACAGTTATATATTTTGGACATTGACGTTTATTAAACTAGAGAAACTCCATACAGGTCTTGAATTACAGTAATAACAGTTATAGGTCATCCAACATGTTGTGCCCCTCCTGCCCCTAAAGTCAAACTCCGCCTATGGCGATGCCCAGACCGCGTTGGTGGCAAGGTTCGCAGCGAAGCTCGTCAAAATGAAGAGGAGGCTTAAATTTTAAATATATTTACTGATATTTAGAAATATATTTACTGAGCGTTTTATTAAATATATTTACTGAGCGTTTTTAAAATAGTTTTTTAAAATAAGAATTTTTTTATTAAATAATTATTTTAAAATAATTTGAAATCTAGACAAGGTTTTATTTTTATTATTTATTCAGTATAATATTTTATTCCCCCTCCGTGAGTCATCACCTTACCGTGGTGGAGGGGTTTGCGTGTCCCAATGATCCTAGCGGCTATGTTGTCTGGGGCTTTAAGCCCCTGGCAGGGTCACCCATGGCAAACAGGTCCTAGGTGAGGGGCCAGACAAAGCATGGCTCAAAAAGACCCCTATGATGAGTAAAACAAATGAACTCAAGTTTCCCTTGCCCGGACGCGGGTTACCGGGGCCCCCCTCTGGAGCCTGGCCTGGAGGTGGGGCTCGAAGGCAAGCGTCTGGTGGCCGGGCCTGTCCCCATGGGGCCCGGCCGGGCACAGCCCGAAAAGGCAACGTGGGTTCCCCTTCCCATGGGCTCACCACCTGTGGGATGGGCCAAAGGGGTCGGGTGCGTAGGGAGTTGGGCGGCAGCCAAAGGTGGGGGCCTTGGCGGTCCGACCCCCAGCTGCAGAAGCTAACTCTTGGGACATGGAATGTCACCTCTCTGGCAGGGAAGGAGCCCGAGCTGGTGTGTGAGGCAGAGAAGTTCCGACTAGATATAGTCGGACTCTCCTCCACACACAGCTTGGGTTCTGGTACCAATCCTCTCGAGAGGGGTTGGACTCTCTTCCACTCTGGAGTTGCCCACGGTGAGAGGCGCCGAGCAGGTGTGGGCATACTTATTGCCCCCCGGCTTGGCGCCTGTATGTTGGGGTTTACCCCGGTAGACGAGAGGGTAGCTTCCCTCCGCCTTCGGGTGGGGGGATGGGTTCTGACTGTGGTTTGTGCTTATGCACCAAACAGCAGTTCAGAGTACCCACCCTTTTTGGAGTCCTTGGAGGGTATGCTGGAGAGCGCCCCCTCTGGGGACTCCCTCGTTCTTCTGGGGGACTTCAACGCTCACGTGGGCAACGACAGTGCGACCTGGAGGGGCGTGATTGGGAGGAACGGACCCCCAGATCAGAACCCGAGTGGTGTTTTGTTATTGGACTTCTGTGGTCACGGTTTGTCCATAACAAACACCATGTTCAAACATAAGGGTGTCCATATGTGTACTTGGCACCAGGACACCCTAGGCCGCAGTTTGATGATCGACTTTGCAATCGTATCATCGGACTTGCGGCCGCATGTTTTGGACACTCGGGTGAAGAGAGGGGCGGAGCTGTCAACTGATCACCACCTGGTGGTGTGTTGGCTCCGATGGCGGGGGAAGATGCTGGCCAGACCTGGCAGGCCCAAACGTATTGTGAGGGTCTGCTGGGAACGTCTGTCAGAATCCCCAGTCAGAAAGAGCTTTAACACCCACCTCCGGCAGAACTTCTCCCTTGTCCCGGGGGAGGTGGGGGACATTGAGTCCGAGTGGGCCATGTTCCGCACCTCCATTGTTGAGGCGGCCGATCGGAGTTGTGGCCGTAAGGTAGTTGGTGCCTGTCGTGGCAGCAATCCCCGAACCCGCTGTTGGACACCAGAGGTAAGGGATGCCGTCGGACTGCAGTTTCGGCGGTCGCCGAGGCAAAAACTTGGACATGGGAGGAGTTTGGCGAGTCCATGGAAAACGACTTCCGGACGGCTTCGAGGAAATTCTGGTCCACCATCCGGCGTCTGAGGAGAGGAAAGCAGTGCACCATTAACACTGTGTATAGTGAAGATGGGGTACTGCTGACCTCGACTCGAGACGTCGTGAGTCGGTGGGGAGAATACTTCGAAGACCTCCTCAATCCCACCGACACGCCTCCCTTGGAGGGAGTAGAGTCTGGGGACTCCGAGGTGGGCTCTCCAATCTCTGGGGTTGAACTCACTGAGGTTGTTGGAAAACTCCTCGGTGGCAAGGCCCCGGGGGTCGATGAGATCCGCCCGGAGTTCCTAAAGGCTCTGGATGTTGTGGGGCTGTCATGGCTGACACGCCTCTACAACATCGCGTGGACATCGGGGACAGTGCCTCTGGATTGGCAGACCGGGGTGGTGGTCCCTCTCTTTAAAAAGGGGGACCGGAGGGTGTGTTCCAATTATAGAGGGATCACACTCCTCAGCCTCCCCGGAGGAGGGTCTCTTGGGAAGTCGAATCTCGGATTCAGGAGGAGCAGTGCGGTTTTCGTCCCGGCCGTGGAACAGTGGACCAGCTCTACACCCTCAGCAGGGTCCTCGAGGGTGCATGGGAGTTCGCCCAACCAGTCTACATGTGTTTTGTGGATTTGGAGAAGGCGTTCGACTGTGTGCCTAGGGGAGTCCTGTGGAGGGTGCTCCGGCAGTACGAGGTACCGAGCCCCATGGTAAGGGCTGTTCGGTCCCTGTACGACCGGTGTCAGAGTCTGGTCCACATTGCCGGCAGTAAGTCGAATTCGTTCCCAGTGAGGATTGGACTCCGCCAAGGCTGCCCTTTGTCACCGATTCTGTTCATAATTTTTATGGACAGAATTTCTAGGCGCAGCCGAAGCGTTGAGGGTGTCCGGTTTGGTGGCCTCAGCATTGCGTCTCTGCTTTTTGCAGATGATGTGATGCTGTTGGCTTCATCAAGCCGTGACCTCCAACTCTCACTGGGGCGGTTCGCAGCCGAGTGTGAAGCGGTTGGGATGAAGATCAGCACCTCCAAATCCGAGACCATGGTCCTCAGCCGGAAAAGGGTGGCATGCCCTCTCCGGGTTGGGGATGAGATCCTGCCCCAAGTGGAGGAGTTCAAGTATCTTGGGGTCTTGTTCACGAGTGAGGGTAGGAGGGAGCGGGAGATTGACAGGCGGATTGGTGCAGCATCTGCAGTGATGCGGACTCGGCACCGGTCCGTTGTGGTGAAGAAGGAGCTGAGCCAAAAGGCGAAGCTCTCGATTTACCGGTCGAACTACGTTCCTACCCTCACCTATGGTCACGAGCTGTGGGTCGTGACCGAAAGAACAAGATCCCGGATACAAGTGGCCGAAATGAGTTTCCTCCGCAGGGTGTCCGGGCTCTGCCTTAGAGATAGGGTGAGAAGCCCGGTTATCCGGGAGGGGCTTGGTGTCGAGCCGCTACTCCTCCACGTTGAGAGGAGCCAGTTGAGGTGGCTCGGGCATGTAGTTCGGATGCCTCCTGGACGCCTCCCTGGAGAGGTGTTCCGGGCATGTCCCACTGGCGGGAGGCCCCGGGGTCGACCCAGAACACGCTGGAGAGACTATGTCGCTCGGCTGGCCTGGGAACGCCTTGGAATCCCGCCGGAGGAGCTGGCTGAAGTGGCTGGGGAGAGGGAAGTCTGGGCTTCCCTGCTAAAGCTGCTGCTCCCGCGACCCGACCCCAGACTGAGCGGAAGATAATGGATGGATGGATGGATGGATGGATGGATGGATGGATGGATGGATGGATGGATGGATTTTATTCGTCAGCGTAGCTGTTTCTTCGGTCTGTAAATAAAGCAGGACCTCTAAATAAAGGCATATTTGAAAGCAACGATAGCATCATGGTTGAAAATGAAGGAAAACATAACATTGATTCAGCGTTGTTCCAATATTATATTATTGCAATTACGTTTAGGTTTTGTCAGGATTTCAACATTGAAACAACATTAATTGAGGGTGCAAAAGTGGTGACAAATCAACGTCGGGTGTCAACGTGGATTTAACGATATAAGATCAACACCGGAATGTTGATCCAACACCTTTAAACGTCGGTCTGCTATCTGGGTAATAATCACACAAACACACAATTTTCTCTTTGTTTTACATTGCTTCACTTTTCATAGAAATATTTCCATGCATGCATATACACTACGGTTCAAAAGTTTGGGGTCTAAGCGACCCCAAACTTTTGAACGGTAGTATATACTAGTATATTAAAAAAAAAAATGTTTTAATTATTATTTTTATTGAGTCTGTTTTACACACTGAGTTCCCTGCGCTTATTAAGTCAAATGCCTTTCAAGTAAAATGGAAAGCTTAGGCTATGGCCCCGGACTGTCCCAACCACAACAAATGCAGCCTATATCATATTAACACTGATCACCTCATAATTAGTACCCCAGATTTCATGATTGAGAAAACAGAATGTGTCAAGTCTGTGCCAGGGTCAAACCTTGCCGTGCAGCAAATTTCAGAAAAAACTACAAGTGGTCCACTGTGAGACACAACACCCTCAGGAATTTATTGTTGGTCTCATAAAGACCATGAAAAGCAGAACTTTTAAACACCAAGCATGGATTTGAAAGGACACTTGAGAACACAGATGAAGGTCATGTTGGAGCACCTCAGGGAGATCTATTCTGTTATCACTAATAGTGTTTTGTTAAATTTGACTACCGTTTTTTTCCCAGTCTATAAGTCGCACCTGAGTATAAATAGCACCAGCCATAAAATGCCCAACGAAGAGGAAAAAAACATATATAAGTCGCACCGGAGTATAAGTCACATTCTAAGTCAAATTTACTTGATAAAATCCAACACATATAACAGATATATCATCTTGAAAGGCAGTTTAAAATAAAAATACAATAGAGAACAACATACTGAATAAATGTATAGTATGATAATGATAAAGTCACATGATGCATGAACATCGAAATGCGAACGTGGCCGGTATGTTAACGTAACATAGCTATTTAGAGTTATTCAGACAACTATAGCATAAAGAACATGCAAACAATTTTACCAAACCATCAGTGTCACTCCAAAACACCAAAATAAAATGTGAAATGATAAAATAATGTGTTAATAATTTCACACATAAGTCGCTCCGGAGTATAAGTCGCACCCGCAGCCAAACTATGAAAAAAACTGTGACTTATAGTCTGAAAAATACAGTAAGTCTTAAGCTGTATTTATGTGTTATATACATAAAACTGAGCTGAGTTGAGTTGGATTGGGAGCCAAGCAACTATTTAAAACAAGCTCTTCAATTGTAACTCAAAGAAGCCACAGCACCTCTTTAAAACAACAATAATAATAATAGTTGTATAGAGTTCATTTTGCCTACAATTATTCGTCAAACCCTTTCTTTTATCCCAGGCAATAGTAGGTAGTTTTATTTACCTGACATGTTTCGGCGGGCACTTCCGCCTTCGTCAGAATAATAATAATAATAATATTAATAATTGTGTACATGCAATAGTTTAAACCCTAAATATACCCCAAACTATAATCACAAAGCACAATTATGCTATTTCAAATTCATCTCAAAACATTAGTTATTCCAAAAAAAAGACCTCAATGTGTTATGTGTTTAAAAAAAAATGCGTGGTAGTAGCTAGCATGTCGCTGACCCTATTTAGCACGTCATGTTGCACTGCTAGATATTAGCTACCAGCAGTTGAAATATCTACCACAGCCATCCAGAACTTTTTCTTCATATGAGCAACTTTACATTCCTTATTTTTCTGACATTAACCCCATAAAGAGAGCACTTTGGTTGGTAGCTAACACTGGTGGCGAACACTAGCAACACATTTGCAAGCAGGACGCCTTAATTTCAGAATTTTCAAATATTTCATTTCAGAAACATCTTAGAGCTTTACAGCGAGTGTAAATAGGGTTTTCTTTCTTTTTTTGGGAGTGGGGTGGTTGTTTAGCAAAAAATGCTGACCGATTAATGGACTCATGGTTGACAACTACAGTCTCCTTGTTGGCAGTAGATATTATTCACGCAAGGAAAGCAGTTCATGATGTGGTTTTCAAGTAAAGAGAATATTCCGATAAACATTATAATAATTTCTTTTAAATGTTTGAATTTAAATGTTTTAAATGTGGTTATTGTTGCATGGCCTCAGACACTGTATGTAATCTAGACTCATTGAGACCTAACCTCATGGAGTCCTGCCACTGAAAACCTCATAGGCTTAACCAGGGTTTCGTGCTTACATGCGTGTGCATGTGCGTGTGTGGATGTGTTGTAATAGAAAGTAGAAGATTGAGTCAGGCAACAAGGACCATTCACCACCGTCGCAGCTCTGCAAATGCAAACACAAATGTATCACTCCGAAATTGTGTTTAACCATGTCATGAGCAAGAAACCTTGTTATCAGGCAAATGTGAGGCAGTAGAATTACACAATATCTTGCGGCCAGCCATTTGACACAAATAAGGGTAATAATTAAAAATGTAATATATAAAATACAATTAAATATAATGTATGTCCATAAATACATGTTAATTTTATATAATTAGATGAAATAAAACTGTTAATAACGACAACAAAAAAGCCACCCTAATGGTCTATTGCAGCACTCAAATAATTGCATCATTATTTAACCAAGTGTACCACTAAGGGTCTACACTGCATGAATGTATAAAAAGAGAAAAAATAGAGAAAGAATTCATATTCAAATTGTTCCCAAAGCTCTCCTATTTTAAATGGAACAAATACAGCCAAGTGTTCCTGAATGAGCATGTAAACACATCTGACTTGGATTTCCATCAGACATCTGAATGAACTTTGGTTTGCTGCTGATTCTTTCCCATCGAGCAATATTCCAGTATTACATTAGTGAGGCTTTCTAAGGGACAAAAAAGGGAGGAGTGAGGGAGAACGCATGATACTAGACACCTTTCTCTACTTACTAGCTGTTTATTAGCTGGTTTGGCTTGTGTTTATTCATAGCATTTAGAATCAACATTGATCTCCCGCCTTTTTAGGGTAGCTTCCAAAACTTGCATATGACATAACAACAATCTGCTTGTGCACAGAGAAGTCTCCAGCCAGGCCAACCAGGGTCTTGGGTCTCTTTAACCATTTTCACTAACTGAGGACACATCTGGCACATGGCAGCATACAGTGGTATGAAAAAGTAACTGAACCTTTTGGAATTTCTCACATTTTTGCATAAAAATCACCATAAAATGTGATCTGATCTTTGTCAAAATCACACAGATGAAAAAAACTGTCTGCTTTAGCTAAAACCGCCCAAACATTTATAGGTTTTCATATTTTAATGAGGATAGTATGTGACAATGACAGAACGGGGAAAAAGAAGTATGTGAGCCATCACATTTAATATTTTGGCACCCTCCAGTTATTGGCAGCAATAACTTCAACCAGACGCTTCCTGTAGCTGCAGATCAGTCTGGCACATTGATCAGGACTAATCTTGGCCCATTCTTCTCTACAAAACTGCTGTAGTTCAGTCAGATTCCTGAGATGTCTGGCACGAATCGCTGCTTTTAGGTCAGTGTTTTTCAACCTTTTCTGAACAGACGGCACGTTTTTACATTAGAAAAAATCTCGTGACACACCACAAACAAAAAATGTTCCAAATTTACTTTCTGTAAAGTATATTTAATTGTAAAATAATTTCTCAGTATTTATCCTTACTCAGAGTGAAACTTACGGTAAGTCGGTTTAGATTAATACAAAGCCGATGTCCTGGCAGGAATCTTCTTCAACAGCTCTCAGTCTTTCTCTGTTTTTATTTTTTCTAGCAATTAGGCTTGAAAAGCTCAGAATTATCAGACAGGGGACTTCAGACTTTAGCAATGTCTTTAACCGCATTAGGGCCGAGCATCTCGCTGGTTGTATTAATGTCCCTGCCACAGTGTGGGACTTTTTGGATTTAGCAACAAGTTCAGCAACAAGCTAACTGGCTTTGAAGGGCTTTCTGATTTATCTTTGTAGTTTTTCTCAAAAAAGCTGCTGCCTGTTTCTCTGCGTTACCACACAGGCGAACAAAATAGTCCATAGTTTGAAGCGACAGGTGTTTCGTTTGGAGATGATGTTTAAGCTTGCTTGGCACCATGGAGCTGTTGGCTCGCGTTGCGTTCAAGAACTGCTCGGATTTCTAGCCATCAGCCACCTTGCTGTCCTCGACAATGTGTTGCAATAAAACAGAGGGGGAGGATTGACAGTTGTCACATATGGAGAAAATAGAAAGGACACTTTCGTGTATATTGACACTTGACGAGTAAACAAATGATGTACAGTAGACGTGCTGGGTTTCACATTTTTGCAGACAGCAAGGTGGCTGATGGCTAGAAATCTGAGCAGTTTTTGAACGCACCACGAGCAATACCTCGCTCATCTGCACACAACCGAGAACGTTCTACCTGCTCCTTCCTTCGTACTACAACTCCTTCTGACGAGGTAAAAAATAAATAAATTAAAAAAAAGGCGATATTGGATTTTTTCTCACACCACACTGGTTAAAAACACTGCTTTAGGTCATGCCACAGCATCTCAATGGGATTCAAGTCTGGACTTTGACTCGGCCACTCCAGAATGTGTATTTTGTTCTTCTGAAACAATTCTGAAGTTGATTTACTTCTGTGTTTTGGATCATTGTCTTCCTGCAGCATCAATCCTCTCTTTAACTTCAACTGTCTGACAGGCGGCCTCAAGTTTTCCTGCAAAACATCCTGATAAACTTTTGAATTCTTCCATTAATAATTGCAAGCTGTCCAGGCCCTGAGGCAACAAACAGCCCCAAATCATGATGCTCATCCACCATGTGTTAGGTTTTGTGTTGGGTTTTTCCTAGTGTGACTTGTCTCTGTGATTACCCATTGATTTCACCTGTGTGTGTTCTCCCAGTGTATCCTGCAATCTGCATCCACCTGTGTTACCCAGCTGTTCCTCGTCTCGTTACCCCTTGTCTGAGTGTGTGTATAAAGACCCAGTTTCTTGTCACCCCAGGTTGCGTCATTGTCAATGTCAGCGTCTACGTCCATGTCAAAGCCAAGATCTGCCAAGCCCTCGTGTTCCGTGTAAGTTTTGAAAAGCAGTATTTTGTTAGTGATACTTTTGTTTGCCTCAGTGTTAAGACTTTTTGGATTCCCCGGTCATTTTGTTGATACTTTGTTTTTTGTTGGCATTGATTAAAACGTTTTTGCACCGTCTACCTGCCTCGCCTCACTTTCCCTGCATTTGGGTCCACACACCTCCTGCCTGCCCACGCATCTCGTGACAGAATGACGCAACCTAATATGGACCCAGCGGGAAACTTCCGACCCCCCAGCCTTGCTCCTCACCTGTTTTTGGATTCGGATTTCTCTGAATGTGAAGAAGGCCCTGTCTTAATTAACCTTCTTTCCGACAGCGATCCCGACCCAGATTTTGAGTTCATGCCCTTTTTTTTTTTCACCCTCTCGGATTTTTTCAGGCCTCCCTCATTCCATGCCACCCAGTCTGTCCATGAACAGTTTCAAAAAGCCCCGGCGTGCTCGTCCACGCCGACGTCGTGGGCTCGTCTTGACGGCTCGGCTTCCCGGGGCTACTGTACCGGCTCCACACAGTCAAGTTCCCACACCGGCTCCACGCAGTCAAGTTCCTCCCGCGACGGCTCCACGCAGTCAAGTTCCTCCCGCGCCGGCTCCCCGCAGTCAAGTTCCTCCCGCGCCGGCTCCCCGCAGTCAAGTTCCTCCCGCGCCGGCTCCCCGCAGTCAAGTTCCTCCCGCGCCGGCTCCCCGCAGTCAAGTTCCTCCCGCGCCGGCTCCCCGCAGTCAAGTTCCTCCCGCGCCGGCTCCCCGCAGTCAAGTTCCTCCCGCGCCGGCTCCCCGCAGTCAAGTGCCTCCCGCGCCGGCTCCACGCAGTCAAGTGCCTCCCGCGCCGACTCCACGCAGTCAAGTGCCTCCCGCGCCGACTCCACGCAGTCAAGTGCCTCCCACGCCGACTCCATGCAGTCAAGTGCCCGCGCCGACTCCACGCAGTCAAGTGCCCGCGCCGACTGCACCAACAGACTCCTGCGACCAAGCTGCTGTCCCGCCAGCAGATGACCAAGCTGCTGTCCCGCCAGCAGATGACCAAGCTGCTGTCCCGCCAGCAGACGACCACGCTGCTGTCCCGCCAGCAGATTCCTGCGACCAAGCTGCTGTCCCGCCAGCAGATTCCTGCGACCAAGCTGCTGTCCCGCCAGCAGACGACCAAGCTGCTGTCCCGCCAGCAGACGACCAAGCTGCTGTCCCGCCAGCAGACGACCACGGTGCTGTCCCGCCAGCAGACGACCACGGTGCTGTCCCGCCAGCAGACGACCACGCTGCTGTCCCGCCAGCAGACGACCACGCTGCTGTCCCGCCAGCAGACGACACCGCTGCTGTCCCGCCAGCAGACGACACCGCTGCTGTCCCGCCAGCAGACGACACCGCTGCTGTCCCGCCAGCAGACTCCGAAGTTCCTGACCCTCGCCCCGACGATGCTGCTCCTCGTTTCCTGCCACGGCTCGGCGGCATGGACGACCGAGCACTGCCTCGTCTGGGACGCCCGCCTGACCAGCCCGTGCGGTCGCCCAATGTCTGGCGCCCCGGGCGCCCTCCTGATCGACCCGCGCGGTCGGCCCATGTCTGGCGACCAGGACGCCCGCCTGACTAGCTTTGATGGGCTGTTGTTGCTCCCTCCTCCGGCCCCTTTCTGCCCGCCATGTTTGGGACTTTGTCTTTCCAGGGGACGTCTGGGATCCGTCCCTTGAGGGGGGGGTACTGTTAGGTTTTGTGTTGGGTTTTTCCTAGTGTGACTTGTCTCTGTGATTACCCATTGATTTCACCTGTGTGTGTTCTCCCAGTGTATCCTGCAATCTGCATCCACCTGTGTTACCCAGCTGTTCCTCGTCTCGTTACCCCTTGTCTGAGTGTGTATATAAAGACCCAGTTTCTTGTCACCCCAGGTTGCGTCATTGTCAATGTCAGCGTCTACGTCCATGTCAAAGCCAAGATCTGCCAAGCCCTCGTGTTCCGTGTAAGTTTTGAAAAGCAGTATTTTGTTAGTGATACTTTTGTTTGCCTCAGTGTTAAGACTTTTTGGATTCCCCGGTCGTTTTGTTGATACTATGTTTTTTGTTGGCATTGATTAAAACGTTTTTGCACCGTCTACCTGCCTCGCCTCACTTTCCCTGCATTTGGGTCCACACACCTCCTGCCTGCCCACGCATCTCGTGACACCATGCTTCACCGTCGGGATGAGGTGTTAATGTTGGTGAGCTGTTCCATTTTTCCTCCACACATGAAATTGTGTGTTACTCCCAAACAATTCAACTTTGGTTTCATCAGTCCACAAAATATTTTGCCAAAACTTCTGTGTAGTGTCCAAGTGCCTGTTTGCGAACTTTAAAAGAGCAACAATGTTTTTTTCAGACAGCAGTGGCTTCCTCTGTGGAGTCCTCCCATGAACACCATTCTTGGCTATAGTTTTACTTATAGTTGATGTGTGCACAGAGATATTGGCCTGTGCCAGTGATATCTGTAAGTCTTTAGCAGGCACTCTAGGTTTCTTTTTCACCTCTCTGAGTATTCTGCGCTGAAGTCTTGCGGTCATCTTTGGTAAACGGCCACTCCTTGAGAGAGAAACAACAGTGCCAAACTCTCTCCATTTGTAGACAACTTCTCTGACCGTCGATTGATGAACATCCAAACTTTTAGAGATGGTTTTGTATCCTTTCCCAACTTTATACAAATCAACAATCCTTGATCGCAAGTCTTCAGACAGCTGTTTTAACCGAGCCATGATGCACATCAGACAATGCTTCTCATCAAGACAATTCTTACTAGGTGTGTGTTTTATAGTGGGCAGGGCAGCTTTAAACCACTCATCAGTGATTGGGCATACACCTGAATTGTTTGGTAAAAATTGGTTTCAATTGGTCTTTAGGTCTCCTTATGCAGAGCGTTCACTTATACTTATTTTGCCCCCTTCTGTCATTGTTTGCCTCCTATCCTCATTAAAATATGGAAACCTAAAAATGTTTGGGTGGTTTTAGTTATTACATCTGTGTGATTTTGACAAAGATCCGATTACATTTGATTGTGATTATATGCAGAAATGTGAGAAATTCCAAAAGGTTCAGGTACTTTTTCATACCACTGTACGTCAAGTCAAGTAAAAGTTACATTTATTTACATAGCCATCAGTCATAACAAATGTCTCAAAGGGATTTGCAGATCCACAGTTGACAAACACTCCACCAATCTAAAACCCCAAAAGAGCCAGGAAAAACCTAAAACCCCCAACAGGGGAAAATATGAACCCTTGAGAAGGGCCACAGATGGGGGTCCCCCTTACAGGATGATAAATATAAAACACTCATTATTTTTGTTTCATTGTGTTTAGAATGTGGTGTTGCCTTAAAGCCTTTTCCCTATTATTCTGGGAATCCTGTAAAGGCAGTGATCACGCTGCATTTTATAGGGAGCATGTGTACAGATTTGCATGTCGAACCTTATTGTGAATCAAATCAGGATGGTGATGGAAATCTAAAGAGACACTCTAAATAGGCAGGTATCTGCTATAACTGTATTCCTACCCTGCGCAAACTTGAGGGACAAGGGATAAGTATGAGGCAAAGATTTGTAATGTGTTTATTCCATGTCCAAGATTGTGCAGCTAACTGGATGAGTGACTGGGAACTTGGAAGCTTTTTGATTGATTTGATGTGGAAAAACAATTGTCGTGATTGGCTACTGATGATAGTGAGAGGTTTGCTTTAATCCCAGCGAGTCAAGGTCCAGCTGTCCCACTACCCGTCAACCATGCCAGTTGGCAGTTTCGAGAACCTGGAAGCCACTGGGTGCAGAGGGACACCAGCCAGAGAGAAACAAGGAACATACTATCTACTTCTATAATTGGTAGAATTAGTAGCAGAAGAGGTATAGAATATCCACAGGATTAGTGACTTTGATAGCTTCGGCCAATGAGACAGAAAAGCAAGTGATGACTTTGGTATGTTTTTTCAGGGTGAAATGAAAACAAACGAGGACAGTGTAGTGATGACTGGTGAAAACCACAAGTTCACTACAGTCTCTATGGGGAATACAAGCAGAATCAACTTCAAGTGTATCAGCGCTGATAATTCGTTTTTGCTCTCACCAACAAAGCTGTCTCAGCATCTCTGGATCCTTCCACAGATTACCTCAATTACAGCAAATTGTCCCATCTGGCGCCTACAAAGTCCCCCAAATCTCAGCACTTATTGAGTGCATATTTGTGTTGGTATGTGTGGGAAAAAGTGAGTGTATTTTTTCATGTCCACTTGTGAATGATGTGCATACAATTGTATATTTGTCATACTGTATCTAATGGGTGCTTTGTTCTTATTTTACAACCCCCATGTGCATTACATTGCCGCTTTTGCTCGTGTTTTAATTGTTTTGCAGCACGGAACACTACCCACAATCAGTGTAAGCTGTAAACCATGGGAAATTTGAAATAGTCGGTTGTATCAGCCCTGCTAACAATCATGTAAACATTTTTTTAACTTGATTTCACATTCAGCATTTACCATGAAGTACTCCACAACTACGTGACAGAGGTTGGGGACTCGCATCACCTAACATGTCCCAAGTAAGAATGGAGTTGCAAATTTTAAGACTTTGAAACTTCTGAAAGACTCAATTTGATTTCAATATCTTTCCTTCCAGTCACTGAGTTGGAGACATTGGTTAATGTAAATAGTCACAAAAAAGCTAAAACATAACATAAAACCCACGTATATAGTTTTATAAAACGAGTAGTGTACAGTATATAAAGAGTTATGTCTTTTTTTTTTTCTTAATTCTGTATATATAATAATAGGAGAAACACATTTACACACATTTAGAAACACAACGAATGAATATGCATTAATATGCACTTATGTATTGTTTATCTCCGAAAGCCCCACCACAATGCCCTATGAATGAATGTCTTCCAAAGAAATCACACCTAACATGGCTGTACAGTGGTACCTCTACTTAAGAAGTCTCTACATACAGAATTTTCAGGTTAAGACACGCCTCAACGGGGAAAATATTGCCTCTTGTTAAGAAAGAAATTTCAGGATACAAAAGATAAAAATACAGTTTGGCTGGTACTCGCAGCTCCCAGGGTTTACTGAACATACAGTGGGGTAAATAAGTATTTAGTCAACCCCTAATTGTGCAAGTTCTCCCACTTGAAAATATTAGAGAGGCCTGTAATTGTCAACATGTGTAAACCTCAACCATCAGAGACAGAATGTGGAAAAAAAAAAAAAACAGAAAATCACATTGTTTGATTTTTAAAGAATTTATTTGCAAATCATGGTGGAAAATAAGTATTTCGTCAATACCAAAAGTTCATCTCAATACTTTGTTATGTACCCCTTGTTGGCAATAACAGAGGCCAAACGTTTTCTGTAACTCTTCACAAGCTTTTCACACAATGTTGCTGATATTTTGGCCCATTCCTCCATGCAGATCTCCTCTAGAGCAGTGATGTTTTTGTGGTGTTGTTGGGCAACACGGACTTTCAACTCCCTCCTCACCCCGTGGCGTCAAAATGATAACAAGAACGGTGAGCAAAAATCCCAGAACCACACGGGGGAACCTAGTGGATCACCTACAGAGAGCTGGGACCACAGTAACAAAGGCTACTAGAGGTGTGCAAAATTTCCGATTCTTAGATTATTCGCGATTCGGCCGTGGAAGATTCGAGAACGATTCACAAACATCCAAATTCCGATTATTGAAATATACCAAGTAAAGCAGAAGTACGACACACTCAGCGCGCCGCGCGGTCTTCGGTACGCAATTAGGGACAGAGCGAGAGTAGCTAAACATCATGCTTCTCATTACCCGGCCCCTCGGGTAACGCCAATGCTCAACTCACGGCTCTAGCTCAACTCATGCCACGAGATAAAAAAAACAACAACAACATACCAGACTGCTGCCGAAAAGCTGCTACAAGCCACATTATGTTACGGTAGATATCATTTATATAGGACTAGATGCATTATAGCTTCGGTATCGTTACCAGCACATCTACAAAAAACTAGATGCGGGCGTTAGTAACGGCCGCCATCTTAAAGCAGTACACTTCCCTGCAAGGCTGTTGTTGCGAACCTTCCAAGCGAACCTAATTAACTTTTTATCTAAAATACTCCTAAATCGGTAAAATATTGACTTGAATCTATCTTTCCTTTTCTAGTTTTAAAACTTTCACATGTTGAAAGTAGACAAAAGAGAAATTATGGAATAACAGGAGCAATTTTAACAACTTTAACGGTTAATTCACAACATTAAATTAATTGAAAGTAGTTTAAAGCTGCTGATATAGAATGGGGACTGGAGTTTTTTATTTACTGTTATTTTTGTATATTTGTTCACTGCTATATGTTAACTTGATACTGAAATAGTAGTTTGGTTTAGCCTGAGAGGATTTTTGAACAATTTTGGAACTAATGTACAAAACAAATTTAAAAAAAAAAAAAAAAAAAAAAAAAAAAAAGGAGTGGGGTGCATCAATAATCGTTTTATAATCGAATCGGAGCCTCTGAATCGTAATCGTAATCGAATCGTTAGGTGCCCAAAGATTCCCAGCTCTAAAGGCTACTAGCAGTAACACAATGCGCCGCCAGGGACTCAAATCCTGCACTGCCAGATGTGTCCCCCTGCTGAAGAAAGTACACGTCTAGGCCCGTCTGCAGTTCGCTAGAGAGCATTTGGATGATCCAGAAGAGGACTGGGAGAATGTGTTATGGTCAGATGAAACCAAATGGAACTTTTTGGTAGAAAAACAGTTCTCCTGTTTGGAGGAGAAAGAATACTGAAGCACTGTGAAGCATGGGGGTGGAAACATCATGCTTTGGAGCTGTTCTATCAGCAAGGGCATTGAAGATGAGACGTGGCTGGATCTTTCAGCATGACAATGATCCCAAAAACACAGCCAGAAAACAAAGGAGTGGCTTCGTAAGAAGCATTCCTAGGTCCTGGAGTGGCCTAGCCAGTCTCCAGATCTCAACCCCATAGAAAATCTGTGGAGGGAGTTGAAAGTCCGTGTTGCCCAACGACAGCCCTAAAACATCACTGCTCTAGAGGAGATCTGCATGGAGGAATGGGCCAAAATGATAGCAACAGTGTGTGAAAAGCTTGTGAAGAGTTACAGAAAACGTTTGGCCTACTTTACTGCCAACAAAGGGTACATAACAAAGTATTGAGATGAACTTTTGGTATTGACCAAATACTTATTTTCCACCATGATTTGCAAATAAATTCTTTAAAAATGAAACAATTTGAGAGTCTGTTTTTTTCCACATTCTGTCTCTCATAGTTGAGGTTTACCCATGTTGACAATTACAGGCCTCTGTAATATTTTCAAGAAGGAGAACTTGCACAATTAATGGTTGACTAAATACTTATTTGCCCCACTGTAACATACTTATCACTGCTCTGCCATTGGCTATTGCCTAGTATTCCTGGCATCCAATTGGCTAAGAGGAACCTCTACTGTATGTGTATGTGTGAATTCCAGCATCCTCTTCATTCCCCCCTCGTGTTCCGATAGCTTTATATGAGTATAATAACTTTTACTCTTTATTCTTGTTTTTTTTTACATTAAGTACTACTGAAATTTTATGATTATTGTGTAATAACATACTTGTGACATGTATTATTTTCGTGTTTTGATGCATTTTTCTGCATCATAAAAGATTTATGTCTGAATTTTGGGGGGCTTGGAACGGCTCAGGGCATATACATGGAAAACGCGTCTCTACGTACCGTAATTTCCGGACTACAAGCCGCTACTTTTTTCCCTCATTTTGAATCCTGCGGCGTATGCAATGATGCAGCCAATTTATCAATTTTTCTAACGACTGCCAGGAGCGCTCGAGCATAAAATGTAAGCGTAAAACACGTGGAATATATGTGTCGAGGAAGACGCTAGTTTGCACTCTTACCCGTATTTTAACTTTGTGCTTTGCGCACGAATAAAAGTAGCAGACCCTCATCTTTGTGCATTTGTAAAATTAGCAGAACCGCATCATGCAAAATGCTAGAAGAAATGGATATGACGTGCCGAGTTGAATTAAAGGCTTGGATGAGAGATCGTTTACCAAAACTGACCGCACGTGAAGAGCAAGTTTTTCACAAGTCTGACAGCGTGGAGCAGTGTAAAAAAATTCCACCATCACCAACGGGTTTTGACAAGCCGATCTGCTGCGTGACGAAGAGGACAACACACGCTCAGAAGTGAGCTTGAGGAGTCAGCTAAGTGCCGTTTTGCTGGCGCGCTTTTGAAAGAAAGGTTAAGGTATTGTAACGTTGACAAAGAGTCATCCGCTTAGTTAGGTTGCAATTCTTTATTTTGGAAACTTGTGGAACAACACACGACTGTTGTCTGCAGCAGCTGATGCGCACACCCCTCCACAACAACAGAAGGGCACGTCTCTCGTTCTTACTCCCGTAAGTCACGCGCTATATTTATAACCCGATTTGTTAAAGTATGTTATTGAAACTCAGAAAGGTCTGTGTATTTCTTCATAAATATCTCATGTTACTATGTGGGCACACGCGGCTTATAAACAGGAGAGGCTTATGTATGTAGAAAATGGTTTTTCCTTTAAAAATGTACTGGGTGAGGCTCGTAATCAGGGGCGCTCAATAGTCCGGAAATTACCGTACAGAATTTTCAAGATAAGAAACTACTTCCAGAACCAATTTCGTAAGTAGAGGTACCACTGTACTAAGGTCATGAATGTAAGACTTGTTTTGGAAACTGTTTCATAGATACCCTGAGCTCTGCATTCAGTCAAATTGAGAGACATCGCAAAGCCGAGCAAATAAAGCCCCACCAACAAATGTTCACATCTGCTGACCAGATACACTTCCAAGTAAACAGTATCAGGGAGAGGCAGGGTGACACGTTAAATATCCCAAAGCAATTATCCCTCCTGCACACAGAAAGTGAAAGTGAGAACAGCCAAAACCCAATACTGCCGAGCCTGCAGGACTTTAAAATGCAGCTCGTGCATTGTATAAACGGAAACGTGGCAGTAAACAACAACTTGTATTCCGTCACAAACAATCCCATTGTATAAAGCACCGTGGAGTTTATTAGATACAGACACAACAGTCACTAACCTTTTTGAAAGAAATCCACAATGCACAGTGCACGCAGATGCAAAGGTTTACGTCCTCTATTGGTGACCGGAGCATGTGCTTATTTGATTTAACTTTCAAGTTTGGAAGGAGACTGCCAGACAGTACTCATGTGTCATGTATTTGCCTTTATTTCTGACATATGCTTTTACATGTGTGGACTATTGAAGTAAAAAGAGGTCACTTTGTCAGTCAGCCTATCAGTCAGTAAATCACTCTCTATTTTTAAAGCACTTTGCATGGCTCAAAATTCCTTACTGATGACTATTCATCCATCTATCCGTCCGTTTTCAATAGTGCTTATCCTCACCAGGCTCGCACGTGTGCTAACATCAGTCAAATCAGCATTGTGAGTCATGGCATCAATATTACCTGCTCAACCCCACAGAATTGTCTGGTCGGACTCCTTCAGATAATAGCCTGAAAATAATAAACTTGTTGGTATTGTGATCGGCATAACTCACTTAAAAATGGTCAGTGTCGGAATCGGATACAAAAAACAAATCCTGATTGGAAATTTCCCAATTTAAGGGTCATTTTGTTGGTCGGCCACCTCTGAGAGGGTTCGCCACTTTTCCATGTTTTGTCCATTTGTGGATAGATAGTCTCTAACTGTGACTCACTACAGTCCTAAAACTTTAAAAATGGCTTTGTACTGTAACCCTCCCCAGGTCATAATTGTCAATCACTTTATTTCTTATCTGTTCTTGAATTTGTTTGGCTCGTTCGACTTCATTTTATCAGTGATTAAAGCAGTAATGTGAAGTAATTTCTTCACATGCCAGATAGGGTCACAAGCAGTGTTGTTAATCTTACTGAAAAAAAGTAATTAATTATAGTTACAAATTACTTCTCCCAAAAAGTAATTGCATTAGTAACTCAATTACCTGAATGTAAGAGTAATTAGTTACTTGGCAAAGTAATTGGTGATAATTACTTTTTTTTTTCCTCAAAAAAAAAAACAAAAACAAAAAAAACATTGGCCACACTATGTGAAGTTTTTTGTGGAGTTTTTTGGTACAATTGGCCCGAGCCCAATTCTTTACCCTAATTTACTCTTTACCCTGAATCAACTGTTAAAAGTTGTTAAAATTGCTCCCATTATTGCATTAGTTCCCTTCTCTCTACTTTCGACATATGAAAGTTTTAAAACTGTTTCATCATTTAAAGATAGATTCAAGTCAAGATTTTGCCGATTTAGAAGTATTTTAGATAAAAAGTTACTTAGGTTCGCTAGGAAGGTTCTCTACAACAGAGCCGTCCTAAAAAGCCTACTGCTTTAAGATGGAACTTTTCCAACACTGTTTGAATTGACAGTCTAAAGTCTACATAAGTGCAAATAAGAATATTATAATTTAAAAATAATAATAGAATATATAAATTCAACATTACAATGAAACGTGTCTTTGTCAAAGTGGTTTAAAAAAAAAAAAAAAAAAAAAAAAAAACGTCACTGGCCATAGTTAAATAGCCAGGCAGAATAAATATGTGCATTAAAGTTCTTGCATTTTCACAAGTTAAAAGCCCGCAGTTCATCGACGAGAAGGGCAGACCCAGATGGCGTCTGCTGCAGGGTCTTGTTTGAGTCCGACACAGGACAAATGGAACCACTCCATTGAACAAATTTTCTTTGTCAAATGATCCAAGAAGAGAGATGGTGACCAATCGGGATGTGTTGTCAGCAGGTTTACCTAGGAACACAACAGGTAGGTGAGTCGTAGTAGGCGAGCATTGCTACCGAGGCAGATTTACACAACGGTGTAAAAAAACAAAAACGTATTGAAACCAAAAGTGGATAAAGCGTTCAACTTACAAGAGTAGAGATGACAGGAACACACTCTCATTCCAGCAGAAATATGATCATAAATGCTTTTCCGACGAACCGCTGCAATCCAGCCATCCGTCGTACCTTCGTGATCTGATATTTGGTCCTCCATGCAGGAAAACGGTGAAAAGTGAGTCCATTTTTCCTAACCCCTTTTTTTGTCGTAGGAGACGCTGTTGCACCCGATAACGCAACAATAAGCACCCATATTTTCTTTCTAAAACACCGAAAGAGTTAGCTTAGCACTACCACACGTTATAATCCGCATTGACTCTGCCGGCCCGGAAGTGAATCATATTGCCAGCATGGAGGCGCGTCCAAACAATGACGTAGTACGTCCCATTCCCTATTAAATTTTCAAACGGTGCCAGGTTTGGATATTACTTTTAAGGCCAACCTGGGGTATTTTCAGCCTTGCACACCCATGGTACCAAACACTTTCACATGAAGCAATATTTTGACAAATGGTCATTAGAAACAGATAACAACTAACCATTACATTTTGTTATAACTGTGGAGTAATAAAAGAGCCACTCCCATTTTAGGATAATGGGAGACAATGACACCCAAAGCATGTTGGTTACTGTGTGTTCATACGTTCTCCATTATTTTCTTTTGGTTTCCCTCATTGCATTTCTCGATTTACAAAGATAGATTGTTAGACATGGAAGAGCAGTTTTCATTTGTGAGCCTGTAATTATCAGATTAGAAAATGAATAGACAGCTCTGTTCTTATCATTTGCTGATTTAAGTAGTGTTTTTGTAAAAGAACCTGTAAGATTTTAGTTACACAAGGAACAATGTCCACTCAAGGCTTTAGTCCTGTCCTAAATTTCTCAAAGGGTGTTCTCAACATTGTCACTACTGGCAGTAAACTGACCACCTGGGGAGTCAGGACTTTGAATGTTTTTTGTGCATACCAGCACTCACCAGTAAGGACAGTAAAAGCACTACAGGGAACAGTTAGGAATTTTATGAACATGAGAGGCAGCGTTGACAAAGTTTGAACTTCCATTCTCTCAAGTATAAGGTCAGCGGAAACTCCTCAATACAGTGAGATGGAAATAATAACACATGGATGCCCAGGGGGTAGATCGAGTGGTATGAGCATTTGTTTATGAACCTTGGAGGTCTGGGTAATCAAACCTCAAAATCGTGAACGCTGGTCCTGTCTGCTTCCTCACTGATAAGCCAGACACCTCTTTAGCACATCATCATGCTCTGACCGCTCAATTCACAGTGGACTGGTAACAAAATGCTACTTATCTCCCGATTTCCCCAAAGCCTGTCCTAAATCAATAGAAATTTTCACTTTTTTGTCAGAGCTGAAGTTTCACATGCATCTCAAATAAGCTACATCATGGTTTGGATGTTCACATAAAACAAGCAGCTAAAACAACTTTATAAACCAAATATTCTCTTGTCTTCTCCATTTACCATTGTAGTGTTTCAAGGAATTTGTGTGTGCATGTGTGTGTCACATTTGTGCACACATGCTCATGTTTTGTTGAAGTAATTCAATTTTTGTGGCATAGTTAATGATCCAAACCCTAACCCTAACCCATGTGCAAATATCTCTACTGCCAGACCTAAAGCAGAGTAGCAAGCTTAAAGGCACGTAGCTAACATTTGCTGTTTATCTTGAAGGAAGAGAAATTACTTTTTCCTAAAATCCTCAATTTTTATTCATTTTCAAACCACAGCTGTAAATATAAAGCTGTAGCTACTATGAAATGAGAAATATTTGGTAAAATACTGAAGCTAACCCAATATACAGTATGTACACGCCATACGCAAATAGAACATTTTGTGATTGCAATGCGCAAATGCTAAAAAAGACATAGAGATAAGTCCACTTGTATCAGAAACCACTAACATATGTGATGTATAACAAGGCAGCTCTCATTTTTGCGACACTAGATCACTGCAAAATACTGTCTAATGATTAAATTTTCGTAACACCCTGGATATAAAGCGTATACAAACACTTGTTCCAATGCCAGGCGTTTGTAATATTTAAAAAAACATGCATGAGATCAACCGCATCCCCAAAGTTTTTTTTTTTTTTTTAATTGTCAATGTAATATAAAACCCTCAAAGCATAATTTTATTTCCTAAACATATTTTTGAGAGGAAAAGTTAATAATAATAATAATAATAATAATACTGTAATGTGGTTGCAAATGTGTGCACACCCTCAATTACATTTAAACTCATGTTGAAGGGGAATCAGCACACATGTGCTACTATTTAACATGCCTCTCATAAACTACAAATAAAGCTCATTCCTCACATTTTTTTTCTTTCTGGCAGAAGCAGAAGCTGAAGGTTTTGTGAAAACATGGACTGCTATTTTGAACTGTTCATAAGTCCTTCCACATTAGCTAAGGCCCAGGCTCCAGTGATTAAAACCAGCCCAGATTTGTTGCCACAACCAACTTTCACTGTAGGTGTGATGTTCTTTTGGTGATGAGCAGAAATGTGTTTGTGGCAAAAATATCTTTTGAAATGTGTAGATTTTGTTCCCACTATAAAATTAGGTTTTTGTCCTGGTCTCATTCCAGTAAATCACAAAAACCTTACAACAACAATGTGGAGAAATTTTATCTTATTTATCCAGTACATTTTTTATATAAAGCATAAGATTTTTTAGAAAATTAGTAATTATCAGTTATAGAAAAATAGTAATTATCAGTTAAAACATTTGCAAACATACAGTGGGGGATATAAGTATTTAGTTAACCACTAATTGTGCAAGTTCTCCCACTTGAAAATATTAGAGAGGCCTGTAATTGTCAACATGGGTAAACCTCAACCATGAGAGACAGAATGTGGGGGAAAAAAAACAGAACATAACATTGTTTGATTTTTAAAGAATCTATTTGCAAATCATGGTGGAAAATAAGTATTTGGTCAATACCAAAAGTTCATCTCAATACTTTGTTCAACTCCCTCCACAGATTTTCTTTGGGGTTGAGATCTGGACACTGACTAGGCCACTCCAGGACCTTGAAATGCTTCTTACGAAGCCACTCCTTTGTTGCCCTGGCTTTGTGTTTGGGATCATTGTCATGCTGAAAGACCCAGCCACGTCTTATCTTCAATGCCCTTGCTGGTGGAAGGAGATTTTCACTCAAAATCTCTCGATACATGGCCCCATTAATTCTTTCCTTTACACAGATCAGCCATCCTGGTCCCTTTGCAGAAAAACAGCCCCAAAGCATGATGTTTCCACCCCCATGCTTCACAGTGGGTATGGTGTTCTTCAGATGCAATTCAGTATTCTTTCTCCTCCAAACACGAGAACCTGTGTTTCTACCAAAAAGTACTATTTTGGTTTCATCTGACCAATACACATTCTCCCAGTCCTCTTCTGGATCATCCAAATGCTGTCTTGCGAACCGCAGACGGACCTGGACGTGTACTTTCTTCAGCAGGGGGACACGTCTGGCAGTGCAGGATTTGAGTCCCTGGCGGCACATTGTGTTACTGATAGTAGCCTTTATTACTGTGGTCCCAGCTCTCTGTAGGTCATTCACTAGGTCCCCCTGTGTGGTTCTGGGATTTTTGCTCACCTTCTTGTTATCATTTTGACGCCACGGGGTGAGATCTTGCATGGAGCCCCAGATCGAGGGAGATTATCAGTGGTCTTGTATGTCTTCCATTTTCCAATAATTGCTCCCACAGTTGATTTCTTTACACCAAGCGTTTTACCTATTGCAGATTCAGTCTTCCCAGCCTGGTGCAGGCCTACAATTTTGTCTCTGGTGTCCTTCGACAGCTTTTTGGTCTTGGCCATAGTGGAGTTTGGAGTGTGACTTAGTGAGGTTGTGGACAGATGTATTTTATACTGATAATGAGTTAAAACAGGTGCCATTAATACAGGTAACGAGTGGAGCCTCATTAGACCTCGTTAGAAGAAGTTAGACCTCTTTGACAGCCAGAAATCTTGCTTGTTTTTTACTTGACCAAATACTTATTTTCCACTCTAATTTGGAAATAAATTCTTTAAAAATCAAACAATGTGATTTTCATTTTTTTTTTCTTCCACATTCTGTCTCTCATGGTTGAGGTTTACCCATGTTGACAATTACAGGCCTCCCTAATCTTTTCAAGTAGGAGAACTTGCACAATTGGTGGCTGACTAAATTCTTATTTTCCCCACTGTATGATTGTCTTCATTTCTTTGGGAGATGTCGCAACAATATTCTAATCAGTCAAGAGATTTGACGTGTGCGGATTTGAAGGTCACACACAAATAGAAAACTAACAGTCAAAGTCCCGTGCGCTGGTATGCAGCCTCAAACACAAAACACAAATGTGCACCTTGGTGAAAGTGAACCGCTGTCGTGTGTTTGTTTTTGTATGGATAGCCAATTCCAATGTGTGGACTTTCAAAGCCGTCTCTAATCCATTTGATTAGCTGAACCCAAGAACCTGGGCCGTGGACAAAGAGCTCTTTCACACATGCAGCCAATGCTTACAGCAACATGTGATCTCAGGAATCTGTACATCACAAAACATTCCTCTACATTCCTCCTCCCTTCTCTTCTTTCCTCACTGTTTGGGTTTCCCTGAGCTGACACTCCACACCACGGTTCATCCAACAATATCATTTTTACGCATATGCCTCACCGACACATATTACAATGCCGTAAAATTTCAAAGTGACAACCCCAAATAGTCAATAACAGTGAGATCACACTACACAAAGGAGGATGCCCACTTCAGATGGGCATTGAACAAAGAGCAATCCCAGACACAAAGTGAGCAATGGGGACCTTTACCTTGGAGTTGGTGATGATGTATGGAAGAAAAGGGCAATCTGAGGAAGAAAACTATTTTAAAACAGTCATTGATATGCTGCTTTTATAGGAAGCTGAAATAAGTTGAATTTGGTGTCTCCTGTCCCCCAACCCAGAGGCTGTGGGTTCAAATCTCTGCCCTGATGAACTCGCCTAAGTATCCTTGAGCAAGATTCTGAACCCCACATTGCTCCTGGTGCTGCGTCACCAGTAGGTAGATGGCGAAGTAGTGTAAAGCGCCTTGAAAGGTGGAAAAGCGCTATATAAGTATATCACCATTTCCATATTTAAAAAAAAAAAAAAAAAATTACCTGTCCTGTTTAGCTGCTGAGACACGGAGAATGGGATTCTGGGTGTCAGTTTTAATGTGCCACATGGGAGTTTGATATATTCCTATGGTGGTTGTTCACATTGTTATATTTATTAGGAGAAAGCAGGGGACAGGAAAGGGTTTTGGGGGGACAGAGAGAAAGGAAGCCGACAGAAGAGAAGAAGAAAAAACAACAAAAAAATACATCATTCAACGCCTATGCTAGAACAAAGTGGTGTTATTGTAATCTAATTTTGTAATCTAATAATATTTACTGGCGGCACGGTGGCTTAGTGGTTAGCACGTCTGCCTCACAGTTCTGAGATCAAGGGTTCAATCCCGGGCTTCGGCCTTCCTGTGTGGAGTTTGCATGTTCTCCCCGTGCCTGCGTGGGTTTCCTCCGGGAACTCCGGTTTCCTCCCACATCCCAAAAACATGCATGGTAGGCTGATTGAACACTCCAAATTATTCCGTAGGTGTGAGTGTGTGCGTGAATGGTTGTGTGTCTCCTTGTGCCCTGCGATTGGCTGGCAACCAATTCAGGGTGTCCCCTGCCTACTGCCCGAAGTTAGCAGGGATAGGCTCCAGCACCTCCGCGACCCTCGTGAGGAATAAGCGGCATGGAAAATGAATGAATGAATGAATAATATTTACTCGTGGACCCCATGTGGTGGGGGCGGAGGGCTGGTAGCTGAAGGAAAAGAGGAGGCAAGGTAAGCCGGAAAAAAATGCGATTGGGCGAGGCATGCAGCTCCAGCAAATGGGTCGCTGCCTCCTCCCTGGCACCATTAGGTAGCAAAGCAACCCCAGATGATCACTGTTGTTATTTATCTGAAATACTGTGTTTCATTTATGTCAGAGAAACTGACACACATACCTTTCAAAAAGTTCAGCTTCATTTCAATCCATGGAACATTCTCCCAAAAGTCTTAAGAATCTTATTCAATTATTTATTTATTTATTTTTAATTCATTATTTATCCCTTAAACAAAAGTTAGATTAGCCTTTATTTTGGTTCTGGTCAGCAGTGCTTTTCACTTTTGAACTCTTTTCTTCACATATGGAAATTCATAGATGACCTTAACTGAGGTAAAGCGGGCCTGCAATTAATTAGGTATTGTCCTGGGTTCCTTTGTGCACTCCTGGGTAAGTTGTCACTGTACTCATTAGACCAGCCCATCACATAATAGTTATTGTTCAAAGTTTTTCTCCTCCACAAGGCTATTTTTGAAGAAAGAAGCCCCCCGTCTCATCAGACCATAGGACGTGGTTCCAGTAATCCATGTGCTTTGTTGACATGTCTTCAGCAAACTGTTTGCGGGCTTTCTTGTGTACCGTCTTCAGATGAGGTTTCCTCCTGGGGTGACAGCCATGCACACCAATTTGATGTAGAGTGCGGCGTATGGTCTGAGCACTAACAGGCTGACCCCCCACCTCTTCAATCTCTGCAGCAATGCTGACACCACTCCTGTAACGAGTCACATTTTGGAGGGAAAATGACAAGCAGTACTCAATTTGGACATTTGGGGATGTACGTAATTTCTAAGGGGTGTACTCACTTGTTTTGCCAGGGGTTTAGATATTAATGGCTATATTTTGAGTTATTCTGAGGGGAAAATAAATTAACTCTATTATACAAGCTGCACACAGACTACTTTTCATTATGTCAACGTGTTATTTTGTCAGTGTTGTCCCATGAAAAGATATTCTTAAATATCTGCAGAAATGCGAGGGGTGTACTTATTTTTGTGATACACTGTATATGTGAAGTTTGGTGCCATTTGGTATGCAGTTACTGTCCGCGCCCTCCATAATGGTGTTTCCCTATTGCCTATCCACAATAAACCGAAAAAGTGATCTAAAATTAATAAAACCGCGTATTTCTGTTTTCATTTTGCGTTACTTAGTAGGGAGTTTATCAGTTATACTTGAGGGCTTGGGCGCGGACACTAAATAAAGGACTATGAACGGGAAATTTTGTGTACTTGTTATTGTCTAAGAAAGGATCAAATATAACCTTGTGGAGCAGCAATTTTCCTAAGTTAAATTTTTTGGACCGGTCTAGTATTCGTGGGTTAATTTTTGTTTCACTATATGTTCCATGTTTTCTCCATTTATGGATAATGGCTCTCAGTGTGCTTTAACAGAGTCTTTAAAGCTTTAGAAATATCTTTGTAACCTTTTAACATTTTCTAGATTGGCCTTACCGTCTTCCTGAAATTATTAAGATTACTATATTTTTACCAGCTATTTGAGCTCTATTGGAAAACTGTCCGACAGACTGTCAGAATTTGAGAGGTGGGTAAATAGTTTTTCACTGTACTTTATATTATGCATGTGGAGCTTAAAGTGCGTACGACAGGATAAAAAAAGTCTTAACTAGCATTATTATGTAAATTAGAATCATATTTTGAGACAATTTGACTATATACAACAATTTGGCAAAGTGCAGATGACGAGAAATTTGTTTTTTTAATCCACCGTTTAGCGTCCCCAACAGAAGGATGACTGCTTTAGAATTCAACCCTTTGAAGGGGAATTATTCCGAACGAGGAAAATGCGCCAAAGAGAGCTGCAAAATGTCATTGTTTTAGTCTCTTTACTCCAGTGTTTTTACAGGATATTCTTTTTATCGAAGTATTTTTCCCCAATTGCTAAACAAATGGTATGGTCATGACAAATAACAGTCTTGTGCTAACTGGAATATGAAATAATAAAAATGCATTTATTGAGTACGACATGGTAAAATTACTCCATAATGGTCAAAACTGTCGACTTCACCTTTACTGCCGCACCCCCCGAACGATATTTTATGCCACCGTAGTTAGTCAGGCTTTTGTCATTTCCCTGCTCCGGCTTCAGACAATGTAAACAAACCAAGAGGTGTGACAGCTAGCTGACATGCTAACCCGAAGCGAGTGACTTCTCAAAGTCTTATTTTCGCTTTTCGAAGCTAAAAACCACACAAAAGTAGTCCGGATCAATTCACACGGCGGCAGGGTTGTTGATTGTCTTCACCGATCGGCAACCCGCCCGGTGGCGAGCAAGTTACAGCTCCTTCCCCTGCTACGGACAGGAGAGCTCGCCGGGGAAGAAGCTGGAGAGTACCGCCGGACAAACCGGCTGACGTCGGAGCAGTGCGTAGCTGCCACATGGTCAACATGAACATGGCGTAAAATAATGCTTTACTACACATCGAAGATGTAAACAGAGAGCGGCGTGCAGTTGTTGTGCAGCTAACATGGCAGGATGTGTCTGAGGAGAACTTTACTACGTGTTCGTCCATGATCAAACGTAAGTAAATAGTCCTTTATTTAAAGAAAGTTTGTAGTGTTTACTTTGTAAACGCTGTATTCGCGGTCATTTTTAACACAAAGTTGCAATTTCTGATCAGGTTGAAAATTTGACAGAACACTGGGCACACGAAAGAGGGCAATAAGCCGAGTATAGTGCTCTCCCAGCGGTGGGGGGGGGGTGGGGGGGGTGCAACAGGCCACTGGTCGTCGGCCGAGTGGCATTTTCGGTGGACAATCAGTCACAAAATGCTAGCCACCTCCGTATTAAAACGTGTGCCATGATCCCAGTATTTGACATAATACAAAAAACAATGTTTACTCACTTCCTCGTAAGTCCACTGGTCCCACAGTAGTAGGGCTTGTTTTGACCAATATCCGCGGTGAACTGGAACCTTTTGAAATCCAAAATGGCTCACACGCCTCTCCCTAGTGCAGCAACAATTTTCTGCAGCCGTTTGACTGGCGTGATGTGAAAAATAAACGAATTAATCCACAAAATCAGCTGAATCCGCAGTCCATCTGCATGCTATAAAGCAATGCTGTATAGACCCTACCCACGTGACGTCACAGCTCCGCTCTCCTGAATGGTACCGCCCACTTGTCCGTCAAAACATAGTGTTAACCTGTTACAGCTACGTACATTTCTCCTATTTACGGCGTGTTTTTCTGCTCCTTAACATTAATAATCAAAATGGTGAAGGCGTGTGTGGCTGTTGGTTGCACTAACAGAGAAGATGGAAGGAGAGACTTGAAGTTTTACCGTATTCCGAGGGATCCAAAGAGGAGAGCGAAATGGACGGCTGCAATTCGACGTGAAAACTGGGCACCAAAAAATCACCACAGACTATGTAGTAGTCATTTTATATCCGGTAAGATGCATTTAAGATATACTTAGAGGGTTTTGGGCTGACAAATAACCACAATTAAGATCAGTGCGAGGCTAATCGCCGACAACATACGACGTAGTACGACATAGTTTCAAATTCAAGATGTTTGTGACTTCCCTTTCTTCCACCATCGTTATTTTCTGAATAATATTTAGCTGGTACCAAGTGAAAGAAACTGGCCTCGTCTACGGAGCTGACAAATAACCACAATTAAGATCATTGCGAGGCTAATCGCCGACAACATACGACGTAGTACGACATAGTTTCAAATTCAAGATGTTTGTGACTTCCCTTTCTTCCACCTTCGTTATTTTTTGAATAATATTTAGCTGGTACCAAGTGAAAGAAACTGGCCTCGTCTACGGGGCTGACAAATAACCACAATTAAGATCATTGCTAGGCTAATCGCCGACAACATACACGTATGTATGTAGTGAGAGTGCTATCGCTAAACCATATAAACATTAAAAGCCTTAACTCCATTGACAAACGACATGAAATACATTAGACTTGACAGTGGATGTTAGCAATAACAAAAGATTTTGAATTGAAAATTTCGTAACTCACCTTTCCAAGCACAAGATAGATTCCTGCCGAATTTTCGTGGACGAGGACCTGTTTCACCCAACCAGCAACGAAGTATTTATAAGCCTCCAAGCTCTTGAAGTTTTTCAAATTTTCGTGGCAATAGGCTGATTTTGTGTGGACAAGATAATTGTAAATATCAGCATAGCAGATGTCAGGCAGACAGGGCGAAGACAGTGGGTCGAAAAACATCGATTTGGGCATCAAATATGGATCTGGCGACTGTATAGAACAAAGCTTTTCCACATAACGCCTTTTATGCAACACATCCAGTGAGTTTACGGCATCAGAAAACACCGGGTCTTCCATGAAATGCATTTTAAATTCCTCGATCAATTGAAAACAATGCTAATACAGAGACAAAATGACGGACAAGTGGGCGGAACCACACAGCGAGCACGTGGTTTTGTGACGTCGGTGGGTAGGGTCTATTGTGAGATGCTGACCTGAGTGACGTCACATTCGCATTCGTCCTAAACCTGAAACTGAAGCCAGAAGTCACTCATTTTCATGGCACGGAATTCAAAAATTGAATGTAAAAAACGATTGCTTCCTCACACATCCAAGCGGTCCATTTAATCCAGTAGCATAAAACACCACGTGAAATATGGAATAAACATGCTTTTTGGTGTCATACGTACTTTAATGAATGTACCATACCGAAGTCCTTTTCTGCTCACTAAAGAAGCACAAGATGAAACAGACTTTGATGGTAACTGCATTAATTTTCACACTATATACTCCCTTCTACGCACACTGACACATACAATTTAAACACATCCACCTTCTCTTGTGGGATTTAGCGGAGAGACATATTCTAATACCTGCAGCAATAAATTACACAACTGGTCAAAATATGTATTGTGTATTATATGTCATTCCCAAAAGAGCAATACAGTGTGGTGCAGCATTTGATAAATTATTCTAGACTAAAGTAAAGCCATTAAATATTTGTGCATGCAGGTTGTGCAGTTTGAGGAACAGTTTTATGGGTCCATGAGGGGAACTGGGTCTGGTCTAGGTTAAGAAGGAACCATAGTCTGGGAGCAACTTTGTCCCTTGGGTTGATCTTTTTTTTCTGTTTCGTTTGATTCCTTTTTTTTAATTAATTTATTTTTTTTACTGGAGTAGAGTCACTGTACCCGCAACAGGAAAATAAATGTTTTCGTCATACTTTCAGTGAGATTACAACTTTCTTAGTAAGCGAGAAAACTATTTGACACTGAGAGAACCTAGAAATGAACCTTTATATTAAAAGAATCACACAATTTATAGGCATAAATCAGCAGCTAATTTTATTTAAAATGTATGATCTCCTGGATGGTTACACACATGCACATGCAACCACCCTCACCCCCACACATCCACGCACACAAAATTAAACGTTATGAATAGGGAATACAAACAAATATTACATTTCATATATTTACGTTTTAATGATCTACTATAAGCCATTGGAAACAGGTTGACAGTTTTCCAAGCAGTTTTCTCAAAATGTTTTGCAGCTTAATGGTACGATGCAGTCCCCTCTTGTGGGGGTCCTGGTCAGCTCTGATCATCAAAAGACAATGGGTTGAAACATTCATTCATTCATCTTCCGTACCACTTACCCTCAAGAGGGGTCGTGGGAATGGTGTAGCTTATCCCAGCTGACAATGGCCATCCAATTTCAGCGGGTCAAAACATGAACCATGAAATAATTTTCCATCACCAAATATTACTTGATAACGCGAGTCAGCTGGCTATCCTACATGAGTCAGGGACCACAGCATTAGGTTCTGCCAGTAGCTGTCCTAGCTTAAACGGCCTCTGTGCAAGCTCCCCCCACTCCACCCCAATACACACACACACACAACCCTCACGTCTGGCACACTAGCTCAGTGTTAGCATATTAATAGTTCGCGATGTTATTAGTCTTTGAAGAACAGATATTTGAATGAAAACAATGAAGTAACATCTGTAGATAAAGAATATTAAAATAATCACAGGCATTCCATATCTGAAAAACAAGTAATGATGTTGAAGCGTATTATGTTGTCACTGAAAAAGTTGTGTTCTTCGTTTGTCTGTATTACTGTACAATATTGTACAGCGTCTGGTGGAACACTACCATAAGGAGCAGGACAATAAACTGAATTAAAAATGTCAAATCATGAATTACCAATCAACAGCTTTGTCCCAATTCAGGGCCTGCACACTGGGAGTGTGCATTGGAAGATCAGTTACATCACAAGACAGTGCCTGATACAATCCATTAAAACTCGGAGGATGCACCTTTCACCCACTCAGAATGGGTCCAACTTGTCAGACGATTTGAGCTGAGTTTGGAGGACGCCAAACTAGTTTACTCAACTATAAGCCGTATCTCGGAATGCCTTTCGTGCTGCTGCCAAGGGTGAAATAAATCTTACATGGCGGGATCTGCTGGTACCATGACTTATAAATGAGAGTCAAATTTTCAAATAAGTTTTTAACTGCCAGGTTTTTTCTTATTTGAACGCCCAACGTCATATATTAAACCAAATCCTAAAATTCGGTTAAAATGTGACTGTTAGTGCTTAGTAAGGGTTAGATTGATGCTATAAATGTTTGCAGTTCAGAAGTCGTTTCATAAGTTTACTATATTTTATCTGAGCTAAAAGAAAATGTATTTCGTTTTTACATGATGCAAGCAAAAAATACACTGACAGTTAGACCATCCCATTTGTTTACCACGGAGGAGGATACTCAGTCAACCCCATCCAGTAGGATCCTTCACCTACAAAGGAAGACTCCGCCAAAAAAGGTGCAACCTCTGAATTGGGACACAGCTATAAGCAATAAGAGTTATGAGTCCAGAAGATGTTCTGAAGCAAATTAGCTAATGTCCCTTGTTTGGTTGAAAACTTTACAAAATATTTTTGTTTATTAATTGTATATTTGCCAATGACATTGGAATGAGGTACCAAATCAACCTACTGTATGTACTGTGCCCAAGTATAGATTACACTGTTGTCATCCAATGTGGCTGGAAAATCCTGAAAGAGGAATTCATGCTATTTATTGTCCCTTTTCTGGACTCCCCACCCCCTCATATGTTTAGTGGATGTCATTAATGATTTTTATTTCTAGTCTTTACTTATTTGAAATAGTCATTCATTATTATTATTACATTTGGGACATTTTGGTCATTTAGGGTATTTTAAATATATTTTACTTCACTATTAGCTTATGAAAACACCTAAATATTTGGGGATTTTTTTGGGGGGGTGTAGGAGTTGGGGGTAGCTGGAGTAGATCAACGCCATTCCCATTCATTTTAATGAGAGGGATGAGGAATTCACCTTGAGTTACGAACTGCATTTTTATATCCTTTTATAACCTTAAAGGGCAACTGAAGAGCTTTGCGGATTTTGGTGTAATTTTACGAATATAAACTTTGGACGAGTTCGTCAAAACCATGACATTATCAATACGTAATCGCAAGGATAATTTGCGTTTTTTTAGTTTCTTTGCACTCTGTTAAATGTCCCTTCCCAAAAAGTGTGACGTAAATTCCCCGATGCAACGGAAGACTAGTATCCACAGCTAGCATAGCAGCAACAACTATCAGTGATATTTCCGCCAAAGGTAACCGTTCAGGATCGCTCTTTCGTGACGCTGCCGTTGGCAAAGGCTCCCAGGAAAGATGATCTACAATTAATCCCTACATGTTTGAACCTGAGGCGTCAGACGACGACGATTTACTTGACACAGCAGATGTCGTCATGACGCCAATTGACAGCTCGACACTTCACGAACAGGAGAGTGAGTGGTAACCCTATGTCCAGCATCGTGATTTTTCTATTTGAGAGAATGCGATTACATGGTTGTATATATTTTCCATGCTCTCCACATAGTTAAACTGGATATTAGGTTATGGGATAGCTCATACCGATCTAAAGATGGTAAAGCTAGCCCAAATGTGGCTAAATAAATGATATATGTTATTGATTTTTCAAAATAAATGACAAAACGATTTTATTTTCCAGGTGTTACTGTAAACCTTCAGGTAATTACCCTTCCAAGAGTATGCCTGTGTTGTCATGAGATCCCAGACGTGAGAACCAAACTTGAGGAGGCTGAAGCACTGACAGGGGCATGAATTACATAAAAAAAATAAAACCATAAACTGTAAACAACACTAACATATTTTGTTGACCGTTTAATGTATTCTATTGCTATATAACATATATTGTAATTATATTACATTCTGAAACCATATTTAATAGGCCACAATAATAAGTGATACCAGATTTATGTTGAATCAGCATCAGCTTTTGCTGTCAGATTGTGACACAACATAGAAAGCTAAGTTATACAAATCAAACAATGACACATCATCAAAGAACATAAATTTAGTATGCAACACAAAGTTAGGATAGCAACGGACTAGCGCAACACTGAAAAATGATCATGCAAAAGACTGAGAAGCAGTTTAGAGGGGGAAATATGTATTTACTGTTTTCTGTAGCATTAAGTGTTCTCTACAAAAAGATAAATCATTATTATTAAAATTAACTAGATTTATCTTTTAAAAATGTGTACTGTATATATGACTAGTTTATGATTTCATTTCATCAAAATTTGCTACATTTATTTCTCCTAAGTCATTGTCATCTGATGTCGCAGACGGAAGAAATTCAGCATATGGCAGGCCTCACAAGATCTCTTCAGTCGTCATCGCTGGACTTGCATCACTTGTGTCATCATATGACTCGACCCACTCTCTCTTGATTTTGGGAAACTGGGTGGCGACTGACTTGCAACGCTTTTTTCATCGTGTTGAGGGTTTCCGCCGCTTAATTTTTTATGTTTGACTTCCTAGAAAAAAAAAATCACAGCAGCATGAAAATATTGGATGAATCCTAATTTTAATTTAATACTTTTTAATAATTTCTTGGTGATCAAATAATAATCAAAGCAGCATCTATTTGATGCTATTGTTCCCTCTTCAAGTGGGCAGACCTTGATGTTGATGCTGTAGTACAATAGTCATTGTTTTATTGAGATGTATTTGGTACATTAGGGCCTGGCAGGTAGATTGTTTAATATATAGGCTTTATATTTACCCTGTGACAGGCCAAAAAACAACGATCCAAGAACCTATTTGGTGCTGAGGACATTTGAATTTACATAATACCTATTGATATAGTAATAAAATCACATGAGTAGTTGATCTGTCAGCAAACCTATCTACTTATGACAGGCCAACAGCAACAACAAAAAAATGTCGCACTTCAACAAACAGGCAGTAGGAGTGCCCCTCGTTTATCAAAAAAAGCCAGTAATGGTCTACTTACGTCTTTGTAAAACCAAGGTTGGATTGTTGTAGGTTTTCAAAGCTGTCGTCGCAGAAATAATGAAAACAATGAGCTGATTGGGGACCTGTATGCATGCTCACAAAATCGGTCCAAACCTTTGCAGGAGAAGTTTTTTTGGACCACTCATAGAGTCTCGTGTCTTCCTGTGAGCAATTCATCGCTACACATCGAGATGGCATGACGAATCTCGCGAGTAAAACCCAGAAAATGTTTTCAATATATGGCGAGGATAGCGTGGTGCTATATTTCCGTGTTCAGAGTGGTGGCGACGCTCCCTAGAAGTTACGTCATCAGGTAGCGGTCGGCAGGGCGGCGCGTCCCTCGTTGCTGTGGTGTTGCTATGGCCATAACTCAAAAACTACGCGGTCAATTATTGACAGCGAATTATGCATTTAATACAACTCAACCGAGTAAAACACTCAAGAACAAAATCCGAAAAGCTCTTCAGTTGCCCTTTAATAATGGGAACAGCCATTCAATTCACTGAAATTCTGCCATTGCATATAACAAGACTAATAACAAACATCGAATGAATGCCTCAATGATAATGGCAAGCAAAACTATTTGCAATTACTGGGGTAGTATACACTCATGCAGTACATGATGTATTCAGACAGTATTGTGGTACGTGCTGATTCGGCTGTAATAGCTAAAGCCAATCTTACTTTTCAACAGCTCAACATGTAGACATAAGAAGTCAGGTGAGGCCCGTGGAGATTAATACAGATAGACAGATGTGTTTGATGCTTTGTGGGTGGGAATGCTGTTATTAATGTGGCTTGACACCTGCAGCATACCCCGATTATTATCCTATTTGGGCATGTCATTACCCTGCATTCAAAAATTACACGTGGGAAATAAAATAAGTGAAAAATGGTTTCACATCCCAGCAGCTTTTTGGCAGATGTTTCAAAACACGCCTGTAACTACATACTCCATAAAACGTGACTCACGTGGACACTACTCATCTTTGAGGATCGAAGTTAAGGTGTTGGAGTTCATAGAATGCATTGTTGCGCTTTGGTGTTTTTAGGAGAAAAATATTTATCATTGCTGCCAGACATGAGGTCCCACCCAAAGAACAGTGAGCAAATACACATTCCCACAGATAGCTCCTCCCACCTAAACACACGTGCTGGATGAAGTACTCACTTTTTTTTTCACTTAAGTAAAAGTAGATACAGTTGCAAAAAATGTACTTACAGTAAGTAGTGGTAAAAGTCTCTAAGAAAAAATTTACTCAAGTAAAAGTAAAAAAGTACTTGCTTTAAAATGTACTTTACAAGTAAAAAGTAAAAGTGTTTTCTCCTGATAAAAAAATGTAATTATACATACATATATATATATATATATATATATATATATATATATATATATATATATATATATACAGTATATATACATACATGCATACAGAGGTCTGAGTCAATATTCAAAGAAAGAACTAGAAAATTAATTGACTGCTCAGTTTTATTGACAACTGTGAAGAATGGAAAAAAAACAAGCAATAAAATTGACTGCACTGTAAACAGATGCTTATAAAGCTCAAATACTCCAAAACTTAGCTGAATGGCGGATTGCAAGCAACTATCAGGTGCATACCACCACCTACTGTTCAAGAGTGTGGTGGCTTTTATTGGTCAATGTCTTGTTCACCTATCTAATATTGTTTGTACTCGTGTTGCTGCCTCTAGTGCTCATTTACGGAATAGTTGCACAGTGCTTGTCGATTGCAACAGAGGCATGAAAACGAAGCTATTAATTCACAATGAGGATAAAAAGAAAAAAAACAAAAGTAACGTGTAGCGCAGGCAACAATTTGAAAAGTAGTGGAGTAAACAGTACAGATACCTGCTGTAAAATGTGATGAAGTAAAAGTAAAAAGTACCACTTCATATTTGTACCCAAGTAAACCACAGATACACAAAAATGTACTTAAGTGCAGTAACGAAGTACTTTTAATATATATGTATTACATTCCACCACTGAGAACACATACATACAAAGTTGACTCAAAAGTTGTTTTAGCTGCTGGGTGACATGTAGTGCACTTCCCTAAATCTAATTTTGAAAAAACCCTTCCTGATGCCGAGCGCACGAGCCATGAGTGAAATAGGATTTTGCTATGCCGCATGATCATCCGTGATGAATTATCCAAATTTATGGCTTCCTTGGGCCTTTAAAGATTTCATCCCTCCTGTAGGACTCTCTCATGACTTTCTCTCATGTCTTTCCAACAAAATGTTTATTCACATGTTGTATGGAGATAGAATAGTGCCAAAAGAAGTGAGGTTGTAAAATGAAAATTCTTCCTGTAAAATGACCATTTTTAACTAAAAAACACTTGTATTACCGACTTTTTCCTTTTGTAATAAACATGAAAAAAACACAATGTAAAAAATACATTATACAAGTGTTTTTTTTCCAATTACAAGTGATTTTTTTTGTTCTACGGGTGTTTTTTCTTAGCTACAGGTTAAAAAGTTTTGTCTCACCCTTGTCGCGTTTTATGAGACAAAAAAAATACTCGTAACCTAGTTTTAAAATAAAAACATACCTGTAAAATGACTCATCTTAACTAAAAAACACTTGTATTTTAACTAAAAAAACACTTGTATTTCCAAATTTTTTCGTTGTGAAATAAACATGAAAAAACAATATTATAAAATTTCTTCAAGTGTTTTTTTTCCTCATTTACAAGTGATTTTTTTTTGTTCTACGGGTGTTTTTTCTTAGCTACAGGTTAAAAAGTTTTGTCTCACCCTTGTCGCGTTTTATGAGACAAAAAAAATACTTGTAACCTAGTTTTAAAATAAAAACATACCTGTAAAATGACTCATCTTAACTAAAAAACACTTGTATTTTAACTAAAAAAACACTTGTATTTCCAAAATTTTCGTTGTGAAATAAACATGAAAAAACAATATTAAAAAATTTCTTCAAGTGTTTTTTTCCCCCATTTACAAGTGATTTTTTTATTTTTCTACAGGTGTTTTTTTCTTTGCTACAGGTGAAAAAGTTTCGTCTCACCCCTTGTGGCGTTTTCTGAGACAAAAGTCACTTGTAACCAAAGATGAAAAAATCTACTTGTACATCGAAATAATATGTTGTAAAACACAAAAATATCATTCCAAGTCGTGGTCAAAAGAAGACGTTAGTTAAGAAAGAACACAATCTAGTGAATAGTTCTTCGGGTGTTTTATCTTTAATAATCTACAAGTGTTTTCTGAGCATGTACAACTAAATTTCGGCCCAAGCATGTGATGTGAGGCAAAATTCAGACCAATCGGAACGGCGATTGTTCAGGAGGAGGGCGGGACACACCATTGCCGACCTGCTCCTTCTTGCTTTATTCATCACGGCAGAGTACGACAGAAATGGCAGAGCACGCTCAGGTAAGAAGTTCCGTGGAATTAATGTTTTCTCATGAATGTCATTCAGTTAAAGATTTATCAAGCGTATATAATCATAATTCGTGTCAACATCAAGTGAATTTCGCCTTCCTAAGAAAGGCACGAAAATCGACGACGAGCCAATTATACGCTTGATAAATCTTTAACTGAATGACATTCATGAGAAAACATTAATTCCACGGAACTTCTTACCTGAGCGTGCTCTGCCATTTCTGTCGTACTCTGCCGTGATGAATAAAGCAAGAAGGAGCAGGTCGGCAATGGTGTGTCCCGCCCTCCTCCTGAACAATCGCCGTTCCGATTGGTCTGAATTTTGCCTCACATCACATGCTTGGGCCGAAATTTAGTTGTACATGCTCAGAAAACACTTGTAGATTATTAAAGATAAAACACCCGAAGAACTATTCACTAGATTGTGTTCTTTCTTAACTAACGTCTTCTTTTGACCACGACTTGGAATGATATTTTTGTGTTTTACAACATATTATTTCGATGTACAAGTAGATTTTTTCATCTTTGGTTACAAGTGACTTTTGTCTCAGAAAACGCCACAAGGGGTGAGACGAAACTTTTTCACCTGTAGCAAAGAAAAAAACACCTGTAGAAAAATAAAAAAATCACTTGTAAATGGGGGAAAAAAACACTTGAAGAAATTTTTTAATATTGTTTTTTCATGTTTATTTCACAACGAAAAATTTGGAAATACAAGTGTTTTTTTAGTTAAAATACAAGTGTTTTTTAGTTAAGATGAGTCATTTTACAGGTATGTTTTTATTTTAAAACTAGGTTACAAGTATTTTTTTTGTCTCATAAAACGCGACAAGGGTGAGACAAAACTTTTTAACCTGTAGCTAAGAAAAAACACCCGTAGAACAAAAAAAATCACTTGTAAATGAGGAAAAAAAACACTTGAAGAAATTTTATAATATTGTTTTTTCATGTTTATTTCACAACGAAAAAATTTGGAAATACAAGTGTTTTTTTAGTTAAAATACAAGTGTTTTTTAGTTAAGATGAGTCATTTTACAGGTATGTTTTTATTTTAAAACTAGGTTACGAGTATTTTTTTTGTCTCATAAAACGCGACAAGGGTGAGACAAAACTTTTTAACCTGTAGCTAAGAAAAAACACCCGTAGAACAAAAAAAATCACTTGTAATTGGAAAAAAAACACTTGTATAATGTATTTTTTACATTGTGTTTTTTTCATGTTTATTACAAAAGGAAAAAGTCGGTAATACAAGTGTTTTTTAGTTAAAAATGGTCATTTTACAGGAAGAATTTTCATTTTACAACCTCACTTCTTTTGGCACTATTCTATCTCCATATGTATGTTGCCTACATATGGTTTATGAGTGTCTTAAAACACATAAAAGTGTATCAAGTACAATACATGCACCAGCCCAGAATACCCAATATTGCAGTTTTACTGTAGATTATAAGTACTGTGCAATAATCAGGGTACAGACACATAATGTGGTGCCAAGACAAAATACAAGTGACCTGATGAACCATGATTGCTTCTCAGCGAGAGAAAAAAATAGGATTGAAGTGAGTTCAACTCACTTTAACAAATAGTTAACAAAACAAACAAACAAAAAATGAAAGAACAAACGCACACCGTCTATTTGCCTTGGATAAGTCAGTTTTAAGCCTGTCGCAATATGCAACAATTCCATTTATGGCACGATAAATAAAAATGAAGGCGGTAATTTTTCCGCTGCGATTTATCGCCTCGCGCGTGCGGCAGACATGCTGTTAAAAGTTCGGATTCCTTGTTACCAACTGAGCAAAATGCATCTTCGTTCCAGGTACGGCAAAAAATAGTGCCGGAGCCAATCGTTCCCTTTATATCCTATTGTTCAACGTATATTGGCCGCGTCAGTGCTCCGGATTGACTGCGGACCATCTCCGGCATGCCGATGTTGTTCACGTGTGGGCGCTCCCGTCAGGAGTGACATTTCACGCGGGCGGCAATTTTTCAGCACAACACCGGATATTTAGAACGAAGTCCGCCAAAACATTGTTACTGACTTGGCTGCTACGAACAACCTCGCTTTGACAACAGACAGCTGACATGATGAACATTGAGTGGGAAATTAAGAGCGCTGTGCTTCAAACTTGTCCTGTTTATGAAAGTCGATTGATTGTCATATATGCTGGTGTTGTGCAGTAATGAGCAGACGTGACTTCTGTGGCGTTTGCTAACTTTTTTAATGCGCGCACAGACTAGATATCAAGAAATAGTAAACTAGATGTGCTATTCCCATGCCATTGGCTATGTGAGCCCAGAGTGATTATGGGACACGTAGTCCATATACTACATCGATGAATTATAAACTGCCATGACTGAATGGAAGTTAAGAAGGCCAAATCAATCCATACCAGTGACTATAGATAATGTTGTAAATATTGTTAATCCAGTACGTGACACAGATGGATTCGGACCACAAATAGGATGTCATGCGCATGTAGTAAACCTAGCTGCAATGAGAGCTGTAGCAATCAACAGTGTGCCCCGCCTCACTTTACAAACAGTAAAGATATTTTTATATATTTTTATATTATATATATATATAGTTTAATTTCTTCATATCAGTAAGAAGTAAGCACATAAATATTATGCACTGAAATGCATGTTTATATGATGGCAATTTAATTTTTGCTCGTTAGCAAAAAAATAAAAATAAAAAAAAATACAACTGCTGTTTTTTTTTTTCCCCCCAGAGCATTAAATGTATTGAATCGGATCGAAAATCGTGTCCCCCGTATCGAAAATCATACCGAACCGTGACTTAACTGTATCGTTGCGTCCCTATAGAACACCATTGCAGAAGCTATGAGGGGAAACGTTTTCATTTGCCTAAATGCTTAAGTTATTAAGTGCATTTTTTTTTTTTTTTTTTTGAAAAACACATTTTATTCATTCTGTGTTTCTGTGCGGTATTAATCTTGTTGTCTTTTACTTAAGAGGCATGGTCTATTGTTTTTAGAAGTGATTTCTTAAAAAGTATTTTTGAATTTAAGAGTAAATATCGCATTTAAATGGGTGTACTTGATCTATTAATATATATTGTATTCTCACTGTGTTATTGTAAATTCTTTTTTAAAAATTCGGGGGGGGGGGGCAATAATAGCGCAATAATTTATGAGATAAATTATCACACTAAAATTTGTTATCGCGACAGGCCTAGTCAGTTTAGCAGAATGTTAACTCATTTGTTGGGAATGATGGTAAATGAAGTCTAATCCAGTTAGACAGCAAGGGCTAGCAGTGATCATTTACTGTCAGGACCTCCCAGTCAAATAAGATTGGACATTTATTGCCATCAATGGCAGCGAATGACATAACTATCAATGGAAAAATACCATTTCAGTTTCAAAGGATAATTTGGAATACAAGTGTTTCAAGTGCGGTCATTGGACAAATTTATCTCAATATTTCAAAGCACCACTATCTTTGCATTCACATGAAAATCTGAGTAATTTAGAGTCTTCAATGAATCTACCATGCATGTTTTTGAGATGTGGGAAAAAATAGAAGTACTCAAATAACACCCACAACAGCAAAGGGAAAACATGCAAAATCAACACAGCCCCAATTTTAACACGACAGTCACACTTCCAAACTATGAGGCAGATGCTCTAACCACATGCGCCAACGCGCCGCCTGCTCAATCAGTAGTTTTTATTCTCCAACACCACTAAACTTCTATGTTGTGGTTTCTGTACACAGGCTATGTGGTCAGAGCGATCTTCCAGGGTTCCATTTTGTTTCTTGCCAAAGTACATTCGTGTATCATGTTCACCTCAAAGTGAAATGTCGGCAAATAATCCAAATAACTTTTTCTGACAATGTTTCCCAATACATTGATTTAGTGTACATGTAAATAACAGAATGGAATGATGTCACAAAAGATAAAGAACAAGTTATTTTGTGTGGATTTGCATCACGATAGACACATTGTTGAATTGCACTACTTTAGGATACACCAAAGCATTTTCATAATTAATTCAGCATTATTCATTACAGAATTTGTTGTCATAGTGTTTGGATTACATTTTCATTTGAATTATGTTCTTGCATGCCATAGTACAGCAATTCTTTGCTATTTGAAGTTTAATTTCAACCAGCAGAACACAAGAAATCTTTATACATCCCAGCCAAAACAATTACTTTCTTCTGAGGTCTTCCAGGCAAGGCAGCTGATTTTAGCCTCTGCTTTTAGTCATTTAACAAATGCTGTATCTGTGAATAGGCAGAACCTGTCAGTACCAATTTACTAATAACTATTTCTTGTGATTAAAACAGGCAGGGAAAAAAGTAGGCACTGCAGTTCAGATAGAACAGTTACAATAAACTGAGTGACTGCCGTTGAAAGATAGATGTCCAACACATTTGAACTGGAAGCTCAGTCAGTGGTAATTCCCTGCCAACCCTCCCAATTCCAATAGATTGGACGTCTGACACTATCAACGGACTCCAATCCATTAATAGTGTTGGTAAGTAACCATGAGCCCATGCAAAGAACTATAAAAACTATAAGAGGTATAAATAAGTATTAGAATAGGAACTATAAAAATGTACCTGTATGATAACTTCTGTTTTGGCCAACACTGAGAGAGTATCACAGCCAAGTTCGCGTTCCACTTCTGCTCACGTAATTAAAAATGTAACCGCAATTCACAGATGTTTAATGGTATTAACAGATTGAATCTCAATATCCAACAGAGTGTGTTATTATTCTGCTTAAAGCATTAGTAAGTTCAAACGTACCAGTGGGAGACTTAAAACCTTAAATACTACTGTACAACTAACTCTAAGTAAACATTTTGTCTGTATGGTTCTCTATGATTGAAAAATAATAATAAACAAAGTGCTTTATTTATTCATTTATTTTCATTTATAGTGCTATAACCAAATCGGGTGGTAATGTCTTTTAAGTGGCTTTTTAGTATTTAATTTAAAAAAAAAAAAAAAAAAGAAAAGAAAAAAGAAAAAAAAAAAAAAACATTTTCACATTCAAATTTTATCGCAGATGGTTAGGAATGTAAAACTTTTTAATCTCAGTTGTAGTTGATAAAGCATAAATGAGCAGGCAAAGAATCTATCACCTATGAATCTTCTACTTGCACATAAAATTTCATCTCAGTTAAAAACAGTCTTCAGCCTTTGTGCCTTAATTATGATTATTATTGATGTGAAGCACAATGCCAAACTTGGTTTACTAAACGTATATTAAAAATGTCTTGGGGTCATTTGTTTCGTTTAGCCACTTTTAAAATAAAATAGAACTGAAATGTCAGTCATGCAGCGTGTCCTGCATGTCACCCCCCAATGACCCATTCTTCACTTTCACATGATCTCATTCTGGTAGCTTTCAGGCCTCTGTGGGGAGTCTGGAATTCAAGGATCCTAAATGGATTCCCTTTCACCCATGGAAATATTTCCACGTCACTTTTTTTTGTAGAACTCTTCTCTCACTATTTCAGTTCACAAGTGTCTTTTTAAGCCCATTCATTTCATTACTACTCTGATTTGAACGTCCCAGATGGAGACATGCCCTGCAGAGGGGTTGTTAGGCTCACTGTCACACAGTTCACTGACTCACAAACAACATATGACCCATGAAGCTATTTCTTTCCACCTGCCAGACTCTTATTTACCAGTGCAACATTATGCAAGTAGGTCTTATTGAATGATTCACTAATGCATGTTGACAAGTTTTAGTACTCCATTTCTAAACATAACAAGACCCAACAGTTTTGCTATTATGTTCTGTCTTTTTTTTTTTTTTTAATTAAAATCTTGTGTCTAGGTGGCCTCTTGCCAGGAGGGTTTCCTAAGTAACCCAGCAGGCCTGGGTGCTGGTACAAGTGGGCACAAGACGCTGTGCGATTGTGTCGCGTACACGTGAGTAGGTGGAGGGAGAGCATTAGAGTAGCAGTAACACACATTGCAAATCATGTGCTTCAGAAGCATCTTTGGACCATTAAATGGAAACTATCATTGTTACATCTAGTAAGCCCAATCATTATGATAACAGGCTGCTCTATTCCACTGACTGCCTTTAATTGTTTGTTAGCCATATGTTTTGTTCTGGCTCCTGAAGAGCCATTCAGGATTCATTGCGTCTCTATGGTTACACTGTTGTTAGGTTTGACAGAAAACATCAACATAAAGCATTCAGTTTTTTTGTTCTTAAGCTACTGTCCAAATGACTGCGTGTATATCCACAAACTGGTAAGTAATCCCCATTAATACAACCCCAAGCCAAAAATATGGAATCACCAATCTCGGACGAGCACTCACTCAGACATTTTATTATGTAGAACAAACTCAGATAAAAAGCTTAAAACAATAATGAATTAGTTCAAAAGTGCAACTCATTAGCATTCAGAAACACTAAAAGAAATGAATGAAAAACATTGCGGTGGTCAGTAAAAGCGACTTCTATAGAGAAAGTGCAGGGAAATAAATATAGAATCACTCCATTCTGAGGAAAAATATATGGAATCAGGAGAAACAAACAAAGAAATAACAATCAAAACACATCTCTAGTATTTAGTTGCACCACTTCTGGCTTTTATGACAGCTTGCAGTCTCTGAGGCATGGACTTGATGAGTGACAAACAGTATTCTTCATCAATTTGGTGCCAACTCTCTTTGATTGTAGTTGCGAGATCAATCTTGCTTGTCAGAGCCTTGCTGGTGACCTTTTTTTTCTTCAATATTCACCACAAGTTTTCAATAGGGTTGAGATCTGGGCTATTTGCAGGCCATGTCATTGACTGGATGAGTATTTCTCCCAGAAATGCTTTAACAGTTTTAGCTCTGTGGCATGATACATCTTGGACAATGATTTCGTTATCCCCAAACATATTTTCAATTGATGGGAGAAGAAAGCTGTCTAAAATTTCAATGTAAACTTGTGCGTTTATTGAAGATTTAACCACAGCCATCTCCCCAGTGCCTTTGCCTGACGTGCAGCCCCATATCATCTAGGATTGAGGGAATTTTTATGTTTTCTTCTGGCAGTCATCTTTGTAAATCTCACTTGAACGGCATCAAACAAAAGTTCCAGCATCGTCACCTCGTCCAATGCAGATTATTGACTCATCACTGAAAATAAACTTCATCCAGTCATTCACAGCCTCTTCTTTGCCCATTGCAGTCTTGTTCTTTTCTGTTTAAGTGTCAATGGTGGTTTCCTTTTAGCTTTCCTGTATGAAAATCCCATTTCCTTTAGGCGATTTTGCACAGTTCTGTCACATACCTTAACTCCAGCCTCCTCCCATGTCTTCTTCATTTGTCTTGTTGTACATCTTCTGTTTTCAAGACATATGGCCTTTAGTCGTTTGTCATGTTGTTTGGATGTCTTCCTCGGTCTACCAGTACGCTTAACTTTAACAACCTTGCCATGCTGTTTGTACTTGGTCCAGATTTTTGATACAGCTGACTGTGAACAGCCCACATCTTTGGCAACCATACGTGTAGCGTTACCTTCTTCAAGAAGTTTGATAATCCTCTCCTTGGTCTCAAGAGACATCTCTCTTGTTGGAGCCATGATTCTTGTAAATCCACTTAGTCCAGCAGTCCTCCAAGTTGTGATAACTACACTGTTTTTAACTGCTGTCCAACGAGCAGATCTAACCTGAGTTAGGGGCCCATTTAAGGAAAGGAAATTGACTGGGTGTATCTGTATTTTCTACTCAAAATTGAGTGATTCCATATTTATTTCTTCAGAATGGAGTGATTCTATATTTATTTCCTTGCACTTGCTCTATAAAAGTAACGTTTACTGACCACCACAATGTTTTTTATTCATTTCTTTTGTGTTTCTGAATGGCAAGGAGTTGCACTTTTGAACTAATTCATTATTTTTTCAAGCTTTTTAGCTGAGTCTGTTCTACATAATAAAATGTCTGCGTGAGTTCTTGTCCGAGACTGGTGATTCCATACTTTTTGCTAGGGGTTGTATTATTGCTTTGGCCTGGACACACAAAACAACCAACATTATTTTTCAATGAATAATGGAGGATTGAGTGAGTGAGAGAATTTGAAAACATCAAACCTTGAATCTGCAAGAGTTGACGGTAATCAAATTTTTGATACATTGAGATGTGGTGATGCGCTCTGAGATTGTTTTTTCCTAATCGTATGCAGTCAGAGATGTAAATATAGCACAGTTAGTACTCCATAAAATACAAAAAAGCATGTGACTGTGGCCTATACAGTAAAAAAAAAACAACTTTGAATCCATTGGGGGGGTGATTTATGTCGTAGCAATATTATATTTCAATCAATTATGAGGCCAATTGTCGACTTATTGCTTTAAAAATATAAACAAGTTCTTCTTCTGGCTAACACGCACCCTCCCACCAAGTTTGATGATGCTGTGGCTCATACGAATAAAGGCAGGCGGACAGACAGACAGACAGTCTTGTGAAATATAGTTTGATTATAAATTGTAGAAAAAAATGTTCCTTGGCTCAATAAAGGTCGGGAAACACAGGGCCCTTCTTATGCTTTGCTTTGCAGCCAGTAATAACAAACAAGGCCTTGCTTCTTTCTCCCGAATAATCATTTCTAAATGGGTGGAATGGGTTTTACGAACAGAATTGGGTTTGAAATGCACCCTGAAGACGCCCATTTACTCCCTGAGCAAACCTCATTCTGGTGTATAATTTGTGAAGTGATTATGTGTGATAAGATCTTCTTGGGCTAACTCACATTAACCCCGTGAGACAGCTGGACTGGCAGTATTACAAGAATGTAATGGATTTTGCCAAACCTGAAACAAACATGAGCAGTCAGTACGCATTAAGCAGATTTGCTTTCCTTGTAAACTACTGTACGGTTGTTTCAGGGTTTAAAACCTAAACTCTTACCTAAATATGCCTATCACATTCAATTTGCCAGTGACAAAAAAAAATCCCATTTGTTGACTGAACTGGCTAAGATATGAGCTTTGTGTCCTGCACGTCCAACGAAAGACAGATGTGAACTTGGCTTCCCATTAAATTTCCTGCATTATTTAATAATTTTGCTTGCGTCTATGCCAAGAATTTCCCTAAATGTTAGTTTTCAGTGCTAGCCAAATAGCAAAGTACAACCTCAGAATTCTGAACATCTCTGATGATTGTTTTACAAGCCACTTGTTTTAAATCCAAACCTAGTAATAGTGTAATACCAAGACATATGCTGCTTAGACTACTCCAATGCCGCTGTCCAATCCAAGGACACCGCTGTCCTGTCCTTGCTGATGTAAGAGCACAGACACTGGCCAGGCTGTTACATAACATTCTGTAACGACATTAAAATGTCATCAACTAAACCACATGATCTTGAAATCACATGACAGGCCAGGCAAATTAAAACCTGAGCAGACCTGTGGAACACACTAACATGTGCACTTTCAATATATTAGTGCCTAAAACAAATAAACTTGGAAAAATAAGCAGAGTAGGTCAAATTTACTTTTAAAGCCGAAATAAAGATACTCCTACAATACAATGCACCTGTCCTGTAGATGTATGTGTAAAGTAAGGAAGATTATTTCGCTTGTGAGAAAAAAAAACTACGATGTCAACGATAAGTGCACAGTCCTTGTGTAAGTCAAATACTGCAAGTGTGACTACTGACTACACAAGCTCAATTCTTCTGACTGAATCCAAACTACTAAATGTATATTCTGTACCGGAAGTCAGTTATCATAAACAACTCTTCAAATCTCATGCGTTCACTAAAGTTTCCTTTTGCACTGCCAGATGAATGGGAGTCCACATTTGGTAATGAGCTCACATGTACACACAGAGCAATGCTTATTGTCTTCAACAGTATTTTAAAGGCCAAACCACCAGGGGCTCTGGTCTTTACAAAGCCCATTCCGCATCAAAATAAAGGAATCCTGCTTAGTGGAGCAATTCAAACACTTGAAGCAGTGCAGCGTAACCAAAAACAGATGGGTTTGCTCCAGCTTAACTTAATTGATGGTGGAATGGAAATTATTTCAGCCTCACCAATCAGACCTAATAGAAGCCTGTCCTCTCCAGGCAGTCCCCTTTCAAATCGGTTGTAATGGTAGTACATATTATAAATCCTAAAGTGGTTCTATGTTGTTTTTGTGGATTGCACTACATGACCTGACTGTAACTTAATTGAGCAGACTGTACTTGTACCGTGAATTATCATGCACACCTGGGAAAAGCAATCAGAGGCCGCTTTATTCTTGTGCCCCGCTAGCCTCTGGAACTTAAAAATTAAGGTAATCAGTTGCCCTGTGGTTTCCTAACATAGTAACCAGTGCAGGTGTTAGATAATGTGTTTTTATTCCTGGTAATGTACTCCAGAGAAACTTATCCAGTTTGAGTTTCATTGATATTTTCCCAATGAACTACAATAGGGGGCTGTTAACATGATGATTCTCCAAGAATACGACACATTTCTTGTTCGCATTTACATGGTTCCGTCTCCATTCGAAATATGTTGCAATTCCGCTTGAAAACGATGTAGTATTCATTAGAGGTGTGCGAAATTTCCGGTTCTTAGATTATTCGCGATTCAGCCATGGAAGATTTGAAAACGATTCACTAACATCCAAATTCCAGTTATTGAAATATGTAAAGCAGAACTAAAACACAGTCAGCACGATCTTCAGGACGCAATGAGGAATGGACCGAGAGTAAACATCATGCTTGTCATTATCCGGGTAATGACAATGCTCAACTCACGGCTCTGGCTCAACTCATGCCGCTAGATTAAAAAAAAAAAACAATAATACCTGACTGCTGCCAACAGCCTCTACAAACAACGCCCACTAAGGTAGACATCACATGTGTAAAGAACTAGATGCGAAATGACAGACTCGGCGGCATTAGCAGTACATGTATAGAAAACTAGATGCGAAATAACAGACTTACCGGGGTTAGTAAATAGCCGCCATCTTAAAGCAGTAGATTTCCCTGGAAGGCTGTTGTAGCGAGCCTTCCAAACGAACCTAATTAACTTTTTATCTAAAATACTCCCAAATTGGCAAAATCTTAACTTGAATCTATCTTTAAATGATAAACAGTTTTAAAACTTTCATATGTCGAAAGTAGACAGAAGGGAAATTATGGAATAACGGGAGCAATTTTAACAACTTTAACGGTTGATTTACAACATTAAATTAATTGAATGTAGTTTAAAGCTGCTAATACAGAATGGGGACTTGAGTATTTTATTTACTGTTTTGAGCTGTTAACATTTGAATCTGAAATAATCGTTTATTTAAGCCTGAGAGGATTTTAGTACAATTTTTTAAACTAATGTACGAAACATCAAAAGCAGCTAATAGCTGGGGGGGTGCATCAATAATTGATTTATAATCGAATCGTAGCCTCTGAGTCGTAATCGAATCGTTAGGTGCCCAAAGATTCCCACCTCTAGTATTCATGCAATACCCTAGGAGGCAGTGCAGTTTTACAAGGCGACAGCCAATGATGCACTTCCTTGACAGCAACCTCCTCAGCCCGGAAAACAACGTACCCGCCCACTCCAAGTAATGGCGTACACGCGTTATTTTCTTTTGCTTCAAAAGGCACGAAAACCCAAACATAAAATATATTTGAATTAAAAACAGTATTAAAAAAAAACCAACAACAAAAACAGTAAATTAAAGCCAACGTTCCACCATGTTTGCTGTTTTAAATGTTTGCTAGCAGCGACTGCGCACGTCCAGAGTGACCTGTTTGAGTGCTGACGTCATACGAACGAGAGCGTTCCATTTATATGGTTGCGGAGCAATCCCTGCAATCGAATCGTTCCGCTTTGGAGGCCAGAATCAAAGTTTGCGTCTTTGCCTTCCCCTTACGCCATCACCAGGTAAAGGTGAGGCCATTCCGCAACACAATTGTTGCATCTTGGTGTCGCAGCGTCACCATGTAAACAGCCAGTGAGTTACACTTTATACCCTCGTATGGAGCTGTCAGTACTTGACCTGCTGAAAGACTGGAAAAAAGGAGGAGAAACAAAAACAGAGAACAAGAAATGCTACCAGGTGCTGCTTTTTAAGAGTCTGTAGTCCAGTTGAATCCGCTATTAATGCCGTAATCATTGGGCACTTGGAAGAGCTGCAATCCACCTGCACTTTAAGCAAAAAAAAAAAAAAAAAAAAAAACTAAATAGTGCCTGGAGGCTTGATGAAAATTAGCGTGTGTTTGTTCTTAGTTCACCACAAACCCTTAATAATTGTCAAAAGCACTAAACCTCTTGTGCACACAATGCACTTTTTATTTCGGGGGAACAGATGTGTAATGTGTTGTGTAATAGAAAACAATCATATTCACAGTTCATTGAAATATATGAAAGCATTTTAGGTCCAAGGACCCAAATGCATATTTATCTGCCAAACTGGCCTGAGCCTCCATCATTATGAACGGTGCGTATAGATATTAACACTGTCAGTGAGCTAACAAGGATGAGGTTCGCATTATCAGTACATCAAAGAGTGCACTGTATCATCCTCTTGGCAAGGGGCTTCGCTCAACCACTTGGAGTATGGCACAGCTTATTAGAATAGTTCAAGCTCAAGCAGCCATAATAGATTGTACGTTATTGTTCACGCTAATTAGTCTGTCAGAAGAGGTCGGTCCCTGCTGAGCTTGCCTGAGTTTTACCTCAGAGGGTCAAAGGTCAGAGCACTACAGGGTTGAAACGTCTCGCCAAAATACCATTCCCGGGCCCCCTTCACTCAGCATGTTGACCCATATTCCCTACGCTGTCCCAAAGATGAATCCACAAGTAATGGATAACGGTGTTGTCATCTGGGATTTGAGGTTAATACGCATAAATCCACTCCCTGTTGTGGCCTTGTGACCTGTGCATGCGCCCTTGTCAGCGAAGGGAACTGGAATGCAGGGAATGCAATTGTGGAACCTGCTTCCTTAATGTTTTACTCCGCCAGTGATCTCTTATGATATGTGGGGTGCCGATGGCAAAGCCTTGATCACCTTTACGTCAAACGGAATCTTCTTCTCTTCAGGAAACTGCAACAATGATGTGGAAGAAGTCAGCACATGCATTGTGCAACATCAAACTGCAATTAGCTATCACTGCCTATAGGCGGGCTTTAGGTAGCCTTTTGAACCGGTCTCACATGTTGGGTGAGGGATGTACCTTTCAATCATAATAATCTCATTTCACGGTCTTTGAAGCAGGATCAGGATGATGGATATGCATGAAATGATGTGAGGGGGTTCAGTCACATGGTGTTATGTCCATTCAGTGTCATTAACCTTTCAATGAACAATCAGATGGACAGTATGCTGGATCCGAACCGTGGTGCCATGATATAGAAATTTACCGTAACTTGTTCCGTAACCATGTTCAAGTAAAAACACTATCTCAAATATGTGGAAATGTTATTAACCTGATTCGCCCACTCCCACGCCAAAAAACATCGAATCTCCTCCTGACTTGAGTCAAGCAAATACTAGTATATCATCCGAACACCTACTCCTATCTCAAAAAAATTGCAAGTCAGGTCATTCATAATTAAAGGGAACATTGTATTTTACACTGAAGTGAATTTGCTTTCTTTTTACTGCATCCTGTGAAATGGAAAGAAGACATTTTTTTATGTACAGTGTTACCTTGATATACGAACAGCTCAACATATGATCCTTTCGACATCAGACGTAAAGTTTGACTTGTCATTTGTCTCGACATATGACGACATGCTCGAAATACGAGGATTTACGAGGTGTTGTAATTTTATTGTTTTCCCGCAAGAATGCAGCACGGCATATTTTCTTGCAAGATAAATCAACATGGGTCCCAAGAAGATTAGTGCAGGTGGTGAAAAAAGGAAAACGATGCCGATTACTAGGCCTGTCGCGATAACAAATTTTAATGGGCGATAAATTCTCTCATAAATTATTGCGATATGCGATATTATTGCGCCCCCCAACCACCCCATTTTTTTTAACCAATTTACAGTAACACAGTAAGAATATAGTATATATTAATAATACTAAGTAATATTAAGTACACCTATTTTAACACAATAAACGTTTATTCAATATCAATACAGCACAAAAACAGAATAAATGCCTTTATCAAGAAAACAATAAAACTGCACTTCAATAACTTAAGCATTTAGGCACAGAGGTATAAAGTTGTAGTAACACAAATAATTGCACTTCAACAACAAGAGAAACAGACACTAATTAAGTAGCAATAACAAAAATTTGGATTCATTAAGGCTAGGTTCATACTGCAGGTCTTTTAATGCACAAATTCCAATTTTGTGTCATGTGTTTTTTTGGGCGTGCCCGTTCAGACTGCCTTTGTCCAGGGAGCCCGTTCAACCATCACGCATGCGCACTAATTCGCAGTCCGAGAGTCAGCAAAGTGACCCGCGTGCGCAGAAGCATCAAAACAAATTACACATGCTAGCTGTATGTCATTCAAGGGTGATCATATTTTGGATTTCCAAAAAGAGGGCACAAATAACAGACATCAATAATCCCAGTTTCGTCTTTTATTCAAAGTTTATATGGACTGATAGAACGCATACACGCATGCACATAAGCCTTGCCTTGTGTGCGTGGCATGACGTGGGTGTGTCAATTTGCCCCGTCTTGGCCATGTAAGCAATAGTGAAATATTGCTCATTCGGCGCATAGAATGAAAATCAAAATTGGCAGGCTTATCCTTTTCTTCATTTATTTTTTTTATGACTGTGGTCAAGCCCGCTTCTGCATAAAAGCAGAGTTCAAGCTAGAAGCTAATGCACAGCTACATCGCTCCCGTCCTGCCTGCCGCTTTCGCTTAGCTCTGTAATTGTCAACTGCCGTGACGAGGAAGTCTCCACTTGTTGCGATGCAGTTTTCTTACCAAGCATTGAAAACTAAAGAGGGTGATAGTGTTATAAATGAGCATGTAGTGTTGTGTTGGCCCTCTTTGTTGAAACAACCTCCAAACACATTTTCCAGACTGGTTCATCCTTTTTGGTTGCCTCTCCATTTTCATCTGGTTTAAAATCAAAATATAGCCACACCGGGGCTGTGGTGTTTGGCTTGGAAATGTGTATTTTCCGTCCATTTTCGTCTTCCTCACTCTGCTTGCTCATTGCTGTACGCCGACAGTGCACTCGGCCCCGCCTCCTCTCCATTGAATGGGTGAATCCTCGTCACAGCATATTGGGCTGTTGGTAACAAGGAAGCCGAATTTTTAACAGCACGTCCGCCGCACATCTGCCGCATGCACGCGAGGCAATAAATCGCAGCGGGAAAATTACCGCCTTCATTTTCATTTACTGTGTGATAAATGGAATTATTGCTTATCGCGGCAGGCTTAACGATTACCAATGAAATTAAGATGGAAATGATAGAAAAATATGAGCGTGGTGTGCAGGTCAGTGAACTGACTCAGAATATGTCTACGATCTTGACGGTCCTCCTCCAACATCCGTTCGCCAGTCTTTATAAGTTAAGGTGACAATTATTGTTATTGTAAAATCGGCAAGGAAGTTGCCAGCTTCGTTAGGTTTTTAATCATTTATTTCAGAACTTGTGCAACACAACACGGCTACTGTTCGCCGTAGCTGATGCCAAATATAACATGAAAAATAATAAAAAATTCCCGCACTACCGCACCTCTTTCTCTCTCTCCCTCTCTCTTGTCAGTCAAACAGTGCGTTCAGGAACAGCATGCAAAACACAACCGCCACATTAGAACCTGATTTGTTACATTATTATTGTTATTACAATTTGTATTTATAATATATTTGTTTTGCTATGTGTAATTGTACCAGCAATATTCATTAAGGATTTAGAATAGGTTTTTGCTTTGTGGAACAAATTAGCCGAAATGCAATGTATTTTATGGAAAAATCCCGCTCGGCATACGACCATTTCGACTTATAAACCAGGTCTTAGAACAAATTAAATTCGTATGTTGCGGTACCACTGTATTTGTCTAATTCAGCAGAGCTATTAAATCATTCAGGTGAAAGCTTGTTGCTTTTAAATGAGCTTGGATTGTAACCAGTAAGTTGATTGTTGGCTTAACAAATGAATAAAGAATTGTATAAACTAAGCATTAGAGCTATATAAAATGCACATGTGATGATTTAGACGCACATGCCGTCTGGCAGCTTAATCCATGAATGATACACACAAACAAATCTCGCATTTTAGAAAAATTGGAATCCGACCCTGAATTGTATTATTACGGGATGTTGGTTGGCGAAGAAGTTTTACAGTTTGAAGTAAGTTTGAATCAGTGAATGAGGGTGGTCTGACCTTTGGAACTGGAATTCGATAAACCCAATTAAAAACAGAAAAACAGTGTCAAACCTTGAAAAGATTTTCAATGATACTGTTTGAAATAGGCTGGTTTGAAAATTGGTGTACAAACAGAACATATGCTGCATTTTACATTGTTAGTAAAATGTGACTGTTTTTTAGAAGATCTTAATTAAGGCAAAAAGTTTCACCTGCTTGATTTTTCTGCTCAGTACCATGAGGATAATAAATAATGGAATGCGTTTTGAACTTTTTTTTCCTGCCTTCTATGCATTCAATTTGCCTCTGGTGCGGAAAACAAGAATGGATTTTTAGAAAAAGAAGACAAAAACATTCGCCAAAACAACATTTTGAAGGATTTACTAAACTATTCACATATGCAATCTATACTTTCTAGGGATATAAAAAGATATTATGATAAATGAGGGACCACTGACCTTGTCCCTGACCTAAAGCTGCCTTCATGCCTTTTGAATAACATTGATTCACACCCTCATTGCACTGAGAAACAATGAGTTTACAATGAGAGCCTGGCAGGTGTCACTGGAAACTTTTAAGACTATCACACGAACAGAATTTTTCCTCTTTATTTTGCAATCCTACAGATGTTTATGGTGATGTAGGATAAGGGGTGTTTGCTATGGCTCCCAAGGCTTTGAGAAGAGTTAGTTTGATAAATACCTCCCAGAGCAGTGACAGAATGGATATAGACCTTCATCCAGGAATCTGAAAGACAAACAAATCTCTGCTCAGTGCTAGACAGGATATGAAATATACGTATGGATATGCCCTCAAGAATCAGAAAACACATTACTGCCGAAAATGTCTTTTTTGAGAGACGGCATGGGAGAGCGATTAAGCAGGGCTGGTGTTCCAATCTGCTCTTAAATTTCCTCATGCCATTGGTTAATGGGGTACGGATATTTGCATTTAAAACCAAGATATTTAACATGAGGCGCAATGTCTCCGTCCTGTATGACTACTGATATAGTGAAAGAGAATTCCCACTATGGCCAGTCAAGATTCCATTGGATTAGCCTTGAATCCACTTGAAGCATGTTGGCGACAGTAGTTAATCCAAAGGGGAGAGAAGTTCAATTGTACAAAGTTTTGCAAAAACGTTTAGCAACCACAGTGCAACTATTTTATTTCATGAGTTTCTGTCAAAGTTTGAATCTTTTATTCTATCCATAAATCCAGGCAAAATATAACCGGCACGGAAGATGAATGACTGAATGAATCCTTGTAGTCTGTGAAGCAGAGGAAATAATGTACCAATGCACCTCTTCGCCCCGTATTACTATTAAAAAAAATTCATATCAAGTGTCACCTCCCTGAAGATCTCAGACATGATGATTTTAGGTAATCTTTTTAATGCTCATCTTGAGTAATGTGGGTTTAAAATGTCACCTGACAAATCAAACTAATAAATGTGTGTGTTCTGATAGCGCCTGCTGAAAAAATTCACCACATCGAATGAAATGTTGTTACTAAAATAATAATATTTCAATCATTTTGCTAAATTCAGGCAAATATTTGTGGGAGGAAGTATACTTCTATCACAGGCAAGGCGTTAAAGGTAAATTCACCACTGTAAAATGTTCTTTCATACCACTTATCCTCACAAGGGTCATCAACTATGGTCAGGAGGCGGTGTACACCCTGAATTGGTTAACAGGCAACCGCAGGACACATACTGTATAGACAAACAACCATTCATGCACAATCACCTCTATGGACAATTTGAAGTGTTCTCTTAGCGTATTCAGTATGTTTTGTGGATGTGAGAGGAAACCCGGGTACCTGAAGAAAACCCACACAGGCACAGGGAGAACATGCAAACTCCACACAGAAAGGCCGGAGCTCAGGACAGATTTCAGAACTATGAGGCAGACACTTAACATCCGTACCGCCTAAAATGTAAGTAAAACATCAAAACAACGTGCTTAATTGTGACCCTACTTAGATCATGTAGTTCTTCTTCATGATCACATCTGCTAGACACCCCTTCTTGAGACTGGTCCAAATTTGAAATGCAGTAAGTGACTCAAGGGTGGAAAAAAAAGATCTGCACACCCCTGTGATGATTGCCAAGCTGTGGGCTTGCGTGACAGCGGTACTTGTACTTTAGTGGGGTAAATACTGGTTGAGTTCTTAATTGCTTGACCTCAGGAACATTTGACTGCAAAGAACCTAATGCACTTTATATTAAGAAGACTTTGTTTGGAATGAGAACCTTTACCTAATGCCTTATTTTTAGCTTTATAAAAACTTTAGACTGCAAATTAGCAAGATATTCCTACATTTTCCTGTGCATCTGCTCTCACTTATTTTGCATCCAACAATTTACTGTGCACATCTCAGGGCTGTGTCAATTCCCTGTGGTTGAACAGAAAGAAAAATGGCTTCCTGTGAGCCAAACACTTGGCCACCTGGTTCGAGCAAGACTGGCCACAACATGTACCACAGTCACATGTACAGAAATATAACCAATTAGGTGGGTTTGCTGTACTGGTAAAGCAGTATACTCTGAGATTAAGGCCATCAAAATGAAACAAAAATGTTCATTTAAAGATTTGTAGTCAATAATAAACACACCTTGATGAGAACGAATGTTCTTATGGAATCTGTTCATGATTAACTATGAACTCCAGAGAGCCAGGGTACATTTAGCTCATTTGGGATTCCAAGCAGAACGGAGAAGAGACGGAAGATGAAATCACAACTTCCCGCTGTTATTTTGGATGACAGTCCCGTAACTCAGCATGAGATAGGAGAGGGAGAAGAGGATGTGGATTACGGGAGGAAGAGACTGTGTTTGAGGGTCTCAAAGTATACAAAAGAGGCAGGTAGAGTTACATTTGTCGTTGGATCTATCGGGAATAGATTGAGGTTTTCTGTGACTTTTTGAAGGTTGTTTACGTCCGCAAATTAATCCTAATACCTTTCATTTAAAATACAGTATCTGTGGAGAGGCATACATACTGGCACCAAATTTGACTCAGAGCATTAGTTAACACTCTAGTCTCAAAAAAATCTCTCAACTTTCTAAATGATTAATAAATACTGTACACTACAAACTCTAATAGTTAATTTGATGTTTCCTTTTGCATTGCTTAACAGCGGACGGAAGTGACATATATACATGCATGATGAATAGGAAGATGCATTATAAGTCTCAACGTATATGTCTGATGGTGAAGTGTTTAACTACGGAAATTGTCCCTCAATCTGTCCATGGCTGTCCAAATTTGTCAAATTTGAAACCTATTAAGAATGAACTACCAAAACATGGAAATGCTCAGGATTGAACACAAGACCTCACACACCCAAAGCATCCACTCTACCTCTGAGCTACATCCCCCATGCACAACCTCACAGTTATCAAACAGGTAAAACATGGTGAAATGTGCCAAGCCATAGCAACCGCAACATCATGTTGAGAAGTGTGTAAAGTTGTCACGTAGCAATAGCGCAGGTACTGGTTGGCTGAGGAAATGATCATTGTCTCACGATCGATTGATTTTGCTGAAAAACCCAGATGTGAGTCTCAAAAATCTGAATCTGAATTTTACGATCTGGATTTGCAAAATTCAAATTCAAATTTGAAAAGACAATTTGAATTTCAATTTTGCAATTTGATTAAGAAATTTGCAATTTGAATTTTAGTTTTGTAAACTGAATATGAAAATGTAAAATTGAATGGGAAAAAAAACTGATTATTCATCGTTTTTAATGCAATGATTCAAAATTTTTAAATGATTTCAAATTACATTATTCAGATGCACGTTAATTCAGATTCAGTTTAGCCTTTTCAGATTCAGTTTCTGATGGCACAAACATCACTCCATATAGGAATGGCGGTTCATGTTGCTTCTTGCCCAAATTCATCTGGGATAGTCATGGACACCTGCTCAGCTCGGATGGGGAACAGGAATAAGTAGTATGAAACGATCCAATGGATATTTAAATGCAGTAAAGCCATTTTCTTTTCATATTTCTTTTGCTGACTAGTCTTACTGGGGGGAAATAATAAAGCACAGAGGTTGTGCATATTTAACATGATGCAGGGAGGAAATAACAGCACACAAAAGCAGCAAGCAAGCGAGAGAAATGTCTGAATAATACATCAGAATATGAATTATTTAAAAGCTAGACGAGAACAAAGATGGGTGCTTTGGTCCTCTTAATCCTAGGTAAGGTCTACTTTCCAAAAAGACAACATTATCCAGGAACCATGGGTTAGTAGTGAGTTACAAAAAGGCTTAATCATTTCACTATTTAGCCTTTATCTACTGACCATTCAACATGTCCTCCTACTAGGCACCAATAGCACAGGTCTTATGTCACATCATCTGTTTCACAAAAAAGAACAAAATTGAGGTAGAGTGAAAAATAATTGAGCACCGGTGGTGTGTGGGTCTGGGTAGTTGGATATTAAAATCTTGTCTGCAGTGACAAGGTCTTTCAAGGGTCACACTGGAGTGTCACTGCCAAAGACAACAGTCAGTAAAAATGGAAGCGAGCTATCACTCACGTGATGGGCAGGTGGGGGTGGAATGAGAGGTCTCTGGTGAACTGTGGCCCAAGAGAAATGAGAGGCCAGGAATGGACATGTGACTTGTTTAAACCTAGCTTGATTAAAATTGGACTTGCCAAATGTTTAGTTAAGCTCTCATGGAAGACTTACCTCATGAGCACAGAAACATGCATGAGACCAGCAGAACATGGCATTGCATGTTATCACAGTATTTGCTGTGCCACTGAAATGCCTTCACTCAATCAATAAGTTTGCAGGGGAATGCGTTTTTCAAGCTTGCTGTACATGATCACAACGGCAGACGGACAAACACTGACATGCCTCCAAAATCTAATGCTTGGGTTTTTGCCCCAGCCTCTAATCACTTGAGCAGATCATTCAAACAGAACCTTAGTGTTCACAGTTCACACACACTGATGTGTATGACATTTCCAGGAGTTTTTTTTTTTTTTTTTTTAACACATTCAGCTGTTTTAGTGCAAACCCCCCCGCTCTTGTCCATTTGTCTGGGTACCAAACTTCCAAATGTGACCAAGCTCAAACTGCACTCCCATATTCTAGGGGAAAAAAGACAATATAGACGTGGCTGTCTCACATCATGGGAATCAGACATGTAAAAACTTCAGTGGAACTATAGCAGGAGGGAATAAAGACCAAGCACATGCAGGCTTTTTCAAACAAGGGTAATCAATTCTATCAAATGAATAGAAAAAAAATATTTCAATTTTGACTTACTCAATGGTTAGGTCAACATATTTGTTATCAGAATGGCTATATTTAGCAACACCTGGTATAAGTCACCTCCTCATGCAGTGCAACAGCACATTATTCTGAATCTGTGCCAGAGATGAAAATAGAGCCACATATGTGGATTTAAAACGAGCAGCTATGTTTTTTTCAGTCAGTTGACCTGTGCTCTTCTTTGGATGTTTTCCCCGTCTTGTGCTATTTTTACCTGGTCTCAATTGACTATTTTTTCAATCCCCACAGAATATTATGTTCTATGATTATATAGTACTGTGTACACATCTAGTACAAGAAAGAATGGACTATTTGAGGCTTTTTTTGTTCTTTAATAAGCAGTTGTAAGAAACTTTTATTAAATTTCAAAACAAAATTCTAGGAAACCTCTTATGTGGAGTCAAACACTGTCCTGATATAATTTCTAAAATGGTGTACAGCCGCCATCTTTGTTTTAATGCTTGAAATTTTAAGTCGCATCAGAATTTTGGAAAAACGCGAATGAAGATGAAGATCTTAATTGATCCCTTGGTTTGTCATTATCTAGCAGACTACAACAGTTGACCAGTAGTCAAAAATTTCTGGGACCTGCATCAAGACACAGTAAAAATTCGATGCATGAGTGATAAAAAAAAAAAGAAAAAAGAAAAAAAAGTAAATAATTGACCTATATTTTAAACTTATCCAGCAAAAGTTTGTAATTTCACAGAAAATGAATATTAATATTTTCATTCAAGAAGTCACATGCATTGTTGAAAGAAGACTGCAGATGCAAGGGTGTAGGTTTGCATAGGGATGGTAGGGACATAACACTACCAACTTTTCAGGATGTTCAAATTATCCCCACCAACTTTTAAGCAACTTTATTTGCAACATATAATGACTTTACTTATATAGTTCATTTAGATTGTCTTCCCATATGTTGTAAGGATAGAATTGAGCCTACCATTATTATAACAATTACAGTAGTTTAATTATGTTCACTTACACTGACCCCTTTTCACTTGTTGAATGTGCCAGTCCATTTTTCCCCTGAAACGCAAGTTTGATTGGCTGATGACCTGAACCCCCCCCCACACACACACACACCATTCATAGCCCGACAGAATTACAACATGCGCCTCCCCCGCCCTTCAAAGACGAGGTATATTAAAAATGTGTCGTTTTTTTTTCCCGCCAGCAGCTGCCACGTTAAGTAATGTAAAAAGACGTTAATGTTGTGGATGTGGGGAACAATCCACTAATTTTGCTACTGCTACAGTACTTCAAGTCGATTTTTACTCACCGAGATTTCTTCAAATAAGAAAATTGCAAGCTAAAAATAAGACTAAAATAAGACACTTATTTTAAGCAAAAAGTTCGTATATTTAATCTTAAAAGAAAAACTTGTCAGAAATGTTTTTAATTCAAGGATATTGTTCAAAACATTGATATTTTTTTTTCTTGATTTAGGTGAAAGATGACCAACTTTTAGATGTATGGGCTCAATACGAACAAATAGTAATATTTACTTAAAGTGAAATAATCTGACGCACACTCAAAATAATGATGGATAAAATTATTTGACTAAATTTAAAAGAAAATTATAAGATTAAAACGTTATAAATTTGCAGTGTGAAAGTTAGGTCAATACAGATTTGTTTTGCATTAATCATTTAGCCTATCAATTAATTAGGTTCATATTGGTGAGAAATATAGTCCTGACCCCCATTCACCAAATACAGTATGTTTGGTCTTATTAATGTCCCGTCCCCAGCAAAAAGTGTACATGCAGATTATGCTGTTATATCGTCCCTACTAATATTAAGACCAAACCTACGCCCTTGTGCAGATGACTCGTTGCTGTTTTTTTTTGGGGGGGAGACCGCATGTACTCATTGATAATATCCAATCATTTGAAGCCTGAGGAAGAGCGAGGGGGCACAAATAGACTGTTTTATGTTGTTTCCTCTCATGATCCAATCCTTTTCCAGCTGTGCTTTTCAGTTACATATAAAAGAGAAATAACTGTTCGGGATTTTCTGTAATTTGATATAGGCCCTCAAATGAAAATAAGATATTTTGAATTGGACTAGAAAAAAAAAATCGAATTTCACACCAAATGCACTGTAGAAAGCAATCAATCTTCTCTGAGGAGACAGAAAAATCATTAACTCGTCAGCGCCATCTGGTGGGGGAAGCCGATATGATAATGTCTTCAGAAGAAAATGGGTATTAAAAATACTTTAAGATAAATGCACTTCTACGTTTCTATACAGGTTTATTGCAAACATTTAGCATTACTCAACATTATCCAGCACCTACATAGCCTTAGAGAGGATAAGTGGTACAAATAATGGATGGGAGAGTTAACACACTTTATATGAACATGTGATTGAACTATCATATTACTCATGTGACACTCATCACGAAAGAATGTTTATATTCATTAATTATTAGTCCTATAATTTATAAAGTTTACTGATATTATTTTTATTTATTAATATTCTTCAGATTTTACAAAAACCTCTTTAGAACAATATCTACTCTCTAAAAACTATTCCAGATACAAAGAGAACTACCAGTATATATATCAAAGAATTTGCTCGCAACAATTTAAAAAGAAGAATGTACTTCTTAACTGTAACCTTGTTAATGAGGCACCACATATGTGTACAGAGGAACAGGCCTGTAAATAGCTTTTCACATGGAGCATTATTTTGATAAGTGACATCCATCTGACTTGGAAGGCCAAGTTTTTCAGCAAACGTGATGTCAGTCCACAGAAAATCCCTCCGGAAGATCCACAACCACCGGTGCGCATTCATCCAAATCTGCATCGAAATCCCAGTTAAACTTTTTGGTGAGATAGGCTTTGAATTTCTCTGCTCTTTTGCGGAGCACTGCATCCACTCCAGGCCCACTGGCAAACTGGAAAAAGTCCTGCAGGAAAAAAAAATCAGTCACTCAAACAACATGAAGGCACTTACAGAAGCACTGTTGCTATTCTGGCATTCAACCAGTGTTCTCCTATAATTTTGTATCACCTAACCTCCAATTTGAAGAGATAATTTATAGTTCAAACTATCAAAACAAAAAAACAAAACAAAACAAAAAAAACATTTTTTGCAGCGGGTTAAAGACACCTCATTTGCATAGTGTATTGCACATCACTAAAACCGAAGCACTCTTACCTGTAGCGTTGAGGTGAGGAAATTGTTCTGAGACACAATGTCCACAAAGAAGTCAGGAGGGATTTCTCCCAATTGGTGGTAGAGAACAGCAATGAGTCCCAGGTAGAGCTCCTTGTGCTTCTGCATGGCCGCCTCTGCTCGACACAGCAGGCTCAGTAGACGCTTCCAGTGCTCAAAGGCCTCGTACACATTTCCGATCAGGAAGCACACAAAGGCAAACTGCAGCTCACCTGGGAAAAGAGTTTCACCTACTAGTCTAAATTTGGTTTAGGGTTAGAGTTAGGAAAAGGTTAAGATTCCACCATCCGATTACAAAATATCAGAATGTCAAGGAAAATTGACAGGGTCATATCCTTCAGAGTTTTTAAAGTCATGTATTGCGAGATACATAATGTTATCAGTACGGCATTGTCATACAAATCAGTGGTCATCAAACTTTTCACAGCAAGTGCCCCCTGCAAAAAAACAACATTTAATGAAGTGAAGCATTTCCATACCACTAGAAAAAGGCCGCATACCAAGCCATTTTGAACATTAATTTTGCAGTGATGAAATAAAACAAATACTTTTGCGCATTACAAGCTAGACTGCTGAAAATATACACAAAGGAAAAAGACCTTTTTAAGAGAGCATATTGGTATTTTTAATACGGTGTGGTAAAATATCGAAATGGTGAAATATCGTGATACTTTGTATCACAAAAGGTTATCGATATGCTCCTGCCAAGAATCGAGATATTGTTTTAAAAAGGTGTCAATGTCTAAAAAAATAAATAAAAAGGAACCAACAAGTTGCTACCAAAATCTTCCACCATAATAGTGTCTCAGTTAACTCTAAGGCTGCATTCACGGTGCACGACGCCGAATCCATTTAAACTGGGAACATTCGTTCATTCGAAACCAGAGCATTTACAGTCATTCTGTCCGATTTTCATGGCATTTACAGGTAATTTCCTTTTGAGTTTCAGTCACTGCCTATTCATTTGGGTGATTCCCAGGTCACGTCCTGTTCTGTAACTCAAAATAAACAGGAAGTAACAGATTCAAATGGTAAATGACCTTAAATAGCCCGAAATTACCTCATTGCCTGGCATTGGCTGCCACTGACTGCCATAGACATTCAATCCATTTGAACTGGGAGGGTGGCAGCGAATGAACTCATTCCCTGCCATCCCTCCCACTTCAAACGGATTGGATGTCTACTAGTGATAAACTCATTCCAATTCACAGTAGAAGCTTGTTTTTCTTTTTATTAGTTGTTTGTCCAATGTATCGATAATCGTTGTATCGCCATATCGTCAGATCATCGTTATCGTGAGCTTTGTATCGCAAATCGTATCATATCGTGAGGTATCAAGAGATTCCCACTCCTAATTTTTAATGAGATGTGCATGTAGTACGATGTTTATCGACCCTATAAATCAGATAAAATAACATAACATTTTAGGGGTCGCTTTAAATTATATACTTATGTTGTAACAATATGCATGTGCTGTTAACGTAACAATATAAATGTGCTGTTAACAACACCAACTCATAAAGAATGGCATGCCAGTCATGGCACTCATAACAGCTGTTTTCCTGGGGACTCTGATCCTAGCCATACGTCAAAATTGTCTGGCGTACTTTGTCACATGCCAAAGACGTTCTGCTAAATCTAAACAAAGACACTCACCTAGCAGATTGAGAGGCTTCTGCTGGTGGTTCTGGTCAAGCACAGTCTCCAGGGCGTAGGTGAAGTCCAGGCTGCATTGTGTGATCTGGGCAGGTGTGGCCCCAGGAGGGTAAGTCTTCTCTGGGATGGCAGAGAAGCGCAGCTGTGTCCCTTCCCTTTCCTTCATCTTGGGGAGCCTGTCTAGTCCCTCCCTCATGGTCTGGCATGCTGTGTCGTTCCTTGGCTGCTCAGCCCGGTCCTTGGTGTGTCTGAACTCAGTCTCAGGGACAACGTCACTGTAGGCACGTACTCGACCAGAGAGAGGCTGCAAGTTGATTGCCACCTCTTCGCTTAGACGGTCCGAGAGGGACACCCACTTTCTCATCACCTCATACGGATAAGGTCCAAGATACGGATCCAGATCCTGCAGGTTTGCTCTGATTCTGCCCACTTCCTCCATGTTGTGGGAAGCGGAGAAGTCCAGATCTTCCTCTTTTGGGTCCCAGTTAGCCAACAAGATGTCTCTCGGTTTGAGATGGAGGAAGAGGCCAGTCTTGGGACCAACTTCTCCTCCACAGCTCGGTGAATTGACAGAACAGTAATTGAGAAAGTGCAGCCCCGGGGGTATCATCTTAACACCCCGGAAGCGGGGACCAACCTGCCAACTTTTGCAGTCAATGCCGAACTCTGTGCCCTGAGGGACTCCCATGAGCACAAGGGTGGCCCCCTCCTCAAATAGCCTTCGAGCAACATCAGGATCCATATCTACTCTGCTACTAGCCATTTTTGGGAATCTAAACGCGGAGAATTTGATGTTATACAAAAATGGCAAAACTAACTCGACCACATTTTCCAGAGTTCGAATAACAGTGTAAATACTCAAGTTTTTACCTACGGCTTCTTGAGACAATAGTCTTCTGTTAACACGTCGCAAGCAATGTGCGCTAAAATACGACGTAGTAGCAAGATTTAATTTGAAGAATTCCCATTATCTCACGTCGGGATGACAACACATCGTAATGTCCTGCCGTAATTGCATCCCGGGCAGGAACAATTATTTTTGTACTACGGTTCCTACCAACAACTATGCTAAACATGTACCGGTCCTTCTCAAAAAAATAGCGTATTGTGATAAAGTTCATTATTTTCTATAATGTACTGATAAACATTAGACTTTCATATATTTTAGATTCATTACATACAACTGAAGTACTTTAAGCCTTTTATTGTTTTAATATTGATGATTTTGGCAAAAAAGTCAAGAAAAAACAAAAATCCATATCTCAACAAAATTAGCATATCATGAAAAGGTACTCTAAAGAACCTACTAACCTAATCATCTGAATCAACGAATGAACTCAAAACCCCTGCGAAAGATTCCTCAGGCTTTGAGCCTGGTTCATTACTCAAAACCGCAATCATGGGCAAGACTGCCAACCTGACTGCTGTCCAGAAGGCCATCATGGACACCCTCAAGCAAGAGGCTAAGACACAGAAAGAAATTTCTGAGCGAATAGGCTCATGCCAGAGTGCTGTATCAAGGCAGCTCAGTGGGAAGTCTGTGGGAAGGAAAAAGGGTGGCAGGAAACGCTGCACAACCAGAGGAGGTGACCGCATCCTAAGAAAGATTGTGGAGAAGGCCCGATTCCAGACCTTGGGTTGACCTGCAAAAACAGTGGACCGAGTCTGGAGTAGAAACATCCAGAGCCACCGTGCACAGGCGTTTGCTGGAAATGGGCTGCAGGTGCCGCATTCCCCAGGTCAAGCCACTTTTGAACCTGAAACAGCGGCAGAAGCGCCTGACCTGTGCTACAGAGAAGCAGCACTGAACTCAGTGGTCCAAAGTACTTTTTTCAGATGAAAGCAAATTTTGCATGTCATTCAGACATCAAGGTGCCAGAGTTTGGAGGAAGACTGGGGATAAGGAAATGCCAAAATGCCTGAAGTCCAGTGTCAAGTACCCACAGTCAGTGATGGTCTGGGATGCCACGTCAGCTGCTGGTGTTTGGTCTACTGTGTTTTATCAAGGGCAGGGTCAATACAGCTAGCTATCAGGAGATTTTGGAGCACTTCATGCTTCCATCTGCTGACAAGCTTAATGGAGATGAAGATTTCATTTTTCAGCACAACCTGGCACCTGCTCACACACCAAAACCACTGGTAAATGGTTTACTGACCATGGCATTACTGTGCTCAATTGGCCTGCCAACTCTCCTGACCTGAACCCCATGGAGAATCTGTGGGATATTGTGAAGAGGAAGTTGAGAGACACCAGACCCAACACTGTGGATGAGCATAAGGCCGATATCGAAGCATCCTGGGCCTCCATAACACCTCAGCAGTGCCACAGGCTGATTGCCTCCATGCTACGCCGCATTGAAACAGTCATTTCTGCAAAAGAAGTCCCGACCAAGTACTGAGTGCATAGCTGATATAATTATGTGAAGGTTGACTTTTTTTGTATTAAAAAACTTTTTTTTGTATTGGTCGGATGAAATGTGCAAATTTTTCTAGACAGGGATTTTTGTTTTTTCTTGACTTTTGCCAAAATCATCAATATTAATAAAAGGCTTGAACTACTTCAGTTGTGTGTAATGAATCTAAAATATATGAAAGTCTAATGTTTATCAATACATTACAGAAAATAATAAACTATCACAATAAGGTAATTTTTTGGGAAGGCCTAGTATACTATACAAAGCTAGTGGTGTCAATATTTTTAAATACAAATACATTTGTAAAATACGTCTTGCTTGCAAAAAGGGGAACGGTAAACGGTAATATAAAACATGTTTTATCAGTCAAGGCAATGCATTTCTGCTTATTTATTCACAAAATACATTCAGTGATTAGGTGGTTTTATATTTCTGTTGAGGGCAGGGAGTAACAAATTTGACGTTTGTATTGCAAGATGTCGACTGAGTATATTGAGAAATACAGGTGATTTGTCCTAATACTGGATTCTCCTCTACCCATTATTAACATTGTTTGCACATTCACCTGTTCACATACTTTTAGCTGTCCTATCTCCCCTCTTTCTCTCTTTTGGTTACTAGCTTTCACCTCCCCTCATGGTGTCCCCTTCGTAAGAGTAGGCAGAAATGCTACTTGGATAAGGCGATCATTAATGATGAATAATGGGTTTTTATGCATCAGTAATCCTTGTGTTCTTCTGTTTTTCCTTCTATCCATACCCCAAAAATAATTTATGTCCAGCTGCTTTCTCTGAATAAACAACATAATATGAACAACCACATTGGGAGTAGACTAAACTCCCAGGCGGCACATTAAAACTATTCAGCCTATAACGACAATCAGGATTACGCTCTCCCTGCCTATGCAGCTGAACAGAACAGTTTATTTAAACAATAAAAAGGGAAAACCTTTACTGCAAAACCAAAACTACAGATACATTTTTCATTTGTTACGAAAGTAATTTTGGAGACAACATTAATTCACAATAGGCTTGCAGCAAATGGACAAATACAACAAGGAAGCCAAGCTGTGTGAGTCCAAAAGGGTTCCCTTCCTTTGACGATTTGTTGAAAGGTTCACTATATGTGTCAAGTCCAATTCCTCAGTCTTAGAATGTGTTTTTGATCTTGCTTGCAACTTGTGCAAGAATCTCTACTGTCTTCTTCTGCCAGTTCAGGACGTGTTTGGACTCTGCACACCACAGCTCACCATGGCGTGGTTCGGCATTCTCACAGCGCTTTCGCACCTCTTCCTGTTGTGCCTAATGGATGACAAAGAAACAGAGATAAAGGTAGAGTGGAATTCTGTTTTGGGATTTTCTACTCATAAAAATCTGCCGTATTCTTTAATAGGTAATAACCATAGCAGCCAATGACCAAATGAAGTTATAATGGTCAGCCCCAACTGTTTGACTTTAACAAAAACTCTAGAACGGTAACAGTCTACTGGCTAGGCTATCTAAATAAAGGGATCTTACCTCTGTTCCATGCTGGAGTTCAAACTTGTAGAAGAGAGCCCAAGCATCTCCCAGGTCAGGCTCTATCTTCACCGTGCGGAGGAACCATTCTCTGGCTTTGGTGATCTTCCGCTCACTCCAGAACAACCTAAGGGCATGCGTTTTCATAAATATTTGTCTGTAGTATACAGTATAGACAAAGGGGCAGTCATACTTGGCCACAGCAAGCAACACGTGTGGATCATGTTCACATTTCTTCAAAGCATCCACACTCTTGGTCTTCCTCTGTGGCCTGGCCTCCAAAAACACTGCTTCAGCCCACAGGATGCCTTGAATGAAGAAGAATTTTAACTACCTTTATTAATGTATTACAAGAACGAATGGCAGCACACTACAATGGTCACATGCTCACCTGAATTTGGACATTCCTGCAGAGCTTTGGCCATTAGTGTGTTTGCAATGTTTTTCAGTCCCGACCGGTATTCCAATCGGACCGATTCCAACCTTGTTACCGGGAGAAACGTGAGTGATAAGCTTCATGTGTCATTAAAGTGTCTTTCTTTTAGGGCTGGGCAACCAGGACAAAAAACAGATCACATTTTTTTTTCTCTCCATATGATCTGAGCTTAATTCTTCTCATTTCTATTTTTTGATTTGGTATGGCTATTGTGATTGTTTTTTTAACCTATAATTTTAAATAACGTGCAATGAAAATAGAGCGTAGCTGAACATTTTATTAACATATGAAGTAAATACAAACTAAATTAGCTGCACTGAATACACTGCCTCTTGTAAACAGAAAAGAAACCGCTCCTTCAAAAACGCGTATCTACTTACAGAATTTTGGAGTTACAAAACTACTTCCAGAAACAATTAATTTGTAGGTAGAGGTACCACTGTATGTACAAAACCTGCCATATATTAAAGCAGGAGTAAGCATTTTTGTGGTGACATTTCACCTGTACGCATTCGGTTACCATAGTAACCACAGAATATAATACATTACAATGCACAAACTTGTAATGCTGAGATCTCTAGCAACATGCTCACATATGGTTTTGGGGCGTTTTCATATCATTTTTAATGTTCTTAGCAGCATGGTGCCCCTTTAAAGTACTCTTATTGTGAATAAATGTTGGCCACTGGGAGGCAGTGTGACGCTTCCCAGTAAGAGCTTAAATGAAAAATTATTTTTGGCAGCTCGTAATATAATTTGTTTTTGGCTCCATATGAAGTGTAAATTCCTATGACTATTGTTCCATTTCTTTTTATTGACTGTCACTGAGGCCTTTGTGTGCAAATACAAATTGTAAAGCGATGAGTTTTCATTGGCAAGTGAATGACGCCTTCCATTGTTTAATAGTATTAAGATAGCAGGCGGACAAAAAAAACGAAAAGTAGTTTGTTTTTGGTACACAATATGTGTAACTTTTTTATGTGTGCTTGGAAGTTAGTTTACCTCACCTATTGTGTCATAAACTGCTTGAAAACTATGAACATTGGACTCTTTTTGAGGGACTTTTCAAAATTTGTCAAACGAGGTCTCCATCAGCACCATGCTACGTTTGATATTTTTATGATCAGCTGATCACAGATTGACCGCAAATGTTTTTTCGATCTTCCATCTTAAAATAACTCGCATTTACTTTCTCTTTTTTCTGTGCTAAGTGATTCCTTACCACAACTCTGGACCCTGTGGGTTCTTGAGTCGCGCCTTCTCCAGGATGGCTCTAGCTCTGGTCAGCTGGCCCACTCGTTCTTCTAGACGTGATGTCAGCTGCCACAGGGCTACTGATTGGGGACACTTTTTCAACTGCATGAAAATAAGGGACATTAGCCTTAGAGGAAAAAATGAGAGCCTTGGCAAAGAACTCACCCCTTGGTTGTAAGCCTCTCTCGCTTTATCTGTATTGTCACATTGTTCCTCAATCTGGCCTTTCATCATCCAGAGTTTTGGAAAGTCCTCATAGTGTTTCAGGGCCTCTGTGCACAACTCCTGCGCAGCTTCAATGTTCCCTAATACCCACTCCAACTTGACTGACTTCATGAACACCTTTTAAAACAACACCCATTTTAGAATAAGAATGTGCAAGCAAAAAAAAAGTGTGGTGTCCCTTTTTAATTCTGAGAAAAGTTCATATGCTTTCTGTGACATTTTCCAAATGCATAGCTGAACTTCCTCATTATGACTTGCAATCTGATGGAGCAATCAACGTAGTCAAAAGTGAAGTAATGACGACAACTGTCAGCGCACAATAAAACTAAAGGACCGTTTACACGGAGACGCTGCGACAACAATCCGCAACAAATTCAAAATCGAGGGCTGGTCGTGTTCACGCAAATCAATAACGGAACGTTTTCGGTTAATTGGGTTGGAGCATCTCCGTGTAAATTGGCTCAGAGTACCTTCAGGTTTAAGGATTTGGAAACAGTGTGAAAAGAGCAATGAGGGATGGGAGACTCACTCTAGCCGTTGGAGCACTGCTACGAGCTTTGGCTAACAAACGACGAGCTCTCTCATACTCGTTATTTTCAGACTCAAGCTTGACTGCAGCCAGCCAGATCTCCTCACTGTTTGGATTAGCCTGTGGAAAAGTGTAGTAATGGAGTAACAAAAGTGCCCAACATAAATTATTCCAGTTAAACCTCAATTTTGCAGAACCTGAAATCAAAGGTTAATGAATGAACAGACTTCTGGTCATTTCTATTTCAGAATAGAAGTGTCGGTCTGTGTGATAAAGCTTTATTTGGATCAGTGATTTTTCGCAGAAGCAGCTCCATTACCTGAAAGGCCAGCGCTAGAATACTTCTAGCAGCAGGCACATCCTCAGCGAGCCACTTGGATTTTGCTCCCATAAGCCACAATACCTCTGCCTTTGGACAGTGAGCCACAGCTTTCTGAAGCAGGGTTTCTAAAGACTCCCTGATGGGTTCATGTTGAAAACACAATGTGGACGAGATTATTAAATACAAAATGTCACTTCAGGAGGAAGATATTAATTACCTTGTTCCATGGTTCTTTTCAAAGTAGGCAGCTCGAAGCCACACACTTTTCTTACTGGGGAACACCTGCAGAGCATGGGCATAGATGGCCCTGGCACACTCCAATGCTCCATGGGCCACGCACTAAAACACAAAAATGTTTTAAGTCAAGGACTCCTGCAGATACCAGGGTGTAAGCCAAAATCGTTGAGGTCAGTAAATTAATGAACACAAAAATGTTTTAAGTCAAGAAATCCTTCAGATACTAGGGTGTAAGCCGAAAACGTTGAGGTCAGTAAATTAATTCATGGTAAACATTAAAGCAGTTAGTGGTCAATGTAAAAAAAGTTCATTTTTAAAGCAAGTCTGGTTCTTCTATCATTGTCTATTACATTGCAGCAGCAATTTTGCTTGCCTTTTTAGGGGAATTGAATAACTTCAACTTTTTAATTAACATGTTGACATATGAGCACAACTGTGAATTTGCACACTAACTGAGCACAACGCTATACACGCACACTATCAGAGTCCTCCATCCAAGTGTGTTTGCGGTCTTCCTCTTCGATGCCAATCCCGATGACTGCTCTGATTATTGCTTGGCAGGTGGCTACACTGCCAGCCTTGTCGCATTCTTCCGCATCCTGCAAGAAAAGACTGCAAATCAACATCTTGCAAGACAGCCACGAAATTAAATAGTTTGTGAGTAACAAGTAACACACCTGTATCCACTGCTCTCTGTTGATCTCCACCCCGTTAGCGCGCAGCGAGGTGATGGCTCTCTCAATGATCTTCTCCACCATCTGTGTATTGCCATTGGCTTCCTCCAACTTTGCGGCAGTGATCCAGATGTGACGATCAGTAGGGATGTTCTCACGAGCCTTATTTAGGACACGTCGGGCATTTTCATATGTCTCCAATCGAGCCAAAGCCAGCCACAGCTAAAGATGATGGAGACAAACAGTAATGATGGGATGTTTCACACAGAGGGGTCAAATAGCAGAATTGGGGCTCTAGGCACCTCTACACTTGTAGGGCAACACTCTACTGCTCTGCTTAGCATGATTCTGGCATCTTCCTGCTCCTCCAGCTCGACGGCTGTCTTCCACAGACGAACTGACTTAGACACATTCTCCAAGGCTACGTGGATATCAAGAACAGTTACAAAAAAACATAATCAAACAAAGATGGTACATTTAACTTGCACGTTACCTTTTCTGAGGACTCTTTTCTTTGCTCTGACATCCGTTTCCAGTTCCGCAGCTCTGATATATATTCGGACAGACTGCGGCATGTGCCGAACAGCTTGCGCTACCACAGCTTTGGCCGTGTCACCAGGCTGGAGCCTGGCCGCCTCCAGCCACACGTCCTCACTCTGGTGAGCAGGGAGGACAACCACAGTTTTCTTTCACGGAAAACTAAGAGCTTAGCATCAAATATTTTTATTAGCCAATAACAAGGAATAAGAAGCTAAAAGAAGCTTTTATGCTTTTGTCTAGTGACAAAAAACATAACAAATGAAATCAATAAAACAAAAACAGAAATGTATCACACAAACACCCACTTAAAGGCGCCTCCATCCTTTACCTTCAGACACATCTCTGTGCCTTTCATGATGAGATTCCGGGCCACCTGCAGTTTCCCGGTTACTTCTTCCAGCCTGGCCGAAGCAATCCAGGCAGGCGGATGATGAGGGTTTGTCTCCCTCACTGATTTCAGCAGCAGACGAGCCTTTTTAATGTCACTGGACAAATACAGAGCCAAAGACAGCCATGAAGAACTCCTCAAATGCAAAAAGAATAAAACACAAGAACCTTGGGCGTTGCATTGTGCCCATACCTGATGTCCCCTCCATGTGTGGGGATCATAGAATTGAGGTCCGTAAGGTAACCTTTAGGGTCCACCACTGTCTGACCGCTGACTGAGTCAGACACCTGACGAAAGAGGCAGGCAGACACATGAGAAAAAGAATTGTGAAATCAATGAGATGACCCTTCCTGTGATGAAGCTGTAGTTATCAAGTATTTTTTAGAATCTATTATTATCTTAATTACCCCACAGAGTAACCGGATAAAAATTTTGCACTGCCAAAACTAAACATATACAGTTAGGCATGTGCCGGTATGAGATTTTGACGGTACGATAACCGTGAGCAAAAATACCGCGGTATCACGGTATTGCAATTATAGCTCCCAAAAATTTTGAGATGTTTGGGTTAAAAAAAAAAAAAAAAAAAAAAAAAACTTTTTTCCATTGAACAGGATTTTTTTTTTTTCAGACCATAGTTGCAAATTGGAACATGAATATATTGTTAAAATAAATAATCAATAAAAAAATATTTGAAATAAAATTAAAATAAATATAACTTATAGACTATACTCACAGCCACAGCTCAAGCTGCACAAGATTACAGCAAGAACAAAATAATTTCTATAAAGTAAAAACACTTCTGAACAAAATTTTTAAAAATTTATACTGCATGACTTTTTTTTGAGGGTGGAAAAGCTTAAGTGAAGTTTCGCCATTTTCAGCCACTGTGTCAACTCTAGTCTACATGATGTCATGCCTTTGTGTTAAAAAGAACATAAGGAATTCATAAGTTAGGTAAAAATGTATAAGTTAGTTAAAATGTCAATATTGTTGTGGAAAGGTTTCATCTAAAAAAAAATTTTAAAAAAACACATTGGGAGTGAGACCTCACCTTGATCCAGCGAACATGGATTTGTGCTTAGGGCAAGATCATCGTTCGCAATTAGCGATCTTTGATGCTATCACTTTTTCCCCTTCATTCAAGCGAATCAAGCTTGTTTTCTCACTCTGCGGCTGTAACACTCAACGAAGTTGCTCTCCCAGCTGAGCCTAGGCTAACATTCATCTTTGTAAGCTTTTACTTCGTTTGTATATTGAATTTGAAAGGAAAATGTGTGTTTTGTTTTTGGCGAACTTTTTCCATGGTGCTAATCTGTGGAAGCTACTCACATGGAAAAATCTAATTGTATAACATTTTAAATGTATTCATTTTGTATATTAAACTTACCACGATTTGAGAGCTCAATAAATTGAAGAACAGTACACCTTATGTTTGGAGTAATTGTTTTTAGGTTAGCTGGCTGTGTAGCCGATAGCGTCACTCTCACACACAGCAACAAACGGGAGGGGGTGAGCGCTGCTGCGCCAAGCCGCTTCTGGCTGCGTTTTTGACACAATAAAAATAGCGAATACCGTCCTACGGTCTGACGGAAAATTTTAGTGGTTTTGAAACCGCGACGTTTTCACACCACGGTAAACCGTGAAACCGGTAACCGGCACATGCCTATATACAGTACATGTGAGATGCAGATAGTACTGATGTGTATGACAAATACCAGACTACATAACAATATGTCCCATAACATTAAAATAGTGCTGTTAAAAAAAAAATGTGACTCTTACTTTGCTTTGGGTCTGCCCAAGTGGCCAAATCTCCTTTGCTGTTCCTTTGTTTTTTGAGTGTGTCTCAAAATTCCTTTTCATTCATTGAGTCTAAGGTTTTACCAGGGTTGCTACTAAGTGGTTTTGTTTTTCCTAAGCTTTGTGAAATGCTTTAATCCAACACTACGCCCTAACCACTGCTTGGTGCCGAATTAAAGCATATTACTGAGACGTATATTACCCACCTATGCTATGACTCGGTCCACTCTTAGCGAGGGTATTTGGATGCCCCAGTGAAACACTGTCGGAAACACAGGGCCCTCAACAATGACATCACTAAATGAATTGTACTTCATGTCATTTTTGACAATCACTAAGTTATGTATTTTAGGACACTTTGTCTGACATTTGACAGGTCCCCCCAGGATTGATAAATCTAAATTCAAGACTTTTAAGACCTTTTTTAATGCCATTTCAACTGAAAATTAATACTTTTCTCGCACCCATTATTTAGACCATATTGAATCATATTAAATAAATTAAGCACTGAACATCAAATTTAACCTCAATTACTAATTGTGTTTGACAAAGAAATGCACATACAGTATATTGAAGATACAATTAAAACACATTTAAAGTAACATTATAAAGTCCGTCAGAATTGTTTTAAACCCACACACGCACACAATAATTATGGACAAAAAGAGGAGGAGGACAGGACTCAGGCCAGCCATCTTCTGTAACAGGCTAGGCGCTAGTGCACCTGCCAAGACCCCAGTGAACATGGCTAACTCTCGAGTTAAAACGGCGAAATTCACATTCATTTGAAAGGCAAACCGAAATGTTTAAGCAGGTCCACTGCCTTCGCGTGACCCATAAACTGCAACCTAAAGTATCTGGATGTAACTTGAGCCCCATCACATACTCCAAAACAACGGGAATATCGCGGGACTTAACCGTGCAGCAGTTGCGTGTGAAAACAATTTCCTGTGTCGACTGACATGGGAAGCAGTGTGCGTGAAAACAGGCGTTAAATTCCCGGGTCACAGCAGATGGCTGATGACTTAAATAGTCTTCCTCCCTCTTCGCAGTAAGAGGAAAAGCAGTAAACAAACATCGCAAATATAAACATAGCAAGCTGGAAACAGCTAAATTAAACTGAAAACATGACCAAAATTAAAATGTCAATTATTACATTGGGCCGGGCCAGGGTTCTTTCTCGCTAACTTTTTGGAATAACTATATATAAACGATGTATGAATGATAAGCTAAGGAATAATTGTTATATAATAAACAATTTGGATAAAAAAAAGAAGGCGCTGTATGGTCATTGCAGAGCCAGAGCGTGCCTATACGCCCTTTTTAATCTTCCCCTCTGCGAGTCCGCAAAACCGCGTCTGTTTATTTATATTTGACAAACTTTTCCAGCGTTATTTCGTTGTGTAAATAAATTTCTAATGATCATAAAAATATGTAGTCTATTTAAACATTAAGAAAATGTGCGGTCGAGTCCGCAAAACCGCATCTGTTTATTTATATTTGACAAACTTTTCCAGCGTTATTTCGTTGTGTAAATAAATTTATAATGATCATAAAAATATGTAGTCTATTTAAACATTAAGAAAATGTGCGTTTTTTTTTCTACCAACTGAGAATTCGTTATAAAAGTCACAAATGTTATCACACAAAACGCGGGTCGGGCTTTAATACCCGTGGACCAGTTCGGGTCGGGCTGGACTTTTTAGGCCCGATTTTACCTCTATCTTAAAGTCTTGATGAGCTTAAATTGGCTGCAGTTATGAAGTTGGGAATGCTCCCTTCGGAAAAAAAAAAAAAAACACGATTTGAGAAACATTATGTTAAACAAACTTTTCCAGCGTTATTTCATTGTGTAAATGCATTTATAATGGTCTTAAAAATATGTAGACGATTTAAACATTAAGAAAATGTGCGTTTTTTTTCTGCTAACTGAAAATTCATTACAAAAGACAGTTAAGACATCGGGAACGCTCCCTCTGGAACAAAACGCAACATGACCAACATTGTGACAGCCAATGCCGACCAAAAAGGACGTAATATCCGAAACAGATCACCAATGGACTCATTTGAAGTATATGAATGGTGGTTTGTTTTGGTGTTCAGAATCCACAATACTTTTGCCTGCAGGGTTTTCGTTCCACCGACAAACAGACGCATTCCCGATGCAGAGGTGGATGGATTCTCCGTTTTGCTGGTTGCAGTGGTTTGGCACGCACGAGTTGCATTTCGATTGGTAGTGCAGTGCATCGTAAAAATTCTATGCGTCATCTTCGTTATGGATTTAAAAAAAAAAAAAAAACTTTGTCACGGATGTAATTTAGGTTGCACTGAGATGTTCTTGAAAATTAAGACCACGGTGAAAAAATTCCAGACTTACAACAGCTAATTTAATACTTTTAATACCTTTAATAATGGAAACCTAAATTCAATGCTTTTTTAATACTTTTAATAACCCGCGGGTACCCTGTTTGAAATCTGTTAGGATTAGCTGATTTAATTTGGTTACCAACTGCACTATAAAGGGAGTGAATGTATACCAGCGACTGTGTCTATGCTCAACTCCCTATAGGGACATTATAACACAGCCTAATGCGCTGTGCATTTCAGGTATTTTAAATATGCTTACATTAATACCTTGTGTTGTTGATCGTACCCGCAATGTTGTGTTAGCTTAGTTCTACTTTCCATTCACTACTTTTATCTTCTTTAAGTATGAAATTATGCTAAATTGTCTAAGGATGCTGCGGCAACTACCTGACTCAGTCTCATATCCATGAGTGTGTTCCTGGCCTGACCAATTTTCCTCATGTCCAGGTCTCCTGTCCCTGGTGTCATTAGGCCTGGCGTCATGCTTCCTGGGTATGGTGTGTTAAGACCGCCCAGCTGGTGAAGAGAAGAAAGGGAAAGGATTCATTGAATTATTATTCATAATCTTGATTTTTTTTTTTTTGTGACTATGTAATTGCATGTAAACAGACCCCCTTCAATGGGTCCACACTGGTGTGATTCTCTCCTGTTTGGAGGTGCTTGGAAAAAAAGCTATCTGGAACAGGAGTGAGTTTCTCATAGCGTGGGTTCCTCTGGCGCTTATTCCTGGCGTCTCCCACTTCAGGAATGCTAAGCCATTCCTCCTCTGAGACCTCTGCCAGTTTCCTCTGCGTTAAAGAGAGTAGAGTTTTAAAAAATCTGATCTGATTTAGCCAGAGGGACAAAGAAGCAGATTTCAAGAGATAATTGCATTCGTGGATTTGCGCCCCATCTTTACCTTTAGGTCTGAAAACTGCTGCTGAATTTTGGGTCGCTCCATACGGTATTTTTCTATTTCTTCCTTTTCTCTCAGCTCCCTTAAATCACAAAGGAAATATATGAATGATTTCCTGTCACTATGGAAAATTATGTTTTAATGCTGAAAAGTTGTGTTTTACAATCAACCTTCTTTCCTTGCGTCTTTCATCCATTCTTTTATCTAAAGCACAATATATAGCATCTGCTTCTTCATCGTCCTTCTCATACGGACCACTGGAGAACAAACTACCCGCGTAGCCATTAAACTGGAAGAAAGTGTTACAATTTTTAACATGTTAAAAAAAATAATAATAATAATTTTTAAACTCGTTGGAGGAAATTTATGATTGAGTATAATAAAATGCACCTCATCATAATTAGTATCATTCAGATCTTCGTCATCATCATCCTGATTTTTTTTCATTTGGTCCCCAACAGTCCTCTTCCCTGGAGGAGCATGCCTGTCGTCTACTGGATCGTTCGCATCACGAGCGGGACCAATATCTGAACGAGTAGTGAAACCAGTAGCCCTACAGGAAAACAATGAAAGCTAATTTAATAAAGTAATATTGTACTGTAATAAAACACTTGTCCTAGAATAAATCTAATAACGATGTGTCAAGGTAATGAACAGTAATGTGACTGTCGGGATGTAAATACAAATGGTCAGAAAATCAGAATATAAACTAAACGCCCATAACAACAGCAAAACCACAATAAAGTTTATCTTAATAATTTCAACGTCTCTCTACGACTCACGAGTGCATTTTTATTTGCAGAGTATTCACAAGTCACAATGCCACATGTTCACCATATGGAATAGTCACACGTAAAACGTTACGAATATTACATTTGTGGAATGTCAATGGAGATGTGAAAAAGGACTAGGTTTATAGTTAGTAAGCTAGCTAAAAAGTTAGCTTACCCTCTACCCAAACCGGGAACGTAACCGAGCGGGGCAGGCATCCCCAGGAACGGTTTCTTCTTTTTCCCCATCAGCGGTGAGGCCAGGGGAATAACTGGGGGTGCACCAGTCGCCCCCGCTGCTCCGGTGGCTGCTGCATTGGATTTAGAAACATTTTTAGACGGTTGTTTAGTAACAGTGGCGGACATCTTTGCGACACACACACGCAACGTCAAGGCGGATAACAACACGGGCACATCCGCTCATTAAAAATGTGACAAAGTCGATTTTTTTAATAGCGCCCCCACTGGAAAGGAGTATGTGCTTGTTCTTTTCACATTTTACATTTTATTGGAACAGATTTGAAACTATATCTACCTGTCGATTTAGTCAAATTATTATATATATTCAGTGATTCATCTATAGATATGGCGGAAAACACAGACAAGGCTGAAAAAGTTCTGCTCTTGAACCCCTCTTGAAAATAAACTGCTGTATTTTTCCCACAATATTTTATTGATTTTCAAACTAATAATTCACACCATCAAAACAATACCTTAAAGAGACCACACCAAGAACGCACAAAAAAAAAAAAAAAAAACAAAGGGAAAAAAATATGTTCCTCTACCATTATTAAGCTCCAGCTTCACCCCATTTATCCTCCATAAACACAGAATCACAGTCCCTGATATGATATAGTAAACCTCGGGACAATTTCATCTGTTTGACATAATTCATAAAAGGTGTCCACAAGTTCTCAAAAACCTGTTTGCCCTTCAATATGTATGTCATGCGTTCTAGAGGTATACTGACAACATCTGATTGATCCATCATAGAAGGTCCACGATCCGATTTCCATACTAATGCAATGCATTTCTTTGCCATTATTAAACCAAGATTGATAAGTGTCTGTTCATGTTTGTTGTAATTATGTTCTTCTGGAAACAATCCCAACAGAAAAAACTTTGGTCCAAATGGAATGTCTTTTAAATCACTCCCTCCAACGTCCTTCTTACCTCATCCCAAAATTTCTTAGCTTTTCCGCATTGCCATACATAGTGATACAGAGTACCTTTTTCTCCTGTACATTTGAAGCAGGTATCAGGAATATTTTTATTATACTGTATATGTTTAGTTCTGCTGGTGTTATATACGTTCTCATTATCCATTTGTATTGAATAAGTCTCAACCGTGCGTTCATGCATATGGGTTGAGCATTTACACACAGCTTAGAAACTGCTGTATTTTAAGCCAAAAGAACTGTTGTGTTTGATAAAACAATATGTCTATATGCTGCCATAGCAGATTCATGGCGCAATAAGCCCCCGAACTATTTTCAATTTGTCCGTTTTACCCTGAAAATCCCTGTTTACAGACGTCGCGCAACCGCTTGTGTTTCAACCTAGCCATAAAAAGAAGGTAAGTAATCGTATTTATTATTGGAAATCTCTGTCATTTTTAGCTTAGAATCACTAATTAATGTCTAATATTTAATTTTAAAAAAACACAACTTTTAAAATTATTCACTTGCATATTTTATACTTTTAAACAAATTACATCACAATGCAAAATTTGGCGTCTGTAAAAAAGTCACAGATATTTACCTCATAACTATCACTTAACTGTATTTTTTTTTCATTACTGTCGCATTTTCCCCAATATTTTAGATTTTAAATAATCGATCCAAACAAAGGGGGGGAAAAAAAAAAAAAAACGTTATGATGATATGAAAATGAAAATCTCGACCACTCCTTGAGGTCTGCGATTTCTGCATCACCCATAAAATCCCCCAAAAAATCCAGCTGTGGCCATACACAGCTGTGTCTTGACACTCGGTGATACATGCTACATGGAGTTTTTGGATCAAAAAGAGGTAAGTACGTGGTAACATCTCATTAAAATCTTTGCGTCTTTAATTATGCTCTCGCATGCTCTCACCTCCAGTTAGGGTTTTGCTGTGTTTTTTTTTTTTTTTTTTTTTTTTTTATGCCCTCCTGTTCAAAATTTAGGTAGGTAGGTAGGTAGGTAGGTAGGTAGGTAGGTAGGTAGGTAGGTAGGTAGGTAGGTAGGTAGGTAGGTAGGTAGGTAGGTAGGTAGGTCGGGAGGTAGGGAGGTAGGGAGGGAGGGAGGAGGGAGGTTGGTGAGAGAGAGAGAGAGAGAGAGAGAGAGAGAGAGAGAGAGGGGGGGGGGGTTTATATATCTATCCATATATATATATATATATATATATATATATATATATATTTATATGGTTACAGCTGGAGGAGGCGCGGAGCAAAAATACACTCACATATATATATATATATATATATATATATATATATATATATATATATGTAATAAAGAATAATTTTAATATTCAACTTTGACTTTGATTAGACAATGCTTATTCAATTTGAGCAAAGAATTTCATTTTCTCAATTTTGATGTAGCAAAGCAGAAGGCCACAAAAAGGCGCTATTTCCCGACAGTACAGTATAGTGCACGGGTCCTAAATCATTCTTCTTTGTGGGCCAAATATCGATCCTGTAATTGGGGCCCGGGGTCGGTTTGGTGACTAAATTGCATGACCCAGAACAAAATGTTCACTAGTAGGCCTCATTGTGTAGTAGAAATAACGAGTCTGGCATAGGTATCCACAATGCTGTATCAACACATTGGCGATTGTAATTACTGGCACACATTTGTTTATCGACCCCAGTGGTTTGCAAAAGTTGTAGGCTAATTATTTCACACTTTGTATTGATTTGAAATAGCGCATATATTGTATTTGTTTTCTTTTCTTTCTTTTTTTTTTTTTTTAAACCTGTGTTTTCTAATGACAACAACATAAACTGTAAGAAATAATAGGGTAAGAGATATCTGGTGATTGACACAGGCAAGGGTGAATGGAAATCCTCAGAGACAGTTCCTATGCCCTCCGAAAGAGGGCTAAGGGGAAGGGGGGAGAGCTAAGGGGGAGAATATGGATTGACCCTTATTCTTTATTTCCATTAAGACCAGCTCGCTCTAGGCGCAGCTCTCGTCTCTTACCCGATGGAAGGAGAAACTGGGTTGCTCAGTGAAAGGTCGATGTGTACTTGCTATAAGGAAGTACAAGCAGACATCATGAGCAGATTAGAATTTAAAGTTGTCCAGGGAGGTCTGTGCTGTAAAATGGGAACTTGGAGACCCCACATCACTTGTGTGTGTGTGTGAGACTCTCTCTCCAGCCCTACCCACGGCTGTGTTACTTACATCCAGTGGAGTAAGCAAAAAACTTCATAATGATTAAAATAGCAATGATGTTGTCAATGAGTTGTTTTCAACAAATATGTGTATGAAATCCACCTTACAAGTCAAAAGAGCTAAATACCTGTCTGTCTGCGCCTCAGTTGCAGGCTCACCAAAATCTACATTTCACTGAGACTTAGGCATCTCGTCATTGGGGTAATAAAAATGTGCTTGTTTCCCCAATGAATTGTCAGTAGCAAAGGATTTGTCTGCAAGAACACACCCTCACTGTACCAGAACAGGCAATCATAGCACAGAGCAGTCCGCAGAACATATGCGGCATTTTCTGCACAAGCACAAAAATCCACTTGCAAAATTTCTTACACAGGTGCGCAAGGCCGAAAATAGAGCCCATAGACTGATCTTTTAAAAAAAATTTTGAATCAGTCGTCCAATTACACATTTTTTGGACACTTTCCATTTCAAAGATTGAGCGCGTGCTCTGTGAGCAGTGGTGTGACGTTTACGTGATATGCAAGTGGCAGAAGAAATGTGAGCAGAGCATGGGTGCATTGTGTATCAATGGGCCCCTCAGGTGTGAGGCTGGTGAAAAAAATTCACAGGCCCCTCCAAGGTTTGTCAGCAACCTTAATTTAGCACAAGCACATACGCAAATAGATTTGAATACTGTAGATATAGTTGTAGTTCGCGTGTCACTAAAGTTCGATAGCGTGGCCACTCTGAGGTGTCTGGCTTTTGATCATCAAATCTGACGTAACAAAAAAAAGCTTGTCTGCACATCCAACAGTTGAGCCTTAGTGACAAGCTGCAAAGAGCAATTATGTATGCAGCAACAACACTGGCATTTGGGGAAATTGAGTTTATAAGTATTTAGCGTCTGCTTTGTTATAAACGAAAAACAATAAATATTATTCTATGAATAATGAATATAATTACTTTTAATCATTGTAAAAGCTTCGTTGGTAATTATTTGACATTATGTATATGTATTTATCCATTTTCACCGCTTATGATCTTTATCAGAATGTTAAATACAGTATGCCCAATGTATATCAGCATGTGTTTTTTGATATAATACAGTATAATAAGTCCAGTCACTCTACAGTCTCTGCTCTCTGTAAGCTATACATTGCTAAATGTGACTCAGATTTTGATGTGTTTTAAATGCATAATAAACATTTGTAGGATCACATTTGCTAATGTATAGGCTATACAGTGTACATCTTGTTGAGAACATTCTGGAAGACTGCGTATGTTGCATAGGCGGAGTTTGACTTTTGGGGTAGGGGGGGCACAACATGTTGATGACCCCAAAATGCAGTGTCAGCAATAATATTAACTTACAAGAATATTTAATAATAAGTTGACTATGAGCGTTTTTTGTTTCCCATCATTCTTGTGGGGAATTCTAAATCAGGCTGCTTAGGCAACACTTTTTGCCAAGATTGTCATCCATTGAATATGGTACGTCCGCCGGTGTCGTGCCAATGTAGTTACCCCAGTCAAAAATTGTATCCCCTGGGTGGAGCCATATAGAGGTAGATTTGTGTCTTTCTTATTCAACCAAAAAATGTCGCTTCAATTAAAAAAAAAAAAAGTGTTTGAATGCAAAAATAAATTTGAAATTCAATGTGTTTGAGTGCAAAAAAAATTCAAACTCATAAAACTTTTTTTTTTTTAAATGCATAAAAATGCATCTGAAAACTATATTTCTTTGATTTGATTTTTTTTTTTTTTTTTTTTTTTTGGATTGAAGTCAAGTTTTTTTGATTGAAGCATCATTTTTATTGAAGTAATGTTGATTTGTTTTTGGGCCACATTTTGGCTAGGACATTTTTGTTTTTATTATTCAGTCAAAAAATAAAATATAAAATAAGTAAAAAATAAAATTTTTAAAAAAGAAAATCACTTCAATCAAAAAAAGAAAAACTTCAATCATAGAAAAAGTTTTTGAATGCGAAAAAAATATTTAAGATTGAAAAATTTGCATTTGAACACTTAATTTTGCATTGAAAAAGTTTTCTTTGATTGAAGCAATCCTATATGTGTTTGGGCCATATTAGGATTAGGACATTTTAGTCTAAATCATTCAATCCCCCCAAAAAGTTGCTTCAATCAAAAAAAATATTTTCGGTCGTCGAAAAAAAAACATTTTTTTAAATATTATTTTTCCCAAAAAACAAAAAAAAAAGTTTTTAAAATTATATGCAAAGAAAATGACCGTCTAAGGTGCTGGAAAAATAATTTTGACCCATTAAAAAATATATATTTTTGTTCATTTGATTCATTTTTTTGCAGTTTTATTGCTTTTCAACTTATATATATATATATATATATATATATATATATATATATATATATACACATATATATATATGTATAGGAAAGTCAATTACATGCAATGACACTTTTCGAACACTGGGGGGGCCTTGGCCCCCCCATAAAATCCACTTATGGTATGTTGTCAAGCTGTTAGGAAGCAGCATCAGTCAGAAGATTGGAGTGGTGCTCACAAGGAGTTTCTCCAACATTGTTGTTGTTGTAAAATGTGTTGTTCTGGGATGGGTGAGTTTAAGTCTATCCTTTTTGTAAGACGATATATTTTCCTTAGAAACTATAGCGATAAAAAAAAATAGTATGGTTGATATTTTTAATTAATTTTAAATTATTTTTTTTAAATAATTGTCATACAGGCCTAGGTCAGTTGGAGTACAAATAGTGTACTCACTGCAAAAACCAAGACTCACTATCCTTGACTAAACAATTTAGTTACCAAATAAAATTATGGTACATGGTGTTATACTTGTATTGCGCTTTTCCACCTTTTAATGCTCTTGGTTACATTTTTCAGCAGGGTTATTTTAGGTAATGTACGGTAAATTACCTTCACATATTTTAATCTGACAATGTTGAATAACTTTAAGTACTAGATTAAAGTAACTAAATTAACACAACTTGGGGTTTCATCCTTCGAGGAGAAATCGTCCAGATGCTCCATCAATTGGTTTTAATCACGTTGCACTTCACCCATCCATCCATAGTCTCCGCTTTCGGGGGAGCGTTTCCATTTTTCTTCATTTATACAGCCGGGAGCTCAGATATTACTGTGCTCATGGGAAAAGATGCTATGATGAAAATGTACTGCCTGACAAAACTCACACTGGCGAGGACTAATTTGAAGACCAAACGCATCTCATTTCATGCAGCTCTTGAATTACTTCTTTTACTTTTATCTGATTAGTTCAACGACTGGTTGATTTAGGTCAAGTTATTCTTTTTATAGTACACTGTGCACGGCTTGAATTAATATCACTGGGCTGTACAATTGGTAAAAGAGAGTAACAGTGTTGAAGTAATAAATTATTAGGACTTATTATCGCCTACAGAATGGTCAAACGTCACGTTTTTTTTTAATAACGTTTTCATCTACTGGGCCTCTTCTAACATTTCCAAAATTGTTTTCATGAATCCTTCACCAACACAGACATTTAAAAAATTGTATATATTACTGAAGTTTAAAAAGCTAACAGTTGTTTCAACACTGGGTGTTTTTGCTATCCAACACTTTTATAAATGCACTTGGAAACCATTCAAGATACTAATTACATCCCTTGGTTATCTGCGTTTGAACAACTTCCATCTCTAAATCAGACATAAAGTGTGATATAAAATGAGGCAGAATAGTGGATCAGTGGTTAGCATGTCTTTCTCACAATTCTGAAGTGTAGAAGAATTTTAGCATCGACTTTTCTGTGTTTCTCTGGGCACACTGGCTTCCTCTAGCATCCCCAGAATATGCATATTATATCCATCTTAATAGTCAGTAGTGTGAATGTTGTGTGAATATTCTGTTTGTATGTGCCCTGTGAACCAATGTTGTTGCCCAAAGTCAGCATGTTTCAGTTAAGATGTACAGAAAATGGATTGATGGATGGATGGATGGATGGATGGATGGAGGGAGGGAGGGAGGGAGGGAGGGAGGGAGGGAGGGAGGGAGGGAGGGAGGGAGGGAGGGAGGGAGGGAGGGAGGGAGGGAGGAAGGAAGGAAGGAAGGAAGGAAGGAAGGAAGGAAGGAAGGAAGGAAGGAAGGAAGGAAGGAAGGAAGCATGTTTCAGGTAAGATGTACAGAAAATGGATGGATGGATGGATGGATGGATGGATGGATGGATGGATGGATGGATGGATGGATGGATGGATGGATGGATGGATGGATGGATGGATGGATGGATGGATGGATGGATGGATGGATGGATGGATGGATGGATGGATGGATGGATGGCTGGCTGGCTGGCTGGCTGGCTGGCTGGCTGGCTGGCTGGCTGGCTGGGTGGGTGGGTGGAAGGAAGGAAGGAAGGAAGGACACAGGTTATATTTATCAAACATTTTGAATATTATAATGAGAATATTTTGAATAATTCTTACATTCAAGAATTTTTAAAGTTTTTAAGTTTATAATAAAGGAGCAATGTGCATTTAAAATTAATTTTGTCATGTAAACACACATGTCTCTGCATGTCTATGCATGTGTGTATCAGCTTGCATGAATGCGTAGATGTACAGATGCACTGATAAGAGATACAAGCGAGGACCGCTGCACTGTCTGCCCCTATGACAAAGCAGATGTCCATAGCGTGATCATGCAGCTAAATATACCCAGAGTTGCACGTAAGAGAACAAGAAGATAATACAAATAATACTGTACAATTATGTCAGATTTATGATTATGAAGGGAAGCCGGGTTGGTGAGATGACGAGACAGCAGCTTTACTGACATACTTTCATGCATCAGCCAAGGCACATTCACGCACACACATAAGGAAACACAGATGCATCATTCATACAGTCTGAGCAGCATCGCTGAGTTAATTTTAGCTCATTAAAAACCATGAAACAATGTGGGCAAATAGGGCACAGACATTGTCATTTTTCACCATTACACACACATGCTAAGCTCAATTACCATCCCAAGCACATTGTGGGTTTATACTGAATGATATCCTGACAGGATTAATGATTTGTTGCACTCCTGATTAGCAACTGTGTAATATCAAAGAACAATGCCCTTGCAAAAAGGTCGCAAGTAAGCTGCTTTCCGTTTTAAATACAACCCAACCAGAATATATTTTGTGTGATTTTTTGTTGTTGTTGTTGTCTTTTTTTTTTTTTTTTTTTTTTGTCACAGATCCTCAAATGGAATTATTGATCCTCTAAGCTCAGCCCAGTGTGACAGCAAACCTTTCACACTAATGATGAGTGTGCTGGAAACTGGAACTGTGCAAAGGTCACAAAGGTTAAACGCTTTCAAACTGATAATGTGCTGAAGACACTGGTGACTGGTGAATTCTGGGTCAACCATACTGGTTGTGATTCAATAGGCTAATTGTGATGTAAACAAACAACAAATTGAACCACTTCACCCTTTGTCGTTGCAAGGTCACCTAGAGCAAATGCTATAAGAAGCCTGTGGAACTGATAAAGATGCAACTAAAAATGAGCCATATGTGTTACATTTCACCTCTTTTATAATCACACTTGTACATTAAGACACAAGAGAAGTACTCAGTTACTGTTTGGTCATGTCCCAACTTGTTCTAGTTCTAAACAGTATCTTCTAAGCATTTGAAATATTTGCTATTTGAAGCTCACTAGCTTGCATGAGTCCAAGTCTGAGAAGGGTTGACTTTCCTGATGCTGAGCAAATAAATTAGATTATTGACCGAGGCTGGCCTCAAGACTTACGATTCCAAGGCATGTGAGCTGTACACATTGTTTTCTTTGTTTAAGAGATGCCTGTCTCATAATGCAGGAGGTTAATGACTGCTGAGCACAAATGCATAAATGTGGATGCAGTGGAAGGGGGAAATAGAACAGATTATATGGATTTGGAAACAAATTAGGAGAAAATGATAGGCAGAAAATTGGAATATGGCTATCTAATTTGTTCATGTTACTGACCAAATTCAACTGACTTTAATTGCATGTTTTAGAGAAGGTAAGGTATGGGGTATTTGATTTTAAGACATGAAATCTGATGATTTTCCTTTCTTCCCCCAAAGCTATTAAAAAGAGAAAAAAATGACTAGCAATAGTTTGAAGGTAACCCAACTTCAATAATCCTGACTATCAATTAAGAATAAAAAATAAGATACATTTAGTATCTGATGAACAGAAATGTCGCTATTTGACTATTGTGGCAGGATAAAGGAAAACAGTGCTGGGCAAGGGAAGAGGAAAGTAAAACACAATATCACTCCAGCATTCTCTCAACACACCATGCTGCGCTTTGAGAGGCATGCTATAATTGTAGAACCTTTAATCATGTATAGTGGATTGGGTTACCTCATGTATGAAATTTGATTTGCAACTAAAGCTGCCTGCCAATAAAAATACAGTAGTTCAGAACAAGTGTTCGTCAAAACCCAAGCACATGCTTCATCCCGAAAACATATATAAAAAATTGTCATAAATCTCGATGCATTGTTGCAACATTAACACTGAGATTAAACATGGAAAAGAAGAAACTGTACCTACTGTTTCAAATAAAGTGCATTGCGAATGCAAGTATTAAAAAAAAAAAATCACAGCCAATTGGGTGTTTGAAAAAAAGAGTCCTGAATGTTTAGATGCAAATGAATTTTACTAAAAAAGAAGTGAAGTGTACAAAAAACATGCTGAATTGAAAAAAAAAAAATGTTACATTGTGCTCGTTTTGGACACCATATTGTGCAACAAATTGGAACCATTGCTCTATGCTGTTGTATTGTTAATTACATTCTCGAAAATTCTCAGAGAGCATCAAATTAATATGATTGAATATGGGTAAGGGTGCATTCACCACTATGCCCCTGCACACATACACACAAGGCATTTGCCTGCCCCCCCACCTTTTAACGCCAAAGTTACACCACCACGAGTGACATGACCCTGTGGGCACCATGCCCTTGACGAACTTCTAATTAGGACAAAAGGGCATATGCTTAACTTCTTGCCTGTCTCACAGTAGCAAGAGCATGAATGAAAAAAACTTGAGCGCATCGATTGCAAGAAACGCATAAAAGAAGCGTGAGGGATATCGTTATTTTCCAGAAAATTCTTACTTTTTCTCTTTTGACTGGGAGCAGTGTTTAAAAAGAAAAGAACAGAAAAAACAAAAGCAAAGAAAAGAAAAAAGAACACGTTTGCATTACAATGTGGAGCCAGAAGAATCTTTCGTTTTGTATTTTTTACCGAAGCACCCTGCTGGTATATTTTATAAAATGCGACAGAAAAGGATTCTTACTTCTTCTTCTTCTTTTTTTTTTTTTTTTTTTGGGGGGGGGGGGGGGGGGGGCATTTAAGAAAATAAATGCTTAGTGCACACAAACTAAATTCTCAAGAAAGAGACACTGCCCCCACTGAAAAGTAATCATGAACAAAGGTATTGTCTTTGTGGGTAGGAGCAGAGTGACCACCAGAGTGAATGCCACTGACTTTCAAAGATGAAACCGTAGATGAGAAAAGATGATGAGCGCTGGTGCAAATCTTACATGCCCCCCTACGTCCCCCCCCATTTTTTCTTTTAACTGTCTCTTGGAGTTTCACTTCAATTGCTTCCTGCCTGGAGGCCGACTTTCAACCTGTGTTGTTGCAGAGGAAAAAGCAGAGGTTTGTGTGTACAGGGCAAAGGCATATGGTCCATGGAGATATGTATCCCATCCCTCCCTCTTTGTATGCTTATACATATAAAATACCCATATGGAACCGTGCACACAGACACATACAATGTCTGCAGTGCTGAGGATGAAGCTAGCAGATGCAAATAGAATATGTCTACTTTTGCTGTCTGTCTTAAAAGAATGAATCTCTGTTTTCTCTAAGATACTGTAGTTACAGAGAAGGGTCTGTCGATAATATAAGAACAAGAACTTCCTCAGTTCTCTGATTAAGAAAACATGAGAACAACCTGACAAAATAAAGTGACTTCCTCTCTATCATTTGAACTCAGCAGAGGGAAAAAAACTCCCTGTGGGAATTGAGAGCATTTCTTTCACTTTCACCTGAAAGACCCTTTTATATCAGATGAAGAAGCCCCATTGAGAACTCACTTCTTTGAAACTTCAGTTTCTGCGTTCAAATATACCATCCAGGTTTTGTTTATGCCAGTTCTCTTTCACATTCTATTTGGCCAACGTGAATTCTAAGTGCTCACTAAAAGACAGCCATTCAGCATGACACCAGCTTTGGGAAGGCTGATGCCACACTTCACCATCAATAGCGTCTCTATGTCTTTTCAGAAAGTGCTCCTCTCTCCTTGAATGGTGCTTAAGCTCAATAAGATCCCTATCAGGCCACAATAACCCATTTGAGCACTGGCATACTACAAACAACACATACAGATTTATGATAACACTGTGTGCTTAAGTTATTTTTATTTTTTGTAATTGTTGGTATTTATAGATTTTATGGCAAGAGGATGACAGGCCATATGTAGTGGCTTGAAATGAGAGTATACTTTTTTTTTTTTTTTTTTTTTTACCTGTCCTGTTCAGCCGCTGAGACACGGAGAATAAGAATTTAAGTGTCCTTATTGTCTGATCAATTTTAATGTATCACATGAGTTTGGGGAGGGGGGCAGGCGGGGCAGTCTTCCCCTGCTATCCTCATTAAAATATGAAAACCTATAAATGTTTGGGTGGTTTTAGTTAAAGCAGACAGTGTTCTTACACAGACACTGTTCTTACATAATGTATATAGCGGAAAACACTCAGGTGACTTGTTCCGCTCTGAAACCCTCAATTTGGCCAACTTTCTAAATGGTTCAAAATGCATGTGTCATACATCATTGAAAAGCTTAAAATCTCAATTTTCTGGGGGAACAAAAATTTTGAACAGGAAGGGCATTTTTGGAAAAAAAAAATTTAAACAGCAAAACCCTAATTGGAGGCAAGAGCACGCGAGAGCAGAATTAAAGATGCCACAATTTTAACGAGATATTATCGCGTACTTACCTTGTTTCGATCCAAAAACTCCACGTAGCATATATCACCGAGTGTCAAGACACAGCTGTAAATGGCCACAGCCGGATTTTTTTTTTTTTTTTTTTAATGGGTGAAACATGGTGATATATTGTAACTAGGGTCGCGATGCAGAAATCGCAGACAACAAGGAGTGGTTGAGATTTTCTTTTTCATATAGTTACCCATTTAAACTTTATTTTTCAAATTTTTTTCTTTGGATCAATTATTTATCATATATTGGGGAAAATGCGACAGTACCAAAAAAAAAAACAAAAAAAATACAAGATAGTTATGAGGTAGATATCCGTGACATTTTTACAAACGCCAAATTTTTCATTGTGACGTATTCGTTTAAAAGTTTAAAATATGCAAGTGAATAATTTTTTTAAAGTCGTTTTTTTGTTGTTGTTGTTTTTAACTAAAATTTAGAAATCAATTAATGATTCTAAGCTAAAAATGACAGACATTTGGAATAATAAATATAATTACTTACCTTCTTTTTATGGCTAGGTTGAAACAAAAGCAGATGCGTGACGTCTGTGGGGTTTTCAGGGTAAAACGGACAAATTAAAAATAGTTCAGAGGCTTAGTGCGCCATGATTCTGCTATGGCAGCATATAGATATATTGTTCTATCAAACACAACAGTGCTTTTGGCTTAAAATACAGCAGTTTATTTTCAATGGGGGTGCAAGAGCAGAAACTGCTTTTTCAGCCTTGTCTGTGTTTTCCGCCATATCTATAGATGAATCAATGAATATATATATCTATTAGAGTAGTCCAGAGCTGTATTAAAAAAAAAAAAAAAAAGATTTTTTTTTTCTAGTCACAGCCTCTAGAAATGTGATCCACATCAGTTTGAAGCAAATACCAAGAAAAAACACATTTCTGCTCATTTTTACTGGTCGCACAAACAGTTTATGTTTGGTTGGTTACATACAAAAAAGGTTACAATGAAAAATAACAATATAAACATGTTGCACTTCAGTAAATTCCCCTGACATTGACTAGTTTACATAATTAGGCTTGTTAGCAGTTGGAAAAATTTCCTGTGTGCTTCTAGTACTTGCAATAATAACTGCAGCTGTTCCCCATTCTCTGTCAAGTGTTGATTGAAGTCTTGAATCAGAGCAACTCCACGCTAGGGATCATCACTGATGACTGTAAGCCCCTTCACGACTTCAGCAGTTGCTGGATATGATGTTTGATTCTGCCACTCACCAGGTGGATGCTGCAAGGATTCAGGAGCGCCCAGTCCAAGAATTTCAAAGAACAACTTTGTGCCAGGTTCAGCAAATTCATGGACGATGGATGTTCTCAACTTGCGTCAGAGTGACTTTAGCTTCAGTCATCCATTTCCAGGACATGAAAGTTGGGTCATCACGATACCAATCGCTTCCTTCTCTTGATTGGACACACCATCATCAAACAAGGATAAGGCAATCAAAGACATAACTAACTGTTTGAAAAAGTGCAGATCAACGTTGGGAGTAACAACAGCAACACTTGCTTCGATCCAAGCAGGAATATAGATTTTGACACCAAAGACGCATATGTCATGGAGACACCGCTTTTCTTTCTTGGTCAGATGAAAGCGGTCCCGAACAATCCAGATCTTAAACGGATCCACAGCCGCTGATGCAGATTCCCTCACGGTTTTCTTCAGTTCATTATGGTGGTAAAACAAAAAGCTTTACCTGAAGTTTTGATGGAGGTTTGCACCCAGAATTGCTGCTTTTACAAAATCAAATCAGAATAATGGCATCCGTAGACTGTATGCCAGCCATTATTATTGTGAATGCAAGGCAGCTAATGAAAAGCCAGAAAGTAGTCATGTTCTGAATAAAAAAAAACTCTAAAATGGCTGAGGACATTATGTTTTTTTAGTAATTGGGTTTCCTCATTGATTAGGTGACATTTTCATAGTTAATAGAGTGATGCGAGCCTTGGTATTCTTGTGCCTATACAACTATAGGATGCCAAAATAACTAAATGTATGTAAAAACCTTTGGGCTTGTGTGCTACCCCTAAAAAACATCAGATCCATCTGATGTACATCTGATGATATACTTTTAATTTTTGAACCAGGCTAATGTATTTTGTATGTATGTAACAATATAACAATATACATAAGGGGAAAAAAACTCTTCCCTCCTCCTCCCCCATCTCCTCTGGTAAGGTGGGAGGGTGGCTGTTCATCTTAAGGTCGAGTCTTCTACCAGAGGCCTGGGAGCTTGAAGGTTCTGCGCAGAATCTTTGCTGTTCCTAGGACTGCGCTCTTCTGGATGGAGATGTTTGATGTTTTTCCAGGTATCTACTAGAGTCACTTCTCCAGTGTGGGGGACATGGTCCCCAGTGCTCCTTTGACCACGGGCACCCCTGTTGCTTTCTCTCCAGATCTTCCTTGAGCCCTTGGTATTTCTCTCGTGTTCCGTTTTCCTGACATTGCCATCGTTGGGGATGGCTACATCGATCACAACGGCTGTATGTATTGTTGACACTGGGTTTCGGGGTCATCAACATGTTTTGCCCCCACCCCCCCACAAAAGTCAAACTCCGCCTATGGTTATGGGGTGACTGAAAGGAAAGAAACAGACAGAAGAGAAAAAGAACAAATAACAATAAGAAATTCATTATTACATGCCTATGAACATGCCTACCTATGAACATAGTGGTGCATCGTTAGCTAATTATATTTACCCATGGACACCATGTGGGGGGGGGGGGGGGGGGGGGCTGATAAACAAGGTCGGAAAGTATACATGTTTCATAGAGTAATCTGTTACAAGATGAAATGTATGGATATCTTGCTCTGCCAGGAGGTGCAATGATAAACATTATTGGATCATCATCCATGTTGCTGAATGTGCACACAACAAGCTTCTTGGTCCAACCCCATAAACCTACTTCATTATTCAAAGGGCTTGACCATCATCTGAATTAAAGATACATGCTTTGACTGCTCACTGTTAGACAGGAGCAAATGTCCTATCAGGCGCACATGAGAACACTTCTAAATTAAGATCTGTCTCTGAGATTAAACACATTCGCAAATGTGTGTATGTCTGTAGGGGATTGTGTGCGTCCGTGCGTGTGTGTGCGTGATAGAGTGAAAGAGTGAAATGGTAAAAGACAGTAGCTGTAATAAGCGGCATTGCGTTGGTTGCCAGTGCCAGGGGCCAGTCAAATATTTGTCTTCCACAGAACCAGTGGACAAATGCTGTAAGATAGGTCTCAGGTCAAGTGTAAGAGCCTTTATTACCTTTGGTTTCACCATCATTTACATTGTTTTCGTTTGGGTGCTTTCTATTGACATTCTAAAAATACAGTGAATAGAAGAATTCTACAAATGCGGTTTTAATGGTAAATATCCAAAAACTTTCCATACCATTTGTGACATCCCAACCAAGCTTCGAGTTTCATTGGTCCATGACCGAATTTTCAACATAAGTTTGGGACCATGGAGATGGCAGCACCGCGCAATGGTTTTGTTTAAATAGCTGCTATTGTTTTGCTATATAAGCACAGGGTGAAAATCTTGAACGCTGATCACCCTCAACCATTTACCAGATCTAGCCATTGGAGCAGTTTTCTTTTATTTTTTCCCCTTCGGCTTGCATTTGTTTTTTTGTGGGGGAAGTGAAATCACATCTGTTCCTATTCCCTCCTCTTTAAGGTCTTTTCGGGACAGGTCTTTTGGTGTACTTTTGCTGGGCAGGAGAGGAAGCACTGGATGGCTAGTGAATCAGTTAGCCTGGGATATGGTGAGATTATCCTAACAAAGACACAATCACTACTTGATCCTCTTTGAAGTGAAGCTCAGCTGCCTGTTAGAAAGTAGATGGGTTTAGTCCTTTTGGAAGAACATTTGTCTCATTCATGATGCAAAGGTCACATGTTTGGATAGCTGATATCATCCGCACACATTTATATTGCCTACAATTCCAACAACCACTCCCCTAGGGTTTGTGTAGCTCAGTCAACAAGCAATGGTGTATGGATCTTGGATGAGCTAATGTTACTTGAACCCTTAAGCAAGGCACCAGACTCTCTGACATAGACATGAAATGCTTGTAGCATGCTCCTGACTGTGACATCCTGTCCATTAAGGCGCATATCGGATCGTGTTGTCTGTGTGTGTTGACTTGAATGTGTGAATGTAAAACGTGTAACACAAAAATAAAATTTGCTCTCGGAGGGGCAATAGGGATTATGTTTTTTTTGTTGTATTCATTTTGGTTTTTTTTTTTTTTTAGCTCGGTCCATCCTTGAGATAATACAGCTAATTACAAAATAAATTTGTATGGTGAGTGTATATATGTATGGGTGTGCATGTACTGTATATTTCATTTTTTGTAGTAATAGTATTATAATTATTTTCTAATCCAATCGAAAAAGACAGACACGAAATTCATTCTAGTTTGGTAAAAACTATGAGGTCTATTAAACATATTTGTACAAAAGTAGCCTGCGAGAACAAAAGGATATTCTTCATAGCTTCAGAATAGGAGGGTTTAAGGGAAGTTCTTAATTAATTATAACAAGCAAGAATGTTACCAACGGCAATACTGACTAAACTCCCAAAAGCTCTGAAACTAATCAAAGCTGTAAATGCTTCTGCATTCTAATCAACAAATGAGCTTGTTGAAATTTTACACAATTAAACATAAAAGATCGCATAATTATATCATTAGTTGTTTCTGCAACCATGTGTGAGCATGGGTAAGTATGTGAGCGAAGGGGAGACTATTCGTTCCACATTAGTAATCTAATGCAAAGACAATTTAACTGAGACCATTTGTACCACTTACTTATAGCTTTCAACCTGTGATGGTCACACACTGTGAGTTTTAGGACTTCCACATAAAAACAGACAAAAGATGATGATGAGACAGCTGAAATTGTCATGCAAAGAAATTCCGTTTACATTCTGGAGAGTTCCACGTATGCATGCTTGCTACTTTGTTAAGATTAGTCTATTAGGATCTAAATTACCAAGTGTTATTTATGTACTATAGTGGTCAACGTCTTTAAGCATATGTGTCATTATTATGTATCACTATAGAATGTTGCAAAGAACCCCTCAAATTTGAGAATTGAATGCTAAATCCAAGGACGAATATATTTGTGTTTCCAATCATGCATCCATCCACACACATATACTGTATATACACACCCATATATTATTATACATCTCAATCCGCCTGCCCATCCATCGATCAATCCCCCATCCATACATACATCCAGGGCCTTGCATACATCCATTTGATTATTATTGGGTTACAGGTGGGCTGGAGCCAATCCAATGCAGCCAGTTTTGGAGGAGAGGTGGGGTATGCCCAAGGTAGGCTGCAAATCATGACACACACAAAGTACAATTAAAAAATGAATGAAAATCACATGAAATAATTCCAGAAGACAGTTTTTGGAATGTGGGACTGTAGTGCAGAATACACACACACAAGTATGTTTTTCCTTTGATGCCCAACAGTTTTTTTAAGTGTGACCACAATATCGTGTGCACAAAATGCTTTGTAATTCGTTGGCACAAAATAGCAATTGTGAAACAATGGAAGCACAATATATACATTTTTGAACTATTATAATTTCCATGAACACCTTGGGCCTCAGTGGGGCACACCTTTGTTAAAAACTCCAAATTGCAATATGCCGGAAAACACTCAGGTGACTTGAAGTTCCACTCTGAGACCCCCAATTTGGCCAAATTAAAAATTTGTCGTATATGCCTGTGTGATACATCATCGGAAAGCTTAAAATCTGTATTTTGTGGGGGAAGAATTTTTTTTAAAAGGAGGGCATTTAAATTTAAAAAAAAAAAAAAAAAAATTAAGAATTTTGACAGCGAAACCCTAACTGGAGGTGAGAGCATGAGAGAGCATAATTAAAGACGCCATGATTTTCACGAGATATTATTGCGTACTAAACTCTTTTTGATCCAAAAACTCCATGTAGCATGTATCACCGAGTGTCAAGACACAGCTGGGATTTTATGGGTGAAACATGGTAATATAACAAGGGTCGCGATGCTGAAATCGCAGGCATCAAGGAGTGGTCGAGATTTTCTTTTTCATATACTAGTATTTACCCTTTTAAAGGTTTTTTTTTTTTCAATTTTTCTTTGTTTGGATTAATTATTTATCATCTAAAATATCGGGGAAATGCGACAGTAACAAAAAAATACAATTAAGCGATAGTTATGAGGTAGATAGCCGTAACTTATTTACAGAGACTATTTTTTCCATTGTGACATAATGTGTTTAAAAGTTGAAAATATGCGAGTGAATAATTTTTTAAAGTCCTTTTTTTTAAACTAAATATTAGACATCAATTAATGATTCTAAGCTAAAAATGACAGATATTTCGAATAATAAATATAATTACTTACCTTTAAATAATTACTCTTACATTCAGGTAACTGAGTTACTAACTCAATTTACTTTTTGGGAGAAGTAATTTGTCACAGTAATTAATTACTTTTTTAAAGTAAGATTAACAACACTGGTCATAAAGATGCAGTCTGCAGAATGAAAAGTGACGAAAGTGGAGATTTTATTCGGCCAATTTGTTGCCGAACACAATTTGCCTGCAACTATTGCTGATCACTTCTCAGAATTAGCAAAAGACATGTTCACTGACTCAAAGACTGCATCGGTTAGTTCATTTTATCAATTGACCTTTTTAATTAATAATTGGACACATTAACGAACTACCTTCAAGTCAAACTGAATTGCGAGCTGAAGTGCCATTAAGTGTGTGGTGACCACTACCTTGTGACAGAATTCACCTAGGGAACATGGGGGGGCATGTTGTGTTCCTGGGAGGAAACTATATTTTGCCGTGCGCGTTTCCGGCACAGATACTCAAGAGTTAAAAAAACAAACAAACTAAAAAAAACTTGAGTATCTGTGCCGGAAACGGAAACAGATAGTCAAGAGTCTTTTTTGTATTGTTTGTTTTTTAAAATCTTAAAAAAAAAACAAAAAAAAACTCGAGTATCTGTGCCGGAAACGTGCACGGCAAAATATAGTTTCCCCCCAGGAACACAAAATGCCCCACCCATGTCCCCAAGGTGAATTCTGTCACTTGTGGTCACCACAAGTGCAGCCATCAAAAGACATGATAGAAATTGCCAAGAGTACTACATACAAATGATACAATTATAACAAAAGTCACTGTTAAATTTTAGCAATCATGATGTAGCTGAAGATATTGATTGTTCATTGAGTGCACCAGGTTATATGTGAGAATATTACCAACAAATTCATATTATTTTGAAAATTGAGTTTTATTTTTGTTTCATATTGCACGCTGTATAAAACGTTGTAAGATTAGTCAGCAATTTGTAAGGGCATACGTCACTATTTGTAAGATTGCCACCAGCCTCGGGTTGACATGTATGTATCTTTTTTTATGACGTTATATTTGTGCCAAACGCCATATTTTTACAGCTATTGGAAGCGCCTGTCTTTGTAACATTACACGTTGCTGTGATAGATAGATTTGTATACAAATCAGTTTTTTTTTTTTTAAATGACAGATTATGCGAACTTTCAATTTCAAACTCATGCTCTCCATGTGACAGCCACGTTCCACAAGAGAGAAATTATTTTAAAACATTTCCCTCCTGTAGTTTGCAAGGAGCACGAACATCCAGCGGAAGAAGGAGAGCGAGTTAGGGGGCGGGGGCGAATCAGCCGCACACTGTGCACAGTAGTGACCTTTCAATCTCTGGGTGGTCAGGTGCAGAAAGGGGGCGGGGTTTCAGCGCTTGTCGCTTCATGAGTGCGGGGGTGAGGTGACTGCCGTCGTCTATGACAACAATTGAACGCGGGGAGTGAGCGTGTCTTCCGGTTGTACGATCAGGAGGACTTCATCTCCTTCTGCTTCATCGTTTCCGACCCCCAGAACATTCCGTCTTTCCGGCTGCAGAATGGAAGAATCCTGGTGACAGCGCAACACACAGACCCACGCTGAGACCGAGCATGGCCGTGGACGGTAGGCGCGTTTTGTCTTGACGTAACCGGGTCAGCAGGGTGCCAAAATACTAGTTTTTATTTCACACACAAATTGCAATGTTTACGCTCCCAGATGCTAGAAAGCGACCGTCGCGTTTCTGTCAAAGTCGAAAAAAAATAAATAACTTATTTGCCTTAAATAGATTGCGCTTTTTCTGTCTAACAAAACTGTTTCATAATCACAGATATAGTATGTTTACAATCTTTTGCCTAAACTTTTTTGTTGTTGTTGCCTATAAATTAGTTTGGTGAAGTTTGTAATTTAGATGAATCATTTATAGAATTCTCCACCTGCCTTACACAAATATGTGGCAGAATTCACTTGAGGGATACAATAATGAGCAGGCTTTTATTTGTTCTCCATTCTTTTGTTTGGCTATAAATAGAGATCAAACCGTGTAAACACATGTGCTCTTTTGTATGGATGAGCTCATAGCAGTGGGCTTTCTTTTGTGTTGTGCTGAGTTTTTATAGTCCTCACTGCAGCCAATATGAAGTATAAACAAGTTGCACTTAACCAAATGCTGAATTTTAACACTTACATTTGGTAAAGAGCAGTGATTTTTTTTCTCTCCATTGAATATTTCATAATGCAAGTCACAGATGGTGAGTGGTACATCTGTCTTACTTTAATTCAGGCAGTTTGTATTCAATTCCAACACAATGATAATGTGAACGTGAGAGTGAATATTTGCCTGTTTCTATACATCGCTGGAGCGATACCAGTACAATATTGGTGTTAATTCTTTTCATCTTTATGTTACTCATTGTCATAAAAATAAACCAATACTACTCATTGGTTATTATTATTATTTTTTTGTATTGAAGGGCTTCTAAAACGCCCAAATTGTTGATAGTGGACTGTGTTGTACTTACTACGTAAGGATTTTAGTTGTTGGAATATGCCCTAATGAAGAAAAGTTAGTCTTTTATTTATTGACCAATATTTGGTTAAAATAAAAGACATTTTCATCACAATTGCACGATAAAAAGGCAATATAATATGTTATTATATTTTGATGAGTGCTTAAATGTAAGTACTGCAACTCCAACTTGGGCTCAAGAAAATATATCTATCAGTGCATCTCAACATCACTGATCTAGTTAAATATTTACAATTTAGATAATACATATATTTTAAGGCAGCAGCTATCGAATATTTTAGTAATCGGGTAATCGACTGAAAATTCTATCAATTAATCGAGTTGTTGGATAAAACTTTTTTTTTTCTTTAGGTGAAGAGCAATCATAAATATACATGAGAAAAAAAGACATTTCATCTAATATTGAACATTTTCAGTGAATGTCTTTATTTTCGATGTACATTGTTGAAAACAGCCAACAATTGCATTTCAGATGTGACTAGAAAATTCACAGCTTTCACTCAAAAAAACCTCTAGATCTTATAAAAAAAACATTTCTTACCTAAAAATGTAATTACGCTTGATAACACACATCACTTGAAAGCTATGTGTTTTTCCCACGTGTTTCAATTGAATTTCAATTTGTGTCAAGCTATTTTTAAGTTTTAGTTAAGTTCTTTTAAGTTAGTCTAAACTGTAACTACTGATAGGATTTTGAGTTTTTGCAGTGTTCAAAATAAATGTATGATACCTGCTGTATTGGAGCACATTAGGGACCAGTGCTACTTGGTGTTTTATTCAGCAATGACTACTGAGCTAAAACTGACGGTTAGCTTTATTATGTTTTAATTTTACACCCTCATCACTCTACAGCGCTGTGTTTTTACAGATTAAATAAAGCCTGTATGTAAGACACGTTAGCCACGCATCGACTGTGGTCATAATCAATAGAAACCTAGCCCTCCGAAGGGCTAACGTTACGTGAGCGAGTGACAGTAACGTTATATTTATTAGTGCTGAGAAGTTTACTGCTTAAAGATGGCGGCTGTTTACTAATGCTGCCTAGACGCGGCCGAGTCTGTCATTTCGCATCTAGTCCTAAATGCATGCGATATCTGTAGAGACGCATCGGACACTACCTGCTACCACACTAGCATCATGCGGGCGTAGTTTTTAGCAACGTCGGCGTAGTTTGTATCGACTGTCGGCTGCACTAAGGTTTTTTTTTTTTTTTTTTAATTGCTTCTTCCTCGACGCACGTGACGTCAGCGCGTTGTCCGCATTAAAAGTGGTCCGGGCAAAACGTGATGATTATAGCTGGCAAAATTAAACGATTCCTTGAGGTGAATAAAATTACTCGGATCAGATTTTAAACTCGAGCTACTCGAGTTGCTCGAGTATTAGTTTCAGCTCTAATATATTTTAATGATAATTTTCAGACCAGTTATGTGAAACTGGATATTTCTTTGGCACACGTGATTATGTTTCATGGCACACTTTTACCCATGGCATAGAGTGGGTAAAAGAGTGGCCTTGGTCCCCAAGGCCTTAAATTGCCACAGTGACTCAAATGAAAAGTATTCTTTAAAACCGCAGGTAGAGCTAGCAAGCTTGAAAATATACTGTACATCAATTACCTTGACTTTTCTCTCCAAAGGTGGTGTTTTGTTCACACTTTCCAATGTTATACAAAAAGCTTTGTGGAGGAGAGAGTCGTAGGCCAAAGAAGAACCCATTACATTTTGGATTGAAGTAAAATTGTATTAATCACAATTTACCACGTTTTGTACTCTTGACCAAGCGCACAGTCACGGAACATTCCGGCATTGGTTTTGCAGGTAACTAATGTACTTCAGTGTTTTTCAACCTTTTCTGAGTCACAGCACATTTTTACATCGGAATAAATCTTGCGGCACACCACAAACCAAAAATGTTCCTAAATTACTTTCTGTACAGTATATTTAATAATAAAATAATTTCTCAGTATTTATACTTACTCAGTGTGAAACTTAAGCCTGTTAAGATGAACACAGAGAGTGTGAAACTTGAGCCTATTTAGATGAATACAAAGCCGATATCCTGGCAGGAATCTTTTTCAACAGCTCACAGTGTCTCTCTCTTTTTATTTCTTTTATAGCAGTTAGGCTTGAAAAGCTCAGAATTATCAGACAGGGGCACTTAAGCAATGTCTTTAACCACATCAGGGCCGAGCATCTCTCTGCCAATGGCTTTGCAGACAGGTAGTATTAATGTCCCTGCCACAGTGTGGGACTTTTTAGATTTAGCAACAAGTTCAGCGACAAGCTAACTGGCTTTGAGGGCTTTCTCATCTACCTTTGTAGTTTTCCTTTTTCATTTCCCTTTGTAGTTTTTCTCCAAAAAGTTGCCTGTTTCTCTGTGTTTTCACAAAGGCAAACAAAATAGTCCATAGTTTGAAACGACGGGTGTTTTGATTGGAGATAATGTTTAATAGAGCTGAAACGAATACTCAAGCAACTTGAGTAACTCGAGTTTAAAAACTGATCCGAGTAATTTTATTCACCTCGATGAATCGTTTAATTTTACCAGCTTGAAGCATCACGTTTTGCCCGGACTACTTTTAATGCGGGACAACATGCTGACGTCACGTGCGTAGAGGAAGAAGCAATAAAAAACTAGCCCTGCAAGCAGGACTGAACGGGCCCTCGCGTATGGCGCAACTCGGACGTCAAACAAAGTCGAAGGGCAGGCAGGTCGGGGCGGTGGCAGTCGACAACAGACAGATATCCAGGCAGATATATTGCATGTCTGAATGTTCAGAATTAGTGGGGAGAGAAAATGGCGACGGTCATTATGACTTTCCTATGGGACCCCTCTGCTTTAACGAAACAAAATTGTTGATCAGGCACCTGAACACATGTCTTAAGGATCCGCTGATTCAGGTTTGAGTTCAATTGATTTTTGACCCTGAGAAGCAGGAGCCTTTCTATTTAATTAAAAGTGTGTTTCCTGTTCCCACTAGGGGGCGCCAGGCGTAATGAGTAATATTTCAATAAAGTCATGTGCAGGCTGAAATACTTCACATTCATGCCAAATATGAAAAAGATTGCACCTTCAATCAGGAAGTTATTACCGTATTTTTCGGACTACAAGTCGCACCTGAGTATAAGTCGCACAAGCCAGAAAATGCCCAACAAAGAGAAAAAAAACATATAGAAGTCTTACCGGAGTATAAGTCGCAATTTTGGGGGAAATTTACTTGATAAAATCCAACACATAGAACAGATATGTCATCTTGAAAGGCAGTTTAATATAAAAATACAATAGAGAACAACATGCTGAATAAATCTACAGTGTACAGTGCATAAACAACGAAATGCGAATATACTGTCCTCACCAGGACGGTACCGCTCGGTCCTGGCTATATACAGCGAACTCCAAAAAGACAATGCTGGACGTCCGCATAATTTGTTGAATCGATTTGGTCCTCGATAGCAAACAGGTTCACATCAACGTAAATAAATGATAATTAGGTACTATTGCAGCAATAACGTGACAGATTAGCATGCGTTCGCTAGCATTAGCACACCATTCAAACAACCACACAACTGGCTGTAAGTGTCCGCTCGCGGGTGGAAAACACACAACAACAACAGAAAAGATGATACACGCAGGCGTTGCCTCTGTAGAGATATTTTAAAAGCATAAACAATGAACGTAGCTTCGCAGCCGTCTTTCCCTCTCGCTAACTCGCCCACTCACTCACTCACTCACTCACTCACTCAGAGCTACGTAGCTGTCTGTCTTCTTCTGGTGTGCGAGCGCTCTTCTTCACGTAAACAAGTGCGAGTGCGCTCCCAGGTGGGCGTGAAAGCGCCACAAACTAAATGCATCCATTTCAATATAAAAAAAGTCAATTATACATTTGAACATACATTGCCAAAGGCAGAACGCGAACGTGGCCATAGCTATTAAGAGTTATTCAGATAACTATAGCATGCTAACAAGTTCACAAAACCATTAGTCCAAAACACCAAAATAAAATGGGAAATTTTATCATAATGTGTTAATAATTTCACACATAAGTCGCTGCTGAGTATAAGTCGCACCCCAAAGCAAAATATGAAAAAAACCGCGACTTATAGTCATTGACTGAATTGTATTGTCAAAAATAAGACACATTTGCTCCCCTGGCCAGGAAAGGGCCGTGAATGAAATGTCACCATTTTGATAACCTAACATCTCATATGTGTCATGAATAGTCTGACCAATTTTGAGGAGCATTCAACTTACTGCCTCGGCGTAATGGTGTCAAACGTGCATGCTGGTTTTAGACAAAAATGCCATGTTGTGCAAGATTCAATCCCTAATACCCGATTTCCTGTTGGGTTTGGAATATGGGTGCAAGAGACTTTTTGGAGCAGTTTTGCACAACGTATCCACTCCCCAAATTTCATCACTCTACGTCGAAAAAAACTAATAGGACAGGCCTTTTTTAAAAATTGAAGGGGGCGCCACTGAGCCATTTTATTACATCTTTTGGCAATGTTGCTAAATTCATGAAATTTACATGAAGCCGCATGTATGTGCAAATTTAGGTGAGTTTTCGAGCATGTTCAGACCTCGAAATTGGCCATTTTGTGACAAAATGCCGAGGGTCTTTTCACTTTCCTGTTTGGGTACTGCTACATCAACGAAAACTCAATATTTTTCATCATATACCTAAAGACATGTCTTAAGGCTCCCCTGATGCAGGTTTGAGGTCAATTGATGTTTTTCACCAGGAGGAGGAGCCTTTCTCGTAAAAATGGGTGTTTCCTCTTCCCACAAGGGGGCGCCAGGCCTAATGGAAAATATTTCAATGCAGTCGTGTTCAGGTGAAGACACCTTACACGCATGCCAAATATGAAAAAGATTGGACCTTGTATCAGGAAGTTATTAATCATTTACTGAAATTGGCGCGTTGCCAAAAAAACACCCGACTTTGGTACCCCGCCCAGGTTAGGCCCGTGGACGAAAACTCACCATTTTCACAACTTAATATCTCATATGTCTCATGAAGACGTACACCAATTTTGAGGAAGATCCAACGTACTGGCTCGGCGCAATGGTCTGAAACGTGCATGCTGGTTTTCGCCCAAAATGCTATGTTTTTCAACATTCAATCCAAAATATCCGATTTCCTGTTGGGTTTGGAATATGGGTGCTGCAGACTTTTTGAAGCATCTCTGGACAACGTATCCACTCCCCAAATTTCATCGCTCTACGTTGAAAAACATCAAAGCAAAGGGCATTTTTAAAATTTCAAGGGGGCGCCACTGAGCCATTTTTTGATTTTTTAAAAAAACGTTGCTAAATTTTCGAAATTTTCGCGAAGCCGGATGTATATGCAAATTTTGGTGAGTTTTTGAGCATGTTCAGGCCTTCAAATTGGCCATTTTCATTTGCCATGAAAAAATAATAATAATAACTAGGCCTGCAAGCAGGACTGAACGGGCCCTCGCAATCTAGCGCAACTCGGACGTCATGCAACTCGGACAGTGTGCAGGTCAGGGTGGTGGCAGATCGTCCTCTCTAATCATCTCATTAGAACCTAACATGCGCGAAAGTTGCCTCTTTACATTCACACACCTAAGAGATAAAAACCCCTATTGGACAGAGGACTACAAAAAAGGAGCGAATAAAGGGTCATCACAGCAACAGACAGAGACATGTGGACATGGGCCGTAAAATAAGTATTTTAAAAGGTCTTGAAACTACAATGACCAACCTGAAAAGAACTGGACATATATTTTAAAAAATGAGTGACTTTCTATTGCCACTAGTTGGCGCTGTAGGGTTGATGCAAATGACCCCTACAGGACCCTTCAGACTATGACTCAACAAGCACGATATGTTTGGCGCAGATATGTTGTAGAAGTTATGACTGTTCAAAACTTGTGGTGAGACGAAATGGCTTCAGTCATTTTTACTTCTCCTGTTGGACCCTTCTGCTTCAACCAAACCTCAGTATTTTTCATCAGGCACCTGAACACGTCTTCAGGCTCCCCTGATGCAGGTTTGAGGTGAATAGATTTTTTTTTCCTTGGAGGAGGAGCCTGTTTCGTAAAAAAGGCATTTCCTGTTCCCACTAGGGGGCGCTAGGCCTAATGAGTAATATTTCAATGCACTCGTGTTCAGGGTGGGATCCCGCACATACATGCCAGATATGAAAAAGATTGAACGTTGTTTCAAGGAGCTATTAGTCCTTTACTGAATTTGTCATTTTGCCGAAAAAATGGCCGACTTTGGCACCACGCCCAGGTCAGACCCATGAATGAAAACACACCATTTTGAAAAGTTTAGATTTCATAGGTCTCCTGAATTGTCTAACCAATTTTGAAGATGATCCAATTGATTCCCTCTGTGACAAGGTCTCAAATGTGCACCCTGTTAATTGATAAAAATTTCACATTCGATCCAAAATACCCGATTTCCTGTTGGGTTTGGAATATGGGTGCAAGAGACTTTTTGGAGCAGTTTTGCACAAGGTATCGACTCCCCAAATTTCATTGCTCTACGTTAAAAAAACCTAATAGGAAACGCCTTTTTGAAAAATTCAAGGGGGCGCCACTGAGCCATTTTGTTACATTTTTTTGTAATGTTGCAAGATTATCGAAATCCACACAAAGCCGCATGTATGTGCAAAATTTGGTGAGTTTTCGTGCATGTTCAAGCCTCCAAATGTTAACTCTTACTGTGAACCCATGAAAATTTCACATTCGATCCAAAATACCCGATTTCCTGTTGGATTTGGAATATGGGTGCAAGAGACTTTTTGGAGCAGTTTTGCATAAGGTATCTACTCCCCAAATTTCCTTGCTCTATGTTGAAAAAACCCAATAGGAAAGGCCTTTTTTAAAACTTCTTTCTGTCGCCACTAGTTGGCACTGTAGAGTTGATGCAAATGACCCCTACAAGAACCTTCAGGGTATGACTCTCAACAATCACGGAAAGTTTGGCGCAGATATGTTGCATATCTGCCGAGTTATGACTGTTCAAAGTTTTTGGCGAGACAAATTGTTGACGGTCATTTTCACTTCCAGTTTGGACCTCTCCGCTTCAACGAAAACTCAATATTTTTCATCAGGCACCTGAACACATGTCTTGAGGCTCCCCTGAAACAGGTTTGAGGTCAATAGATTTTTTTCCCTTGGAGGAGGAGCCTGTCTCATAAAGAAGGCCATTTCCTGTTTCCACTAGGGGCGCCAGGCCTAATGGGTAATATTTCAATGCAGTCGTGTTCAGGCTGGGATATCTCATAAACATGCTAAAAATGAAAAAGATTGAACGTTGGATCACGGAGTTTTTAATCATTTTCTGAATTTGGTATTTTGCCTAAAAATGGCCGACTTTGGGACCACGCCCAGGCCAGACCCTTGAATGAAAACACACCATTTTGAAAACTTAAGATCTCATAGGTCTCCTGAATAGTCTGACCAATTTTGAAGACGATCCAACTTTATCCTTCAGCGACAAGGTCTCAAATGTAAATCGATAAAATTTCGCATTTGACCCAAAATTTCCAGCTTCCTGTTGGGTTTGGAATATGGGTGCAAGAGACTTTTTGGAGCAGTTTTGTACAATGTATCGACTCACTAAATTTCATTGTTCTATGTTGAAAAAACCTAATAGGAGAGGCCTTTTTGAAAATTTCAAGGGGGCGCCACTGAGCCATTTTGTTAAATTTTTTTGTAGATTATCAAAATTTACGCAAAGTTGAATGTATGTGCAAATTTTGGTGAGTTTTCGTGCATGTTCAAGCCTCCAAACGTAAACTCCAACTGTGAACCGAAAAAATTTCACATTCGATCCAAAATACCCGATTTCCTGTTGGATTTGGAATATGGGTGCAAGAGGCTTTTTTGAACAGTTAGGCATAAGGTATCTACTCCCCAAATTTCATTGCTCTACGTTGAAAACCTGAGAGGAGAGGCCTTTTTGAAAATTTTAAGGGTCAAGGGGGCGCCACTGAGCCATTTTTTGACATTTTTTCAAAACGACGCAAGATTATCGAAATTTACGCGAATCTGCACGTATGTGCAAATTTTGGTGACTTTTCGTGCATGTTCAGGCCTCCAAATTGGCCATTTTCATTTGCCATGAAGAAAGAAGAATAATAATAATAATAATAATAATAATCCTTTGCATTACAATAGGGCCTTCGCACGTCTAGTGCTCGGGCCCTAATAATAATAATAATAATCCTTCGAAGAACAATAGGGCCTCGCACGCTGAGAGTGCTCGGGCCCTAAATACCTTACTGCAGCCGACAGCCATTACAAACTGTGCCGACATTGCTAAAAACTACGCCCGCATGTTGCTACGGTGGTAGCAGCCTAGCAAGTAACGTCTGATGCGTGTCATAGATATCACATGTATGTAGAACTAGATGCGAAAAGACCGACTCGGCGGCGTTAATAAAACAGCCGCCATCTTAAAGCAGTACACTTCTCGGTGCTTATAAATAAGATTAATGTTACTTTCACTCGCTCACATAACGTTATCCCTGCGGAGGGCTAGGTTTCCATTCATTATGACCACTGTCGATGCGTGGCTAACTTTTACATATAGGCTTTATTTAATCTGTGAAAACAGCGCTGTAGAGTGATTAGGGTGTAAAATAAAAACATAATAATGCTAACTGTCAATTTTAGCTCAGTAGTCATTGCTGGATAAAACACCAAGTAGCACTGGTGCCTAATGTGCTCCAATACAGCACAGCATTTATTTTGAACACTGCAAAAACTCAAAATCCTATCAGGACTTAAAGTTTAGACTAACTTAAAACTTAACTAGAACTTATAGCTTGACACAAGTGGAAATTCAATTGAAACACATAGGAAAAACACCTAACTTTTGAGTCATGTGTGTTATCAAGTGTAATGATATTTTTAGGTAAGAAATATGTATGTATATATATATATATATATATATATAAGATCTAAAAGTTTTTGGAGTGAAAGCAGTGAATTGGTCTTTTTTCTTAGTCACATTTGAGATGCAATTGTTGGCTGTTTTCAACAATGTACATTGAAAATAAAGACATTGGTTGACTGAAATGGTTCAATATTACACGAAATATCTTGTTTTTTCATCTATATGTATAATTGCTCTTCACTTAAAAAAAAAATGTTTTATCCGATTAATCGATAGAACTTTCAGTCGATTACTCGTTTACTAAAATATTCGATAGCTGCAGCCCTAATGTTTAAACTTGCTTGGCAAAGCTGCTCGTGACACGTTCAAAAACTGCTCTGATTTCTAGCTACTAGCCACCTTCCTGTGCTCGACAATGTGTTGGAATAAAACAAGGGGAGAATTGACGGTCGTATAGACCCTACTCACATGACGTCACAGCCACGCCCCCGCGCCATGTTGTCCGTCGACTCGTCATGCATTAGCGCTTCGTAAATTCCTCCTATTATGGCGTGTTTTTCTGCTCGTTAACATTAATAATCAAAATGGTGAAGTCGTGTGTGGCGGTTGGTTGCAAAAACAGTGAAGACAGACGGAGAGACTTGAAGTTTTACCGTATTCCGAGAGACCCGGAGAGGAGAGCGAGATGGACTGCTGCAATTCGACGAGAAAACTGGGCTCCAAACGACTACCACAGATTATGTAGTAGTCATTTTATATCTGGTAAGATGCATTTAATATATATTTAGAGGGTTTTGGGCTGACAACCACAATTAAGATCATTGCTAGGCTAATTGCCGACAACATACACTCAGACGTTGTGAATGAACTACCTGAAAATATATAATTATAAGGGGATAATAAGACAGTTGTCATACAATTAATTTACAATTTGACTATTGAGGTCAAAAGCCAAAAAATAAATTCAACTAGGGACAATCTGGAGTAGTGCTATCGCACTTCATATTTATTACATATTATATATGTATGTAGTGAGAGTGCTATCGCTAAACCATATAAACATTAAAAGCCCTAGCTCCATTGACAAATGACATGAAATACATTAGACTTGACAGTGGATGTTAGCAAGAACAAAAGATTTTGAATTGAAAATTTCGTAACTCACCTTCCCGAGCACAAGATGGATTCCTGCCGAATTTTCGTGGACAAGGACCTATTTCACCCAATCAGCAACGAAGTATTTATAAGCCTCCAAGCTCTTAAAGTTTTTCAAACTTTCGTGAGAATAGGTTGATTTTGTGTGGACAAGATAGTTGTAAATATCAGGGTAGCAGATGTCAGGCAAAGACGGCGAAGACAGCGGGTCGAAAAACATCGATTTAGGCATCAAATATGGATCTGGCGAATGGATAAACTGAAACTTTTCCACATAACGCCTTTTATGCAACGCATCCAATGAGTTTACAGCGTCAGATAACACCTGGGCTTCCATGAATTGCTCTATAACTTGCACGACTAATTGAAAACAATGAGAATAGGTCTAAAAAATACGGACAATATGGCGGCCGGATACAGCGACACGTCATTTTGTGACGTAGGTGAGTAGGGTCTATAATAAGGATACAATGGACAGGCATGAAAATCTCTCACCTTTCGGCGAAATTCGCCGTTTTGAAGTCAAAAAGGGCGACCTACGTGAATTGCGTAGATCCGAGGAGAAATTCTTTTTGGGAGGAGGGGGGGGGTCGGTTCGGGAGGTTTTATTAAATTATTATTATCATCATGTGATTAACTTAGTACGTAAACTAATCGGTTCTTTAAAAAAGTGACACGGACAGTCAGCAAATCCTTCTAGATGCTTCGCTGACGAGAACCAATCATCGGCCCAAGCTGCGGGCCATTATTCCAAACGCGCGCACTCCTTACGTGAAACAAGGAGTGCTCGGCGAGCCTTTGGTTGAATTGCAAAGCTGCGAAAACAAAAAAGCAGGCCTTATCCACACCGGGCAGACCAGAGCGCAGCATACACACTTGCCTGTATTTGCCAGCAGATTGAATTTGGTGAGTGATGGTTTCAATCGTTTTCACATTTTGCGATATAAAAAAGTTAATGCCATTTGTTGCAGCTTGCGTTTAACACTGCCAGAGCTAGCCAAATCTCCCATGAAAAAAAAAAAGCTCCCGTTAAATTGGCGTCAAGCTTGTGTATTTAGCGGTAATATAAACGAAGAAACACACTGTTGAGTCAAATTAAGCGGCATGCTCTCGGATTGAGGGGTCGCCTCGCATCGCATCGCTCCCGCCGTCCGCCTTAGACGCGTTATTTTCGGCTGGGACTTGATAGAAGTAACTTTGTTTTTTGATTGAATAATAAAAACACAAATCTACCTCCATCGTTATTGAGAGAGAAAGAAATTAAGAAAGCTTTAAAACTAAAAGCCACCGGGGAGTCTTTTTTTTTTTTTTTTTTTTTTTAAATATTTATATTTCATTACATAGACATGCCTCGTAGGGAAAGGAGATTAAGGGATAAAAAAAGGAGTTGGATGAGGCTGCTAAAGGCAGCGGATACCTCATCAGCTGGGTGAATAGCAGACCTGGTAAGAACAGGTTTGCAAGGATAGTCGGGTATTAAATACAATTATAAACACATTACAATGTTATTTTTCTATAAGATTTTATGTCATTGCTTTATTAATCATTAGGTGCTAGAGTTGTTAAGTATGGATAATAATGAAATAATAGTTTTGAGAAAACTGTGCTGTTAGTGGCTCAGTGACCATCTGATGTGGTTTGTTCTCAGATGAACAAGTTGAGGAAGGAAGTTTTGATGCAGAGGTTGAAGGAAGAAAAGAGCTAGACTGACTGAGTCACAGCCAGAAAGTGTGGATGACAGTTTTGATTTCTATTCACTGTTGCCCCCTCCCAATTCAAGTATGTCACAGTCGCAGCCAATTATTATCTAAAGCTGGTTAAAATTGAAGTTATGTTGTTTTAAGGTCTATTAAATACTTGTTCATGTGCCCCTTTTGATCTACGAGCACCCGCCCCTCCACCGGTCTCTGCACGGCCCTGCTGAAACACAGTGTGGGTCGACAGAGCTCAATATTTTGTTGGGGTGTACAGTGTACTGGAACATATTTCCTCCACACCCTTCTCACCTTTTTAACCCCTGACCCATTTTCATGCCTGAATGGAAAAGACACTTTTGTGTATATCTATGCTTTATGAGTCTAATCAAATGATGTAAAGTGGACGTGCTGGGGTCAATATTGTCGCGGACAGCAAGTTGGCTGTTGGCTAGAAATCCGAGCAGTTTTTGATCGCGACACGAGCAATCCCTCGCTCATATGCACATGACCGAGAACTTTCTGCCTACTCCTTCCTTCCTACTGCAACTCCGCCCGACGACGTTTAAAAAAAAAGCGATATTGGATCATTTCTCGCGGCACACCTGACGATCTCTCACGGCACACTAGTGTGTACACCTTTTGAAAAACACTATAATACTTGATTTAAGGTACAATAAGTATGTGCTCCCTAGGCGCTTTTGTTTGACTCCAATGTTTTCATGCCTGTGCTTGGCTAGCTTGTTGTTTGAGTCAGGCCAGCTATCAGAAGTGAGGCCTAATCAGTCTCATTGTGTGAGTCTCATTCAGCTCGAGGAGATTAATAATTGTGGGCATGATTGTTTTTCAATGTGTCTGTTATCAAGTGAAGCAGGTTCATTAGTAGTACAGACAGCCCTCACTTAGTCAAACGTGGAGCTATTTTTTTTAATTAATCCATTCCATAATAATTGACCTATGCATCATTAACTAAGTGCTCTAGGCATTGATGACACCCTCACAGTGCGTTCTACTATTTAAAGATTAATTAGGGTTTGTCCAAAAAAGATTGAAGAAGCTTTATTTACAAACGACCAACTAGCTTGCATATTACTACCTGTATTTGCTTCTTTTTTATGTTTTAAATTTACACAACAACAAAAAAAACAATAACAATTTCCATAGTATCGACACAACGCGTATATTTAAAACTATTTCTTCAATTTCTTATTGATAAACAATGGATGTTCACACCCGGCATTATATTCTATTAAGGCTGTGTTACGAGACGATTTCCTTTTGTGAGGAGAATACTGTACAGTTTCATTTGATGGGGCTTATAAACAGTACTGTATAGAATGACATTACTTTTTGAATGATTTTACTCATATATTAAAGATTGACATTCCTTCCTGCTTCACATCAAGTCCATTTATGGGTGCTTCATAATCATACACCAGTGATTGTGTACTTCATTATGCCTTATTTAATTGCTCAGTCTGGCATACAGTACATTACCATACCACAGATAACCAGCTTTTTGTACAATGCCCGTGGATTTGTGGTGGTCATTGCCCAGTGTGTAGACTGGATCTTTTGTTTCGTAATAGAGCTTCATCCCTCATTTGCAGCAGCAATAGGCATGTGTGAGTGTGTAGTTGTTGTGTTATTGTTGTTCTCTTTATGTTTGTGTCTTCACTCTTGCATCTCTGGGCCTAGCCAAGATCAGTGTCCAGGCTGTTTCATGTTGGCCTCGTTCCATACATACAACTAGACATATGTACGGCACACAACCGTATGCCCCCCCCCCCCCCCCCCCCATCATACACAGACAAACATGCATGCTGTTTATCAACGTCACTGGCTATCATGCAGACGAGGACACAGCTGGATGGGAGCGCAAAAGCAAACCATTTATTCATCTCCAGTGGCGCGTCCCCCACCAACCAAGTCTCTGTATCATTGAGGATAAAACCCAAACTGTCGAAAAGAAGTAGCCATTACCACCGTAACGACACCCGTTGATTTATTCATTGCAGTTTGTGATGCTTCGAGTTTCATGTTGTGAACTTTGTCAGCTACTATGTTATGTGGTATACTGTTATAGGTCATTCATACAGTATTTTGGTGTGTTTTTTTCAATCTGATAACATTTGAGGAAACGCTAAAAACGTTTTTTTTTTTAAGGGGAGGGGGGATCTCCTATTTTTTCTGGCATATGGTATCATTCTACAGCACATTCAAGTAACAATATGAGCCATGAGTTGATTTGTGAAAACTATGTATTACATACACGACTTCATTTAAACTTATCGTAGCCGTCTCAAACGGCTGGAAATGGGACTCTCTTTACAAATCTGTCCCTCTGTCTTTCTGTCTGTCTATCTATCTCTCTTTGTTCTCTACATGGATTATGAGAACATTCCCGGGACATGGATATACATATTGCAAAGTGGCAATATTTTACAGGGGGGGTCTGACCGATTAATCAGCTGATATTTGCTCTTTTCAAGTCAATGACCTGTGTATGACTCATACACTTATATTCAGTTTTTCCTGTGTGTTTTTAGTTATCTATTTTGATATGTACTAGGCAGTCACACCTTGCATTTTTATCCTCAAGTTCTAAATCATAGTATTCATTCATTCATTCATTCATTTTCCATGCCGCTGTCTTTGACCAAATGGCTCCCCAGTACTCAATTGAACAGGTTCGGTTTTGTATGTTCAGTTCGGTTCATTTGCATACCGTTTCCCTTATGTTTTATGCATTTTTTTCCTCATAACATTTGTTACTAGCATGATCTAAGCGCTCCGTGAGGAACCGAAGACCTGGGAGAGTTTCCGCACGAACTCCTCAAGTGTCAGACACTATTGACCATGAGGACTGCGCGTGACTAGCTTGCAGGTGTGACAAATGGCATTATTTATGACAAATGCAAAGAAGAAGCCTGAGCTAGAAGTTTGTCTGACTCCACTATGGTCTCCTGTTGGGCTGGCCTCCTTCAAGTGGTGGGCGTCCGGCTCTGCGGCCATGGCGACCACTCCCCTTTGGTCCCAGGCCGGACCGTGTGGTACCAGCACAGGGGAATACTTTGACCACTAAAACGCATCAATGGACAAAGGCCAGTGGATAAATCTAAAGTCGTTTGTTGAAATCTGTCCACTGAGATAGTGTATGCTGCAGGAAACACATCTAATATGTTAACCCATTTAATGGCACCAACCGACATCTATACGAAAAAAAAAATCTATATTGTCACTGAAACCTGATCTGTGCTTTCTGCAAAAAACATGTACCGTGTTTTCGGACTATAAGTCGCACCTGAGTATTAGTCGTGCCAGCCATATACATGTTTTTTTCCTCTTCGTTGGGCATTTTAAGTCGCACCGGAGTACAAGTCGCATTTTTTGGGAAAATGTACTTGATAATATCCAACACATAGAACAGATATGTCATCTTGAAAGGATATTCAATATAAAAATACAATAGAGAACAACATGCTGAATAAGAGTACAGTATGATGTTACATAATGCATGAACAACAAAATGCGAATATACTGTCCTCACCAGGACGCTACGGCTCGGTCCTGGCTATACAGCGAGCTAAACTCCCAAATGACGATGCTGGACGTCCGTATGATTTTCTGAATCAATTTCGTCCTCCATATCCAACAGGTTCGCATCAACGTAAATAAATGATAATTAGGTGCTATTACAGCAATGACACAAACGGTTAGCATGCGTTCGCTAGCATTAGCACATCGTTCAAACAACCACACAACTGGCTCTAAGTGTCCGATCGCGGGTGGAAAACACACAACAAAGACAGAAAAGATGATACACACAGGCGTTGCCTCTGTAGAGATATTTTACAAGCATAAACAATGAACGTAGGTTCGCAGCCGTGTGTGTATCTCTCTGTCTCTCTCGCCCACTCCCTCAGAGACGCTGCGTAGCTGTCCGTCTTCTTCTGGCGTGTGAGTGCTCTTCTTCGCGTAAACAACTGCGAGTCCGCCCCCACGTGGGCGTGAAAGCGCCACAAACTAAAAACATGAATTTCAATATGAAAAAGTCAATAATACAATTGAACACACATTGCCAAAGGCAGAACGTGAACGTGGCCATAGATATTAAGAGTTATTCAGATAACTATAGCACAAAAAACATGCTAACAAGTTCACCAAACCATCAGTGTCAAGCCAAAACACCAAAAAACATGTGAAATGATATCATAATGTGTTAATAATTTCATACATAAGTCACTCCTGAGTATAAGTCGCTAGCCTGGTACACCAGACTCACCGCTGTTCCAGCTATTGAGTCTGGCTACCATTCAGCGGATACAATTTCCAGGGCGGAGCAAGCCACAGCAAACAGACAGCGGAGTGGACCAATCAGCGACGGGCGGACGTGACGTTAGTAAAGCGACGAGGGCAGGACGAGGGACTTGCGAGCGGAAGTAAACATACGAGGAGAGCGGAGTTTATTCAACATGGCTAGCGCGTGACACACTGTTGTCATGGACTTGTGTCAATGTGTTTTCGGTAATTTAAAACTGATTTTATCAGGGATTGGAACATATTCTTGGCTCTCTTGTTCGCCATCTGTGTTGTTGTGGAGACGACTTCAGACGCGGAAGAGTGACGTTGCTCGTTAAGAACACGTCACGCATATAAACGAATCTGATTGGATGGTTGATTTTGTCCCTGCTCGAGAGGCCGTTAATGGGCTGGGTCCCAGACTATTCTCGCAGTGTTTGAAAAATACAGGGAGAACAGTCTGGCCGTGCCAGCAAATAAGTCTCATCCCCAGCCAAACTATGAAAAAAGATCTGATGACTTATGACTTATAGTCCGAAAAATACGGTATGTGTAGTTAATCTTTATCTAAAAACTGAGCATGAATAGTTACATGTGTCGTGTTAAGGCTGTTGCTGCTAAGGGTTCAATGTTTACAGTTTAGGTTTTTATTAATAACTTAATCAAGACTTAACTTTTTTTTTTTTTTATTAAAAAAAAAAAAAAAAAAGACCGTAATCTATTTGCAATATCATAAAAATGGATCGTTTTTATTTATTTACACACACAAGTTCTCTTGTTTACATTTTAAAAATAAAATAATTTTAAGTATAATTTTTTTTCCCCCTGCCTTTTTTGTACTGAAAATTAACCAAACCGAGCACTTCAAGAGCCTGGTACCAGCTTTGAATTTAAACTGTACGGCGACATAGAGGCTTAATAAAAACTATGCGGCGGTGATTTTTTTTTTTTTTTTTTTTTTTTTTTTTGTACCACAATTGTTAAATCATACACTATCTCTAAAAAATGATAATGAGGCCCATGGACTCACGTAGAGAATGCGTATCGCCCAAATATCCTAAATATGGGCTTCACGAACAGCGAGAGGAAAACATGGCGAGGGAAATATGACTGCTGTCATGGCAGCTCCCTGACCGGTAGAAAGCGAGCTTCAAATGGGAGCAGAACGCTGAGTAACGTCACCAGCACTATGTCCAGTTCTTACAGGCTTAAGGCCTGTCAAGTCAGCTGTCAGTTTATTGTTGTTCTTGTAGACACTAAATTTGAAGTCCTACTCCTCTGTCATTCATGAACTGATAGTCTTGAAACTTGGTGGCTATGTAGCTTGGTCCGGTATCTACTGATCGTCGGAGCCAAATTTTTTATTTGTATCAGGAGTGATAAGTTAATTGCTGTAGATTAGGCATGTGCCTGTATGAGATTCTGGCAATATGATAACCTTATGCAAAAATATAACGGTTTCACGGTATTGCAATTACAGCTCTAAAATGTTTTATTTTGTGATTTCTGGGTTACAAAAACAGGATTTTTATTTTTCAAAACAACATATTAGCAAATTGTAATATAAGTTTAATGTTAAATAAATTTAAAAGAAAAGCAAACAAACATGAAATATTCAAAATAAATTTTAAATTGGCATACTAATTAGTAGAGGCGTGCAAAATTTCCGATTCTTAGATTATTCGCGATTCGGCCGTGGAAGATTTGAGAACGATTCACAAACATCCAAATTCTGATTATTGACTTATACCAGGTAAAGCAGAAATAAAACACAGTCAGCGTGGTCTTCAGGACTCAATGAGGAACAGACCGAGAGTAAATATCATGTTCAACTCGCTTGATAAACAATAATACCTGACTGCGGCTGTCAGCAGCTACAAACAGCGCCCAGTTGCTAGTTGCTACAAACATACGGCAACATACGGCTATGGTTGATATCACATATATCTAGAACTAGATGTGAAATGACAGACGACGGCCGTGTTAGATCATATACCAAGAACTAGATGCGAAATGACACTTTCCCGCGCTAGTAAACAGGCGCCATCTTAAAGCAGTAGACTTCTCTAGAAGGCTCTGTTGCAGCGAACCTAATTACTTTTCATCTAAAAAAAAAAAAAAAAAAAAAAAAAACGGCAAAATCTTGACTTGAATCTATCTTTAAATGATGAAACAGTTTTAAAACTTTCACGTCGAAAGTAGACAGAAGGGAAATTATGGAATAACGGTAGCAATTTTAACAACTTTAACGGTTGATTCACAACATTAAATTAATTGAATGGGGACTTGATTATTTTATTTACTGTTTTTAACGGTCAACTTGATACTGAAATAGTATTTTGTTTAGCCTGAGAGGATTTTTGAACAATTTTGGAACTAGTGTACAAAAAATGAAAAACGGGGTGGGGGGTGGGGTTTGTGTTGCATCAATAATCGATTTATGATCGAATCGGAGCCTCTGAATCGTAATCGTAATCGAATCGTTAGGTGCCCAAAGATTCCCACCTCTACTAATTAGCCACGTTATCTGCCTTTAACAAGCTTACGTTACACACTACACACGCTGGATTTAACTCCCGTAGCTAATGGGAGATGTTCATGACAGCGTTTAGTAACCTTTAATTTTGTATAAATGCGAAATCATATTGGAGACAACTTACGTGGCTTACTTGTTTCTTGTGTGGTACAATTTCATTCAAGGTTATGTTTTCACACATCCTATTGCTCCTTCAGACTACGTCCAGTGAGCCATTCGCTATACATGCCACAACTCTTGGATCTGTATGTGCGTGTGTTTGTGTGCATTGCGGTCCTTGTGTTTTTATGTGAACATGCAGATGAAGCAGAAGGGCAGTCAGCACCCCCAGTGGGTGTGAGCATGGGGGTTTGCAGGGGTGTAAGGGTGTTAGCTTTACAGACAAATACACCTTTTGTTGCTTTCCTGTTCTGTGTTATGTTGCCTTCTGGCCATGATGTCCATTTGGCCCATCCAGTACTAACGGCACTTTTTGCTTCTGCCGTAAATGGTAAGATGGTCAAAATAAGTCAGCCCTTGCAGCATCTTGTCCGTGCTTTTTAAAGAGTGTGCCAGATACTGAACAACCACCTGCTTACCTCCACGTCCTCACAGCACGCAGTATGTCACTCAGTTTAATGTGTGGAGATGGAAAAGCCTCTTGAAATCACACAGGCACGCACACAAGAGTCTGATTGAAACAGCTAGTCCATCTTGCTTAATATAGTTTTTTTTTCTTTTTAAGTTGAGGCCAAAGTGGGATAAAAACTCACTGGACAAAATGATCAAGGCCCCAGAAAGTATTTTATTACAAGTAGCTTTATTTGTGTGCCCTAATGGAGGTTGTTCAGTGTGCCTTTTCAGTTCATAAAAATCTTAAATAACATGTTATTGTTTTTATTTTAATAACACAATTTTAAGTTCAACACAGGAAGTCGGCAACATAAAAATGTACTTGATGTGAGTAAAGGACTACACCATTACAATTTTTTCAGACTGAGAGTATCACTAATGTACTTTGTACTGACTTTCGATGATCGAAGTAGCCGGCTGAATAGGGGTATATATTTCAGACCCACTTTCCAGTAATCCAAGAGTCAGATGCTGTTATATTGCAATCCAAACAATTACCAAGTGGATTCAAAATTCAAATGATAATGATGAATTTAGATGAGAAAATTATTTCAAATTGCTATCAATTGTCTTTGGGTGGACTAAGTGCTGTAAGTGGTCAAAATACTGTATGACTACCTCGTGTATGTCCAATCAAAAAATACAACAAAACCCGGCTTCCATGTTGCCCGTCCATTTAAACACAACTGCTATGTTAATCAGTGCTTCAATTGAGGCTACCGTACCATTTATACACAAAGGGGGCGTCATCATTCCAAATAACCAAATACAACACTACCAAAATATTAGGTCAACAACAATGAAATTAAAGATTCAACTACAAACTATATATACAACCATGTCAAATATGTATCATCTCAAATTAACAATATGGCCAAAGTACCTCTCTTAAACATAGCATAAGTTTAAATAATGTACCAATCAATATGAGGGATATTATATATATATATATATATATATATATATATATATATATATATATATATATATATATATTTTTTTTTTTTTTTTTTTTTTTGCACATCTTGTAAATGTGAGTCACTTTATTTGGATTACTGTATCTGCTGATATCGAGGACTAATCCTTGACACTTTAATTAAGACGGGAAAAAAGCACACACATCCAAATCTTCCTGTAAAAATCTTGATCTAGTGCAACAATGGGTCAAACCATCCATCCATCCATCCATCCATCCATCCATCCATCCATCCATCCATCCATCCATCCATCCATCCATCCATCCATCCGTCCATCCGTCCATCCGTCCTTCCGTCCATCCGTCCATCCGTCCATCCACCCATCCTCTTTATGATTTATCCACTCAAGAGTCACAGGTATGCTGGAGCCAATCTGAGCTGACTTGAGACGAGCATCATGGCATGCGTGGTCATCAGCTAATCGCAGAGCATATACAGGTATAGACAAATAGCCATTCATACCTACTTTTATACCTAGAGTATGTACAATTTAGTCTTCCATGAACGTACTATACATGTTTTTATTTATTTATTTTAAATATGTGACAAAACTAGAGTATCTGGAGAAAACCCACGCAGGACATGCAAAATCCACAGGAAGGCCAGAGCTAGTGATTGATTTATTGTAGTTTAATGTCAAAGAAGAATACTGTCAAATTTAGGAGATCCATACTTAAAACGTAATGCTAGCGAATGGAAAAGACAAATGTCCAATTGTTAGGTAGGTGTTGCCAATATTTAAACTTCTTGGGATTGTGTTTTGAAGATGCAAACTGTGCTGTAAACTGTTAATGTATTACATATATATTTATTTATATTCTGTATTTTTCTTTATTCAAATTAATTACTGTGCTTCTTTCAAACAAGTCCTCCATTTGCTTTGTAATAAATGTCACATATTTATAAGGAGTCTCTGACCTCTGTACGGTAGATGGATGAAACGGTAGATAAACATCTACACTCACAGAGCTTTACAGGGAATGATGAGGTGGAGGAGACCATCGTTCAATAAAAATCAGCAGCGGATTAGCACGAGGGCTCATGCTGGATTTTGGATTCCGTTTGTCACGCTTCAACTGTTTCATCCAGTCTGACCTCGCTGCTAACCTTGGCATCTAATATTTCCACATGTGACAAGGCCTCTCCGCTCTTATCCAGTTCCGGTGTCTTTGGGCCCCTTCTCTCTGAATTACAGTGCTCGTAGGTCCGTATCCAATTTCTCTCCTTTAATTAGGGAGACAAGGGAAAGGATCTGAATAGTTATTGGCCTAATAGTAAAAAGGAACGCCATATTTTTGAAGGAAGTACTAATTGAATAAATCCTCATGCAAGGATTATGATCTTTATGAAGCACATATTTGGTAATTCCTGATTTCTTCCACAGAACACGCAATAGCATAAATAATTACTGTACACACATGTAAGGCAAAACACTTGTATTCCCATTATTATCTTTTCTCATAGAAGTGAATCAAAATGGTATGAACACAAAGACAAAGGACAATTTAAACGACAATTCTATTATCTTTGCCAGTCCCCATCCGAGGAATGTTCTCCAATGCTGTATTAGTGCTTTTTACAAATATAGGCTGCAAAAACTAATCATTTAAAATTGATAAATAAATTGGTTTCCGATGAATTTGATAATCAATTTTTGCTCGCAGCTATGAGCAGTCCCATTTGGGTTCTTGTACAGTATGTGGGTAATATGAGACTGCACGAGCGGCAGTAATTTGAACAAGGGAGAAGGAGTTCACTGCTGCACTCAGGTTGGGTTGCTGAATCACTAATATTACGAAGTGTCGAGAGTTAGATTGTTTTTTGTGTCGTTAGATCCAATGTGCCCCCGTCAGAGGTGAGTAAATGAAGCCAATTGTATTGTTTGTATTCTTTGTGGATGAGATGTTTCTACTTGGCACAGAGTGCTAAGCTAGTTGGCGATTATGCTAATCAGTGTCTTAAGTGTCTGTCTGTACTGTGTTCTGGAGAAGCATATTAGTATGGTTATGCTAAGCAGTGTCTTAAGTGTCTGTTTGTATTGTGTTTTGGATAAGCATATTAGCACTTGAGTCATTGTTAGATAGCTATTAGATAGCCCTAGCTGTAGTAACTAGAGGTGTGCTAAAATTCCGATTCATAGATTATTCGCGTTTCGGCCGTGGAAGATTCGAGAACGATTCACAAACATCCAAATTCCGATTATTAAAATATGTCAAGTAAAGCAAAACTAAAACACAGTCAGCGCGGTTTTCGGGACGCAATGAGGAACCGACCGAGAGTAAACATCATGCTTGTCATTACATGGGTAATGACAATGCTCAACTCACGGCTCTGGCTCAACTAATGCCGTTACATTAAAAAACAAACAAACAAACAAACAAACAAAAACAACAATAATACCTAACTGCTGCCGACAGCCGCCACAAACTACGTCTACATAATGCTACGGTAGATATCACATGTATCAAGAACTAGATGCGAAATGACAGACTCGGCAGCGTTAGCAGCGTATGTATAGAAAACTAGATGCAAAATGACAGACTTGCCGGCGCTAGTAAGTAGCCGCCATCTTTAAAGCAGTAGACTTTCTTGGAAGGCTGTTGTAGCGAACCTTCCAAGCGAACCTAATTTCAGCAGATTGGACTACTGCAACGGTATATTTACAGGTCTTGATAAAAAATCAGTCAGGAAGCTGCAGCTAGTACAGAATGCTGCAGCCAGAGTCCTCACAAATACAAGGAAGCTGGACCACATTACACCGGTTTTGAAATCGCTACACTGGCTTCCAGTGAGTCAAAGGATAGACTATAAAATACTACTGCTCGTCTACAAAACACTTAATGGCCTTGGACCAAAATACATGCTTGACTTGTTAGATTCCTATGAGACATCTAGACCCCTAAGGTCGTCTGGAACGGGTCTTCTGCATGTTCCAAGAACAAGAACCAAGCAGGGTGAGGCAGCATTTAGTTATTATGCTCCTCACCTCTGGAACAAGTTACCCGAACGTCTGAAGTATGCTCAAACTGTTAGCTCCTTTAAATCAGGGCTAAACACGCTTTTGTTTAGCACTGCATATCCATAACTGTCAATATATTTCAATCTACCTGCCTTCTATTCCTCTTGTGCTTATCTCCATTGCTGATTTCAATGATTATTAGTAGTAGTAGTTTTTGCTTTATTTTTATTTTTGTTTTATTTTTATTTATTTATTTTTATTCTGTGATTAAATGCGATCTTTTGTCTTGGTTTTTACGTTGTGTTGATTTAAATGTGATTTTTATGGTCTTCATGTGATGTAAAGCACTTTGAATTGCCTTGTGTTGAATTGTGCTATATAAATAAATTTGCCTTGCCTTGCCTTGCCTTGCCTAATAAACGTTGTATCTAAAATACTCCTAATTCGGCAAAATATTGACTTGAATCTATTTTAAAACAGTTTTAAAACTTATGTCTTTAAGTCTTTTTTCTGAAACTTAAGTTTAAAGTTTTAGTTTTGCTTAACACACATGTAGAAAGTAGACAGAAGAAAAATTATGGAACAACAGGAGCAATTTTAACAACTTTAACGGTTGAGTCACAATATTAAATAAATTAAATGTAGTTTAAAGCTGCTGATACAGAATGGGGGCTTGAGTATTTTATTTACTGTTTTGAACTGTTAACTTGATACTGAAATAGCCGTTTATTTAAGCCTGAGAGGATTTTTGTACAATTTTTGCAATTAAGGTACGAACTATTAAAAGCAGGTAATAGCTGGGGGGGCGGGGTGCATCAATAATCGATTTATAATCAAATCGTAGCCTCTGAATCGTAATCGAATTGTGAGGTGCCCAAAGATTCCCACCTCTAGTAGTAAAAAATGATTATTTTTGTAATCGATTAATCGGATAAATGTCACCGTTTTCAGTTACCTTCAGGGTTTAACTTGAAGTTGTTTGAGGCATGTTGTAAGTAACAATGAAGACAAAAGGGATGACTGTTTTCTTCAAAAATATTTTCTTGTGGGCAAAGCACTGATATAAATTGTGTCACTGATAATCGTCAGCTAGCTCAGCGCTCAGTGCTATGAAGTAACATCTCATCCACAAAGAATGCAAACAATACAATTGGCTTCATTTACACACCTCTGACGGAGGCACGCTGGATCTAACAACACAAAAGACAATGTAACTCTCGACACTTCGTAATATTATTGATTCAGCAACCCAACCTGAGTGTAGCTGTGAACTCTCTCTCTTGCTCTAACCACTGGCACGTGCGCAGCCTCACATTTCACAAAAACAAGGATCCAAACGGGACTGCTCATAGCTGCCAGCAGAAATCGATAAACAAATTAGTTGCAACTAACTTATTAATTGATTATTTGTTGCAGCCTTAGTTACAGCCCTTCTATAGAGTCATCACTGCTTCACTGTGTTCAACTGTTTGTCGACGTTTTGAATTGAAATGTGAAACACACTGACTCACTTGTTATTTCTGATTAGCTGCAATAAATTGTTAACACTGTTTTAAAATCTTTTTTACCTCGAGGAAAGTATTCACTACTGCCACCTTGCTTAACTACTGCACTATGGGTTGACACCTATCATCACAAACATAAGGTGTATAACAAGTTAGACAATGTAACCGCACTGAATGCGGTTGAGTATGAATGATATTTTTTCTACAAATGAGGTGTTGTGTATCTAAATATTTTTTTTTAAACAGAGGGGGCAAATTTAGTTTTTTTAAAGCCCTGCTACATTTGTACAAGGCCTTGGAGTAGTTGTAAGATGTATTTTGCTCCGTGAATGATCTTGTATTACGAGCAACAAACATAAACCTGACATGTGTACTGCTCAGTATCAAAATGTCCAGTCATTTGTAACATCTTACTTCAGTAGCCATAAACCACAACTACTGTGGTTTGTTTCTGATTATTACAAACGGATGGCTGAACGAACGTGACACATTTAGACTGTTTTCCTTTTTAATGAGTTTTGTCATTTCCTCTCCACCATTGCCATCTGCCCTGAGAACATGAAAGCCCCAAACACAATATGTCCTCAGCCTCATCCTTGGCCAGATGACTTTCAGCCTTCAAGTTTCAAGGAGAGCACTCGGCATCTGCCACTTTGCCCCATTTGCAATCTTTCCATTAGAGCCTGCTAAACAAACAGTCTAATTAAGTGTGGCCTTGTGTGATAGGGTGGGCTTGGAGCTTCCCACTCTTTGTTAATAGGTTGGCCTTTTTCTCCTACTAAGTACTGGGGTCACTGCAGTCTGTTCTGCAGATTGCCCATTAAACCAAATGGTTATTGGCTCCTGCTTTAGTTCTCATGACTCAGGGAGCACAGGTCACATTCATGGACTTGAAAAGCAATTGCAAGTGCCTCTCAAAGCCTTAACAGTATGATATGTGGTGGTTGTGATGGGTGTGTGAGACAGTTGAGAACTATCTTTCTTTCTGCTCCTCCTGTAACTGCCAAGTGCTAACCATTTTTAAGTTGTGCAGCCTTTGTGTTACCAACCATCGGTTACGTTTCTCGCCTTCTCTTAAACGCTGCGGCAGCAATCCACAATGACTGCGTTTCGGATTAGTCTCGCGTTTTGACGGCGACTGTAAATCCGGAAAGCAAAGACGCAAGGTTTCGATTGTGGGCTCCAAAGTGGAACGATTCGATTGTGGCGCGTGCTCCGCAGCCGTATAAGCAGAAACTACAGCAAAAGCTCTTGCTGCAATGACATCACCATACTCTGCACTTTATATTAGGAATGCACAGTCGCCCCTAATGGTGGCCCCCTCTTCTTGTGTATCGTGCATTGACATTTGGTCCCATTTTTAGTACAGTGGCACCTCAAGATATGAAAGCTTTGGTACACCAAAAGTGTTAGTTTTTAGTATTTCTTAGCTTTTCTTGGTTCAATTTTATGAAACGTTATTTAGCGTATGAAAGATGATACGTACTATTGAGGATACATAATCCCTGCGCACATGAAATTTTAAAAGTCGCACCATTATTGTATTGTCCTAGCCAAGACATTGTTTTCAGGCTAAGCTAGACAGTGAGCTGAAGTCCGACAGCTAATGCCAGAAGTCTATGTTTTGCTGCTTATATTGAGCTGTTCCTGACATCAACGCTTTGCAGAGTAAAACTAAAAAATGAAATAACTCGGTATCGTCCTCACTGACAGGTATATTCACAGCAAAGTAAATCCGCATAGTTGATGGTGTGAATTTTGAATTACTTAATAAATTAAACATTATTAGGGGGGGGTTGAATGAGTACAGTCCTCATTGGGTCTTTCACATGTACAGAAAACCCTTCATTTTATTGGTTCTATTTTTCTAAACAAGTGTATCTTGAAAAATAAACAACTTTGTACGTATGAATTTTCACTGTCCAGCCCTTTTTACCTTTTGTGAATGTTCCTCCGTTTATGTCCCCTTTTCCTTGGTTGGACTATGAGCAAAGTCCATGGCTCTATGTACCCTGTATATGATAATGCCCCTTTGCCTGTCTGCACCCTTCTGACCTGATTTTGCAGAAAGCCACTGAGATATGTGGCTGCTGTCCCTTATTCTTAGATTAGTAGGGATTTGTCCCATAAGAGTGAGAGATAGAGGCATGTGCCTGAATGCTACACAGGGGCGAAACAAAGGAAAAATCCTGATGCAATCTTTGAAGTTAAGGCAAGACTTTTAACATTTTAATTTAAAATAAGTAACCATCACGGTCTTAAAATCAATCCATTTCAAATCACTTGCTCTTTACTTTTACTTAAAAACAATCCATTGTCATCACTTGCTCTTTTCTTCCAGCCGGTCTGTTATGAATTTCATACAGTTAAATTTAGTTGGATTTAGCTGGAAATGATAGCTGTTAAAGTGACTGTTTGATGAAAATGTTGTTGTAAGAGGTAGCTGAGGTCACTGAGCTCTGTCAGAGTAACAGGGGTGGACTGTAGGCTGCCAAACCAAAATTGTGGTCTCGCCCTACATTTCAGGTCATTAGTGTGCTGCAGGAGAACACATACAGACACATGCATACATATACTCAAGCACAATGTATAACTCAACGTTATGAATATATTTACACTGCAGGGCTGCCTTCGGCTGAGATTGGGACAACCTGACACTTGTAATGCCCATATATTCAATTATGTTAAATTAATTTAATTCAAAATGCATACACAGAGATGGGTTTATTCTTAAACTGATGAAAGAGTTGCAAGCCTCAATAAAAATACTAGGGATGTCCTCAATCCGATGACGTGGTCTGAAATCGGGCCGGGTGAAAAAGATCAGATCAGGTTTTTAATTTTAAAAAATAAAATAAAATAATATATATGTACAGTGGTACCTCGACATACGATCGGTTCGACACATCTTTTCGACATCCGACGTAAAATCTGACTCGCCATTTGTTTCTACATCCGATGACATGCTTGAAATATGACGATTTATGACTGCGTCGCAGTTTTTTTCTTTTCGCGCAAGAAGGACGCATGGCGGATTTTCTAGTGAGAGAAATTAACATGGCTTCCAACAATGTTAGTGCAGGTGGAGGATAAAGGAAACAGGTGATGCTTACCATTGTTATGAAGATGGAAATGATAGGAAAATATGAGCGTGGTGTCCACGTCCGTGAACTGGCTGACAATACGGCTGTAGAATGTCGACGATCTCGGTAGTCTTCCTCCGTTTGCCAGTCTTTTTAAGTTCAGGTGACAATTATTGTTATTGTAACATCGCCAAAGAAATCGTCAGCTTCGTCAGATTTTTAATCATTTATTTCAGAACTTGTCCAACACAAAACGCCTACTGTCCCCCGCAGCTGACACCCAACATCAGAACACGAAAAGTGAAAGTAAAAACTCTAAATGCACTCTCCTTCACTCTGTCGTCAGCTGGGCGGTGCGTTTAGCTACACCACGCAAAATACATCCGCCGCATTAGACCCCGATTCATTACATTATTTATTACAGGTATTGTTATTACAAATTTTATTATCAAGATTTTTATTCATAATTTACTTGTTTTGCACTTTGTAATTGCGATTTACAATAGTAACAATGGTAAATGGAGAGTACTTAGCGCTTTATCTACATTGTTACAATGCCAAAAGTGCTTTACATTAGCACACATTTACCCTTTCACGCACACATTCACACACCAATGGTGCTGCTGCCATGCAAGACGCTGCCAACCAATTGGGGGCAAGTTAGGGTTCAGTGCCTTGCCCAAGGGCAGTTCAACAGTGGGCAGTCATAGCCGGGAATCGAACCGCTGACCTTTCAGACCCGAGACAACTACCAACTGCGCCACGGCCGCCCACCACGCAGTATTTATTAAGGATTTAGTGTAGGTTTTCGAGCTGTGGATTGAATTAATGGAATTATAATATATTCTCATGGGAATATCCTCCTCGACATACGACCATTTCGACTTACAATCAAGGTCCCGGAATTAATTAAGTTTGTATGTAGCGGTACCACTGTATATGTATACAGTATATCGTGAGGATAAGTGGCTCGGAATCAGTCAATCAATCAGTCAATCAATCAATGAATATTTTCATGCACTGAGTACAACTGTAATATATATATTTATATTTTTTTTCAGGGCTGAAAATTATCAAAATATTCCAGAAATACGATGGCATTGCCAAAAGAAACAAAAGTATATACCTTTTATACTGTGCAACACTCCCGGAAAAAGTGGAACTGTAACATGTTTGGAACTTTTGTTAAAAAGAGTTTTTTTTTTTCGGGATCGGATCGGGACTGTATCGGCAGATTCCCAAAACCAGGTGACCGATTCGGGTGCAAAAATATGCGATCGGGACATCTCTTCAAAATACAGTAAGTATACAAATTAAGTGGGATAAGTTTGTAATTTGTTTTGCTGAAAGTTAAATACTTAAAAGCATGATGTAAAACTCTTAAAGTCCAAAATGAAAGTCCTAGGTGAATTAGAATATACAAATGTGCTGTGATGTCTTCACAAACAACAGGTGGATTGGTGTGGCGTCTGTAACTGTGCAGACTCTGTATCCGTCTGTTGTTGTACAAAACGAGCTTAGCCGAAAGGCGAAGCTCTCTTTTTTTACTGGTCGATCTACGTTTCTACCCTCAAATATGGTGAAGAGTTGTGGGTCGTGAGTCGTGACCGAAAGAAAAAGATCCCGGAAACAACCGGCCAAAACTAGGTTGCAATGTAAGAGCCATTCTTGTATCTTGTATGTATGTAACATTCCAAAATCCCCACCTAGAGGAAATGAGTTACATGTCGTAAAACACTCAAAACCTACTGGTCTGCAATGCAAATAGGGAAATCGCTTAGGTGAATCTATAAATCAACTAACTTGACAGATTTTTCAATATTCACTTTTATTGAAGTGGATGTTCACAAAGTTTTATACCGGTAAGTTAACTGTTCTGCAAACATATGAATGGAGGAACTTGATGAGATGTCACCTGATTTGAAGGAAATGTGTCTTCACTCTTGTGGATGTGGAATAAAGAAGTTCCCTATGGATCTTTTGGCCTTGAAAAAGAAGCTCCTTTCAGCACTTTGCGTCTATTGATGTGTGCATTCGCTTGCAAGTGTGCAGAAACGGTACAAATTAGGTTGGATTGCTTGATCTATTTCTTTTAAGCAGCTGTCTTTTTATAAACTGACAGTGTGACCTCAGATGCTCAAGTCGACGAGGATGTAGTGGTCTATTCGACTGAACTGCTGGGATAAATAGGCTGCGTGGTTGTCCTGCAGACAACATGGTAATTAAGTCATGAGAGACAGAACCACTTTGTATTGAAATATATCTCCCACTACTCTTTATTCATTTGTCATATTGTTGTACTATAATAAGGGTGTTTTGGTCACTTCAAAAGTCTGAAGAATAAAGCGCCGCATATAAAGAGAAAATAATACTGATCCCACTAACACATAACTATGTCTAGTAGTCTTTACACTGGTGTGAGCGTTTTGGAAATTACTAAGCTGTACCTAGCTGATGATATGACCTTGAAATAAAAAGTAACCTGTTAACTACTATGTCTTGAATGTAAACAGTGAAACTACAGAAGCTGCTAAGTAAAAAGAAGCAAAAAGCTAGGTTTTTTTGTTGTTGTTTTTTTTTTTTAAGGGAAAAAAGTTATCAGTCTGACCCAAAACCTTTATCTATTGATTTTTATCACTAACTATACACAAGAACATCGCCTAGAGTTCCACAAGGAGGTATGTGAAGCGTTGCTCTTTCAAAGTCACCTTAGTCTTATTCTGTGCTGTTACCTTTTTGTGCACTAAGTAAAACTATTGGACAGTTTTTAGCAAACCTTTTATGGCTTTTTCAATGCCACACTTCTTTTTTTTTTTTTTCTCTTAAAAAGCTTTCTTTTGCCAGTGGCGATGCTGCATTTCTCCGCTCACCTGTCTCAGCAGTGTTGCCTCTCATTAGCTGTTTGGCCCGGTGCAGCAAATTCTGCATCTCTTCCCTCTCTTTTTTCTTTCAGTCTGTCTGTTGCCTCCCCTCTGGGAAAGATTAGAGCCACTTGCATCAAATCACTCAGGAGCACAACAAACTCAGACTACTTCAAAGCTCCAAGTTGTATTCCGCGGTCACCACCACATCCACCAAAGCTGCTTTTTCCATCTATGCGTCTTATATGAAATGAATGAAATGAACTCTGTTTGTTAGTTTCACTGGGCCATTCTATATCACTTCAAACTCATTGGCACATTATCCATTTATCCTCACTGTCGTCTTTTAGCCTGCTTTTGTGAGGGAACTTTGTAATGTTTTAGATGTTCGCAATTCCCCTATGCTAAATTTAATTGCCGAAGTTGCTGGTGTGTTGGATTGTTAATTCTTGGACTAAATGGTTATTAATTTATTGCACAGTAGAATTTGTGGAAGCATAGTAGTGGCAAACACTACAAACTCTATAACATGAATGACCACCAAAACTACCCCAAAGCAAAGTTTTAAATTTAATGCCTTAGAATGTAAAGCAATGATTTTGTAATGTAACAAAATTGTAGATAGAATAGCAACCCGACAGAGTGCATAAACCTCAGTCAAAGATGAACAATCCAGAATGAGATTACAACCAAGTTTTTACCTATTTTATCACTACAACTCCCATTCAACAAAATCTCACAAATGTATTCATTTTTTGATGTCTGTTTGCAACCGACTTGGTGATCAATAATCATTGTTTTTGTGCAAACCTGTGTGTGTGCACTGCTACATTTAGTGCTATTGACTGGACGTTGATTTTTTTTTTTGTCTTTTTTTTTTTAAGACAAGCTACATCACTTAAACATTTTTTCTCATTTGTCAACAAGGTCTGTGACACTTATGCATCAATGGCATGGCGTGCTTGTGTTATAGGCATTTGCTAAGGACACTCAATATGGTATTGATTGGTGCACCCCACTGGTTGCCATTCACTCAGCAGGCCACAGCATTAGCACTCCAAATTGATTTGTAGACTACATGTGACTAAACCCTATAAAGTGAAGCCCATGAAAGTGGGGGATTTCTAAAACAGTCACTTGTTCCTCCCCAGTTCAAGTGCCACAGATGAGCAACGGCTTTGGACTAAAAATTTTGAATCACACAATCGTGTAAATTAGTCCTTTTCCAATGGTCACCAGACTGAGTGTGATGGATACCTGGCAGGCTATTGCTGAAGGTATTTGTTCTCTAACTTATCGTCACAATTTTTTTTTTAAGTTTCCTAAAACACAGCGAATACAGTATATTGTATCATTTTATTTGAAAGTTGAACAATAATAGGCAATTTTTTGGTATCAAGAATGAATATAATCTGTGTGACTGATGAATGAAAATCATACCACGGTTGCGAATGGTGCTTGTCAGAACTATTCAACAAACTGAGTTTGCTTGACCTTTAAAAAATTGGTGTTAACAGTTGTATGTGCCGCTTCATGCAACCTTCTAATGTAATTTTCCCTCATTACATGCTCCATCTGAGGCTAATTTGGATGGATATGACAAATGTGAAGATTTAACATGGATTATAGGTCATGCAGTATATGCATTGGGTCATATAACAGCTATTCAAGTGATTACTTTGAAAGTCTCAAAAAGAATTGGGCAAATTGGGAGCGAAAGGTTATACTTATTACAGATTCACTTAAGGCCGAATTGACCATTGCTGCATGCACATACAAGATCACTAGAGTTTAGAATAATTGAATTACGCGATAGTGGGCTTGTTTCCTCAGCTCTGAATCAGGCTGTAATTAAGAATCTGATATAAATTGTTTATCAGCCAAAGTCAATACGGTCTACTAAATTAGAAAGACTGCATGACAGACACACCTAAAGGTGCCATAACAGTTTTGTGATAACCTTTGGTGCCATTTTACATGTTTACCATGGCAATCTGTGTTGAAAGTGCCCAGAATGTCTTATTTCAAGCTAATTTTTTGGTCCATTTTGCCTGCCTGTGCAAACAGCCCAACGCCGAATAATATGTGGCTAACTGGATCTTATTAATATTAAAATTTGGAGACTGCTAATTTATTTTTACACAGTGCGGTAGTTTCGACCTTAGTAGTATTAGTCCTAATAGAAAAATGATGACTGCAAAGTTTCTCATCAGAGAATTTGCTTCAAAACTTTTGTTTCCGCATTATTCAATTTATTTAATCATTCAGATCTAGCACACACCAACAACTGAATGCATGCATTTGATGACTCGTGACTTCAAAGATATTGGAATAGTTCGTTTAGTGAGCGGAGCGAGTGGGTTTTTGTGATTCAAGTTGAAAGTCACTGGATCTGTGGATCATGTAATAATCTATAAAATTTTCCGGTTTTCCTCCTCTGCTGTAGATGACCAAATTAATTAAAACACAAATACCAAACTCACCTCAGTTCACTACCTCACTGTGCATCGTGAGACAGAATTGCCGTGTGAATGCAGAAAATATCCTTCATCCATACACTTGCTTGTAGGGTCCGGGTAACTTCATTTAAACCCATTGGTCCAAACCAAAGCAGAAGAGAATTATACAGATGTGGGGTTATTGGAATTTTCATACAGTCTTTGTGAGTCATATTCACGTATGCATGAGCCTGCCAGCTTTGACTAACACACTCATTCATACATAGATTTAGTTGGCATTTTCTCGCCTCTGTCCTGATGAGAGTTGGGGTGCTGTTAGCTTTTATCAGCATGCATTGTGATTGCCCATACATGCCTGGCCCATTGACAGTGATAGCTTGTGAAAAGTAAACCTCAGACTCAGCCTCCACAACATTGTCTCGTGTCAGAGTGGAAAATGGACTGTGATGCATCATGGGTAAAAGCCTGTGTTCTGGGTTTTATATTTATCCTGCTGCACGCTCCGTAAATTGAGTAATTTCATGGCTCATTCCAAGGGTTAGCACCAGGTATTCAAGAGTGGAGGAATCACAGATAACCCCTTGCTTTGCCTCTAACATATTAGAGCACAAACAAATAATAACATTTGCAGTGGTACTTGTTCAGAGCTGGTAAAATTTCTCTGTTGAATACTGTACTTTTGAATCTGCTTTAGTGTATTCTGCAGGCTTGAATTCACCTCTTGATGGGGTTTCACTCCTTTTCAGGTCACACTGGATTGAGGATGAGATGAAGTTGATGCCTGTATTATACAACTAAAAGGGTGGTAAATGCCCTCCTCCACCGATGCCTGAAATAAAGTGCATTATCCAACTCTATCCTTTAGAGTGCCTGTGATACGATAAAAAAATCTTAAATGCAGGGGCATAAACTACCGTGTGTAATATGAAATAAACATGCGTTCTTGTGTCACAGGCATTTTAAGCTTTACCGATATCAAGTTCATGCAAAAATCTGACAAAAAATTATACCCACCTATGTTTTTCTCTGGAGTCAAATGAGTAATGTTAATCGAGTGTGAGATATGACTCGGAACGACCCTCTACCATGCTGTGCCAAACTGCTTGATTACCTTAAGTGAAGAAATACCGTTGAGATTTGGCTGCCACTGCACACGGAAGATATGCCAAGAGCAGTTGATATGAGGTTACACTTCACTGGGCGGAGGTGCTTTGACCTCTCCATCGTCTGCACACGCATCCAGACACACACTCACGCTAACACCTGTCTATGACTTTGCCCTTTAATTTCAGGGCTCTTTACATTCAGCTTTGCTCTCTGTTTCTTGCAGCACTGTTTTGATTTTGTTGCAAGGCTTTCAAAAAATGAAATCACACATGCAATTACAAATTTCTACATTGTGCTTAATCAGTTTAATTATCACGGCTTGAGCTTGTATCACTTTTTCCCACCTCTCATTGAGCGATGTGGCTATAACCAACTGAAGTAGACCATCATGGAAACAATTCCAGTTGGCAATTCTTTGGTGCACAAAAAGCTAAATAGCATTTCACATCTCCCAACACGGCACAACAGAAAATGGATTGAATTTTAATGTACAGTACTGTACAATACACTAGGATTGTTTATTTATTTTAAATCAAACTACATAAACATGTTGCGATGGTCAAAAAGGAAGTGAATGTTTATCAAAGAGGAAACAGTCAAGAATACTTTATGTATGGAGTTTGAATTTTGGGGCGCTGTTGACTAGGGATGGGAATTGATACGGTTTTTACGATTCCAATTCCATTATCGATATTGCTTAACGATTCGATTCTTTATCGATTCTAATTTGGGGGAAAAGAAGAACAAACATTTTGATTGGCATCGAGTTTGTTTAATCAGAAGTCACAAACTTACAAACTCACAATGAGGTCAAAAGAGGCCCAAAGCCTCAATGTAACTGTGGCAGTAAGTGGCAAATGCAAAAGAATGTGTAACATTTCACTGAAACATTTTTCTAATAGAAATAAAAAATATTGGTATGCATTGGCATATAGGTTGTTGTTCTGCCTTTGGCAATATGTGTTAAAGCAGGGGTCCCCAAACTTTTTCCTGTGAGGGCCACATAACTTTTCCCTTCTCTGATGAGGGGCCGGGGTCAGTTTGTAACAGAAAAAGTGTGATGATTGCAGGAGTGCCTAAATGTAAAAAAATACTGTTTTTCAGAAAGCCACAATCAAATAACCCTTTCTGGATTCTTCACGGAACAAAAGTAAATAAAATAAAAAAAATAATATAATATAATAATAATAAATAATGATAACACTATTAATTAAATAGATAATAACCAAATAACCCTCTCTGAGTTCCTCACAGAAAAAGACCAGGAAATAAATAACACTATTTAGAAAAAAAAATGTTTCAAAATGCTCTCTGGTATTGTTTAGGGGGCCGGACCAAATGTGAAGGCGGGCCTTATCCGACCCGCGGGCTGTAGTTTGGGGACCCATGTGTTAAAGTGTATTATTTACCATTATATTGAAACGCATGTCTTTTAGTTTTTATGGTGCTTTCATGCTCAAGTGGGGGCGCCTTTGCGCTTCCTCACGCGAAGAAGAAGGTGCTCACGTGAAGAAGAGGGTGCTTACACGCAAAGAAGAAGTGCCGCATCCAAGCGAGTGAGCGAGTTAATAAGAGAGGGAAACACTGCTACGAGCCTACGTTCTTTGTTAATGTTTGTAAAATATCTACAGAGGCAATACCTGTATGTATCATCTTTTGTGTTGTTGTTGTATGTTTCCACTCGCGATCGGACAATTAAATCCAGTTGTGTAGTGGTTTGAACGATGTGCTAATGCTAGCGAACGCATGCTAACCATTTGTGTTATTGTATTAGCAGCTAATCATCACTGATTTACGTTGCTGCAAACCTGTTTGTTATTGGGGACGAAATTGATTTGTTTCATTTCTTTTTTTAGTTTCACTCTTCAAGTGATGGTGTCATAACGATGGCCGAATTAACTCAGCATATTATACCAACGTCTTCTGCATTGTCATTTGGGAGTTTAGCCCGCTGTATAGCCAGGACTGAGACTTAGCGTCTCGGTGAGGACAGTACAGTCGTATTTCCTCCCGACGCAGTTATCTCCACCTTGCAATGACTGCAAGTCTCTTTGTTGTAATTTTTCCTCTTGAAGTGAAGACACACTTTCGAGCGTTTGAACCTACGTGCTGTCATTGTTATGTTTACGGCTGCAATGCTCGTGCTAAACCATCGTAACCTTTTTATTTTCACCCTCTTTCCTGGTGAAGTGTAGCCAAACTTTGGAGCGAGTGGTTCTTGGCGCCATGCTAGTTTGATGCGTCTGGACAACAAGACATGTCACGACACAATATGCGTCTTTAGGAATCATTAAAGGGATTGTTAAGGCTTTTTCATTGTGATGTTGAGGCCTCGAAACACTAGGAACCGGTTCAGAATTGGAATCGGATTTCGATTCCCATCCCTACTGTTGACTTGTAATTGTTCTGTTTTAACAAGGGCTGGGGTAAAAAAGTAAAAACTATTTCCAAAAATCCGAAAGCTATTACGGCTCCCAATACTTGTTGATGCTTTGACACAGAACAGGCTGCCTTATGCTTTATCCTCCTCTCCTCCATCAGCCATTTTTCATTCCATGACACCTCCCTTCTGGAAGTGGTTAAGGGCTCGTTGTCAAGGGCAGCAGGAGATAATTCAACACCAGTTAGTGACAAACAGGACAAAGCGTTTTTGGCAGTTGTCCAAGCTAATCAAGTACTGAGTGTTTGGACAGAAAGGTGACAGATGACTCATGATGCTGACCAATGAAGACTAATCACCCCTGAGACATAACTGGCTGATACTTCAGTTGTAGTCTTAGCCAAGTGTACTGCCCTGTTGCACAGTGCCAACTATGTTCATGAGTTTTTTTGCAGTTATATTTGTGTATTTTTTAATCCACTTCTCTTAGAAACAATAGCTTTCAACTGAAGACTTTTACATTAAAGCAAGAGATAAACAGATTATGTGGTGGTCCAGGTCAAATGTCAGATGGGTATGTACATTTTCATTTGCATTGCTTGACATGGGGTGGGTTTTGACCAATTAAAGCTTTCAGCATAAATCAAGCATTACTTAACTCATTTGCTCCCAAAAACGTATAAACACGTTCTGTTTTTAATTGTTTCAGTGTCCCAAAGACGTATTTATACGTCTTTTACGTTTTTTTTTTTTTTCTTTCAAAAAAGACCTCTCTGGGTCATGATTCAATTTAGCTCCAAAGCACAAAGCTGAAAATCCATTTTAAAGCAATAAAACATTGGAGGGCAGTAGCGCATTTGGTAAGACCCGCAACCCCATTCAACGGCAACGAACGGCCAAGCCGCAGAGAGGGGGGATGAAGCTGCACGGCCGGGCGCAAGCGGAAGACGACCGAATGGATGCCAGGCGGCGGACGGCCAAGCAGAACAACCGTTAAGACGCCCTGGATGCCAGGCGCTGGACGAACGAGAAGAACGACCGGGACCACTAGATGCCTTTTGAGTCGGTGCTGATCGCGAGCAGAGCCCGCAGAGACAAAAAAAAAAAAATCATCTTTATGGGACAGACGGCGATGAGAGAAAAGTTAAACCGGCTGTCGCGGCCAGAACAGCGTCATCTTTCAGTTAGTTATGTGTAAATAAATTGTTACTTTGCTATCAAAAGCTCTATTTGTCTTGTTGTTTATCTTATTTTGTTAAAGGAAAACATTATTCAGATGTTTGGGATGTAACTAAAGCAAAAAATAGCTGTGTATATGTTATGTTTGAAATGTATGCTTTCACAAAAAGCTCAATTTCTCCGTTTGTTCATCAGAAATTTGAAAATTGCTCAAACTAAGCTATTTTCTAATGTTGATTTCTAAAGAATGGAAAAAGATATGAACTAACTTTTTTTTCTGCTGAAAGAAGAGAGTCTAATCTTTCTTTTGGTGGGTTCCATGTTTATATAGCAATAGAACAGAATTTTCTGTGGGCCTTGCAAAATCAGTCAAAATCCAGTAAAACGGCCGGGAGCGAAGGGCCTTGCTCGGGTGAAAATGGCTGGGAGTGAATAAGTTAATTGTTCTGAAAATTATTCTGAATTTTAAATAACTATATCCTTGCTCATCTATGCCAATTATGTATGGTGACCAGCAGAGCAATTAAATGCTCTTCCATTAAATAGCGGAATGTTTATCTTTTTTTTTTTTTTTTTTTTTTTTTTTTTTTGTGATGGTAAAGGTTGCTATATTTGCTGAGCAGAAAAACTCATGGCTTCCTGCAAATCAATTTTTCTCTAAATTGGGACAAACTCATTATTGAAGTATCTATCCATGTTGTGACATGTGGTGTACTGTAAGAGTTTTGTCAAGAAATTAGGTGCAATGGCTCAATTTGAAGTTATGGGTGGTGTTTGGAAATTGCATGTACTGTATAACTCCTGACTGATTTTAAGCACATATAGAAAAAAACAAATTCCATAGCTCAAATTACTCTAAGTGAAGCTGGAAGGTATAGATTTGTCTTTAGTCTCTAGAACCACTTTCATGAGGTTAAGTCCAACAAGCCCATTATAGCTTGCAGTGTGAGCGCGTTATCTTCTTTTTATGACTTTTGGAGCTTACAAGGTTTGGTGAAAGGGCAATGAGTGAGACATCAGCAGAACATGGCTGAAATTATGCTGCACTTCTTCATCTTAAAAGTGAAGTGTCTGTGGAACAATTGATAACTCTAACACTTTGTTAAAGAACTTGTGTAGTTATTCATTTATACTTTGTCTTCCAAAAAGGCTATCACCAAAATACAGTCTATTGTAAATGTGAATATGATAATGATCATCTGGTATTCTTCCTCATCAGTCCCAGTTTAGTTGCTTCTTTCGTCTCTTCCTCTGTAATTGGCAGGTATTTAGGCTTACAAGGCACTTCAACTTCCCACATTCCCTCTCCTGTCTGCTCCGCCGCAGTCTGACTGGCAGCAATTACATTGGTCTGTCCCAATGACCCAAAAGACCTGCCAGCTGGAAAAAGGCAAAAAGAAATTCTGTAGGGTAACCAGTGAAAGGCATATAAAATTACAGTAGCAGTATTGTATAGGTAGCTAAAACGTGGCAATCACGTCAGTAATTCCTGAGGGCTCTTACTCCTGTTTTCATCTCCGCTTTATTTTTGTTCTGCCTCTATCATGGCAATGCAAGTGCTGTTGGGTGACTGAACAAACTTCTGAATTCAGATAACACGGCAGGTATCAATAGGAGAGTGAAAAATACTCCTGAAAGACGTGCTCCTTTGTTCCTTGATAGAATTGCTCATCTGCTCATTTTTCTTTTGCGTGTCTTTTTGACAGTTTAGTAAACCGAGGTTGTCGTCCTTTTTTTGTTGTTGCTGTGATTAATGGAGAGTTGGGTAAATGGAACATAAGCCACAAAAGTACTTGGCGTAAAGCAGTATAAAGCAAAGACATAAAGTCATGACATAGCAGGACAGGTGTATTCAAGTGTAAACAGTTTGGTTGTTTTTGGATTTCTTAATGTTTTTGTATTTGAGACTTTATTTCAAATAGAGACAGTAATTCTTATACAATATAGAGCTTCAATGGCATTTTTTATTTTTAGGTGTTATTTAGAGAAGGCAGTTGAAAATACATACTCAACGACTGAATGCCCCCCTGTCAGCAGACAAAGTAAAACAGATCCAAAAAATAACAATACAAATGCAGTACATTTACAAACTATACTGTGCAATATATTTGTAGATAGACAATTCATTACACTGCATTATAGCACAGTGGAACAAAAAGTTGAAAACAGGCTGAAAAAGTCATAGGGAAAAAAAGATAAGATTATCATATTCTGTAAAGTAATCAATACAAATTTTACTTTTTTGCAAAGTGTGCCAGTTGTTCAGGTCAGAAATTTGAAAATGAGATTACAAAGTGTGGAATTTGTTACCAAATAGGTCAATAAAACTCTTTTTGTTTTATACATGGTGAGCAGAGAAGATTGGTTTTGTGGACAAAGTGTGTTTTTCAGATAAACCACTGGTAAGCCAATAAATTTGCCTGCGTGAGTGAAGAGAGGGCGACTAACCGGGGAGTTAATTTTGGAGTTACAAATAAAATGGCAGCATCATAAATGGTGTCTACCTTAAGGAGGTTTTTGAAGCGTATGTACTGTAGTAGTATGCGTCATAATTTAATATTGGAAAGGATAGTCATGAGATGAAGTTTAGCATAACGCGTTAATGAGAATTTACTCCGGGAGAAAGATCTTATGGATGGTTTAGAACACCGAGAAGTGTTAATGCATGTTTCAAATTTAAGTGAGAGAGATTCGCAGGTATTTGTAGCAAGTGACAAATTCAAAAGCAGAACCGGAGTGCTGAATTGCATAAAATATTGTAGGTTTCTGTTGAAGGTCACACTTTTTTTCATGTTTTGCTCAAGTTGTTTTATAATAATGTGGAATGAAAAGAACATTTTGAATGCCAGTAAAGCTCATATAGAGCCAAGGGCTGTGTGGTGGAGTTAAATTAGGGTTTTGTTTTTTTACGTGAAAATGTTCTTGAAAATGTTCGTCACTTACCAATTGCATGAGTTATATGGTAGATCTAAATCTTCGGTTGATAGATAATGGATCAAGTATAGAGCTGTGTGGTAACCCTTTAACAAACCCAAGACTAACAAAATCAAATGCAATGATTCAACGTATCTTCATTTTTATACACCACTGCACTGAAACAATGATTGGCTCAACTACTCAGACACTCGAAGGCGAAGGACGCATTTTCTGCGTCCTATATGGTATACTGGGGACGGGTTTCAATAAGCTTCGGCTTCTCCCGTCAGCCCTTTTCTTTTCGGGTTGAATTAATTGTAAAAACATATAATTGCTGTATGTTTGTTTGGATTTGTCATGCCTGAAGGGAAAATAAATAAATAAATAAATAAAAATAAATTATTTGAATCAGTTTGGGGATTTTTTTTAAATTCTAATCTATTCAACTAAGCCTTAACACAATAACATGTAATTAAGAATGACAATTCTTATCACCACATCAATCTTTTGTACCTACTGTCTAATATATACAGTAGGAATGCTGAAACCTTCCTTAACTGTTCTTATAAAGCATCCAATCCAAAATGTGCATTATGTTAAAATGTTTTATTTAAAAAAAAAAAAAAATTAAAAAGATGTAATTTGTTGAACTAACCACTGATGCCTTGATTGGCATGTACGATTGAACGAGCTCACATTCTAGCATGTAATTAAGAGTGAATGCAGCCCTTGATGCTTAAAAAAGGTCACATTTCATGTTGCTCCCTTTTTTTTGGCTTTTATGCTAAATAGATAATTCATGAAGGTCGTTGTAAAGTGACCGTGTATTGTTTCCCTCTATTCATATCTCCCTTTAGCGGCGTCCAGCTTCAGCTTTTGCCGCGCCTCCCTGGATCACACGCTGTCGGCTGAAGAGCTGAGCTACCAGCTGCCACGGCGCTCTGGAGGCAGCAACCTGACCTGGCATGACGGCCGTAGCCAGAAGACAGCACACACGCGCACCGTCAAACTGCTGCAACAGCCTGGCACAGAGGACATCCAGGTATGAAGGACGTTTGTTTTGCAGGATTTTCCTACTTACAGTAGAATAACAACTTTTTAAAGACTCTTCAAAGTTTTAAGTTTTTAGTTAAATCCGTCTTTTACAGTGGGGCAAATAAGTATTTAGTCAACCACTAATTTTGCAAGTTGTCCCACTTGAAAATATTAGAGAGGCCTATAATTGTCAACATAGGTAAACCTCAACCATGAGAGACAGAATGTGGAAAAAACAACAGAAAATCACATTGTTTGATTTTTTTAAAGAATGTTTTTGCAAATCATGGTGGTAAATAAGTATTTGGTCAATACCAAAAGTTCATCTCAATACTTTTTTATGTACCCTTTCTTGGCAATAACGGAGGCCAAACGTTTTCTGTAACTCTTCACAAGCTTTTCACACACTGTTGCTGGTATTTTGGCCCATTCCTCCATGCAGATCTCCTCTAGAACAGTGATGATTTGGGGCTGTCGTTGGGCAACACGGACTTTCAACTCCCTCCTCACCCCGTGGCGTCAAAATGATAACAAGAATGGTGAGCAGAAATCTCAGATTCACACGGGGGACCTAGTGAATGACCTACAGAGAGCTGGGACCACAGTAACAAAGGCAACTATCAGTAACACAATGCGCCGCCAGGGACTCAAATCCTGCACTGCCAGACGTGTCCCCCTGCTGAAGAAAGTACACGTCCAGGCCCGTCTGCGGTTCGCTAGAGAGCATTTGGATGATCCAGAAGAGGACTGGGAGAAAATGTTATGGTCATATGAAACCGAAATAGAACTTTTTGGTAGAAACACAGGTTCTCGTGTTTGGAGGAGAAACAATACTGAATTGCATCCGAAGAACATCATACCCACTGTGAAGCATGGGGGTGGGAACATCATGCTTTGGGGCTGTTTTTCTGCAAAGGGAACAGGACGACTGATCTGTGTAAAGGAAAGAATGAATGGGGCCATGTATCGAGAGATTTTGGGTGAAAATCTCCTTCCATCAGCAAGGGCATTGAAGATGAGTCTTGGCTGGGTCTTTCAGCATGACAATGATCCCAAACACACAGCCAGGGCAATAAAGGAGTGGCTTTGTAAGAAGCATTTCAAGGTCCTGGAGTGGCCTAGCCAGTGTCCTGATCTCAACCCCATAGAAAATCTGTGGAGGGATTTGAAGGTCCGTGTTTCCCAACGACAGCTGGGCAACACTGCTCTAGAGGAGATCTGCATGGAGGAATGGGCCAAAATACTAGCAACAGTGTGTGAAAAGCTTGTGAAGACTTACAGAAAACGTTTGGCCTCCGTTATTGCCAAGAAAGGGTACATAACAAAGTATTGAGATGAACTTTTGTTATTGACCAAATACTTATTTACCAACATGATTTGCAAAAACATTCTTTAAAAAATCAAACAATGTGATTTTCTGTTGTTTTTCTTCCACATTCTGTCTGTCATGGTTGAGGTTTACCAATGTTGACAATTACAGGCCTCTCTAATATTTTCGAGTGCGAGAACTTGCACAATTAGTGGTTGACTAAATACTTATTTGCCCCACTGTAAATTTATCGTGGGTGGACTAAATGAGCATATGTTCATGAACAACAAGAAATAGAGAAACTACGTAAGATTAAGACAAATGTGCTCGTTTGTATATAAATGATCAAAATGTTTGCATAAGTTCTTTTGACTATACTTTTTTTTCCTGCTGATGATGCTTGATATTACATCAAAAGAATACAGCTTCTCTATTCAGATCCAGGGTTTTCGTTTACGTAGAGTCCCAAGTGACAACATTTGAGCTGTCTTTGTTGCTGGAGATGCAAGTCGAAATTTCCGTTTGCAAAGATCGTTTACAAAGCAGTGGTGCTTCTTCCTGGCTGGAGGCAGCAATATTCTTCCTGTCTTTTGCACCACACAGACAATAAAAAGGAGAAACCAAAACCCAGACACCCTCTATTCCTTGTCATCTCTTATCCATTCAGCTATATATTTTCTAGCCGTCATCATGCTCAGGGTCTAGGGGGTAGGCTTGAACTTATTCGAAATTACTTTGGGCTAGCAACGAAATACCCGCTGGACTGATTGCCAATCACAGTCTGTCTTAGCAGTTCAAATAGCTCCAAATGAACAATTGCCTTTTAACACATTAAAATTCACAAATGTCACCAAGATTATCATGGCTCTTTTGAGTTGCAAAATGGCCCCAACAAAACTCAATGCAGGTTCACAACTATACTAAGAATTTGAATAGATTCACCAATATAATGTAAATCCTGATCATTAAAATTTGGCAGAATTCTTAACACCAATTCCCTTTGGTCTGTCAAGATTAATATACCTATTTCACTCTTAAACTGTAAAATCTCAAAGTTGCAGATTAACTTGATTAACCGTTATGCTTATTGAATTCGCTGGTAGCTCATAGATGCTGCGATTATTGTAGCGATGTGAAAATTGTACACGAATCTATTTCGTCATAAAGGGTAAAATCCATATGTCCCATGTCCGCTTGTGTCATACACACATCATAGAAAATCAGCGCTTCAGGTGTAACAGAGGAAAGCCTTAATACATATCATGTAACAACGCTCGAATTTGTAGCCCTAGTTCTCTCTAATCCAACAATCCAAAAGTTGTGAAGTGTTTACTTCAAAGCTGAGCAGCAGAAATTGGAAAGTCATTGGTGAAGCTGTCGCCGAAAACTGCTTGGTGGTTCATTGTCTCTGAGTACTGGGCACCACTTAGTCCGCACATCCCTTTTGAGCAGAATTTAATCCCTTCTGTGCAATCCATGGAGGGACAAAACAAAGTGTAGAAAGAGAAAATTCAAAGCATTCTGCTCTGTGTTTGACTCAAAATTGCACATGACACAATCAACTCCTTTTTTGGGTCCAGTTGCACATGAAAGAAAGCCCATAGCCCAATAGAATATTCCCATTGGCTTTATGGAAACTTGCAACTCGGAGGCTATAAGAATAAAATGTACACATATTCTGTGCAAGTTTGTTTAATAATTCATAGGAGTGCCCCCTCAGCTATAACCACTAGAAAAGGCTTATTAAAAGAGTGGGAAGCTGTTTCCGAATGATTACACAGTAGAGGGATAATTAAACCTCTATACCATAAGCCTTATCGTCTCCTCATGGCAACACACAATTTCATACATTATTCAAAAAATGGATCGCTCTACTTGAGGTGTGCATGTTTGTGAATTCACACTTTATCCAGTCACTGACCATGCCAGAATTTTATAGACTCTATGGGCATGAATGTGATGAACAGCATAGACCCTGTGTTTGCATCCACGTCCCTCGGGAGTTATAATTAGACTATTCTCCATTACACTGTTTATTCACAAATCAGCTCTGACAAGGGAATAGTCAGGCGACGTTGCCTCAGTGTTGGATTTAAGGGGTGACCTTGGGATTTCTCATGTTCAATTTAACAGTCTTAATAGAAAAAAATCTACCTACAAGTACATATGCCTGTATTGGGTAAATTGAGTTACACTTGTATAGCGCCTTTCCACCTTCAAAGCACTCGGACTATATCCTTATTTACCTACTGATGACGCAGCATCAGGAGCAACATGGGGTTCAGTATCTTGCTAAAGGATACTTAGACGAGGTCACTAGGGCGTTGAATTGAACCCACAACCTCTGGGTTGGGAACGACTATGCTACCACTGAACTACGCAATCTCATATTTCTGTTTCTTCTAAACATGCACGATAATATCAGTTACCGATATTTATCGGCCGATAATGGCAACTATGACTTCACACAGATAATCCAGATGAAAAAAAATTCAACCGATAATGCAATCCGATAATTTTATACTTGATTTAGCCTCCAAATGTGCGCAATCAACACAGTTATGTCCAATTCTGCACCGCCACCTCAATCCCTCCTCCCTCTGAAGCCCCTGTCGCATGAGTGACATCATAAGAAATGCTTGATATCATGGCAGATCTGTCACAAGTGTGCGTTTACTTTTCCGTGTGTGAAACAAATAACGCTCTCGCCATCTGCAAAACGTACTACAAGTTCCACGAGTCAGAAAGAAAAGCTTCCTCATTCAACACCACAAACCTAATCAGCCATTAAAAGCTGCATTACAAAGATTTGTGGAACAAATAGAAAGCTGCCGCTAGCACGAAGGCTAAAGCTAATTGTAAACAAACGGAAAAGCTATCGGAGACACTCTTGACAAGCAGCCGCTGTCTCAACTCATTAAGCACCACGGCCAAACTGAGGTCTGGCGCGGGTGCTCATTTTGCGGCTGAATGGACAGAAGAGCACAGGCGGGAGGAGACGCCAGGCTCGGTCGGAGGAGAGCATCTGGGGCCCCTCTAGTTTTCGGATGCGTGCTTACCTGCCTTGTATGACCATTGTTCGTGAAAAACATGCCGATCACATCAGTTTCACTACGGACATTTGGACAAGTGATCAGTCAAGTAAGCATGCTACTCATCGGTGTTGGTAATAACGGCGTTACTAACAGCGTTATTTTTTTCAATAGTGAATAAACTAATTAATTTTCTCATCGTGGCAAGGTCGTTACTGTTACTGAGGATGTAAAGGCATGCGTTACTAAGCGTTACTACGTTGGTCGATGAAAAGTAAGAGACATCGACTCACGGAGACGAGAGAGCAGTGGGAAGGGAGTTGTAACGCTGTTGCAAACGTGATGCTAGGTGGCTCTATTCCTGACTGTAGCCGGTAGCCTACAAACTACGCCCACAGGATGCTGTGGTAGATATAACATCTATATAGAACTAGATACATTTTCAAAATTGCTTTTTTTTTTCGGAAAATTGCCATTTGCGGCGCAACGGAAAATTTTTCGGAGCCGTATGAAAAATTCCCTGCGTCGCGCAAAAATTCGGGACGTGTCGATACTTGAACGGTGCCAATCGGTCAAGCGGTTCGGGCTGCGCGATGCACCGAAGGAATCCCATTCAAAAAAAGAAACAGAATAACATTATCTGGGTCTTTTTCAAAGACCCAGATAACTAGATTCGAAATAATAGACTCGTCGGCGTTAGTAAACAGTCGCCATCTTAAAGCAGTACACTTCTCTGGAAGGCTCTGTTGTAGAGAACCTTCCTAGCGAAACTGAATAACTTTTCAACCTAAAATATTCCTAAATCAGCAAAATCTTGACTTGAATCTATCTTTAAATGATGAAACAGTTTTAAAACTGGTAAACTAGGCCCTTATCAGACTGTCAATAAACTGTCTCATATCGGATAAACACAAAAAAAAAAAAATCGGAAGTGGATCACTTCAGCCTGCCATAGTTGTCTTTTTCCTAGTATCACTTAGGGATGTTCTCATTACAGAAAGTCTTGCTGTTAGACTTATGGTAAAAGATATTTTGCAAAAATCAAATCTGATTGTTTTCTCCCAGCTGTGTGTTAACAGAAATTTTTATATCAGACCAAGCAGAGGTTGCACCTATACAACATTTGTTTTGAAACTATGTGTGTCTTGTCTCGACGTGTTGATTGACAAATCTGAATCATCCAGGGACAGAAAGGGTTTGGTATTAACGCAGGATGGGAAAGAAGAATGTAAGTGTGAGAGATATGCCTGATCATGTATCGAGGTCTGTCTCAGTGAAATCGAAGAGACAGATTGAATCTAAAAAAAGCAAGAGATCAACTGTCAGGCAGATGAGAGCAGGACCAGACAAATTCAAATACTCTTTTTCAAACAATTTCTAGATTTCTAGTACATTATATATTCACTTGAAGGAATAAAATTCACAATGAAATGCTATTTTCGGTGCAGATAGTGTTGGAAAGGTTCATTTTCCTTCATCCTTCCATTTTCAGTTCATCCATCCATTTTCAACACTGGTCATCTTATTCAGGGTCGTAGGGTGTTTGAGCCTATACCCAATGACTTCAGGTACACTGTGAACTGGTCGCCACTTAGTGACACAGAAACCTTTTGCACCCACATTTACACATATTCACTGTGGGAATTGAACATGAGCCGTAGTCTGTGGAATTTACCACAACACCATTAGCAATTTATTGTCATTTCACAATTTTTTTAAATGAACTAGTTCAGTCCATAATTCATTATAAACAATTTAGATTTAAACTCACTTCCCCAAAGCAGAAGTAGTTCATAGTTTTTTTTTCACAAGAGAAAAAAAATGTGTGAAATACCGTATTGGCCCGAATATAAGACGGTGTTTTTTGCATTGAAATAAGACTGAAAAAAAGGAGGTTGTCTTATATTCGCGATCTAGACATTATACCCATTCGCGGCGCTAGATGACGCCAGATATCATTGAAGCGATGTTCTGTCATGACAGATCTCAGCTACTCTCCCCATTCACGACGCGAGATGGCGCCAGATATCAATGAGGCGATGTTCTGTCATGACAGATCTCAGCTACTCTCAAGTTTAACCAGTTTGCATTATTTTATTGCAATGTTTCTCTTTATTCAGATTTTTTTCAAGACTACAGTTACAGTTAGACTTCACTTTGATGGTTAATGCAGTTATTGCAATTTTGTTGTTTTATCACAATAGACTGGTTTATTTACATTTCAAAAACCAGAAGCATTTCATTTACGAGTGTGGTTGCACTTTAGTTTACATATTTAAATGTTCAGCTATTAAGATTTGAATGAGGCAAAATAACATGCTTTTTCTCTCAAATATATTGTTATAATAATTTGTTTTAGATGTACTGTAATTATTTTCTGTTTAAAAATTTGGGCCAATACGGTAATATTTCCATGCTTGGCTCATTGGCGGAATTGTGTATGCCCCTCCCCCATCTTTATCCTGTTTCTTTTCAACTTACATGCCTTCCCACTTCCCTTCCCACCTCTTTTCCCTTTTACCAAGCCCCCTTTCCAGTCCACTGTTTTCTCCTAATCAATTTATAAAAAAAAAAATTAAAAAACAAGAACAACCACTATGGGAGTATGTCAAACTCCCATGTGGCACATTAACACTGTTCAGTCTATATGGACACTCCCATTCTCCATGTCTAAACATCTGACCAGGGCAGGTAGACAAAAAAGGGATTTTAGGACAGCTATTTCCTATGTGCTTCAGGCGACATCATGTTTTTCGCACATTCGTGTCACTTAAAGCAGGAGTCTTCAACTTATTCCACAAAGGCCCGCTTTGGGTGCAGGATTTCATTCCAACCAAACAAGATGACACTTTTTCACCAATCTAGTATTTTACAAGTGTCATCAGTTGATTGCAGTCAGGTGCTGCTTGCTTTAGGAGAAACCTCATTGGTTCAACTGTCTGTTCTGGATTGGTTCTAGGACCCACAGCGGGCCTTGAGGACCGGTTTACAGACCCCTGACTTAAAAGACGCATTCCAGTCACATTGCAAGTCACAATTTGTGTGTCCACTGTATTGCGAATGACTACATATAGACAATTGGGCATTATTCCCTTCAGTATGAATATAGCCTTTTACTCTGAAATGGGCAACCTGAAGACGATGATGAACTGTGTAATGTTCATTACCAGTTTTTCATACTTCTGCTCAATATTGAGTTTGAAATTCGCCTTCCATCCCTCTTTCTGCCTCATCCTCATCCCTCCCCCGTTCCCTGCATATGCAATTAATGAGAAAACTCCTCCCACTGGACAGAATTAGGTCTCATGAAGAGTGGGGGAGCCAACAAAGTGTGAACAGGATCAACAGAGAACTGGCCAGAGGACATCAGTTCTGATAAATGACAATAATACACACATGGGGAGCAAAGGAAGCGAAAGATTGAATGAGGAGATGATGCGGAACCGTCACTTAAATTGCCTTATGCTGGGTTCTTTAATGTAGAAGGTCATATATTTACATATACAGTACATATAAAATATATATTGGGCATGTAACACTTTCAGAATGTCGTGATCCAAGATCCTCGCAGTGCGTGATTTGTTGCAATATTGTACGGAAGCTCACGTTATTGAAATATTGCATCCATATATATAGATAGAGTGAAACGTCTACATACAAATTTAATTTGTTCCAGGACCTGGTTTGTCAGTCGAAATGGTCGTATATCGAGCAGGATTTTCCCATAACAATACATTATAATTCAATTTATTTTTTCCACAACGCAAAAACCTACACTAAATCCTTCAAAAAAGAACTGTGAGGCAGATGTGCTAACCACTCGGCCACCGTGCCGCTACAAAAAAAATTGGAATAATAATTATGAAACGAATCTGGTTCTAATGTGGCGACTGTGTTTTCCATGCTGTTCCTGAACTCACCGTGTAGCCTGGTACTCCAGACTCACCGCTGTTCCAGCGATTGAGTCTGGCCACCATTAGGCGGATAAAATTTCCAGGGCGGAGCAAGCCACAGCAAACAGACAGCGGAGTGGACCAATCAGCGATGGGCGGGACGAGGGACTTGCGCGCGGAAGTAAATATACGAGGAGAGCGGAGTTTATTCAACATGGCTAGCGTGAGACAGATTGTTGTCAGTGACTTCTGTCGATGTGTTATTGGTAATTTAAAACTGATTTTACCGTGGATTGGAGCATATTCTCTGCTCTCCTGGTCGCCATCTGTGTTGTTGTGGAGACGACTTCCGACGCGGAAGAGTGACGTTGCTCGTTAAGAACACGTCACGCAAATAAACGAATCTGATTTGTCGATTGATTTTGTACTTGGTCGAGAGGCCGTTAATGGGCTGGGTCCCAGACTATACTCTCAGTGTTTGAAAAACACAGGGAGAATAGTCTGGCCGTGCCAGGCAACTCACCGTGTGCCTGACAAGAGAGTGAGAAAGGTGCAGAAGAGTAGGAAGTATTTACTTTCTCTTTTCATGTTCTGTTGTTAAAGCAGAAGTTCAGAATTTTTGACATTAGGCTCAAACTTCAAGTTAGCGGGGGTTTAATTAGTTGGTCGAGTTTATTTTTTTAAGTTATTTGTTAGTTTCAGGGCTCCAGAGTGGCTAAGCTAGCATGAGTCAATGGGGGCAAACTTAGCTTGCTAATAAAAAAAAAAAATAAAAATAAAAAGATCTATGAACAAATCCAACATAGTCAAATAAATTCAAAACACAGTTCATTGTTCCAAAACACCCATGAGGCCAAAACAATGTCACAAAAAACTGCCGTCATTCATTTCATTTTGCAGTACTATTTTTTTTAGATGCGTTATACGATCACAATGGATAGGAGTGCCACTCGTGTTCACGCTGCATTCGAGGAAGGTGGGAAGTCGTACTTATCCCGCTCGGAGGGTACCAGTTGTGACCTCAAAACGTTCCAAGCGAATGTAAACAGCAAAGATGGCTGATCGCGACAAGTTGTTTTTTATTTTGGCTATCAAAAGGCATTTTGACATCCAGCAAACCTGCCTTCTCGTAAGCGATCAAATAGTGGAGGCTTTGCAATGATATTTCCAGATCGGAGGTTGGAAACTCTGACTTCCTACCTTTTCCAAATGCAGCATCGGTCTGCTGAGTTAACTGGTGGCCGGCAACATGGCAAAATGCGCATTTAGAGGCTGTGGAAACAGACAGAAGAAATAGGCAAAGGAAAGTTTTCACAAATTCCCTATGAAGAACGAGGAACAATATAAACTTGTTATTTGCTGCTGGCTACGACATAAAAAATCAGCGGTGAAAAAAAAACAATGTGATATAACCCTGCGCTGCTCCACTACAGAGCTTCTAGATTACATATGTTGCTGTTGATACTGCAATTATTGACATGCATTGGTAAGTTTTAATAACTTTATCCTGAAAACATAGCCAACACTATTGATTGCATGGGTCATTGATGATTTTCATGTGTGCATATATTGTTTTATATTGGCATGCTAAGAGAGCCCAATTGACTTGCGCTAGCTTAGCCACTCCGGAGCCCTGAAACTAACAAATTACTAAAAAACTACACTGAATTTGTTTAAATCAACTCTAACGATTAATTAAACCCTCGCTAACTCAAAGATTAAGTCTGATGTAAAAAATTCTGAACTTTCCTTCTGTTTTCGGTTATGGCGGACAGTAGACGTGTTGTGTTGCACAAGTTCTGAAATAAATGACTAAAAACCAGACAAAGCTGGCAACCTTCTTGCCGATGTTACAATAATGATAACTGTCACCTCAAATTGTAAAGACTGATGAATAGGGGTCGGAGGAGGACCTTCGAGATCGTAGACATATTCCAGCCGTGTTGTCGAGCCAGTTGACTGATGCGTACATCACTGCTCACCGCACATGTCACTTTTTTTCACCACCTGCACTAACCTTCTTGGGACCCATGTTAATTTCTCTCACAAAAAAATCTACCATTCTGCTGTCTTGGGGGAAAACAATGAAATTGCGCCGCTGTCATAAATCGTCTTATTTTGAGCACGTCGTCATATGATGACACAAATTACGAGTCGTATTATATAGGGGAAGGATCGTATGTTGATGTGCTCGTATGTCAAAGTACCATTGTGTTGATATGCGTACAAGTATACACTGTATTTCTATAAAAAGAGAAAAGACCAACTGATGCTGACTTCTAATTATTCTTTTTGTAATATCTGGTCTGCCTTTTTACTGAGATGTACTTAATCATGCTTCTCTCAAGTCTCACAAATGTCGGTAATTAAAAAGAAATTAAAGCCTTCATGTTAAAGCGTTAATACACAGTTTATCATTAATTCATTAATATCCAAAGACGAGAATACTCTCCAAACCCTTCATCTTGTCGGCTTTCGAAACACCCAGAGAGCCAAACTTAGTTATTTTTCTCCCCATAGGTGCCTTGATATGAAGCAGAATCTTTAATAAACTGAATGCAATAAAACCGAGCAGCAATTTGCTGCCCAATACTCAGTACTGTACTTCAGATGTAAAATCCAATGGAGATTACAGAAAAAGCGAGAAAAGGGAAAGAACAAGCATACAGTTGTTTCTGCTTTAAAGAGTCGCTTGACGGACTTCACTTGCATTTTTGCAGCATCGATCCGGACACATGGTAGGGTCCTATGATGAAAGAGTAGTTTTGCCTTGCCTTGCCTGCATTCAATGAAAATTTTCCGCACCTTCCCCATCTCAATTACGGTCAGTTATAAAGTGATGGATTGATGTCTGCACTTATCAATGATCAATTACTCTGGAGTCAAGTTGAACAGGAAAACTATTTGGCATTCATATAGAGACACAGATCCAATTAAAATGGCCGGAAATGTAAACGCTACCCTTTCAACACTGTCTAATATAGACAGAATCCAGAAAATGTTCTGGCAACTAGTAATCTATACTAAGCCACAAGAGTGCATGCACACTGGGCTTGTTTGCATGACATTTCTACATATATAATCCCTGCGACATGGAGTCGGTAGTTGAATAGAAGTTTTGGCAGCAGTTCTGTGTTTCTCTTCTGTTTTACCCTTGGCTCATTCAGGATATTAATCCATGATTTTTTTTTGTCGTAAATGAGAACAGTTGACGTTGTAAAGGAGGATAGGGAGGAATTATTTTCTCTGTTCTTCGGTGTTTATTTGACTCCATAAAAAAGGAATGAACGCAGACATACATAGAAATACATATTACAGAAATAAAAATTTGCAACAACGCTAGAAGATAATTATTTTTGCATTGTCGTTTTATACATTTCCCCTTTTTAAACTGATAAGGACACATTTTAATTTGAATACATGATTAATGTGATATGTTTCATATTCGCATTCGCCAAAACAAAATGAAACATTTGTTCCCATTCAGATTTCTGTTCGAGCACTCTGTAGGTGTGTGTGTCTACTTTTTTCATTACTGTTTTAAAAATATTTTATATTATTTTATTATTATGTTTTTTAAGGTATTAAAGGGAACCTCGGATTTAGACTTGTAGGCTCTAATAAGCCACAGTTGTTCTCTTTTTCTAAAATATGTTATTAGACACACTTATTATTGCCATTGATTTAAAAATCGATAATATTTAGTACATGTTTTGACTTATGGAGGGCGCCATGTTTTACGTGTGCAATGCACGCCGGAGGTGATGACTCTGTTGGCCTGGACTTGGAAAATAGCTGTGCAGCTAGCAAGCAAAGCTAGCATGACGACTGGCATGATTTTGTCACATTCAGATTGTTTTGTTACAGAGCTGTGGGATGAGTTTCCAATGTTGTACCTGCATCCAATTCCAGCTCATTAGCAGTGTCTTTAAACCGATCCTAGGCGGCTTGCCGAGATATTGACCTGCTGCCATTTGACAGTTTGTATTCTTGACTCTGCATCATTGCCTTGTTTTTCTTTACCCGTTTGTCTGCCTCTCACAGCGGTTTTCCAAAGGGTGTTTTTTTTATTCTTTTTTTTTTTTTTTTTTTTTTTTTAATGATCCCGACCTACTGTCACGGATCCTTTTTGTCTCCCTTTTCACAGTTGCGTGTTGGTTTTTTTGTGTGTGTTCAATTAACCCTTTCACGCAATCCCAATGTTATTGTTGTCTGCTTGCTGTCTGAAGTGAGCTGCATTTTCTAATTCCGTGGTCAAGCCAGCTTGCTCTGTCTTTTCTGATGCATTTCCCTTCCAGATTTTACCGCACAGACAGAAAACGCATGTGTGTTGTGATTGCTTTATAAGAAAAATCATAACTCTAACGCCACGCGGAAGTAACGTCCTGTGGTTTACACGCTTGTCTGTCGCACGGGAAACGTGATTTCGAATCCCACTGGAGACCTTCATTTAATTGCTTTTGATGCCGCTCGGGATCAAATTGGAAGGGCAGAACCGACGACATGTTTATGTACCTAACGAGTGACACTGTTGAAGTATGGCAGCGCTGCCCATTGACGTCACCGTCCAGAGTGCATTGCGTTGTCAACAACAATGGCGACCTACTACGTAAACAAATTTTTCAAATTTTATAAAAACGAAAACATTAAGAAGGGTTTGAATGTCAAAATATTATAACTCATACTAACATTTATCTTTTAATAAATACAAGTCTTTCTGTCCGTGGTTCCCTTTAAAGAGCAGCATAGCTACATATCTAGTAATAACTCGTGAGACACAAAAATGCCAACAATTGCCCCTGACTTGTTGCCTTAAAATGTGTTGTTTTTTTTTTGTTTTTTTACAATAAAACATAAAACTCATCATGATAAAATATGATATCTACCACTTATTTTAAAGTACGTTTGAATCTTATTTTGGGGTGAAAAAGCTATAACGCTTTTGACAACTTGGCTTGCTCTTTGTGTGGTTATTTTTAACCTGTTGTTGTATTAGCGCGTCAAAGTTCTGAGGTTGGGTTTTCGATTCCAAATTACTTTCTTTGTGGAGGGAATGGTATTGTAGCAGACCAATGTAAAAAGTCATTTTAAATGAGCATTGCTATCTTAGTTTAAGCAAAGTTGCAGAGCCATCACGGTGCACGCACTGTGTCTCTTTAAACGGCATGTGCATCATTTGAATCTGTATTCAAAATTGCCTGCTTTGTTTTCAGCTCCATCCAGGTGAAGCATTCACCGTGTACCACACCAGCCCAACGTTGTCCAGTCTGTCCAAACCTGTGGTGCTGTGGTCTCAGCAGGATGTCTGCAAGTGGCTTAAGAAATACTGTCCTCACAACTACCTGACCTATGTAGAAGCCTTCTCTCATCACGCCATCACAGGTACTTACCCATACATCTTTGTTGCGATCGCAACATGTCATCAAGGTGTAGACAAAAAAAGAGGATGGAAACTTGACTGTGACATCCTTCTATCTTATGTCATGCTACTATTTAGTTAGACATTGTACAGTGTATTACAAAAGTGAGTACACCCCTCGCATTTCTGCAGATATTTAAGTATTTCTTTTCATGGGACAACACTGACAAAATGACACTTTGTCACAATGGAAAGTAGTCTGTGTGCAGCTTATATAATAGAGTTAATTTATTTTCCCATCAAAATAACTCAAAATATAGCCATTAATATCTAAACCCCTGGCAACAAAAGTGAGTACACCACTTAGAAACTATGTACATCCCTAAATTTCCAAATTGAGTACTGCTTGTCATTTTCCCTCCAAAATGTCTTGTGACTCGTTACAGGAGTGCTGTCAGCATTGCTGCAGAGATTGAAGAGGTGGGGGGTCAGCCTGTTTGTGCTCAGACCATACGCTGCACTCTACATTAAATTGGTGTGCATGGCTGTCACCTCAGGAAGAAGCCTCTTCTGAAGACTGTACACAAGAAAGCCTGCAAACAGTTTGCTTAAGACATGTCAACAAAGCACATGGATAACTGAAACCATGTCTTATGGTCTGATGAGACGGGCGGAAGTGTCATTTTGTCAGTGTTGTCCCACGAAAAGATGTATTTAAATATCTGCAGAAATGCGAGGGGTGTACTCACTTTTGTGATAGACTGTAAATCAGTGCAATAAAGTGCTTGGCATATCACTCTTTGCAGGTTTTATTTTGAGGTAAATTGTTGGACAGCTTAGTGGAGTTTGTGGCGCCACAGCTTAGCTTGCTCAACTAGAAGAACGTTTCAGCCAAATCTCTCTAAAGGAGATTGACAAGGCATTCATTTGTAGTTATATTAAAAATGAACAGATGTGTCAATATAAATTTCAAATCCAAACTCCACACGACATTTTTCCCATATGTAGTAGAATGCACTTCTACAGCTCTCTAAAAAGCCTTCATGCACACCTGGAAAGATTTTTCCGGGATCCCTCATAGGTTTCCTTGTCACTTTTTTGTCGCCCTGTCTCAAAACAGATGCCCTTGCTAATCCTTTGGAACTTGTGAAAGAGTTTGTTTGATATTCGCAAACAAGGAAGGTGGCACATATTTATAGTCGAGCTGGCTGTGAATTCTTTCTGCAATATTCTGAAATTGTTGGACATGTATTCTATTTTAATTGCTGATGCATATGGTGAGTATCCATACATGTTTTGTGCATGAATTGTGCCACTCGCACTTTCACTGAAGGGTGGCGGATCTTTGCAAAGGCCTCGAGATGAATTCTCTGCCTGTATCATCTTTTGTTCAGTGACCCAAACATAATCATGTCTCTCACAGTCTCTCAGAAAGCACAGCATCACAGTGGAACAAGCTGCCTGAGGAGATCAGTGTCGCCATTCAATTTGTACGTGAACATTCGAGACATCATTTTTCATAGTGTGCTTTTTATCTAATCCTTTTATCGCTACTCTGTCCATTTTTGGGATAAGACACACATGAACTGATGTCACATTGAAAGTTCTTTTAGAAGTAGGCTGATAATAAAGTGGGTTTAAGGATTGTGATGAGGGAACACTAACAAAGGCAACATTTCTATCACCAGAAATAACATAACTTGGTGTGCACCGATCACAATTTACTGGCCGGTCAGCAATCCCTGTTTTTGAGAAGTTTGACTTGCCGATTTTGAGTTCTTTTTTTTTTTTTCATAAACAAAAAACAATAGCATACACCTTTATTGCCATAATTTCCCGAGTATAAGGCGCACCCGTGTGTAATGCGCACCCCAAATTTACTTGTAAACTGTAGGGAAAATTATTGTACCCGTTTATAACGCGCACACTAGTTTTAGCACCAATAAATAGAAGAATACAAGAAAACAGAGCTTGTGTACAGATACAGAAATGTCATTTTACTGACTGGTGAAACACAGCACAAGCATAGCATATTGGTAGTTCAAAACATTACCTTAAACTGACAATATTTACGGTAATAATATCATTTGACAACTTCTCCAACTTACCAACTTAGGAGAAAACAAATGTGACTTTACTTTTAAAGGCTGCTGTACAGTATAACTTGCTCGTTTCATCATGATGAATAAATGTTTCGTCCATGGATTGATACGGTAAAATGAAAGTGAGAACGTAAGTCGGAAATCCGATAGAGCTCATCGCTGTCGACACGACAGTAACAATAGGAACCATTGTTATTTGGGTTTGAGTTTCCCGAGGGACAGATATAGTTGACGGACACACACAGGAAGTCTGTGTTGTTACGTTTGTTATGGTCCGAGTTGCGGAGCTGCAATAAACATGGACTCAAACGATTTCAAGAAACTTATATAGAGCTGAAATGAATACTCGAGCAACTCGAGTAACTCGAGTTTAAAAACTGATCCGAGTAATTTTATTCACCTCGAGTAATCGTTTATTTTGACAGCTCTAAGCATCACGTTTTGCTCGGACTACTTTTAATGCGGGACAACGCGTTGATGTCACGTGCGTAGAAGAAGAAGCAAAAAAAAAAAAAAAAAAACTATTCAGCCGACAGCTGCTACAAATGATGCCGACGTTGCTAAGTACTAGCCCGCACGATGCTACGTTGATAGCAGGTAGCGTCTGATGAGTCTCATAGAGATCACATGTATGTTGAACTACTGTAGATGCGAAATGACAGACTCGGCCGCATCTGGGCAGCGTTAGTAAACAGCCGCCATCTTAAGGCAGTAGAGCGCTAAGCGCTAATAAATAAGATTAACGTTACTGTCACTAGCTCACGTAACGTTAGCCCTGCGGAGGGCTAGGTTTCTATTAATTATGACCACTGTCGATGCGTGGCTAACGTGTCTTACATACAGGCTTTAACATAACATGGCGTTGTGGAGTGATGAGGGTGTAAAATAAAAACTCAATAATGCTAACTATCAATTTTAGCTCAGTAGTCATTGCTGGATAAAACACCAAGTAGCACTGGTCCCTAATGTGCTCCAATACAGCCTGTATCATACATTTATTTTGAACACTGCAAAAACTCAAAATCCTATCAGGGCTTACTGATAGAAATTCAATTGAAACACGTGGGAAAAAATCCTAACTTTTAAGTGATGTGTGTTATCAAGCGTAACTGCATTTTTAGGTATATATATATATGTATATTTTATAAGATCGAAGTTTTTTTGAGTGAAAGTAGTGAATTTTTTTTTTTTTATTATAGTTACCTCTGAGATGCAATTGTTGGCTGTTTTCAACAATATACATCGAAAATAAAGATATTGATTGACTGAAAATGGTTCAAGATTAGATGAAATGTCTTGTTTTCTCATGTATATTTATAATTGCTCTTCACATAAAAATACATTTGTTTTATCCGATTACTCGATTAATCGATAGAATTTTCAGTCGATTACTCGATTACTAAAATATTCGATAGCTGCAGCCCTAATATATATATATATATATATATATATATATATATATATATATATATATATATATATATATATATATATATATATATATATATATAAATTATATTTCCATGTCTCCATCCATGTACCCGTTGATAATGCACACCATGATTTTACAAGTTGATTTTGGGGGGGGGGGGGAGTGTGCGTTATATTCGGGAAATTACAGTATTCCAAACGTTGAAAATTACCTGTGAATCAATACTATTTTTAATGGTACATTTAGTAGTGCTCTCAAAAAATAAATAGAAAGTTTATAACTTTCCTTTCCAAATTACTGAATTATGGCTTCCCAAAAATTAAAGCGCAGCAGTATTTTGCTTTATAAAACTAAACTCAAAAGGTTAAAGGAAATTAATTCATTTTCTGGAGATGATAACTCCTTAAATCCGAAGTTCAGGATTTTTGACATTAGGCTTAATCTTTGAGTTAGCAGGGGTTTAGTTATTAGTTGTTGGAGCTGATTTCAACAAATTCCATTTTGTTATTTAAGTTATTTGTTAGTTTCAGGGCTCCGGAGTGGCTAAGCTAGCGTGAGTCAATAGCACCTTTATAGCATGCCAATAAAAAACAACATATGCACACATGAAAATCATCGATGACCCATGCAATCAATAGTGTTTGCTATGTATTCAGGATAGTTATTCAAACTTACCATTGCATGTCAACAATTGCAGTATGAACAGCAACATTTGTAATCCAGTAGCTCTGCATAGGAGCAGGGCGGAGTGATATCACATTGTGTTTTTTTTTTCACCGCTGATTTTTATGACGTAGCCAGCAGCAAGTGACCAGTTTATATTTTTCCTCGTTCTTCATGGGGAATTTGTGGAAGCTTTCCTTTGCCCATTTCTTCTGTATGTTTCCACAGCCTTTAAATGCACATTTCGCCATGTTGCCGGCTGTCATTTAACTCAGCAGACTGATGCTGCATTCAAGGAAGGTGGGAAGTCAGAGTTTCCAACCTCTGATCTGGAAAAATATCATTAGTATGCCTCCACTATTTGATCACTTATGACAAGTCAGGTTTGCTGGAGGTCAAAATGTCTTTTGAAGGGCAAAACAAAAAATGTCTTGTGGCAATCAGCCATCTTTGCTGTTTACATTTGCTTGGAATGCTTTAAGATCACAACTGGTACCCTCCGAGCGGGATAAGTCCGACTTCCCACCGTCCTAGAATGCAGCATGAAAACGAGTGACCGAAGCACTCCTCTTTATTGGGGTCGTATTACGCATCTAAAAAACTAGTCCTGCAGCATGAAATGAAGTATGGCAGTTTGGTGCAGAGGTTGCGCTAGACTTTTTCGTTGTCTGTCATTTTGACTGACAGGGTCATAAAAATCCGGTCATAATCTATTTTTACCCGTCACTTAAATTTTTTAAATGTTAATAATGACCTATTCAATAGTATTTAGTTTTCATTCATCTTTAATTAATATTCTGTCCGAACAAGCTTAACAGAGAATCCACACCGCGCCATCACACATCAAGCAGCTGTGCGTTATTAGCGCCTAGCTTGCCTTGAACACGGCTTTTTAGGAAGGGTCGGACTTGACAAGTCATTTAAAAAAAAAAAAAAAAAAAAAAAAAAAAGGGTTTGAGGATAAGCCTGAGAATGATCGGTTTTCTCTCTGCTCCATATAAGCAATATTTTAACATTGCTTACACGGCCGAGAGTCGGGGCAAACTGCTCGTATGTGTGTGTGACATGCACGAACAGTGCGTGCATGCTATCGATCCATATACTTTGAATATGAACCTGTACAGCAGGGGTTTTCAACCCAGTCCTCAAGGCACACTGTGGGTCCTGGTTTTTGTTCCAGCCGATCCAGCAGAGACAGTTGAACCAATGAGGCTTCTGCTAAAACAAGCCACACCTGACTGCAATCAACTGATTGCACTTGTAAAACACCAGATTGGGGAAAAAGTGTTGTCATCTTGTTTGGTAAGAATGAAATCCTGCACCCACAGTGTGCCTTAGTGGAATAGGTTGGGGACCCCTGCTGTACAGGGATTATTTATGCCTGTTATTTGTGTCCTCTTTTTAATAAGCAAAATATGATATCCCTGGAATGACTGATGACAGCCAGCATGTGTGATTGTATGGTCATTTGTTTTGATGCTTCTGCGCATGCGGGTCGTCTTGCTCAGCGCATGTCGGACTGCGAATTAGTGCGCATGCGTAATACTTGAATGGTCTCAATGGACAAAGGCAGTCTGAACGGGCACGCCAAAAAACCAGATATGACAAAAAATCGGATTCGTGCATTAAGACCTGTAGTATGAACGTAGCCATAGGCTTGTTGCTGTTAAAAAGAGGACACAAATAACAGGCATATATAATCCCCGTTTAGGCTTATATTCAAAGTATATGGATCAATAGCATGCACGCACTGTTCGTGCATGTCACACACACATACGGGCAGTTTGCCCCGACTCTCGGCCGTGTAAGCAATGTTGAAATATTGCTTATATGGAACAGAGAGAAAACCGATCATTCTCAGGCTTATCCTCAAACCTATTTTTATTTTTTTATGACTGTAGTCAAGGCCGACCCTTCCTAAAAAGCCGTGTTCAAGGCAAGCTAGGCGCTAATAACGCACAGCTGCATCGCTACCGTACCGTCTCTCGCGTTTTGATGATGTAATTGCTGCATTAAATCAGATTTGCAGGACTGGACAGTACAGACCGCCGCGACATTCTAGAAAATGTGGCCCAGATCGGATTTGAAATGGTCCAGTTCTATGCGACTTGTCACGTTCAGACCGTCAAGTTAATGCCTCACTCGAGTCGGAAAAACACGAAAAAATCGGATTCGTTCATTAAGACCTGTAGTATTAACGTAGCCTTAGTTCAGATGCTCAGTTGCCTTGACATTTTTCCGAGTAAGGCCAACGACGTCATGCATCAAGAGAGACAATAGCTAATTAATATGCTCACTCGCCACCCTGTGGTCTGGGGTGTGAATTGCAACCTGTCAAAATGACGGATGGACTTCAGTTTTTTCCGTCACCGTTTTAAAAAACCGGTCAACGACGGAAAATATTCGGTTAACGCAACCCCTGGTTTGGTGTGACATTGTTTTGGCCGCATGGGTGTTTTGAAACAATGATCTGTGTTTTGAATATATTTGATTATGTTGGATCTGTTCGTAGAGCTATATCGTTTTTTTATTTGGCATGCTACAATGGTGCTATTGACTCGCGCTAGCTAAGCCACTCCGGAGCCCTGAAACTAACAAATAACTTGCAAACGAAACGAAATTTGTTGAAATCAACTCCACCAACTAACTTAACTCCTGCTAACTCGAAGATTAAGCCTAATGTAAAAAATCCTGAACTTCCGCTTTAATTATATCAGTTCTCTAAGCCTTTCTTTTTTCGCATCTGAATGATTTTTAATGCTAAAAGTGTTTGAGAATTTTGTATACAGTAATCCCTCGTTTTTTGCGGTCAATGGGGACACCCTCCCCTACCTCCCCATCGATAATCGAAATCCATGAAGTAGAAGCAGAGCTTATTTACATTAAAAAAAAAAAAAATTTTTAATCACATAAATATAAGATTTTTTTCCCCCCAAGTATAATGAAATTTTTTTTAAAAAGTTTGTCTATCTTAATACATGTTTTTTAAGCATTTCAAATGAAATAATTATTATAAGCTTTAAACATTTAATTCTTCCACCAAATTATTTTTAAACAAGAATAACGTAGCAAAATGCTTGTCTTTATTAAATACTTCTTTGAGTGAGTCCACTCAAATCCGCTCACGCTGCTTACTTACACACACATACACAATGAGTTGACACATGTTTAACAAGCTAAACTCCTCCTTTGAAGCGCAGCGCTCCCAAGCTTCTCTGGCAAGATCAAAGGTTGTCCCCCTGTCACTCATTACTAACTTTAACAAACAAACTGCAGCTGCCCTGGTGAGTATGAAAAGCAGCGAGAGGGAGAGAGGCTGTACGTGATCAGATCGGGACATTTCTATAAAATACTGTATTTATTTTTTAATTGGAAAAAATCCGCGATGGACTGTGGGCACAAAGTTAAAAGCGCGAAGTAGCATAGGATCACTGTTTTAGTTTTAAAGCATCCACTTTCAACCACTGAATATTTGCGACTCCATTGCTTTTTGCGTCATGTTTATTGCCTTTTGGTGATGTTTGGTCAGATAAGATCGGCATAGGTGTACATCATCCACTCTCATCGGTTACGTATCTGATTTATGGTTTATCATTTGAAAAAAATTGTGTTGTTCACATTGCATGAAAATAACGTCACATTTTGGCAAAAGAATCTGAATTGGCCTGCAGTGTCAATATAATAGCAGTAAGATACCAAGTCAATTTTCCAAAAACCACAAAGAAGTTAAATGATTCAAAATCATGATATTGCATAGCAGTTAGAGCAAAATAAGAAAGCGTTTCCCAATTCCTTTCTGAAGGAAAAAAATCATTTGCAATTGAAACAGGTAAAATGCTATTTGGTTTAAAGCCAAATTGAGACTAGTGATCTCTATTTAGCAGCTTTTGTTTTTGTGGTTCTCTACAGACAGTGCGACTCTCCCAATCTGCGTGCAATTAATGAAAGCCGTAGCCCATCTGTGGAAAATTGATTTGAATTCCATTCTACTGCTTTGTCTAATTTATGCACGCATAAAGCAAGGGCATTGTATCTCTAGGACATACTGGTGTGCCTCTCGGCAAGCACACAAAAGAGTGCTAAGGGCGGAATGGGTGTGAGGCTGAGGCTGCTTTGGTTTATGTGGACGCAAGCACAAGGATGTGCGAAAAAAATACTGGGACTACCGTTTTGTTTTTGTTTTTTTTCTTTCAATCGATTTCACACTGTGAGCTATAAAATAAATTCACCTGCACATACACTATAACATTGTATGCCTTTAAATTAAACCTACGGTATCTTTACAGGCCTTATTTTCTCCATATCAAACTAAAAATAAGCTGGGTGGTAGTAGAAATATTGTTTTCCCATAGTGGCAGAAACTGTAAAAGAGTAAACAGATGCCACTGTGTGATATTTACACAAGCAAGACAATACAATTGATTCAGTATTGAATTTTGTTTAGCATCTGAAATGTGTGTCAACATTGGAGGTTATAAACAGTGGAGTGCTTTCAAGCACGAAATGGAGGTTGGAATACATTGTGACATATCGATGCGTAGTAGTCTGCATATGTTGACTGAATAAAAGAATCTCAAACCAAAGATGAACTGGTTCCTTTTGGTTTGCAGATGTTTTTTCATTTTTTAAATTTTTTTAAGCCAAAAAGCAGCTTTGGTCCCTTATCGCAAGGGTCACATATAATTCCATCTTAAACCCAGCTGCTTGTCATTTGAAATATGACTGCTAACACTCCATTAAGCCCATTTATATTTCATTAGATCAAAAATAGGGCAGCGGAGAAAGCACCCTGAATGCTATGTCTTGTTGTTTTGTCTTTTGTCTGTTGCTGCTGACCTGACACGACATACAGTACTTATCTGATAACACAAAGCAAGTCTTTTGATAGATAGATGGATAGACAGAATCCAAAAAAATGAGACACAATCTTCATGAGTAATGAGTCTAATTATATGATTTGTGAGCTGCGGCAGGTATGATGGATTCCTTTGTCCGCAGTCAAGGACACTTCTTACATTTGTGTGTGCTTATGGCTTGAAGCACTTTTATTTTATTTTTTTTCTCTCTCTTATGTGCTAATGTGAATGCAGGCTGCCTGTAAAATGTGCTTGCTGTGGGAAATGGTTTGTTAAATGAGTGTCTCCCCTGTGTTAAATGCCAGCTCTTTAAGTCCGACTCAGGATGAATGCTTTCCTCTTCATTCCAGACTTTTCACTGCTGCTAATTGGAAATCTGCAGTGTGAATGTGGATTAAGCCCTGAATCTCAAGGCTGAATTTCAAACACGTCCACTAGTTTTATCAAGTTTGCTTTAACTTTTAGAAAATATTGGTGTATTATTATTGAGTTTGCATTACAAAGTCAAAGTACCTTCTCATTCCAAAAGATTCCATAGGAGACAAACTCGGTTACTTTACAAGTGTTTTCTAGAATCTGTATTTGCTAGTATGTAAAATACAACAATATGACTTATTGTGCGCTACTTCATCCACCAAGTAATTAAATCAAAATGTAAGTGAACCCTTTCCGATAAGATTTTGACATACAGTGGGGCAAATGAGTATTTAGTCAACCACTAATTGTGCAAGTTCTCCCACTTGAAAATATTAGAGAGGCCTGTAATTGTCAACATGGGTAAACCTCAACCATGAGAGACAGAATGTGGGAAAAAAAACAGAAAATCACATTGTTTGATTTTTAAAGAATTTATTAGCAAATCATGGTGGAAAATAAGTATTTGGTCAATACCAAAAGTTCATCTCAATACTTTGTTATGTACCCTTTGTTGGCAATAACGGGGGACAAACGTTTTCTGGAACTCTTCACAAGCTTTACACACACTGTTGCTGGTATTTTGGCCCATTCCTCCAAGCAGATCTCCTCTAGAGCAGTGACGTTTTGGGGCTGTCGTTGGGCAACACGGACTTTTAACTCCCTCCACAGATTTTCTATGGGGTTGAGATCTGTAGACTGGCTAGGCCACTCCAGGACCTTGAAATGCTTCTTACAAAGCCACTTCTTTGTTGCCCTGGCTGTGTGTTTGGGATCATTGTCATGCTGAAAGACCCAACCACGTCTCATCTTCAATGCCCTTGCTGATGGAAGGAGATTTTCACTCAAAATCTCTCGATACATGGCCCCATTCATTGTTTCCTTTACACAGATCAGTCGTCCTGGTCCCTTTGCAGAAAAACAGCCCCAGAGCATGATGTTTCCACCCCCATGCTTCACAGTGGGTATGGTGTTCTTCGGATGCAATTCAGTATTCTTTCTTCTCCAAACACGAGAACCTGTGTTTCTACCAAAAAGTTCTATTTTGGTTTCATCTGACCATAACACATTCTCCCAGTCCTCTTCTGGATCATCCAAATGCTCTCTAGCGAAGTGCAGATGGACCTGGACGTGTACTGGCTTCAGCAAGGGGACACGTCTGGCAGTGCAGGATTTGAGTCCCTGGCGGCGCATTATGTTACTGATAGTAGCCTTTGTTACTGTGGTCTCAGCTCTCTGTAGGTCATTCACTAGGTCCCCCCACGTGGTTCTGGGATTTTTGCTCACTGTTCTTGTTATCATTTTGACGCCACGGGGTAAGACCTTGCATGGAGCCCCAGATCGAGGGAGATTATCAGTGGCCTTATATGTCTTCCATTTTCTAATAATTGCTCTCACAGTTGATTTCTTTACACCAAGCATTTTACCTATTGCAGATTCAGTCTTCCCAGCCTGGTGCAGGTCTACAATTTTCTCTCTGGTGTCTTTCGACAGCTCTTTGTTCATGGCCATAGTGGTGTTTGGAGTGTGACTGACTGAGATTGTGGACAGATGTCTTATATACCAATAATTGAGTTAAAACGGGTGCCATTAATACAGGTAATGAGTGGGGCCTCGTTAGACCTCGTTAGAAGAAGTTAGACCTCTTTGACAGCCAGAAATCTTGCTTGTTTGTAGGTGACCAAATACTTGTTTTCCACTCTAATTTGGAAATAAATTCTTTAAAAATCAAACAATGTGATTTTCTGTTTTTTTTCCCCCACATTCTGTCTCTCATGGTTGTGGTTTACCCATGTTGACAGGTACAGGCCTCTAATATTTTCAAGTAGGAGAACTTGCACAATTGGAGGTTGACTAAATAGTTATTTGCCCCACTGTACGTAGATGTAAGCCTTAAACCTGAACACGTCAATGGGTTTTCAGTTAATATCTGCCAAATGTGCAAATGGGGTCAGAACCAGATTAGAGTTTATTGGGCACTACAGCATTTGACCCAAACAAACTACCCACACAAACGGACATGCGCTGGTAGCAACTGTTTGGCCCGCAGTTCCTTTACAATTGAGTAATACATTTTCTTCTGATTCTTTGCGGTGTGGTTACATTATGACATAATTAATTATAATAAAAGTAAAACCTTGTCCATCTTCTCTTGACAGGACGGGCCTTACTGCGTTTGAACGGAGAGAAGCTCCAGAGGATGGGAATCGTACAAGACACACTAAGACAGGAGGTTCTCCAACAAGTCCTCCAGCTGCAGGTCAGAGAAGAGGTCCGGAACCTTCAGCTCCTCAGTCGAAGTGAGTAACAAAATCCTGGGTTTGGGGGGGTGAGAAGAAGAGAGATTTTTCTTTCTTTTTTCCTTTTTTTTTTCTTCCTTTCTTTCTTTTTTACTTTCTTTATTTATTTATGTATTTGTTTTAACTTTTGACTAAATTGACAGCCACAAGGGTGCCTTTTGTGGCATATAATGGAAATGGAGATCACTGAAGAGGCAGCGTGGGGTTTCATTGATGGGAGCACTTAATTTGCTGTCCTGTCCCTGAATAAGAGCTTCAGTAAACATTTTTACTAGGCAGACATAAATAAAAATGACCCAGTTAATTACAGCTGGCTTGGATCCAGCAATGGCTTCATTGCCTACTGTCTCACCTGTGGTACACATTTATTCTGAAGTAGCCAACAATTTTCTTCCAGGAAACATACAGAAAATGTTTGAAGATATGTTTTGTCCTGCCTCTTTAAGAGAGAGAGAGAATTTTAAATAACACAGTTTTACTACCAGACAAGCATATAAATCTATTGAGCAAAAATTTAATCAATCAGCAGACATTTAAAAGAGTAACTGTGTATATAATATTTGAAAAGTATTGAATATTATAAGAATAAATTATCTGTATTCAAGTTAGACGTCATTTCGTCGTTGATTCGATCATTATGTTTCGCTTATCATCAAGAGTGTTGGAGAGGTGCTGCAGCTTATCCCATCTGTCTTTAGGTTACATGAGGTTGGGTACCCTGAACTGGTTGCCAGCCAATCACAGGGCACAAAGAGACAAACAGACGTTTATGCGTATGAACAATTCAGTGTAGTCAACCAAATTAACATGCATGGTTTTTGGAAAGTCACAGGACACGGAAGTACCCATGAAAAACCCACACAGGCATGGGGAGAGCATGCCAACTCTACACAGGAAGGCTTGAGCTAGGGATTGAACCCTTCATTTCAGAACTGTGAAGCAATGTGCTTACCAGTCATTCACTTCGCTAAGCATTTTTAAGAATGAATGGATGTTCAAACATAATTTTAATACTCATGATTTACGATCAGATTGTATACTAGGGGTGTACTAATTGATCAATCAGGATCAATATATTGATTTGTTAAGCGTGTTAAGCAGAACCAAACCGAAATCGATCATAATGCAAAACCTTGATTAATATTACCATCTTTTAGAGATGCGCTTTTGTTAAAACAAAAACTTTTTCTGAGCCACTTATCCTCACAAGAGTTACGGGGGTGCAGGAACCAATCACAGCTTACTATGGGGAGTAGGCGGGGTACAGCCTTAATCGATTGCCAGCCAATTGCAGGGCACAAGGAGACGAACAACCATCCGCTCACACACTCATACCTAGGGACAATTTATAGTGTTTGATCAGCCTAGCATCCATGTTTTTGGGATGTGTGGCGAAACCGGAGTACCCGGAGAATACCCATGCAGGCATGCAGATAACATGCAAACTCCACACAGGAAGGCCGGAGCCCGGAATTTTACCCTTGATCTCAGAAATGTGAGGCGGACATGCTAACAGCTCTGCCACCGTGCTAAAACGTTTTTATTATTTGATTTTAATTAGAGTTGTCCGATATGATCGGGTAGCTGACCAGCCCTTGTACAAAGGCAGAAGGCTTCTAAATTCACTTAGTAGGCAATATGCATATCAATCTTTTGTTTACATGTTCTTGATGGTTTGTCTGATCATTTGTTATAACAACAGAAATAAATTACAATCCTTTCAATTCAACGCACTGGTAAAATGTCTCGGGCGCACTAGTAGATAGCATGACATTCTCTATTAGTGCTCAGAAGTTAACTAGTGCATATTTTTGCCTAAACTATCAAATTGTGTTTGTCTTGCAAGCGCTTAAAATGTTAAAAAATTGTGGAAGGCAGTAGTGCAATTTTTTTTTTTTTTTCCCTTGAAGGACAATCGTTGTAATAGCACGCACATAGTTATTCTGGATTTTGAATAAATTTGAAGGCCAGTAAATCAATGCTCAAATGGCTTTCAATACTTTGACTTTATATAACATTAAACGTACTGATGCTTATAAGGATTTTTCTCCCCTCCAATGACTACTTATAAAAGTGGACTTTGAAATAAACGGACACATGATGAAGATAAAATGCTATAAATCAAGGCCCACCTAAGTAGTAGAAAAGAATGTAGCAAAGCTTTTTCCAATTAATCAGCTTCATAATTAAGAAATGAAACTAATCAGCAATACATGATTAGGTATTTTGGATGAAGGAACAGAGGTGCATGAGGCAATAGTTTTTGCAAGACATTTGAAATAACCATTTTAATTTAGATCAAATTATAGATTAGTGTATTCACTTAACACTCGAGGCGGAGCTGTGCATGATACAAATAATTTCTTTTCTGCTAGTAAATGGCTGTTAGACATTGGGAAATATGTACGTAATTAAGATTGAAACAGAACAAATTGCTGGGCTCACTCATATGTATGAAGACCAAACAGTCATCATTTTCTTACCAAAACAGCCACCGCCAGCAGCGCTGTTTCCCATAGATGTTGACGACAGTGTGCAGTTTACTGCATGGGCCCCCACTTTTGCATGCTGTTTAAATCTAGATTTGGGACATTTTGTGGACAGACAAAAGCCTACGCTTTCGGAAATGGGGTGGGATTGAATACCGGTGACTTATTCGCTTCCATTTGCCAAGTTTTATTCTATTCAATTTAATGTCTTATTGTGGATTAATTTGCAAATCTTGCGGTCATTGGTGACAAAAGACGTTTAAGTGTAAAGTGATTGAATATGAGTGTTTTAAACAATATCGTCATTCCCTTTGAATGTAGTGGGGGCACACTTGATTATTCGTCTTCCTAACGGTGGTACCACTTTTAAAACCCAACATCAAACGATCAACATGTAATATTTGGAATTTATTGACTGTAAAGTGTAAACACTTTACTCACAGACACACCCACCCCTAATGGCCAATCAGATGAATCTTTTAGATATTTTAATGTAATCCAGTGAGTCACACATGAATGAGAATCTCACTATTTGTTGCATTCATCCATTCATCTTCTGTACTGGTTATCCTCACTAGAGCCAATCCCAGCTAACCGGGCAGGAGGTCTGGTACATCTTGAACAGATTGCCAGCTAGAACGGTAAACTATGATAACTTCTGGGTATTTTTAATACAAATGATCTTGCAAACCTGATGGGGTTTATAAAATATGAGGGAGGGAGGGGCACAATAGGTCACTTTTAAAACACTTTTGGGTGTTTTACTCATCTTGGAGGAATTGTTATTGGTCAAAGTTACCTGTCGTACCTGAAAATGTGTGTTTCGCTCAAAGTTGATGCAAGTTAGTCTTTTGATTGTGTCAATGGAATGTTTGAATGTGGGAAACAGAAAAAGGGACACAGATCTGTGATTGGATTTGAAGTTTATGACAGGGAAATAGATGGGTAGAAATTGACATATTAGGGGATAATAAAGGAGCGCAGAAAGAGAAAACTTTCTCTGACAGTGCATTTATTCACTTGCAGCATGTCTACACCTACCATTATGTGCTCTTCAGTCTGTGACAGGCACACTTGCTAGAAGCGCGGTAATAAGATTTCACAGTCAATATCAAGGCCTCGTTCTAATTGCGGGACAGAAAATTGGAGTTAATTATGTAATTCTCCACACAACACCAATTAAAACTACGAAAATGTACCTTTCTCTGTTTGGAAAGATGTGTTTTCACCACTGTTTCAATAATCGATGTTAAGTGGTTGTTGAAGCACAAGCAAACTTTTTGAGAGAACGATATGGCTGTTAAGAACTCCTCTCGTGCCTGAATTTCACATTAAAGGGCAAAGGGAGCAGATGACAACAGTCATAAAAAAAAAAAATCATTTGAAAATGACATGGAAACTGGCGAACCATTGAATCTTCAGTAAACTACGACAGCATATAAAAATGTAAAGTCTGCAGGAGTTGGATGGGGCAAAATATTGCTGTCGAAGCACAGTTTTTAAAACAAAACTTGGAACAGAGTTTCAGGTCACAGTTAAATAAGCTATAAATCACTGGCAAGCGTAAAATTTAGGTGTGTGAACACTTTAAATCGGAGCATCAAAGTAGAATGCAAATGTATGTAAGCGACCATACATAGACTGTCACTGCAGTACTTTCACGCCTTTCATGTTCATAATCTTTTACCCCGCACATTCTCAACATGATCTCATGCGTGTATTTTTAGACTCCTCACTTTCCATGGTCTGTATTTTCAACCTGGTGTATTGTGTTGTCTGTACGGTGAAAGGTAAAGAGTTTTCCAGAGCCAAAGCCTCTTAAACTCCTGGTGTAGCGTGAGCTTTGCAGGGGTTGCTGCAACATCTGGAGAGCTTTGGGAGTGTTTGGTGGATGGGGCAGAAGGTATGGGGCTTTATTCAGAATGGCTCCTGCTCATCTTGTGCTCGTTGGTTTATCATAATAATAAATTGTCAGTTCCTCCTTCCTTCTCAAGCCATGAAATTTTCATCAAAGTCTGTCATCTCTGTATGCATGCAGCCATCTGCCATGCCTCTACACCTCACTGTTAATTAGCTGAAGCCAGATGACTGTTGTAGCCCCTCCCCACCACCTTTGACCCTTGAATATGCTATCTATTCCTGCTGTTAATTTCATTTTGCTGCCACACATTTGAACTGTAAGCATATGATACAATATCATCTCCGCTGCACAAATTTGCCTTGTTACTGTGCATCTTTCATTTTACCCACTTCATCTTATGCCACATATGCTATGAGAATTCCTTTGGGAGCTCATTTAATTTTTTTCCTATCAGAGGAGTGTTTCTCCCTGCGCCTTCCCACGCCTCCAGTCATATCTCCAGCCACTTCATTCTCCTGCCTCTGTGTGTCGTGGTTCAGGTTCACTCGAGTGCCACACTCACATCTGTCTGCACCCAGGAAACAGGTGGCGCGCCTTTGTCGCCTATCAAAAGAGAAGAGCTCACAGCTGAAAAAGCCAACAATTTAGGCGAGGAAAGTGTGACCGCCTAATGACGCTTGATGTCAGGAGTTGGCTCGACGTCAGGGAAACCGGCTGGTTTCATCTGTTGTTTTTGTGAGAGGAAGATAATGACATTGAGGAAGAAAGATTTTTGTTGCATGCTGTCACACAACCTAATTTTCCATAATAGCACAAATGGTTTTGTCTGATTTGGGGGAAAAAAAGAAGAAGAAAAAGTACATTGTACCTGTCTTTATTGTGGTTCATTATTGGAGTCCCTGCTCTTTTATATATTTTTTTTAGTAATTATGATTTTTTAATGTGTTCTGATTTACTGTAATTCCCTTTTACATATGTGAAAAGCATTCCACAGATTATGCTCTTTCCTGCATTTTACTGAACGTCACACACAATAATGGCAACTCTCATACAGCACCCCACAAGGCCATGACGCTTAATAACACATGTACTGTATATCGGACATTTTGACCCTACTCTATGTCCAGAATTTTCAATATTTTTGTGTGTGTTAGGATAAAACTCGCACAGTGATGACATAGATAGATCTCTATAAATATATACTGTAGCTATAGGAAGAGATCTCTCTAAATATATACTGTAGCTATAGGAAGAGATCTATCTATCGATCTAGAGATCTATCCGTTATCTATCTGGAGATCTGTTTAATCTATTCCATATGGTTCCACTTCTGGCAGTAAAATGGGTATTTACTGTACAATGTTATTTGTTTGAATTGAAACATTCTGAATTCCATCCCCACATAACCATACTATAATAATTGACACCTCCCAGTTCACTTATTTACCAACAAAATCCAGAAAAAAACCGCAACATCTCTACACCACATTATGTCAATTTTATTATAAAGAGAGACAATGCATTTTAAAGACTCATTCTTTTCAAGCTATAAATGGTGCTGTAATAGCCCTAATGATGAACTGCTCTTTCCCTTTCTCCCACAGCCTCCTTTGGAAACTTTTCTTAGCTCATGTCAGCATTTGCCCTCAGTCCATGTCACAAAATCTCCAGCAGCCATGGAGGGCTATTGTCTTCAGATTTGTGAGTGGAGAATCAAACCTAGGACAAGCCTATGGACAACATGTCAAAAGTACTGCGGAATTATCCTGCTTGTCTACCAGACCTTGAGACGAGAGACAAAGCTGCTTTCAACCGTAGCATAAGGATAAGGTGATGCTGAAGATCTAAAACTCTTTTAGGTCATACTGAGAACATCTAATTCTTGTGTGTCGCATTTCAATACAGGCTTGTGAATTGTGGGAAAGCACATAACAAACATTTGACCTTTTTTTTTTTTTTTTTTTGGTAGACCAGATCAAAATTTTGCCTTTGCAAAGTTACTCTAATAGTAATAATAATTTGACAATAGAAGTTTTAATGCAAATGTTTTTTTATGTCAATTTTCCATTATATTGGAGATGCAGCTAAAGTTGTTGGTGAGTGTAAATTCATCATTTATTTTACATTAATCCTAAATATTGAAGCCCAGGTTTCTGTAAAAATGATTAAAATTAAAGTACACTAATATTAATATATAATACAAAAACATCCCTCATACATAAACTGCAGCGCATTTTCCTCTCAGTAATTGAGATCACTGGTGAGTGACTGATAGCAGATATCATCGGACATTTTACTGTATATGGTGATTGAATAAGACTACATTTAAGACACTGTATAGCTACGCACAATATACATTACATTACATCTGAGAGTTGTGAAATAACATGCACTGTAAATCAGTATATTCTCACAGAAGCTTAGTGTTGTTTCCATGGGTCAAATCCCAAGGACATGCAAGTGTAATGTTATGATCTCGATGTCTACGCTTGATGAAGCAATAACTTAAATGTAATTACTCAATGAGGACTAGCTGTTAGGGATAAAGCATACTGAAATGTGTTATTTTATAGTTGGTATTCTGAGGAGAATGCCTTTATGATTTGCCTATTATACAGAAAGAATTTAACAGACTCGCTGTGTTGTTCATGAGCATTACCGTTCGTAATCTCCCTGACAAACAAAAGAAATGGATAAACCCCAATTGTATTCCATACACCTTATCCCCATGTGACACTGTGTTTTCTTCAAAATCCTGTAATACTGTGACAGCTACCCAGATACAAGATTCCCAAGTGGACTCGAGTGAGTGCGTTTGACGTCGGTATTAAGACAAGCAGACATCTATTTAAGATGATGAGGATGGTACATTTGCATACATCAAGAGACAAACTTCCAGCAAAAAACACATCAGACAACTTGCCTCCATCTGGCCCTTCAAAGCCAAAAATGCAAGAGACTGACTATTAACAGGGAGATCACCAACTGCAGTATTTTTCAAATACCGGTACCCAATGATCAGTGTGTGAATGTGTGTGTGTGTGTGTGTAGGTGTGTGTGTGTGTATGTATATATTTACCGAAGTATTGAAATAATGTAAGGAAAAATTAAGATGATTTTTTTTTAATATAATAAACTACTAAAGTATTTCTGAACTTTTTTTTGTTTGCTCTTCAATGACTCTATCACACACACAAACTGATTCAAAACATAAAACATCTTTCAACTAAATGGGGATTTTCTGTTTCTTACGCCTCTTATTTTAGTCTTTATATACCATATTTAGTGGAAAAACCTAAGATTTAAAAGATAGGGTGATTAAAATATTATGATGGAAAAAAAACTTTACTAACATGTATTTGGCCTTTTCTTTACTGACATTTGGAGAAGCAGTATGTTTTTATGAGTCAGGATTTTCACTATCACCTTGTAAAACACTTGACCAGCTGGATACCAAATAAGGGTGTCAACAATAATCGATGCGGCGATGCATCCCGATGCGGGGCAGGGACGATTCGATTCGATGCGGGCAACACGCTGAATCGATTCAGCGCATTTTAAAACATATAAGTACGTTCAAAAATCTTCCCTGCGCAATTCCGGTGATGCAATGGATTTGGTTTCCCCATTGTATTGTTATTCTCAGAGAGAGCTACTTTACATTCAAAGCAAGCCCGTACATGTTAGATCGGGCCTAAAAAATTCCAGCCCAACCCGACACGGCCCGCTGGTATTGAAGCCCGACCGGCCAGATCAATTAACTATAGATCTGCATGCCCGAGCTAAGTGATGCGGAAAAAAAAAACGCAGCAGCAGCAGCAATTTATTTTCATTTCTTCAAGTTTTCTTACTGTTTAAATAGTCTACATATTTTTATAAGAGTTATAAAAGCCTTTACACAACGAAATAACGCTGGGAAAGTTCAATATAAAAAAAAAAAAAAAAGGTTTTGCAGACACACAGAGGAGAAGATTCGAAAGGATCGCATTTGCCTTTGTGTGCATAAATAAAAGTGCCTTTCCTAACAAATTCTCAGTTGGCAGACAAAAAACGCAAGTTTACTCAATATTTAAATAGTCTACATATTTTTATGAGATTTATAGAGGCATTTGCACAACGAAATAACGCTGGGAAAGTTTTAAAAAAAAAAGCACGGTTTTACAGACACACAGAGGAGAAGATTCAAAAGGATCACATTTGCCTTTGTGTGCATAAATAAAAGTGTCTTTCGTAACGAATTCTCAGTTGGCAGGAAAAAAGCGCAAGTTTACGCAATATTTAAATAAGCTACATATTTTTATTAGAATTATAAAAGCATTCACACAACGAAATAACGGGAGGAGAAGAAGAAAAAGAGGGCTGCGCCACAGCCTTCTGCGCATTTTTTTTTTTTTTTTCTAAATAATTTATTAGTCCGGCGCGGCGGCCCGACCTGACCCACCGAAACGTGAATGCGTAACATTTCGGGTCGGGTCGGGTTCGGGCACAAGATCTAACCTCTATGCAGGGGGGACGAGGAACCCAAATTCGCTTCCTTACCGGAGTAACGTCACAGACAAGCGCAGTTGTAATCGAGAGAGCAGAGAGATAGGACATAACATAACAATGGCTGAAATGGAGAAAGAGGGAGCGAGAAATATTATAGATATAAGATAGGCTAGGCCTACATTTTACTTTTGTTCTACATTGCAATTTAGTTGATGTTTTGTTTGCAACTGAACTGATCCCTGTATTGATATTGCGATAAAGATGCTGCTGCACTACAATATTTTCTTTGTCGTTCTCTTTAATATTTACTTGAATATTTTTATTGATGGGTCGTTGTGACTAAAATACAGTGACTGTTATTACTGATTTTGCACAGGAGTTCAGATGTTGCACTGTGTGAAAGGCTGCTACTGTGTGTAAAAAAAAAAATAAATAAATAAATAAAAAGTTGTTTAATGTCTGTCCGCTTTTGTTGGCTCATGATTCACGTAAAATATGCTTTGCTTTAGAATTTTAATGCATCCCAGGCTTTAATGAATCGCAATGCATTGCCGAATCGAACCGAATCGAATCATGACCCTCTGAATTGAATCGAATCGAATCGTGGCCTTCCGAACCGTAATCGAATCGAATCGTGAGGGCAGTGTCGATGCACACCTCTAATACCAAACACTACACTACAATTTAATTGAGAAACTCGCAATTTTTCCAGATTGCATATATCAATCAATCAATCAATCAACTTTATTTGTATAGCACATTTAAAAATCCGCCAAGGAGACCAAAGTGCTTTACATAGCAAAACACAGCAAAATAAGTCAACTTTGAAAGATAAAACAAACACATAAAATAAAATAAATAAAAGACAAGGTCATAAACTGTCATTGCACATTAAAAGCTGAAGAAAAATAAAATGTTTTAAGACGTGATTTAAAATCCGTAAGTGAGGGGGCCTGTCTAATAGTAAGTGGTAATTGGTTCCACAGCCTGGGCGCCATCACCGCAAATGCACGGTCACCCCTAAGCTTCAGCCTTGATCTTGGGACTACTAGAAGCAGGTGGTCAGCTGATCTGAGGGTTCTGGTTGGACTGTAAGGCTGAAGCAGTTCTGACAAATATGGCGGCGCAAGATCATTCAAACATTTAAAAACAAATAATAATATCTTAAAATGTATTCGGTAATGTACCGGGGGCCAGTGAAGAGATGCTAAAATTGGGGTGATATGTTCACGCCTGCGGGTTCTAGTTAGGAGTCGAGCAGCAGAGTTTTGTACAAGTTGCAGACGGGCCAGTGCCGCCTGACCGACACCTGCATACAAAGAATTACCGTAATCCAGCCGAGTTGTGACAAAAGCATGAATCAATTTTTCCATATCAGAGCGTGAAACAATAGATTTCACCTTAGCAATCTGGCGAAGCTGATAAAAACAGTCCCGAACAACACAAGAAATCTGCTTCTCAAATTTAAAATCAGCATCAAATTGGACCCCTAGATTTTTGACATAATTCTTAAGAAACGGAGACAATAAACCGAGGTCAACATTCAGGGAGGCCTGGCTACCCGGTTTGAACACCATGACTTCAGACTTACTGTCATTCAAACTTAAAAAATTACATGAGAGCCACGACTTTATATCGTTGAGACATTCAATAAGTTGACAGAAAGTGCCATTCTGCGCCAATGGAAAATAGATCTGACAGTCATCAGCATACAAATGAAATGAAACACCATGTTTTCTAAAAACAGAACCAAGAGGCAATAAATAAAGTGAAAATAAAAGAAGGGAGGGAGTCTGGACACACTTTAACATGCGTAAGTGGACCGTAGAATAGATGACATAAAAAGTCTACACACCCCTGTTCAAATACCAGGATTTCAAAGTATTTAAAGTGATACCAAGCCATATTATTTGAAAACCTTTTCCAATATTATGTTTTTTGATTATTATTTGAGGGAAAGCAATAATAAACAACCAACATGTATGCAGATGCAAAATAGTGCACACACTCTCATAACTAGGGAGGTTTCTGTGTTCAGAATTGAGCACTCACATTCAAACTCATTAAAAGTGAGTCACCACACCCCTGCCACTATTCAAAGTGCAGTGAATTAACGCTGCAATAAGTTCAGCTGGTTTAGTAGACTTGTCCCTCTATTTTGTAGGCACAACTTAAAACAAACCATGTTTTTTCAGAGAGATTCAATAGCAACAGAGATGTCATTGATTAAATCTATTGAGTCAATTGTTCAGGGACACATTTATGGATGACATTAAATGTGGGGGAAAAAATCCAGCACAAAACCGACATGACGAAGAAGTGGACATGCCTCCAAAAATTGAAGAAAAGACTAGACCTGGTCAGGCTGGCTAGCAATAGGTAGTTGGACAAAAAATTGAAAGAGGTGTGGAAAATTTCTGGTGAACACTGGCTGTTTATTACAAATGCCAATCTAAAGTCTTTTTAAATTGTATGTCAAGGCTACAGGGTAATGTGGCAAGATTGCCTCATCGTAAAAATGGAAGCATCCGTGCCCAGCTACATTTTGTTAAAAAAACAACAACTTTGAAATCTCCTAAATATAAAGGAAAAATTAAAACTTTAATTCCAGAACTCCAAATGGTAGAATGTACTTCACAACACTGCTCATCCCCTAAAGAATTACTGTACATACATACAGTAAAGTATGGTAGTGGCAACATCCTACTTTGGAGCCATTTTTCTTTGAATCAAACTGGGACCTTTATCAAAGCGAAAAAATTTATAAACAACTCTACCCATAGATCACGCACAGAGTGATCTATAGGGCTGTACACACGATATGGTTTCACAATGCAACAGATTTGTAATGTTTTGGGAAGAAAAGAGAGAAAATATTGCAACGTGATACATTCGTGTACTCCAAACAAAAAGGGCAGAGTGCTGAACAAAAGCTTAAGGTCCTTCAAAATATACATGTTACCATGTTAGAGGGGGTGTATTTTTAGCAAGCAGGTAGTTGTACATGGACTGTACAGTATGAATTTTTGTTTTCCACACCGCTTATCCTCATGAGGGTCACGGGGTGCCGGAGACTATACCAGTAATGACAACTCAATGAACATTACTCATGTCCCACTCAGCAAAATGAGGATTGGGAATGTATGCAATGGCCCAGTAGTGGGGAAATATTGATTGCTAATCAACAAATCAGGATTTGACCAACGTTTGGAGAAAATTGCATTGGACCTAAGTGGTTGCACTTGTTGGTATTTTTCACCCACACAATATCTGATTGCCATATAGCAACAGTCACTAGCTCGTGAGATACACTATAGCAGCACAAATCAATACAATTCATTTCAAGAGCCACATCAAAATAAGTAGATTCATCAGCAAAATTACTTCTCACTCATTTTAGGCCCAGTACAGTGAAAGAGCATTGAGGAGGTAACAGAATAATTTATAAAACTCATTTAGATGTTGCATGTAATATAGGGTGACCATATTTTGATTTCCAAAAAAGAGGACACTCGGCCCGGCACTCACAGATGCCTTTATCACTTTAATGTATTTAAAGTGTGCCTCCTCCGTCTGGACAGGAAAATTCAGTTTTATTTAAAATAAATAAATAAAAACTTAGGCCTATTGCCATATAATATATATTATACACTATATGGAAATATTCTTTTACTCAACTGGTTACTCAACAGGCTTTATTCTTCCTAGAAAAATGATCAAACCTTTAAAAAAAAAAAAAAAGGAAAAAAAAGAAATAATGATTAAATATATATATACAATACAATGCAGACCCATGGACCTGTAGTCCAGTCAATATACACACACAGTAGGCTATGTGCCAACTCAACATTTTTATAAATTACTACCATGACAATTGTAATTGACAAATTGTTATTCCCACTCAATTTTTATTCTCATTCAATGTTCTAGATTGTACGCAAACAATAACCGAAATAAACTGACAAGCTATTCAACCAGCATGTTTCCAAACGCAGCAGTTCAAAACTACATTGCCAATAATGCCTAGCGCGGCTTAGTTCACTGATAAGCTACCCTATTAGTGAGTACAGATGTTCTGCCAAAATCTGCTACATCGGCGAAACGTCTTACATTAGTCGAATTTGACACCCAAAGTACTACCGTGCGCGTTAAACTTGTTTTGTTTAGATGCATACAGGCAGAATGTGCTGAAAAAATGCCTTAAGAAAATACTTAAATGTAGTTATATCAAATAAGGACGGTTTAAATACGCTACGTGACTAATGTGGTCAACCGCTTCAAAGCTAACACAAAAAACACAATGGTTAAAAGTATGAGAGGGTAATACATGCAAAAAGTATTTTTGAGGCAATAAAAATGTTCTAAAAAACTAAATAAAAACAAAAATACTCGCCGCTTCTAACTAGGGTTGTTCCGATCATGTTTTTTTGCTCCCGATCCGATCCCAATCGTTTTAGTTTGAGTATCTGCCGATCCCGATATTTCCCGATCCGATTGCTTTTTTTTGCTCCCGATTCAATTCCAATCATTCCCGATAATTTTTCCCGATCATATACATTTTGGCAATGCATTAAGAAAAAAATGAATAAAACTCGGACGAATATATACATTCAACATACAGTACATAAGTACTGTATTTGTTTATTCTGACAATAAATCCTCAAGATGGCATTTACATTATTAACATTCTTTCTGTGAGAGGGATCCACGGATAGAAAGACTTGTGACTTTGTGTATTGTGAGTAAATATTACCATCTAGTGTATTTGTTGAGCTTTCAGTAAATGATACTGCAACCATGCCCCAATGCATGATGGGAAGTGGAACCATGATGGGAAGTAAAACCATGACTGTGCGTCGTGCTACCAATGGATATATCTTCTCTGCTTTGGGAAATAAGTTAAGATATTAGTTAAGATATTAAGACAATGTTCAACGGCCACCTTGCTTCCTCACATTGCTTTCCCATGATATTTCTAATCATAGGGAGAGGGATTTCAAGGTTATAGCCATTTGAGGGGAGGCTCCATAAGCTGACAAACTTCTCTCTACTCGGTCTGCGCTGCCTTTTATCTCTCTACATACGTTAGTGACGGGATCTGTCGTTCACTTGAGTAAACGAATCCATTCCGGTTCGTTCAGTAAAAAGATTCGTTCAAACAAATCGTTCAACGAATCGTTCGCCCCCCTCATCTCCCTCCCCGCCCAAATGAATCGTTCGGTTAGTGAACGGGAAGTGACGTTGCCGAACGAATCACCAAAGACCGCTTCGCAGTATAACTGAACGGGAAGTGACATTGCTTGGTCCCTCCCTCTCTTGCACACAGGCTCCTCATTGACCACTCGTCGTAATTTCAGAAATGAGTGACAGGCGATATCATTCTGCTTTCACAGACAGCCTCGTCTCCCTCCCGCTGCTGCAAAACCGAGGGAGAACTTCCGCGTCGTCTGTCCTAGTTCAATGGGATCAAAGTCATGGCTCGTGCTTGCATTTCGATTTAGGACACGGTTTAACATTTTCCTTTTGTGGGGGGAGTGGGGGTTTGGGGTCGGGGGCGCAGGGACTTTCTTTAGCATGATCTTGATCACATATAGAATGCTGCTGCTACCAGCCAACGCGGCATGCTTGCTGTCACGAAAATAAAAATAAATCGAAAGTTTAATTTCTAAATATGGAACGACCAACACATCATATTTACCGCTCACTCTGTTGTATTTTAGTTTTTATGCTCATCACTATTATTTTTGGTCACTACTGTTAAAACTAAAGCGTAAATAGCTAGTTGTCAAATGTGCTGCTCTGAAAAAAACAATACTACATTTTGATATTTGACAGTTTAATTGCAAATCAGTATTAAGATGATCGTATTGAATTTTTGCACTGGTATTAACAAATAAAATTATCCGGTCAGCTCCCCTGTCGTCCCCTCATCTCAGATCGTCAAATGCTGATGAGAAATAATTGTTTGCTCTTTACGAAGTCGCCTTTCTACTCTCATTAGTCTGTTAAGAAAAATGTAGACATATTGCGACATCTCCCATGTCCGCGTGCGTTGTTTTTGGGCGCTTGAGTAGCACATGGTGGACGGATGGACATAATTTGTCAAACCAACCAACACCCGACACGCTCTGACACGAAAAAAAAAAATAAAACAGTCGGAAAAAATTGACATATATATACAGTTTCATTGCAAATCAGTATTATGGTGATCATACTAAATATTCTTTTTCTCTGTGCACATATGAGGTAAATATCGCTGCCATGAAGCCTCCATATAGTGACAGTTCTCTGCCCCCTTCACTGCCGTCACGCGACCGCAGCTCACTTTTACTTGCCTCGTAGCTACCTGTGTTTTAAACTACTGTAAATTTGATAGTATGTCGTCATAGGTAGTCCCGAGTCTGTTGAGAAAAGTAGTACACTAAACCATGCTCGCTAGATTTGTGTGGTGTTTTTGTCTGTTTGAGCAGCATTTGATAGGCTCCACATTAACAAATATGTGACAAAGTCATTTCCTTTCATTTTTTGACTCGTTCACCGCATTACTGGAAAGTCAAGTTAGCAGTAATCTAGGTCAGGAACCGGAGGACCGAGTCACTGAACGGGAAGTGACATAACTCAGTCTTGCCCCCCTGCCTGCACGCTGGCTGCTTATTGGCTACACGTGGAAGTGAGTGACAGACGCCCTGATTCTGTTTCCGCTCCCTCCCCTGCCCGCGATGAGGCTGGCGTCTGATTGGTCGTGTGCGATGTCAGAAGACGCTGACGCTTGCTCAATGCCCTCCTACGCAGCGAACAAGCCCCAACTTCATAGAACGAATCAGTGCAGATGGTGATTAGTTCGGTCTCGTTCACCCAAACAATTCGTTCAAAAAGAACGAATCGTTCGCGCCCGATACAACACTAACATACGTAGGTAAAACGGCGTCATTACAGATTGAGCGCGACAATGAGTGAGAGGGTCGTGCAGCGCTCAAATTAATAGCGTTAAATATTTTAACGTGACACATGATTAATAAAATAATTTCCGCCATTATCGGGATATTACTGATAACCCTACCTTAAGCCTGAATTAAAGACTGAATGAGTGTAATATATCATGTCTGTAACATTAAATACAATTAGAAAACTATATAATTAAAAAATATATATATATATATTAAAAAAAGGCATGGCCGATATTTTTTTTGCAGATTCCGATACTTTGAAAATGACGTGATTGTACCCGATCGATCGGCATCATCTCTACTTCTAACTGATGGGCGCATGCGTGCGGATGCTGGCGCAACCGTGCTGAGCTCTGTGTAGAACGTTTCGCCGAATAGTAAGGAATGATCGAACACCGGGACCCGAGGCAAAATCAAACTTTGCTATAAAAGTTTACAATCATCGGCCAGGGTTTCCCCTAGGACTTTTTGAAGCTGCGGTGGTGGGCCGCATCGGAGTCGGACCGCCTCACCAAGTCATGCCACGGCAAAATTGCGTCATATTATGACAATTTAATTTTTTTTTCACATTTTGTTTCCCAAGAAGAACCATAACAAAGATCTATTTGAAATATTTCATTAGCCAGGCTAATGTCGTAGCTCTCAGCTATGGTACATGTACGTAAAATGTGTAGATGATTACAGCTACATTACCCTTCGTAATAATACGACTTTTTTTTCTTGTAGTAATAGTACTACTTACGTCTCGTAGTCCTTCTTTTTCGTTTTATTTGGCCATAATATGTACTACATTAACACAACAATACTTGTCCTTCTGTTAATGGACCAATGGCGTAGGTTTGCATAGGGACGTTAAGGCCATAACACTAGGAACTTTTCAGGATGCTCAAATTGTCCCCACCAAATTTTAAGCAACCTTTTTGCATTATATAATGAGTTCAGTTATAGAGGTCATTTAGAATGTGTTCACATATTTTGTAAGGATAGAATTGACCCTACCATTATCAAGTGAATTACTTTCATTATGTTCAGACTTACACTGACACCATTTTATTCCCCCCAAACGCACGTTTGATTGGCAGATGACTAAATTCTCTTGTTTTCAATCTACAAGAAATAAGTGAAATTATCTGCCAGTGCTTTAAGTAAATTTTACTCAGATTTCTTGAAATAAGATTATTTTCAGACAGCTATTTTTTAACACACTTACTGTATTTTAAGCAAAAAAAAAAAAAGCTTTTTTTCGTCAGAAATGTTCTTAATTCAAGAAGTGATATTGTTCAAAACATTACTTGAAATCATTTTCCCCTTTGATTTTGGTGAAAAATGACCAACCTTTAGATGTATAGGCTTAATAAGAACAAATGGTAATATTTACCTAAAGTAAATTGAATAATCTGACCCATTAATCTGTTAACTAGTCTTTAACACTCAAAACAAGATGGAAAAAATTATTCGAATAGATTTAAGAAAAATTATCAGATTAAAACGTTATAAATTTGCAGTGTGAAAGTTAGTACAAGTCAATACAGATTTATTTTTGCATTGATCATTTAGCCTATCAATTAATTAGGTTCATATTGGTGAGAAATGTAGCCCTGACCCCCGTTAACCTAATCAATTAAGTTTTATTAATGTCCTGTCCCCAGCAAAAAGTGTACATGCAGGTTATGCTGTTATATCGTCCCCCCCAATATTGAGACCAAACCTACGCCCATGTAATGGACCCATTTCTAATGGAGTCTGTATTGGCTTAGCCACTTCAATAATAAAGAAAAAGAATAACAAAAGGACAACAGGCTTCCGCGACATGCGACCGCTATCTCCTTCTCGCTTCCCTCTACGTCACAGCTCCCCGTCCGATCGTCTCTTAAGGGGGCCTTGTATAGTTGCGGACATTACAATACACAATGAATAGGTTGCCGCTGAACCCGTCACACGATGCTGCCTCTAGTTTGAAATGGCCTTAAAAAAAAATAATAATAATAAAACATCTCATTTGCCCGGCGTGGCGGCTTTTATTTTGGTGTGGCGGTGCGCCACAATATTTAATGTGTAGGGGAAACCCTGTCGGCAGCCCAACGATGGGACACCAAAAGGGATTTTACAGATTACGCCAGTACAAATCTCCGACAGAAGTCAACAGTTGCCATTATATACGTATTTATCATAAAAAAAAAAAAAAAAAAAAAACTCATAACAAACACAGTTACTTAGAATATAATACTCACGTTCAACCAAATAAACGAACGCAGAACAATTACAAGACTCGTACAATATACTGCATCTCTGTGTACACATATAACCCAATATACAACAGAAGACACGTGATCGACATTAACAGGGGATAAACTTATAGAAAGGTGTATGGAGCCACGTCTTAAAACTCCTTACTGTAGTCTGATCTCTCACCAAACTGTCAACCGTCATTAGATAGTGGTAATTCCCCATGAAACAAAGGGTAAACTGCCAACAAAAAACAAGAAGAAGATCTACTCCTTCTGCCACAAATTAGTGGGAGCCACGTCAACACAGGCAGGCGCTGCCTCCTAGCGGCCGGAGGGATTCTCTTCAAATTGGTCCCGTGAAAAATCATAAAAAACGGACATTTTCATGAATTTATGAAACCTGGCCGGACGCTCCGGAGAGCACATAATAAGAGGACTTGTCCAGGCAAAAGAGGACGTTCGGTCATCCTAATGTAATATGGTCAGGTTTTTAGTGATAACCAATGTGCCCAAGCCTTTGCATACCGTTGCATGCAAAGGTTTGGGCTCCCTGGTTATGACTATATTTTCATCCAACATTTATATGCTACATTAATAGTTGTTAAAAAATAATTTAAAAAAAAAAAAAAAAAAGTATAGTATATTACTGAAGAGTCAGACTGACCGTGATATAGATCAGAAAACATACAGTCAATGTGAGCAGGCAATGTCCTCGAAATTGCAATTTTATGCATTGTAATCATAACTGCTTCATATTTAAAATTTAATGACATTGGGGAAAATGAGTTAAATATAAAATGTCAGATTAGACGGTCAATTGTGGTGAAAATGTTTTTTAGGAGTGCTTTGGATTATTTTACAAAACAGCACTGCCCCTTAGTGGAAGACTAATGAACACGAAAACTGTTGTTCACTGAACGCTGTGAAAAAAGGAAAAATACAGGAAGATGTCTAGAAACTTGGCCTACTATGGATGAAGCCCATAATTTACCACGCTCAATTAACGTTTATCTAGCATACATTAAAAATGGTAGGAACTCAAACATTGTATTCCATACTGTTTAGATGTCACGTGAGCTGTAAATGCTTTCATACGTTTCCGTAAAGATGAATTTCAAAAAGACCCTCCTAGTTTATTTCTCAATGGAGAGTAGATCTCGTGCAAGATTTAGTTTCTCCTGCCCTCTCCTGGTTTCATTTCAAACAACGTTGACGTCATGTTAAAAAATAAAATAAAATAAAATAAATAAATAACTAAATAAGTAAATAAATAAAATAAAGCTTATTAACACATCCACTGCCATTGACGGCGTCAGACGTCCAATCAATTTCAACTCGGAGGGGCTGGCAGTGAATAATCGCTGTCAGCACTACGCTCTGGTTACGGCCCCCAATGACACTCTAAAGTTGTTGTTTTGGTTTTAAATTATATCACAGTGTTCAACTCAATGCCTGACCATTGACAACGATAGCCATCCAATTCATTCAAACTGGCATCAATTAAAAAAAAAAAAAAAAAAGAAGAATGAATAAAAATAATATAATTATTGCTAGTATTTTTATGTCCAAAAACAGTCACTTGCTTTTTAAGGATTAAAGGTCTATACTGTCCCAGAAAAAGTTGTTTTCAAATTACCAAAAAAAATCACTTGCCCCATAAAGGGTTAAAGGTTTTATGGGTCAACTCCTGAATAGCTGACTGCTTTAGTAACCATTGTCCCGGAAAGGATTAAATTTTGCGGTAACTTTTTTTTTTTTTTAATTACTGTATAATTTTGTTTATTCATAAAAAGTATCTACCGTACAAATAATTAATAATATGATAATACAGTACTGTAATTAAAATTGAAACCTGGCCTCCACATTGGTTGTATACCAAATGTCAGTGGCAAAAGCCCTCCTAATCAATTTGGTGTTGTTTTATTTAAAGAAAAAAAACATTACAAAAATGCTGACATATTCACGATAAAGTTGCCAGAATATTAGTTTAAATCAATAATCATATAACCTGTCATTATTAACTTAAATATGATCATAAATCTGTCAGTTTCCCCTCACTTCATAGCGTAACATTGAGAGCCCCTCCCAGTGCTTGGTTATCCAATCCATTCCACTTGTTGATATAGAAAACGCCTACATCACTGATAATCCAATCCGCGTTTTCCCTGTGACCTTGCTCGCAGTCAATACCGTACTCTGACACGCACAGAGTAGAGTGTGAATAGATGGATGAAAGATGAACATAAGAAGGTTTTTCAAGAAAGTGAGAATTTATCACTGCTGGTAGTAACAGTTAGGTAGCTCACGCGCACAGGGTAGAGTGTGAATAGATGGATGAAGGATGAACATAAGAAGGTTTTTCAAGAAAGTGAGTATTCATCACTGCTGGTAGTACCAGTTCGGTGGCTCCAGCCCTCAGTTTACAGCAGAAAGTACCATGTAATTAATAAACCAGATGTTACGTGTTTGAAAAATAAAAACCTTGCTTGCACACTATAGACAAATATTTGGGAACAAACAAATACTGTATTGTGAGCGAAAGTCATGGCATTAGCCTCTAAGATTAAATATATATGGCGGAAAACAGACAAGGCTAAAAAAGCCGTTCCTGCTCTTGTACCCCTCTTTAAAGTAAACTGCTGTATTTTAAGCCAAAAGAACTGTTGTGCTTGATAGAACAATATGTCTATATGCTGCCATAGCAAATTCATGGCGCAGTAAGCCCCCGAACTATTTTTAATTTGTCCGTTTTACCCTGGAAACCCCAGTTGACAGATGTCACGCAACCGCTTTTGTTTCAACCCAGCCCTAAAAAGAAGTTAAGTAATTATATTTATTAGTCGAAATGTCTGTCATTTTTAACTTAGAATCATTCATTGATGTCTAATGTTTAATTAAAAAAAAAAAAACGACTTTTAAAAATTATTCACGCGCATATTTTAAACTTAAATTTTAAACAAATTACGTCACAATGAAAAAATGGTGTCTGTAAATAAGTCACGGCTATCTACCTCATAACTATCGCTTAATTGTATTTTTTTGTTACTGTCGCATTTTTCCCAATATTTTAGATTATAAAAAATCGATCCAAACAATGAAAAAAAAGAAAAAAAATGTTTAAAAGTGTAAATATATGAAAATCTCAACCACTCCTTGATGTCTGCGATTTCTGCATCACGACCCTGGTTATATTAACATGTTTCACCCATAAAATCACCAAAAAATCCGGCTCTGGCCATTCACAGCTGTGTCTTGACGCTAGGTGATACTTACTACATGGAGTTTTTGGATCGAAAAGAGGTAATTATGCGATCTTGTTAAAATCGTGGCTTCTTTAATTCTGCTCTCTCATGCTCTAACCTCCAGTTAGGGTTTTGCTGTTTATTTATTTATTAAACTCATTTACTCCCAAAAACGTATAAATACATTCTATTTTTAATTGTTTCAGTGTCCCAAAGCCATATTTATACGTCTTATACGTTTTTTTTTTTCATAAGCGACATCTCTAGGTTCTGATGCAACTTCGCTCCAAAGCACAATGCTCAAAATCCATTTTAAAGCAATAAAACTGGCCACTGGAGGTCAGTAGCGCATTTGGTAAGAACTCGCATCGGACCATGAAAGGAAGTGAATGAAGAGAAATAGTGAGGAAACGGAGGTTGGAAGAAGTAAGAAGCGTGAGAAAAATGTGGAGAACGATGTCAAACACCAGGCACATGCCCCACACAAGTTTCCTAAGTGAATTCTGTTATGAGGTAGTGGTCACTACACAGGTCCCCCCCCCCCAGAATTCACCCACACAGGACGCCAGGCGTAACCCGATTTAACGGAACGGAACGGCCGCGGCCACAACAGCGTCATTTCTTAGTTCAATAGTTTAGTTATGTGTAAATAAACTGTTACTTTGCTATCAAAAGCTCTACTGCCTTGTTTTTTAATGTTATTTTGTAGAGAGAAAACATTATTCAGATGTTTGGGATGTCACAAAAGCAAAAAACAGCTGTGTTAAAGTCAAAGTTATGTTTGAAATCTATGCTTTTACAAAAAGCTCAATTTCTCAGTTTTTTCATCAGAGATGGGAAAATTGCTCAAACTAAGCTATTTTCTAATGCTGATTTGTAAAGAATAGAAAAAGATATGAACTAACTTTTTTTCCTGCTGAAAGAAGAGAGTCTAATCTTTCTTTTGGTGGGTTCCAGGATTATATAGCAATAGAACGGAATTTTCTGTGGGCCTTGCAAAATATGTCAAAATCCAGTAAAACGGCCAGGAGCGAATGGGGTTGCGCCGGTGAAAATGGCTGGGAGTGATTAAATGCCCTCCTGTTCAAAAAATTTTCATCCCCCAGAAAACTGAGATTTTAAGCTTTCCAATGATGTATCGCACATGCATATAGGACAATTTTTAAATGTGGCCAAATTGGGGGACTCAGCGGGGCCGGATCTATGGGGGGGCCGGGGTGGGCACGGCCCACCCAGACGTGAGTCGTGCCCACCCAATCAAAACGTCGGTGTTCTGTTATGCATAAAAGATTGATGGGTTTTGTGATTGAATACCTGAGTTTTATTGCTTTTACGTCTTATTAGCATCATCTAGTGGACGCCTTAATTTACTGCATCCCATGTGCACTTCATTTGAAAGAAACTGTCACACGGATGTTCAGTAGTTGTTCCGTAGGGAATCACACGAAGACGGCCGCAGTCAGTTCGCACTGTCTCTGTGACCACTTTGCCTTGAATTTGAAGTTGCATCGCCAGTATGTATTGTTTAAATGTGTTTAAAAACGTAAATATGTGAATTGTGTGTACTTCAGTGCAAAAAAAGTGTGACAGATTCACTTAGTATGAAACTTGTGATATGTTAATTACCCACGAGTTAGAGGATCGGCAAAATGGCGTCTCGGGCGCTCTGCTAATTGTTTATTCATATTTTCATATGCAGTTTGCTACAGATAGGGCAGTATATATGCGATTTCATATATTGTGCATAATTTGATTGTGTTGTTTTGTCTGTTTTCTTTAGTTTCACCCTTTTGAGTGTTAATAAACCTGCTTAGACATAGCCACGTCTGTAGAGTCGTTGATCCGAGAAAGGTGTTCATAGCCACGACTATCGTGACGGCACAGTCTCTATTTAGCGTCGCATTGGATATAGAGAACGCACGGAGAGTTGGTCTCACCTACTTTTTTATTGCAGGATTAACGGTTACTGTTGGCCGCAACCACGCCGAACAAGTAATCACCAAAACAAGCTGTTTTTCCAACCTCATTTGTTATCCCCGCGCTTCCTCTCTCTCCTCCTGACACATTCTCGCAGTCGGACATCCGGGCATTAATGACGTCACCAGCCACAACAAAGCGTCGCCATATTGAAATGGGGGCAAAACACGAGTCACAAGCAGTTGCTCTGTCCTTTATTGTAGTACAAACGCGTTGAACTTTTGTCTTATTTGCGGTCTTTTTTTTCCATCTGAATGACTGAAAGTTGCCGTGTTGAGGTTTGTAACACAAGGAAGAGTTCGGAGCCACATTTGAAGTTCTTTATTCTTCCTCGTGAGAAAAAAAGGACAAGCAAATGACTGAAAGCAATTAATTAAGGAACAGTAAAAGAAGACGGTTCCGTGGACCATTCTCGCCAGTGGGAACCTAAATCCAGGCACATTTACTGTACGTTTGCAGCTGACATTTTATTAGTGGTGAGTAAACTTTAATCGATTTTTCTTGCCCCAATTAGCTGCTAGGATTCAATAGACTAAGCATTTTTATTATTACCGTAACTGACAACTTGCAAAGCGTTATTTTTCTTTTGCCATGAACTGCTCTGATCGGTCAATCGGTATATTATTGGACTGGTGGGAATTGGTTATTTTGCTGTGACGTGTTCACAGCTAAATAACGCTTGGAGGCAAATTACCGGTTACGGCAGAAATGATCACTCCGTATATACTCCCAGTTTTCTTAGTTCCTCACAGTACATATTCCACGTAATTGGTAAAGGTCAACTTACTGGGTGACTTTATGAGGTAGTTGTAGATGTTACCGAACACCACTGCAGGCAATTCCTTTGGATTGTTTATCCAGCTATCAGCTGCGACTTTGTATGGGCAGATTTGCAGGCCAATACACGTTAATTAGGGCCCGAGCACTAGGCGTGCGAAGGCCCTATTGTTTTGCAAAGGATTATTTTTTATTTTTTTTATTTTTTATTTTTTCAGGGCAAATGAAAACGGCCAATTTGGAGGCCTGAACATGCACGAAAAGTCACCAAAATTTGCACATACGTGCAGATTCGCGTAAATTTCGATAATCTTGCGTCGTTTTGAAAAAATGTCAAAAAATGGCTCAGTGGCGCCCCCTTGACCCTTAAAATTTTCAAAAAGGCCTCTCCTCTCAGGTTTTCAACGTAGAGCAATGAAATTTGGGGAGTAGATACCTTATGCCTAACTGTTCAAAAAAGCCTCTTGCACCCATATTCCAAATCCAACAGGAAATCGGGTATTTTGGATCGAATGTGAAATTTTTTCGGTTCACAGTTGGAGTTTACGTTTGGAGGCTTGAACATGCACGAAAACTCACCAAAATTTGCACATACATTCAACTTTGCGTAAATTTTGATAATCTATAAAAAATTTAACAAAATGGCTCAGTGGCGCCCCCTTGAAATTTTCAAAAAGGCCTCTCCTATTAGGTTTTTTCAATGTAGAACAATGAAATTTAGTGAGTCGATACATTGTACAAAACTGCTCCAAAAAGTCTCTTGCACCCATATTCCAAACCCAACAAGAAGCCGGAAATTTTGGGTCAAATGCGAAATTTTATCGATTTACATTTGAGACCTTGTCGCTGAAGGATAAAGTTGGATCGTCTTCAAAATTGGTCAGACTATTCAGGAGACCTATGAGATCTTAAGTTTTCAAAATGGTGTGTTTTCATTCAAGGGTCTGGCCTGGGCGTGGTCCCAAAGTCGGCCATTTTTAGGCAAAATACCAAATTCAGAAAATGATTAAAAACTCCGTGATCCAACGTTCAATCTTTTTCATTTCTAGCATGTTTATGAGATATCCCAGCCTGAACACGACTGCATTGAAATATTACCCATTAGACCTGGCGCCCCTAGTGGAAACAGGAAATGGCCTTCTTTACGAGACAGGCTCCTCATCCAAGGGAAAAAAATCTATTGACCTCAAACCTGTTTCAGGGGAGCCTCAAGACATGTGTTCAGGTGCCTGATGAAAAATATTGAGGTTTCGTTGAAGCGGAGAGGTCTAAACTGGAAGTGAAAATGACCGTCAACAATTTGTCTCGCCAAAAACTTTGAACAGTCATAACTCGGCAGATATGCAACATATCTGCGCCAAACTTTCCGTGTTTGTTGAGAGTCATACCCTAAAGGTTCTTGTAGGGGTCATTTGCATCAACTCTACAGTGCCAACTAGTGGCGACAGAAAGAAGTTTTAAAAAAGGCCTTTCCCATTGGGTTTTTTCAACATAGAGCAAGGAAATTTGGGGAGTAGATACCTTATGCAAAACTGCTCCAAAAAGTCTCTTGCACCCATATTCCAAATCCAACAGGAAATCGGGTATTTTTGATCGAATGTGAAATTTTCATGGGTTCACAGTAAGAGTTTACATTTGGAGGCTTGAATATGCATAAAAACTCACCAAAATTTGCACATACATGCAGCTTTGCATAACGTTCGATAATCTTGCAACGTTACGAAAACATGTAACAAAATGGCTCAGTGGCGCCCCCTTGAAATTTTCAAAAAGGCCTCTCCATTTAGGTTTTTTCAACGTAGAGGGATGAAATTCGGAGAGTCGATACCTTGTACAAAACTGCTCCAAAAAGTCTCTTGCATGCGTATTCCAAACCCAACAGGAAATCGGGTATTTTGGATTGAATGTGAAATTTTTATCGATTTACAGTGTGCACATTTTACACCTTGGCACCTAGGGAATTAGTTTGATCATTCTCAAAATTGGCGAGACTGTTCATGAGGCATATGAAATCTTAAGTTATCAAAATGGTGTGTTTTCATTCACGGGCCTGAGCTGGGCGGGGTGCCAAAGTCGGCCATTTTTTCGCCAAAACACCAAATTCGGAAAATGACTGATAACTCCCTCATACAACGTTCAATCTATTTTAAATCTGGCATGTGTGTGAGGTATACCTGCCTGAGCAGGACTGGATTGAAAATTTACCATTTGTGCCTGGCGCCTCCTAGTGGGAACAGGAAAAGCCCTTTTTTTACGGGACACACACCTCCTCTAAAGGGAAAAAAACAATCTACCTCAAACCTGCATAAGGGAAGCCTTAAGACCCGTGTTCAGGTGCCTGATGAAAAATATTGAGGTTTCGTTGAAGCGGAGGGGTCCAAACAGGAAAGTGAAAATGACCGTCAACAATTTGTCTCGCTAAAAACTTTGAACAGTCATAACTCGGCAGATATACAACATATCTGCGACAAACTTCCCGTGCTTGTTGAGAGTCATACCCTGAAGTGCCTTGTAGGGGTCATTTGCATCAACCCTACAGCGCCAACTAGTGGCAATAGAAAGTCACTCGTTTTTCCAATACATGTCCAGTTCTTTTCAGTTTGGTCATTGTAGTTTCAAGACCTATTAAAATACTTATTTACGGCCCATGTCCACGTGTCTGTCTGTTGCCGTGACGACCCTTTGTTCGCCATTTAAAGGAAATATTTTTTTTCCAGAGAGTCAGGCAGCTTATAGAGCCACAATATTTGGCACACTTGGTCAAATTGGCCCAGTTAGAAGATTAATTTTGGTTTTGAATAAGGGCTTGGCTGCACAGCTCAGTAATGGCTCCTTTTTTGTAGTACTCTCTCCAATAGGGGTTTTTATCTCTTGGGTGTGGTAATGTAAGAGGCGACTTTCGAGCATGTTAGGTTCTAATGAGATGATTAGAGAGGAGGATCTGCCACCACCCTGACCTGCACACAGTCCGAGTTGCGTGACGTCCGAGTTGCGCTAGATTGCGAGGGCCCGTTCAGTCCTGCTTGCAGGCCTAGTTTTAAGTTGTATCATCTCCTCGCGTCTGTCGGCAGTGACTTGTGATAATAAGTCATGTTTAAGACGTTTTTAATGAAAAAAAGACGCAAAACACAGCTGAAATATATTAATTTCAGACGTTTGTCTACGGATGTTTACCTGTGTATGCCCCCATCTCAAAATGGCGACACGTTGCTATGCGAGATGACGTCATCGTGACATCACGCCGACAGCAAGAATAAGTAGATAGATGAATGAAAAAAAAACAACAAACAAACAAAAAACAAACCCCCCAAAAATTAATGCAGCCTCAACGGGACACAAGCCAGTGTCCTACTTGCGCCGGTCCCAAGCCTGGAGAAATGCAGAGGGTAAAAAAAAGCCTGCATTGGGGGTGCCCCCTCAAGTTTTCTTAGTGCCCACTCTGGTGGGTAAACCTAGATCCGGGCCTGGGACTCAGAACAAAACTTCAAGTCACCTGAGTGTTTTCCGCCATATACCGTTTATAAATTATCAGTCTTTGTTAGCTGTGTGTGACGTTTTGTGCTTGTATGCTGTACTCCTGGGGGCTAAGCCCCCTGTTATTAAAACCTAGTGACGCCCCTGCCAAATGTTAATATTGTGTCCTGCATGGCCCAAAATGTGATGTCCATGCCAGCTCTTTTGCGGGGTTGATTATTATTAATTATTATTATTATCATCATTTTACATTACCAAACACAATCACTTTGCCTATCTAGGGTTTAATGTATTTTCTTACCACCTACTATGAAAATGTCGTTTGGGGTTATAGTGTTATGCATCTCCTATGTTGCTGAGGCTTAGTCTGATATCATGGGTTTATAAGGAAGGCTGTGATTGGCTAAACGCCACCGCCACATTAAAAGGAGCATCTTAACTCTCAGTATAATGATTAAAATGGCTGTAATTAGATTGGAGTAGAGGAGTCGGCGTGCTACATGCTAAGGGCGAGCATGTTTTTTTTTCATGGACTCAAATAGTTGGCAAGGATTGTGAAGCCCTGGTCGCACGTCAGGCGCGAACGCGGTTCCGACGGAAGAACCGGTGGCACAGCAGCAACTTTAGCCCGCTGAAAGCTCCATTATCATTCTCGATATCGGAAACAAGGATAGGAATAGCAACTCTGATAGCAATGATGTCAAGTTGAGTCTCGTTGCCGCTGTCAAAGGTGGCGTGCTTAGCTTACGCGTCAGACAGCACACATTGGTGGGATAGTGTACATGGCCGCGGAGACATCATATCCGTATTAAAAGCGAAAATAATCCCGAGGTAAGGAGCCGAGGAGTGGCCAAAACCGTCGGCGTTTCTCTTTATTTTCACCCGCTTCGGCTCTCTTTGCTCTCCCAAACTGTCTTGCAACCGTCGAAATGATCGCACGTATAACATTTAGGTGGCTCCCTTAAGATCCAGCCAGCACAAGGATTTTTTTCTGCTCTCCTCCTTCGTTTATAAAGTCGCCATTTTGCTTCACTGCTCGTATAAACCATCCGGTATTCCGATATTTTTCCTGAAGGAGTCGAGGATTTACAAATCTTTTTGGGCTATTTTTGGACTGTTTCACGGCAAGCTTGGAGCGGCGTCTCGTGCTTTATACATATTAATGCAGCAAAGGAAGGAGGCACGGCCAGGTTAAAGTCTCCTGGATTGTTTGTTTTTGTTTTTAACCTGCACGCAGTTTGTCCTTTTTTGCTTCTTCCGCCCACCCTTTACCCTCTTTGACGTTTGCAGGCGTGAAGGGGGGCAGGCCGACGGCGTTCCCCATATCACAAGCGTTGTGACCGGCCCTTGACACACAGCAGGTGGGATTGCAATGTAACAAACATTGGTGGATAAACACCCAATACGGTGCCTCTCTTTGGAACCCCCTCCTCGTCCACGCCACGGGGGCTGACCTGTGTCCAGTCGGCCCTGAGCTGTGGCCAAGAGGCCAACACTTCAGGTAGGTGTGGCTGACCACAGCTCGTGGAAGAAAAGTGCTACTTTCTCATCTCTCGTGAGTCACACGAACATGGCAGCGTGCCATGTGCATGGTTAAATTACTTGTTTCCAGTTTGTCAGCAGATTGTGTGAGTGGATTTAAAGAGGAGTGTTGTGTCTGCCCCATTTTGCTGTCATTCATTACCTTAAAGCAGTGCTTCTCAATTATTTTCTGTTACGCCCCCCCCCCAAGGAAGACGTAAATGTTTCGCGCCCCCCCCAAACTCTGCCGCCACTGTAAATAGTATCATTTGTCTATAATATTACTATTATAAGTACGCTTCTGCCTCACATTGTATCCTTTTTTTTCTATGAGAGAAAATAACAGAGATCAACTTATAAAGTATAACTTTACTAACATTGTTTTGTTTGTAACAGAAAAGACTTAACGCGCATCAATTTGCCTGAACCAAAAAAAAAAAGTCACATCCAAACTGTAAAAATACACTCAAGGTACATTTTTGACCATATGATACTGAAAAATAAAATCAGTAAATAATAACAAATTCAAATTGATTAGAAACATTAACTCATGAGGACAATATGCCCCCCCCAAAAAATGACCGAAAAAACAAAACTGAATAGAAAAAAAAAAGTGTCTTTGGACAGAAGGACAGTTTGTATTTTCGCTGCTCGCTGCTGACAGTATCACCTCCAGTTTGCAATGGTGTGGGGTTATTTTGCACTGAGCATGCTAACAGTGCTCGCTGGTTTACTGATATAACACTGACAAAGCGGGACGATTGTTGGCAATATTCAGCACGTTTTCGCTAAAAAAAAACAACCAAGCGGCTTATCAATGAGATTGGGGTCTAATGTCTTTAAGTGGCGTCTTTATTGATTTGGCTTCCGGCTGTCCGCTATAATCATTTTTAGACACAGTAAACAGTGGTCTTTCCTAATCTACCACTGTATTAAATGTCAAAGCCAAAAGGCAAACGGCCCGAAAAAAGCGCATTCTCGCCGGCCGAGGGAGAACCGTAGGTGAGGGCGGTCGTCGTGACGATCCCAAGCCGAAAATGGCACTTCTCGGGCGGACACGTGAGAACCGGAGAAGACAGTGGGTCGCTGCGTGAGTCTGGCTGGAAAACGGCTTTCGAAAACGGCGCACAGCTCTCCAGCTCTTCATGAGTCTCTTCCTTGTGCTCTTGCTTACCTCAAAAATACTGCGCGCACTTTGAAAATGAGAGCGCCACTGCCACCCACTGAGTGGATGTGCAAGTAGACTTTATACTAGCACGGCGCAAAAAAAACAAACAAACAAACAAAAAAAAAGCATGTTCCCCGAGGTCACACGCGCCACCCTTGGCATCGCTCTGCGCCCCCCTGGGGGGGCGCGCCCCACTATTTGAGAAGTACTGCCTTAAAGTAATCTTTCATATCTTTTTTTCCCCTAATTTTAAATTTCTGCCAGCGTGTTGCTGCCACTCAAGAAAAATAAATTCTGTGAATTTCATACGGCAACTTGTGAAAGTTTCCACATTATAACTTAAAATTTACAAAGTTAAAATGAGAAATTTTATTTATTAGGTTCTAACGCCCCTTTATAGGGCAAGTGACTATTTTTGGTCATTTAAAATAAACCTAACCCCAATATGTCCATATGTGGAGATGTCAGATCTAAATGATAATTTCATGTAATATATTTATGATATTATTAATCATATTATTTTTCATTAATATTTCATCAATAATCAGTTTTATTAAACAACTCTATTCCAAATAAATTAAATGCTAATTAAAATGAATATGAATAAACAGATTAAAATATATACAGGTATTTCATACTATTTTACTCACTGACAACAATGCATGTCCATTTAATTTTAATTGGAAGGATTGATTTTGAATGCTCATCTTTATTGCCATGAAAAAAAAAAAGTAACCTCACAAAGACCTGGTTAAAGTGCCTATGACAGCAAAAACCATGTTTATTCCATATTTCACACGGAATTGTATGCTCCTGAAATAAATGGACCGCTTGGATGTGTGTTGAAGCGATCGATTTATATATTCAATTTTTTAATCCCTCGCCATGAAAATGAGTGACTTCCTGGATTGAGGAAGAATGCGAATGTGACGTCACCCTGGTCAGCATCTCATAATACAGCATTGCTTAATAGTATGCAGATGGACTGCAGATTCAGCTGATTTTGTGGATTAATTTATTTTTTGCATCACGCCAGCCAAATGTGCTGCAGGTTTTTGTTGCTGCACCAGGGAGAGGCATGTGAGCCTTTTTGGGTTTTAAAAAGTTCCAGTTCACAGCGGAGATTGGCTAAAACAAGTCTGACAACTGTGGGACCATTGTACTCACGAGGAAGTTAGTAAACTACATGTTTTGTATTATGTCAAATACGAGGATCATGGCACACATTTTAATAAGGGAAATGACAACAACAACAACAACAAAAAGACTAACTCCGGTGGCATAAAATACCGTTCGGGAGGTGCAAAAAGTCAACAGTTTTGACCATTATGCAGTAATTTGGCCCTGTCGTACTGAATAAATGCATTTTTAATATTTCATTTCAATTTAACACAAGACTTATTTTTTCATGATCATACCATATATTTAGCAATTGAGGAAAAATACCTAGATAAAAAGAATATCCTGTAAAAATATTGGAGTAGAGCGATTGAAACAAAAATGTCTCTTAGTCACATTTTCCTCGTTCTGAATCTTCCCCCCTCAATGTACTGAATTCTAAATCCGATGAAATCGTGACCCGGCCGACGTCATCCTCCAGCTGGGGATGCAAGAGCACTATAAAGACAGGCGGGGCTAAACTGCTGATTAAAAGATTAATTTCTCCTCATCTGCGCTTTGCCAAATTGTTGTATATTGTTGAATCGTCTCAAAATATGATTCTAATTCCAATAATAATGCTATTTTAGATTTTTTTTATGCTATCACAGGCACTTTAAATGTTAATTTGGTGATCAAATATGTTTTTGATCAATCAGATGTTTCAGTGTAACATCCCTCCATGTAAATTTACCAATAATAAGACATAAACATACGCGGCTTATAGTCAGGTGCAGCGTGTACGGATATTTTTCTTACATTTTGTGAAATGTGGGCTTTGCGGCTTATAGTTAGTTGTGCTCAACATTGCTGAATTTACGGTAATTGACATTTCCACATTACCCGTTTCATAAACACCTATTTTAATGATTGTGAGTTTCATTATAATGAAACATTGTAAGGTGTTCAAAATTCACATTTAACCACATTTAACCCTTTCATTCACAAGTTACGATAATTTAAATCAGGATTCTTTCCTCGTGTTTTTATAACTCTATAGGCATGATCAGAAATAATAACTAAACTGTCCATTATAGTGACTGCTATGCCTGAAAGGGTTAGTTTTTCCAATTCTTTTTTTTTTTTTTAAATGGCACATAAGAGTGAACTCCCTAAAAACCAGACTTCAGTGTATGTCAGATAAGGGGCTCAAAATGAACAGACCCTAAAACTTCCATGTCACAATTTGTTGGAGACTAAACTTCATAATAAATAACGGTCCAGCACCCAGAGCTTGTTTCGAGCATATTGGAAAATGCTGATAACTAGCGTTGCACCGATATTAGTTTCGGAATGGGCCATGATACGGCATTCAAATGCAGGCATCAATATCTTCTAGTACTAAGAAATAATAACTAGGTTTGTTAGAAGAAGAGAAAACTGGAAAGAGTAAGCTAGCAAACTTGTCCTCTACTAACATAAGTAAACTAAGCTAATTTACTAATGTGGTTTAATGGCACTGATTAGGGACTTTTAAAAAAAATGTTGTATAGGTACAATATCACCATTGGCTGATACCACACAGCCGGGAATTGATATCGGGAGACAAAAAGGTTATTGGTGCAACACTAGTAATAACACACTTTTTGAGGCAAAAACGTTGCTGCTTGAAATGGAATCTGACCAAGGGATGCACAGCTGGCTCACCCTGCCCCTCTCTTTGACGTTCCCTTTTTCTAATGGGAGTAAAAGCATGAGAGTATTGATTTTGAAATCAAACATGTAAGGTCATAGCCTCGTTACCACCACAGATGATGTGTGTGACTCAATTCAGATAACCTTCATTGTAGCCACATCAATACACAGAACGACTAAACAACACCATTAAATAGTATCACTGCTGTTTACAGCAATGTTTTTCAACCACTGTGTCGCAGCACGGCACACTGCACGCCGCGGCGCACAGCGTGCCATGGCGTAGTTAGCGTGCCGCGTGTGCCGCGGCACAGTGGTTGAAAAAACACTTGTTTACAGTACATTTTTAACATTGTTATCAACGGAAGTAATGCTTTGGATGGTCCCAGGAGCTATGATAATGAGGATTTGTCTTGACCCGCCCCATACTAATGTAGGCATGGAAAATCCCAGTGGCACCAAGGCTGGGAAGCTGTCGTCATCAGGGCTGCCAAGGGGCCGGACCTCTAAGCATGGACATCCTCAGGAGCCTGTCAGAACTGTGCCTTGCCCTGAAAACAACATCAAACACAGTAAGTGACAAGCTGCTTTGCTTTAAGAAACCTAAATGATTGTCGGAGATTGTTTAAGATGTGGGAGTAGTGGGAGCTTTGTTTGTTGGGATTCTTTTCTGAGTGATAAGACCGATTTCTGTTCGCATATAACATGACATAGGCCATGTTAGATCTGACAAAACATTGTTCCTGACTGATTACATCAGAAGATAATTGTGAAAACTTGACAAAGTATTGAACATCACTGGACACCTTGTTCACTCATAACAAATAGCTACTAAGTCAACATATGTGGCTTTGCAGCTTTCTTTGCAAAAATGACATTTTCATTCTCTGCTTAATAGCTTCTGGGCTGTTTCCTGATTTTCAGTGTATTAAAGTGACATTGTTACGTTTATTAATAATTTTGAATTGCCAGCAGAGGTTTGAAGGGCTGTCTGTCTCCATTTGTCAGCTCAGTGACTGACTCATGATTGTTCATGTTCATGTTCATTGTTGTGTACCCTGCCCACTTACCCAAGTTAGCAGGCACAGTTTGGTTAAGGGTTTACAGGGTTTACATTAGCTACAGCTAATTGCAACGAATACAGTACTTCTGAAATCCGATTGGACTGACAACTAGAGTTGTCCAATAATGACTTTTTAAACAGATAACCTATATCCCGATATTGTCCAACTCCAAAAATCCGATACTGATATATGCAGTTGTGGACTTAACATATAATGGCTAATTGTATTGTGATCCCCCATTGGATGCTTTAATATAATGTTAATACTCACATAACAAATCCCAACCATCTTAGTTTGGAGACATTTTTCTAATGATCAATAAGAATAACTGCCATGCTAAGCTGTGACCACCCTTTGTAAAAATGTAGATTAACTTTGAAGGCAACATACATCTTGGCCCAAAACTGATAGTGACAAACCGATGTCAATATAATCCGATATTGTTTTAAAATGCTTTTAATGGCTGATATTATCGGCTACGCGGTAATATCTGACAACTCTACTAAAAACACATAAATTAATAAACATGTTAGCACTGCGCAACAACAAAAAATGTACACTGACAGGTGACAACTAGGACTTTATAACATGTTGGCAACATGTTTACAAGGTTTTTTTTAATTTACCTCAACTGGCTGCAAACTTCAAATACTGAGTACTTTGTTCACATTATCTTAATTTTTCGTTAAATCAAGAGTCTCAACATGGACAAAGGTCTGGAAAATATATAAGGATTAGAAAAACAAATATACCAGGATTACAAATTTGGGTATCGACTCAATAACCAGTTGACCATAGTCTTAACTTTGTTAATAGAGTAATGTAGACTTGGAAAATCTAGGGCTGTTCTATTGACCCAGTTGTTTCTGCTGATGCAAAATAGTCTTTTAAATCCACACACACGCACACACACCCCCATGCACGCACACCCACGCACTCACTTGTCTGTATATGCGCAGCATTAATACCACTGCACTGGACTACGGTACTTCAATTTAAAAATAATAATAATAATAAGGTTAATAGGATGCCCTGAAGAGTGGATTATGATCCATGTGAGGCTGTTTGTGTTCTTACATGTGTTTTTGTGCAGTTGACAGCTTTACATATTTTTGTAAGATGAACTAAAAGTGCAGAAATGCATCGTGTTAAATCATTCCTCTGACTGCTTTCACTGTAGCTAAATGTACAATGTAGAATATTGCTTTCAAATGTTTAATCATACAGGCAAGCTTAATGGCAGAAAAGTGTTTTTCTTACAGCTTGCATTGTTTTGCCCCATCCAACAAGAGGTCGTGTGATACCAATCTGACATGTAAATGCATGTGGCTTAGGTCAAAACAAAAGTGTTAGTGTTAATGTTGTGCTTTCACAGTTGCCGTTAATTGTTATTTTTATTTTTGCCACAGACAGCCATATACAGCAGTAGAGTTTGTCTATTTCCTTTTGTTTTTCGACAAACCTACCTCCAAATGGTTAATTTTACATCACCCCACCAAGATGAGTTTTCAATCAGCCAATAATTTTTGCCTTCTGTTGTGAGCAAATTTTAGTAAGTTACCCGTACTTAATAGTGGCAGCAAACCTCACAACAAGCAGCTGATAGTGAACTTTTAAACAAAAAGTTTAAACACTTACCTCGAGCGGTTTATTGCCATTCCTAATTAAAAGAATAAAAATATAAATGAATAATTACACGCCACACATTACAAGACTACTAGGTTAATGCAAAACCACAACTGAAAACACAGTGGACTCTCAAAATGAGCATTCATCTTGTGGTAGTTATAATTGTTTGGGTAACTGATATATGAGCACAAGAGAGCACGCATGCAGTCAGACAGTATAACCATAATCCCAGTTACCCTGCATAATATTTATCCTCTGAAAAAAATAATAACATTTTTCTATAACAGGAGCTAACGGAGTTATTTAGTTGAGTCATGGAATCATGATGCACAACCTTTACGTCTTTACATTATATTTACCGTGTTTTTCATACTGTAGCTGTTACTTTTTTCTCTCCGTTCAAAACATGCTGTTTATTTATGGATTTTCATGGGCTAATGAGGTAATTGCTTTCTTGTTACAAAACACGTGTTTTCATTCATCCCAATTTGTTTTGTAACTTCAGTGTCACAGTGACGTTCTCTACATGGAGTACTTGCATGCGCTACATGCTTACAACATCCATCTAAATTACCAAGCTATTGGCGGAATTGTAGCTGACCATGTGATCCAGATTCGGTCAATTCAGCACGATGCACTGATCACACTGGATGATTTCTTTTCCCTTCCATTTCTGTGGATCGCTACCCCACAACATGCAACCAGCCAGTAAACCACACTGATTGAGTTGGTTACACACAAAGGAGTGGTTTCCCAAAAGACACAAATGATTAACACGAAAGATGTCTTTTGTTTTTCCATATGTATTGTAGACATATCTTGATTTGTAACGCTATTATCAACGAGGAATTCACAATTGCCCTAAATAGCCAAGTAAAAAGGTGAAAAGTTTAATGGAAAGTATTTGGAAATCATAGAAATGACTTTGCAGTCATGAAACTGAACATTATCCACCTTCTTCGGGGAAAGTTGTGTCCCTTTACCCCAAACACAATTTCTATTTAATGTACAGTTTTGTTTTCCAAGTAACTGTAGTATTTTTATTCTCAATCCACTTCTCTAGAAGGGAGAATTAGGAGAAGTGGAAAAAAAACAAATGATGCCCTAATAACTGTAGTCTGAAAAAAGTGTGATGTTATGAAACATTTTGTGTGTGGGTGTAGATGATAGTGTTCAACACATTATTCTTTTGACATATTGTTTTCACAATCAATTGACCAACATCACTGCACATAGGACTTTGTCATTTTGGAGGTGGTTACTCATGTGCGGTGAGGTGCCGCTGCTGCTCAGGCTGCTGCTTTTATTTTATTTATTTATCTTATAAATATGCTGCCGTGTGTGTGTGCGCGCTTAAACGCCAGCCAACTTCACTGACTGCAGGACATCATTCATGTGCCATCTGCTGACCCTGCGTATTTGTAACAGCATCCGTTTCTCAGTCACCCTCTGTCTGTGCTGTCCAGTTCTTGCCACACAGTGGAACGGTAGTATGTCGGTATTCCCTCAGTAAATACTGTTTTTTTTCCGGACTATAAGTCACACCTGAGTATAAGTCGCACCAGCCCAAAAATGCGTAATGAAGTGGAAAAACAAACATATAAGTCGCACCAGAGTATAAGTTGCATTTTGGGGGGAAATGTACTTGATAAAATCCAACACATAGAACAGATATGTAATCTTGAAAGGCAATTTAAAATAAAAACACAATAGAGAACAACATGCTAAATATTGGCAGTGTATCAAATACTTGTTCTCCCCACTGTAAGTGTACAGTATGATAATGTTACATGATGCATGAACAACGAAATGCAAACATGGCTGGTATGTTAACATAACATAGCTATTAAAAGTTATTCAGATAACTATAGCACAAAGAATATGCTAACAACTTTACCAAACCATCAGTGCCACTCCAAAACACCAAATTAACATGTGAAATGATTAAGCCTGTCGCGATATGCAATAATTCCATTTATCGCGCGACATATAAATATGAAGGCGGTAATTTTTCCGCTGCGATTTATCGCCTCGCGTGCACGTGTGTGCGCGCGTGCGGCAGACGTGCTGTTAAAAGTTTGTTACCAACTGCGCAAAATGCATCTTGGTTCCAGGTCCGGCAAAAACTAGCGCCGGAGCCAATCGTTCCCATTATATCCTATTGTTCGACGTATACCGGCCGCGTCAGTGCTCCGGAGTGACTGTGGGCCATCTATGGCGCGCCGGTGTTGTTGACGTGTGGGCGCTCCCGTCAGGAGTGACATTTCATGCGGGGCGGCTATTTTTCCGCACAACGCTGGATATTTACAACGAAGTCCGCCAAAACATTGTTACCGACTTGGCTGCTACGAATAACCTCACTTTGACAACGAACAGCTGAATGAAATTAAGAGCGCTGTGCTTCAAACTCGTCCTGTTTATGAAAGCCGTCATATGCTGGTGTTGTGTAGTAATGAGCAGACGTGACTTCAGCGGCGCTTGCTAACTTTTTTAATGCGCGGTTGCGCGCACACACTAGATATCATGAAATGGCAAACTAGATGTGCTACGTCCCATGCCATTGGCTACGTGAGCCCAGAGTGATTATGGGACATGTAGTCTATATACTACATCGATGAATTCTAAACTGTCATTTGTCACATGAGGTTAAGAAGGCCAAATCAATCCATACCAGTGACTATAGATAATGTTGCAAATATTGTTAATTCAGTACGTGACACAGATGGATTCGGACCATAAATAGGACGTCTTGCTCATGTAGTAAACCTAGCTGCTAAGAGAGCTGTAGCAACCAACGGTGTGCCCTGCCTCACTTTACAAACAGTAAAGATTGTTCTCAGCACTTTTATACAAATTTTTTTCATATCAGTAAGAAGTAAGCACGTAAATATTATGCACTAAAATGCATGTTTATATGATGGCAATTTAATTTTTTCTCGTTAGCAAAAAAAAAAAAAAAAACGAAACAAAAAAAATGAAACAAAAAACACAATTGTTTTTTTTTTTTTTTTTTTTTACAGAGCATTAAATGTATTAAATCGGATCGAAAATCGTGTCCCCCGTATCAAAATTCGTACCGAACCATGACTTAACTGTATCGTTGCATCCCTATGGAACACCATTGCAGAACCTATGACGGGAAAAGTTTTCATTTTCCTAAATGCTTAAGTTATTAAGTGCAATTTTTTTTTTAATTTATTTTTTTTTTTTAAACACATTTTATTTATTCTGTGTTTCTGTGCGGTATCAATATTGTTGTTTTTTACTTAAGAGGCAGGGTCTTTTGTTTTTAGTTGTGATTTCTTAAAAAGTATATTTGAATTTAAGAGTAAATATTTATCGTGTTTAAATGGGTGTACTTGATCTATTAATATATACTGTATTCGCACTGTGTTATTGTAAATTGGTTTTAAAAAATGGGGGGGGGCGCAATAATATCGCATATCGCAATAATTTATGAGAATAATTATCGCACACTAAAATTTGTTATCGCGACAGGCCTAGAAATGATATAATAATGTGTTAATAATTTCACACATAAGTCGCTCCAGAGTGTAAGTCGCATCCCCAGCCAAACTATGAAAAAAAAACTGCGACTTGTTGTCCGAAAAATACGGCAATTGTAATACAATTATTATTGTATTTTACTTTTACTGATAATAATATGAATTCATCTGTTTTTTCAGGCTGAAATGTTGCCTTCATTAAACATTTGACCCGATAGGAAAAGAAAACTGTAGTATAGTATAATTAATAATACATTGGCATCTCTACTTACAAAATAATTGGTTCTGGAAGTAGTTTTGTAAACTGAAAATTTCGTAAGTAGAGACGCATTTTCGATATAAATGCCCTAATCTGTTCCAAGTCCCCTAAATTCAAAAGCAAAAAAATGCATCAAAACATGTAGCAAATACATGATCCAATTATCATTGCACAATAAACATAAAATAATAGTTGTTCTTTAAAAAAACAAAAAATAGAGTAAAGAAGAAAAATGAATACACTCACTCACCTATAGCTGTCATAACATTTCATGGCCCAAGGGGCTAATGAAGAGGACGCTGGGATACACACATACACATACGGTAGAGATCCCTCTTAGCCAACTGGATGCCAGGGAGATGCTAAAATAAAAATGATAAAAATGAGGGCGGTAATTTTTTCAGGCTGCGTTTTATCACCGCGTGCGTGCATACATTTGTGCGTGCGTGTAAATGACATATGAGACTGAGTTATTGTGTCCAGATGTTTATTGGTCAACAACACGCCGTAGAGTTACAGTTCACACATACATAATAAGGAAACATCTACAGTATATTAAACACTGTAAATGTTAGCATTGCTACACTGAGACTAATGGGAAAAAAGACAACTTACGTTAGCCTGCTATAAAACAGTCTTTTCCAAAACGCAAACTTGCGGTTAAAAGGTAACACTTCAAACATGAAAAATCGCTGGTTAACAGCATTTGCAAACGAAAAAATGACCCAAAAAAATCTATTAGTGACACCACAAGCAATGATGAGAACTGCTTTTTGCGGCGTGTAAAGTTGTCAGCGGTTTAGCAAACGTACTTCCGGTGAACATTTCAAAATAAAGGCACGTCACGTTTGTCATAAATAACCATTTCTGGAGTTAATCCCACATACATCAGAATTAATTATAATATCTAAATACTATAATACTACAGAATTCAGATTTTACACTAAGAATAACTTTAAAATGACACCCTTTTTTAAAAATTGTTTGACAATTAATATAATTATTATAATACTAATATATATAGTAGTATTCTATAATAATAATAATAATGCTAGACTTTTTTTTTTTTTTTTTAATAAGAATTGTTTTGAATAATGTTGGAAAGGCGAAGACAGTGTTCTGAATCTAGTAACATTCCACTTTTTTTGCACTAGTAAATTCTATCAACTAAGCCTGCACAATATATCGTTTGAACATCACCATCACAATGTGCGCATGCGGAATAGTCACATCGCAGGACGTGCAAATGTTTTTCTTTTTTTTAAACATTTAAAAATTTGTTTTACTTCATGAACGCAGAAAGTGTGCAGATCCTGAATTAAAATGAGTTATAGAAATTAGGGTCGATGGCGCCGTTTTTCAGAGCATCGGAATTTAAAACCAACATATATTCATGTTTTTCTGCTTCATGCTCATACAGCACCACAGTGTCTCACTCTCCCTCCTGCTAGGCAGCGCGACCAAACTGTTTTTCTTCGCCAACAGTGCTGCTGTCCGGAACGGAGCTATTCAAGTTATTTGGTTAAAATTTTGTCGTTTTAATATCGCAATATAATATCGCAAACTCTCCAAAAATCGCAATGAAATTTTTTTTCCGAATATCGTTCAGGCCTACTATCAGCATTTGACCTCAGTGTTCATCCATCCATCCATCCATTATCTTCCGCTTATTCCGGGGTCGGGTCGCGGGGGCAGCAGCTTCAGCAGGGAAGCCCAGACTTCCCTCTCCCTCAGTGTTCATGTGTGATTAATTATTGTTATTGACATGTTTATTTGTACTTAAATAAAGAATTTGAGTGTTCCAAAATGTTTTTGTGAATTAATAAGCGCCAACAAAAATTTCGTTGCTAAATTAGTAAAAAAAAAAAAATATATATATATATATATATATATATATATATATATATATGTATATATACATATATACAGTGGGGAGAACAAGTATTTGATACACTGCCAATGGGTTTTCCCATTAGCAGTGTATCAAATACTTGTTCTCCCCACTGTGTGTATATATATATATATATATATATATATATATATTTATACAGTATATTAGTCGACTAATTGTAACAATTGTCGGCTGACTGATCGGGAGAAAATTAGTCGTTTGGGACAGCCCTACCGGAACATATTTCCTCCACACCCTTCTCACCTTTTTAACCCTGACCCGTTTTCATGCCTGCATATACCATTGTATATTTAGTATTAGGCCGTGTTCACGCTTGGCGCTTTTTTCCAGAAAAAAGTGCTGCCTCCTGCGCCTACTGAGCGCCTTTAGAGCGAGTATTCTAAACGGGATTGTATCTTAAACGTCATCATACATAATGGTTAGTAACGTTGGTCAACCAAATAGGCTAACGTAGTCCATCGTTAGCATTTTAATTTATGTATTAAATTTGTTTAATAAAATGCTACTGGTATTAGCTATGACATTTGAGGAAGAGGAGGAGGCTCCTGAACCATCAAGGCGCCATTAATGGATGCATGACATCCTCCGCAAAAGGGAGTCGCAGGGGCTTTCAATAACCTGGTCCGGGATAATTTGTGACTCATGTCATATAACTCTGTGTAGTGTGAAAAGGCAATGGCCAGTTATCCGACTGAGACTAATGCCCCACAAACCACCAGAAAGCAGGGCACAACATGGGTACAATGCCAAATTAATTCTAATTCCCTGATATTTGAGCCACCAACTTGTGTGCCTGCGTGCGGGGCAAAATTTTGGTCACCCCCAACAAAATCTCACTCCAAGGTTTTTCCTAAAAGTTGGCAGCTCTGTATGTTATAAGTACCGTTATGTTGTTCAGTAGCAGCCCATACTGTATTTTTTCATTTCGTATCCTGAAATTTCTCTCAAAACAAGAGGCAATATTTTACATCTGAGCCGTGTCATAACCTAAAAAATCCGTATGTAGAGACGTTCGTAGGTACTAGGGCTAAACAATATTGGAAAAAACTAACAACTTTTTGGGGGTTTTCAATATATTGCGATATATATTTCAATATTAAAATGAGAAGAATTTTCACCAGATGACTTGAATAGCTGTTTGGTAAAACTTTGGTTGACTCAACATTTTTTTGTATATTTTTTGTGTATTTGTGTATTATTTGTCACCCTCTTTTTTTCTCATTTATCCTTGTATTCTTATTGTTGTCTTTTTTTATATTATTAAAACAATTTATCATATTCTTCATTCATAGACTTCATACTGTATTGACGGGGCGCGGGGCCGATAAATAGGGGGCCTGCATTGTTGGCGAGGCCGTCAAAGCTGACTGAGTGGAATCACAGACAAAGAGCTTTTTTCGTCGAAAATTCTTTTGAATAAATGCTTAAATCCCTGAATTATTTATAGATATGAACGTAAAACAGTCTAGATTCTTGGGTAAAAGAAAAAAAACGTGCAGTTAGCATTTATTTTACGTGAATATGTCGAAGTACAATGCGAGTCTGTTAGTAAATGAAGCTAGCGGTCGCCTTATGTAAACAAAGATTTTCCAGTGAAAATTCTTGTGAATAAATGCTTAAATCCCCGAATTCTTTATAGATATCGACATTAAACAGTCTTGACTTTTGGTTAAAATAAAAAAAACGTGCAGTTAGCATTTATTTTCCGTAAATATGTCAAAGTTCAATACTAGTCTGTTAGTAAATTTAGCTAGCGGCCACCTTATTTAAACAGACCTTTTCCGGTGAAAATTCTTGTGAATTAATGCTTAAATCCCCAAATTCTTTATAGATATGGACGTAAAACAGTCTGGATTCTTGGTTAAAAGCAAAAAAAAAATTGTGCAGTTAGCATTTATTTTATGTAAATATTGCGAACTATGATGCCAATGCGGCTAATTTCTCCCTTTGATTTTTTTCACGTTTCAAAATGTATGCATGGTACGAAAAATATAATAATTACCTTCAATCCTCGAACAAATCAGTCCCGAAACAATGCTTCCTGTTTGTACATGGTACAGCTTTCGTACTTTTTTCAACAGAAATCCGGTGTTAGATCGCTGCGTGCATGTGTATGTGAATAGCTTCTCTTGATGTGGGCGGCCCCCGACTTGAATGCAAGGCGCAGTGCATGACTGATGTGGCCCGTCAATACCATTATGAGGTCTATAGTTCATTATAAAAAATGTTATCTTAGTTTCTGTAATTTTTATTTGTTGCATTATGGATTTTATGTACTTCAATTTATTTTAATTGTATTTATTTATTTATTATTCATTTATTTAAGAACTGAAAGTGCAAAAAATTGCAAAACCGACATATACGATTGTATTGCTATAATGCTGTGTAATCCAGGTTAAAGGGGTTTATCTGTGAATGATCAAGATTACTGTATATAAAAGAGATACAGGAAGCCATGTCTCTGCACACTTGCTGCTTTTATGAAGCAAACCAAAAGTTTACGTGTTCAAAAAAATAATAATAATAATCGCACATCCTGCGATAGGACTATTGCGCATGCGCACACCGCGATGGTGATATTGAAACGATATATTGTGCAGGCCTATTTTCATGCACCCTGATTTTTGATGACATCAGTTATTAATAATTATTGTCCCACCAAAGCGCAGAGCCGGCATGACAAAATACTATGGAGTAAAGAATGTTTTGGTGAGAATTATTATTACAGATTTGCAACAGTAATTTTATTAAGTTTGATTTATTTATTTGTCAAATTCTGATTATGTACTTGTAAAAATTATACTGTAACATATTTACGTAGTTTCTCCGTTTTAGTTGCTCACTGATTTGTACCTAGGATTTTACTGACCACTTACTGAATATGGACAGCGAATCGAGCACTCATGACTGGTAAATTCAGTGTTGGCTCTGACTCAAATGAGCATCTGGCAATAGATACAGCTTCCAGGGTGGTGAAGTATGCAGCTGATGTCAAAGACTCTTTAGAATCAGTGCCGTTCTGAGGGGACAATTGAGGCACTCTGAATTTCCAAAGAAGGAAAGCTATGAGCATTTTTACTGTATTTAAAGCATACAATGTATTTTGCGTGTGCTGTAAACTGAGCCACAGGTGCGCTCGCAAAGTGCTTCTCCCTTCACAAAAGCTAATGTCAATCAACAGGGCTTAACCATTTGAGCAAATGAAGCTTTGCTTGGATGAAATAAAACAACAGATGAAACAACAACAATGGCAAACAGGTAAAATATATGCATCATTTCTATTTTCATGGAAATTTATATTGATGGTAGTTACATAGTCAAAAGAGGAGCTACTTTTCTGCGATGAGTAGTCATTTATTCTGTCCTGAATTTTTTATATTCAGCACTGAAGGCCAGGGTTACATAGAATAGCTAGCCAGGCAATTTTATTTTGAGTTGTGTAGAACATCATTTTTTAGAGTTAGTTGAGCTGACTTTGTTTTAATGCTGTTTCTTTAGTTCTCTTCAAACAAGGCATGATTACCTGCTGTCATTCCCAGCTAAATATTCTCTCATAAAATGTAAACTGGGATGTAAAGTGGATTTTCAAGCCACACAGCTGTGTTGATGCCAGTTGCATGTGTCTTCTAAACAGCAGTACAGTTCCAATCCAACCAGGCAGATCCAGACAATGACTCTTGTGTGAGTGCATACAGAGGAAAAAAAAAACAAATCTCCGTTCTGTTAATGTGTGCGTGTGTGCATGCGTGAATGCATGCCGTTTGGAAGTGTGTGGGGAGCAATTGCAGTCTTAGCTAGGGAGCTCAGGGGTTATATGAGAGCATCAGACAGCTGCCAGGACCTCTTGGTCCTGCTTCTCTACTCGAAAAAAGTCTTCTTTGTTTTAAATTCATGGCATGGTAGTTCTTATTTCCTTGACAATTGAAACTGTTTCCCGTTCCCAAACAAAGGAGATATATCTCCCTTTATCATGATTTCTCATTTAATAAATGGCTGAAAGGGCTAAATTTGTGTTTTATTTACAGCTTTCGTCCCTATTCCTTACCAAGTGTGGCTGAACAGTTGCACAGATATGCAGACAGCTGGGCACAAGTCATTCCCTAACACAAAATGAACAGCTGTTTTATTCCTCCGACTTGTGCCTAGGAGCTGAGGTTTGGACGTAAACAGGCCTGCTTTCTTTCAACTAGGACAATGGCTGAGTGTGCTCCTCAAATTCGCAACAGCTGAGCGGCTGACAAGTTTTTGTTTACTGTTATACTGTATATTTCATCCATACCAAGCTCTGTCTTTTTTACTTCCCTGTTCATTAAATGGATTCACATCTAATTGTAATTGATTCTCTGCCAAGAGCTTTTAGAAAGTTATAAATATGGCATGTCGATCTTATTCCCATGGCAACAAAAACATACTGTATCTCCTCAGGAGCTGAATGTATTAATTAGGACCTTATTTTACAAACCTATATTTTCTAAGTTAGGAATTTGAATCTATGTTCAATTTCCTGCCCAAAAAAAGAGCTGTATTCACCCCTCCAGCTATGACTTGGATAGTGAATGAAAATTGGTTCTGTTGCACTGTTGCACTGACCAACATACATATCCCCCTTCCCTTCCTTTGCATGTTTTTTTTGTTTTGTTTTGTTTTGTTTTTTAATGTTATTTAATTGAACTGATTCTATACAATTTTTGGTCGCTTTTTTTTCTGTAATCTTTATTTTTTTTTTTACACAATCTGCTTTTTTGATATTCTTATGTAAGTTTTATACAGATTCTTGATGTATTTTTAGTTTTTACCAAATACCTGTTCAACTCTTCATCTCTTTAAATCGCTTTTAATTTCCACATATTTGAGCACATTGTCCCTATTGTTGTTCGCATCTATCTGCGGTTGTGTAAAAACATAACATAAGAGGTATTATTTTGCTACATACAGTTTTTTTGTTTCTTTTCCATTGAAATGATACATTTTGATTTGTTTGGGGAAAAAAAAAAAAACTAAAGCTTATAGGAATAAACTAAGGTCAGATCTGGATTCAGCGCCCCAAAATTGCATAACTAGAAGTGTTTGAATTAACACTACACATTTTGCGCACATAACCTCACTTTTTGGTGTACCTGTGTGTCTTATTATTCTAATTATGCACTCGTCTTCAACCCTTGTGCCTATAAATACAGTAGTCCTGGCTTCACGACTAACCAGTAATCTTAATTATTGTTGCTTTTTTCAAGTTCTATTTCGGCATATGTCTGAAGTAAAATGTTACACATGATGTCTGTGCTCTTGGTTAAACATTAAACAGAAGTGAGTGACCCTTATCCATAACTGGAACGGTGACAAAACACAGGAAAATGACTGAGCTGGGAGAACGTTATACATCACTGACGTAGAGAAATAGGAGTCTTCATGCTCGCGTAAGCTTTTTCTCGGCAGAAAAACAATTAATTTAATGTATTTCATACAAAATCCTCCTTCCATTTTCATAATCCTGATAGGTACCCTGAGTACTTGGACTAAGTTTAGGTGCCACCAAAAATGAGGCTGCATGTGTGCAGGCTGTCACTGTTTCCCAATGAATGTGTACATGAAATGGTTGACATATTATTTTCCCTTTTCAAGTCTTCATTTCGTTTCAAAACAAACGGATGTGTTAGCCATTAATAATTGTTCCATTTTGACAGTTTTGTACATTTGATATCTCTATATGAAGCAGTCACTGTGAAGTTTAGCAACATGAGTGCTTTGAGGTTAAGATCTGGGTGGGTAATGCCTTATTTTGTGTTGCAGCGGATGAGTTGGTACTTGCAGATTGTCATAAATTATTCTTCTTGGTCAAAGAAAGAAATTAAAATTTCTGTTGGCATTCGCTCTGTGTCCTCATCCTTCCTCTTCCCCCTTGCCCACCCCAGTCCCACCCCACAAAAATACTCAAATCTCTCCAGCTCTCTTTTATGTATGTGTCCTGCTAGGAACATGCAATTACAATAATGATGTAGCAGTGTCGTAATTGTAACAATTGAGTGAGTGCAGTTAATATAATATACCATTTCATGATGGTCATGTGAGTGGAAATCATGGGTCAACAGGGAATGGAAATGAATACTTCAGATTTTGCATAAGCAGTGATGAAAGCAGCAGTCTCAGGAATTGAGTGGAGGATAAAGCTGAAGCAGTCGTTATTCTGTGTGCTGCTGTGTGAAAGGTTTACACCAGCATTTACGATTTATAGTTGATCTTTTGGTCTCAGCGGACAGCTTTAAGTTACATTGCTCTCTCAAACTCAAACCACAGCTCAAAGAGAAAGAAGTGTTTCCTGTAGGTTGAGGATTTACTTGTGGTTGTAGGTGTTAAACAGCGTGACAAAATGTTGTTTGATTAATTGCTCAACCCCAATGGCGCTGCTATATATATTTTTTAATAGATCATATTGGCCCGAATATAAGACTGTGTTTTTTGCATTGAAATAAGACTGAAAAAGAGGGGGTCGTCTTATATTCGCGGTCCAGACATTATACGCATTCACGACGCTAGATGGCGCCAGATATCATTGAAGCGATGTTCTGTCATTACAGATCTCAGCTACTCTTAAGTTTATCCAGTTTGCATTATTTTATAGCAATGTTTTTCCTTATTCAGATTTGTTTCAAGACAGCTACAGTTAGACTTCACTTTGATTGTTAATGCTGTTATTGTAATTTTGTTGTTTTATCACATTAGATTGGTTTATTTGTATTTCAAAAACCAGAAGCCATTCATTTACGAATGTGGTTGCACTTTAGTTTACATATTTAAATGTTCAGATATTAACATTTGAATTAGGCAATATAACATGCTTTTTCTCTCAAATATATTGTTATAATCATTTGTTTCGGATGTTCTGTAATTATTTTCTGTATAAAAATTAATTTGGTTTTCAAAAAGTCTTTTTTCAAACTTAAGTCTTGAAAAAGAGGGGGTCGTCTTATAATCAGGGCTGTCTTACAGTATATTCGGGCCAATACGGTATATATTTTGTTTGGGGCTCTACTGTATATTCCGCACTAAAACACACCCACGTTTGTCCATGTTTACGCAGCCAGATTAGACTGAGAGCCACATCACGGTATTTGAGTCGTTACTGACGAGACATTAAGAGGTCTCACTGATCATCTAGGGACAATAAAGTGAAAAATCTTGCTCCTGAAGCTTTTGTGGCGGTGAATAAGCGACACTTAAAACAAATGAATAAATGTATTAAACTTTGTTTGATTGTCGGCTATTTATATCATTTTCTGCCATACAGATTATCACGACGCCTTATTTTGCACATTGAGATATAAGATGACTGTTTTGTACTTTATTTGTACTTAATGCACGTCAGACACATTGTGAGCAAATGTGACACTCTTTTTATTCAACTCCGCACTGGCGCTGGATTAGGGGAGCGTTCAAGACCACACTGTTTTGCAACAGTAACGAACACCACAAGGACCACGTTATCAATATTACATCGATAGTATGTGTATTGTTTATCGCTCTATTAGCTGCAATCAGTAACTCAAGTCCTCAGATGAAAAGCAACAAACGGTTTGCAAATGCGGGAACGAGGCTTGACCACAAAGCAGACAACATTAGCAGTCGGATTGCGTACAAGGGTTTATTGAACACATACAAATAACAAAATACACGTGATCGCGAAAAGGGAGAAAGAAAAAGAACTGGGAAAAAAATGGGGTGAGCCGTCTGTGAGCACAGTCTGACCAGCAGCAGAATGTGACAAAATCATTCCAGCCGTCATAGTAGCTTCGCTTGCTAGCTAGCACAGCTATTTTCCCAGACCAGCCCAACAGCATCATCACCCCCATCGTGAATTGCAGGCGTAAAACATTGCGCCCTCTGTAGGTCAAAACATGTACTAGATATTTTTAAATCAATGGCAATAATATATGTATTTCTAATAACACATTTGAGTAAAGGAGAACAATTGTGGCTTGTAAGAACCTACAAGTCTTTAAGTCAGAGGGTCCCTTTAAGATCAGCTACAGGTAGGCAATGATACTGTAGGTATATAGAAAAAAATGATTTTACCTTAACATTTGATTTGTTGTCAACTTGTTTGCATCGCTACCACAGTTGAGTCATTTTCCATTGTCAATGCGACTGTTAACACGAGGACATAAAAGTTGTATCAAGAACTGGGTTTTGTACTTTTGCATTTACCACATTTACTGTAAGTTCAAATTTAAAGGCTCCAGCACCCCCGCGACACTTGTTATAAGTCGTATGGAAAATGAATAAACATTATCATGTGGAAAATTGTATTGTTGTTGGGAGAACACTTTAGTTCGGTGTTGTGAATTTATTTTTCTCACAATTTGTTTGTGCATGTGTGTGTGTGTGGGGGGGGGGGGGGGGGTTAGGTTAGTGGGGTTAGCGACTCTGGGTTTAACCCAAACCGATGAAAGTCACCATGAAACCCTATAGGCTGCTAAGCAAAATGGGATGAATGAAAACTTTAGCTTTGTAACAAGGAAACATGAGGATTGTTAGACCATAAAAAACCATGAATAAGCTATTTCGCCATTAAAGCCGCAGGGTACAAAGGGAGAGAGAAAAAAAAAGTTGAAAAATACGTTAGTTTTATTATCTTGGGCAGCTGTCAATATACTTGGGCGGCTTGCCAAAGTAAAGCCAATCTAGCAGGATCACTGATACAGGTACAGATTTTTGTGTTTATAGTACACTCATACCAAATTTCTACTGATGCATAGTTTTGCTGCCCACATACCTGCATTGCACATTTTACTAAATACTACGACCTCTATTTAAATTTCAGTGTCCTGAATCAGTCACCAGTTTAATGCAGTTTTCTTTTGTATTTTGCCAGCATCTGTTTGTGGTGAGGCAGCAGAGGGGAAGCGGAAAGGTCGTCCTAAAGCAGAAGAAGACCGGGAACTGAGGAGCATCCCTGTGAGTTACTCTCTTTGAACTGAGTGGGTGTTTCAAGTGAGCTTAATTTATTTACTCAGAGTAGGCTGTCTTACAAAAATTTGCACAATATATAATGTGGCAACAGTTTTTTTGTGTATGAATTTGTATATAATTTAGTTATTCATTTCTTTCCTCTCCTCGAGCAGGCCCACTTGATTGTACAGTGGAAGGAAGAGTTTAAGCGTCGCTCTAGAGTCAAATGTCCATGTTCGGGCTGCTGGTTGGACTTTCCCAGCATCTATGGTGTAAAATACCACTATCAACGCTGCCAGGGGGTAAGCCTGTATCCTCTCTCTAACTACACAATAATAGCCGTTGTACAGTATGCTTCATGGCAATGTCCACATTTTCCATTATTAAGCAAGCGCGCACTTTTAAATGTGGTTTCTCCAAAGTGCTTGTCTGTGTTTTTTCCAGACCATCGAAGCTGAGAAGCAGAGTCATGGTTGTCCCTATTGTGAGGCAGTGTTTGCAACAATGGTACGTTTACAGAAGCATATGCTTTGGAACCACCCAGATAGGGTTAGTTTGGAGTCAAAGGATGAGCAGCTTAAGCTTCAGAAGAACCCCGTCAAGTCCAGCACTGTAAAAAGGTAACCTATATTGTCAACCTTAAATTTACTGGGCTGTAATTGAGTATCATAATATTATTTATGACATTTGACATGCTGTATTTCCTTGATTTGTGAATTCAGACCGCTGGAGAATAGGCCTCCATCCCCAGTGTTCTTCAAAGTGAAAAAGACCCAAGAAGTGTCTGCCCCGTCTCACAATGGAGAGCTGACCCATCACAGGAGTGAGAGGAAACAGCACAACCAGCAATCACTGCAGAGTCACCAGTCCCAGTCAGCCCAGCTTCAAATTGAGCAGTCTCAGTCCCAAAGCACGTCCTCTGATGCAGGGGGGAGTGAAAGTGAATGTGGCAGCCTACCGCCATCTTATCCTGATGAAGACCCAGAACGAATGAAACACAGTAAGATTTACAGCATTTTTATTTTCACCAAATGCTCCAGCTGTTTTTGACCATTTTTGTTTGCTTTTACGTTATTTCTTGAGCAAGGACGGAAGCAGAAAACACCTAAGAAGTTCACTGGAGAGCAGCCTTCAATCTCTGGAACGTTTGGATTGAAAGGTATTGACAAATATATCTAATCTTTGTTCCAGATCCGTGTAGCTCTAGTGACTTTCAAAATTGAGTATGTTTACTGCAGGTATGACTAAAGTGGAGGAGAAGCTGAAAGCAAGCCGCATAAAGAGACCTGATGGTAGTGGATTTAGCGAGGAGCCTCATAGGCGACCAACATCAAATCAGTCCTTCACTAAACACACAGCAACCACTAGTTCAGGTGAATACTTATTTCATAAGTGCCAGAAAAAATGATGAAGATGTGATTTTTGTATTTAAAGCGTCAACATACAGATCGTAGTACAGTATTATGTTTAACCCGCAATATAATTACATATTCTTACGCTTTTCTCTTGATTGATGTGCATCCAAAAATTGTAAATAGTTTCTTACAAAGAAAACTGTGATGTTGATTTTAACCAGTGGGAGGCAGCAAAGCACTATTTGTTCCTAATCAGCCTTTTTTCAAGAAGTACTGTTGATCAAGAAACTAATAAAAATAAATTGTCACGCAAAAGCAACATTTTAAATATCATAGCTACTTATGAAACCAGACTTCTTACTCAGGTAAAGGAGACATCAGTAGATGAGTAACAGATGTCAACCAAAAGTAACACCAGGAAGTAGACAAACCCTGAGAGAGTCATACTATACAAATATTTCATTTGCTCTCTCGGAGAGTACGTAACATCCTTTTATTTATTTATTTTTTTAGGTACTGTTCCTGACATTCAATGGCAGAAAGCAATTTCAGAGCGAGGCGAAGTGGTGTGCCCCACTTGTTCCATCGTCACCAGGAAAACAATACACGGCTTGAAGAAACACATGGAAATCTGCCAGAAGGTTATAATACGACTCAACTCAATTTGCACTGCTTTACCTATGGTTTCTTAGAACCATAATTTAGGGCCTCACTACACAATTTGGGATCACTTATACATTGCACCATGTAAAAAAAAACTAATTTTGCGAACAAAATACGCTCATGAAATTACGATGCGGTTCTTTTTGGAAGTGTACGATTAGAAATTATCTAGAAACAAACGATGATATACAATATTTTGTATGTAGATATATATCATAAAAGAACGCAAAAACTGTATCAGACTATATGGTGCACTTAAACCCCCCCCCCCCCCCCCCACCACCACCCCCCCACCACCACCACCACCAAATTGAGAGAATTCATACATAAGGCAGAATGGATTCTAGGGAGAACTGTCATCTTTGGGGAAAAAATAAAGGATTTTATATTTAGGAGCACCTTAATTATGAAAATAAACTTGTTCATTAATGGCGTGTTTTATAATTCGATGCGCCTTAAAGTAAAACAACTAGATACATAAATACCATGTATGGATTAAGTATTTTCAAACAGGTAAAAGGCCATTTATTGCTGTGCATTGTTTGTAATGTCAAAAAATAACAACAAAATCTCAGGTAAAGTTTGATGTTGATGACAATAACAACAACAAAGAAACACCACATGCACACAGTAAAACTTGGTCAAATGTTTTTAGGGCTGTCAAAATTATCGCGTTAACGGGCGGTAATTAATTTTTTTAGATTAATCACGTTAAGATATTTGACGCAATTAACGCACATGCCCCGCTCAGACAGATTTAAATGACAGTACAGTCAAATGCCCACTTGTTAATTGTGTTTTGTGGAGTTTTGCTGCCCTCTGCTGGCGCTTGGGTGTGACTGATTTTGTAGGCTTCAGCACCCATGAGCATTGTGTAAGTGATTATTGACATCAACAATGGCGGGCTACTAGTTTATTTTTTTTTATTGAAAATTTTACAAATTTTATTAAAACGAAAACATTAAGAGGGGTTTTAATATAAAATTTCTATAACTTGTACTAACATTTATCTTTTAAGAACTACAAGACTTTCTATCCATGGATCGCTTTAACAGAATGTTAATCATGTTAATGCCATCTTGTTGATTTATTGTTATAATAAACAAATACAGTACTTATGTACAGTATGTTGAATGTATATATCCGTCTTGTCTCTTATCTTTTCATTACAACAATAATTTATAGAAAAATATGGCATATTTTAGAGATGGTTTGAATTGCGATTAATTACGATTAATTAATTTTTAAGCTGTGATTAACTCGATTAAAAATTTTAATCGTTTGACAGCCCAAGTTTTTATCAATATGCATTAGGCCGATAACAACATTTCTGCTTAGTGCTTTGAACACAACATGTAGGTAAAAAAGTGCAACATTTCCTCTCGAGTATATTATTACTGAGGAAAGAAAAATAAATTAGCCTGACTTGCGATGTTTGAACGGGGCAGTCAGTTGACCTATCAGTGCAATTCTCACAGGCTCCGGTCCTCAATCTTTTTGCTCCATGGACCACTTTTACTGTACTGCTCCATGGCCAAGTTCAGCTTTTAATTTGAAGTTGGCTCCCGCAAGCAATCGCTTTGAAATCTCTGGTGACTACAGTCATGCCGCTAGTGGCAAGCAATCGGTCCAGTAAAACATCAGAGAATGTGCAAGAACTATCACGTGACACTCGTAGCGTTTTTAAAATGAAAACAATGTGAAGCCTCAGGCAATTGATTATTAGCCTCACAAAAGCTGGTGAACAGCTTAATAATCAATGTACTGTGTTGCAAGATTATTGGGGGTTTTTGTATCGATCTTTAGAGGAGCCTGCTAACAATACGTTTGAATCTTCGCCTATAGGAACAGATATCTGGTTGAATCGGTTTATTGTCCCAACGCTAAATTTCATATTGCTGAGCGATGCAAAGTAATGTAGGGGTATATGTTGATACTAGGGCTGTCAAACGATTAAAATTTTTAATCGAGTTAATTACAGCTTAAAAATTAATTAATCGTAATTAATCGCAATTATTTGCAATTCAAACCATCTCTAAAATATGCCATATTTTTCTGTAAATTATTGTTGGAATGGAAAAATAAGACACAAGACGGATATACAGTGCTGTATTTGTTTATTATAACAATAAATCCACAAATGGCATTATTAACATTCTTTCTGTTTGAGTGATCCACGGATAGTAAGACTTGTAGTTCATAAAAGATAAATGTTATAGTTACAAGTTATAGTAATTTTATATTAAAACCCCTCTTCATATTTTCGTTTTAATAAAATTTGTACAATTTTCAATCAAAAGTAGAGTTAATATAATAATAAGAACAATAAAAATAACAATAATAAGAATTGAGTGACCAAACTCTGAGTAATGCCAGTTCACTTTGCATTGTTGTTTAGCTGTGTGAAAATAGGGCCTCATTACTATGGACTGAAGTGCTTTTCTTTTTGTGAACATTATTTTTTTTGAGAGATAGCAATATTATTTTTGTTGTGCTTTCACTAGATGATACTTCTGTGTGTTGTGAAGGAGTTGCAGAAGCTTATGCCAATAAACGGCGCAGCCCAAAGAACGCCTGTGTCCACTCGCCTTTATAACAGATATATCTCAGTGCATATCTTACCCAAAATACAACAAGAGACACATAATTGCCACTAAAAGAAAGCAAACTTACCGAAATATGTGTGGAGCACAAAGCAACAGCATAAACGTCTCACAACTACTAATTCTCCCACTATTAGAAGGAATAACATTAGTATGGAACGGCGCTGTGCTGCCCCCAAGCGGCCGGTGGCATTCTCTTCACTCTTAATGTCCATAAACGGAGTCATTGAAATCTGTTTGAGTCAATGCGAGACCGGCTCATTCAGTGCATGCGTTAATTGCGTCAAATATTTTAACGTGATTAATTTAAAAAATTAATTAACACCCGTTAACGCGATAATTTTGACAGCCCTAGTTGATACCTTTTGTTGGGGGTTTGATTCCCGACCAATGTTCCAATTCCTATTGAGTGCAGGTACCAAGTTCTCCCAAAAATACAAAAATGAGAAGCATCAAATATATTTAAAAAAAAAAAAAAATGTGCCAAATAAATATAACAGCATCAGGATAGATTACCGATCAAATGCTGCTTTATGGATTGACCCTTGTGCTTTTACTCGAAATAATAATAAAATAATGAATTTGACCTTCAATCCCCCATGCAGCTTCAAGAAGCCCTGAAGTGCCAGCAGTGCCAGAAACAGTTCAGATCCAAAGCAGGACTTAACTACCACAACATGGCAGAACACAACTCCAAGGTACACACTAGTCCATATCAATGATCAATGAATTCATTTTGTATTTTAGGTTTTTGTTTTTCCAATGACGTTAGGAGTTCATAGAATAGGAGAATTACCAGTAGTTACTTGAGACCAAAACTAATGACGAAAGAGGACTATGTATAGAAATCGACACACGCATTGACACCAGTGTCGGCTTTCACACAGTTTGGTGTAGGGAGTCCCAACAGATAAATGCCCCATTTACTACCCCTTAAAGTGCATGTAACACGAAAAAGCATGTTTATTTCATAATACACGCTGTATTTTATGCTCCTGAATGATATGGACCGCTTGGAAGGGTGCGGAAGCGATCGCTATATTTATTTAGTTTTTTGAATCCCGCGCCATGAAAATGAGTGACTTCCGGCTTTGGTCTTGCATAGAGGAGGAGGGCGCTGTGACGTGTACGGGTGAAGGCGTCCTCTTCCATAAACAGCCGTACTGTTGTGTATGAGGACTAAGGATTCAGCTGATTTTGCGGATTAATACGTTTATTTTTCGCATCATGCCAGCCAAACGGCTGCAGAAAAATCTTGCTTTATGAGGGAGAGGCGTGTGCACCTTTTTGGAGTTTCAAAACGTTCCCATTCAACGTGGATATTGGCCAAGCCCTACTACTGTGGGAACATTGGACATACGAGGAAGTGAGTAAACATCTTGTTTTGTATTATGTCAAATATTAATACAGCGATTACAAAGTAAACACTACAAACTTTCTTTGAATAAACGACTACTTACGTTTGATCATTGATAGGCATATAAAAAGCTCTTCTTGTGCACATTAGCTGCACGTTAGCTGCACAACAACTGCAGCCGCCCTCCTCCGGGGAACGAACTGTAAATTGCTCTCCGCCAGGCGGTTTGCCGATCCGCGAAGACAATCGACAACCCAGTCGTCATGTCAAATAATCCGGGCTAGTTATGTGTGATTTTCCGCTTCGAAGACTTTGAAACGTCACTCGGTTCGGGTTAGCATGTCGGCTAGCTGTCACGCCTCTTGGTTTGTTTACATTCTCCGAAGCCGGGGAAGGGAAATGACATATGTCCGATTTAGGTGTCATAAAATATCGTTCGGGAGGTGCGACAGTAAAGGTGAAGTCGACAGTTTTGACCATTATGGAGTAATTTTGCCATGTCGTCCTGAATAAATGCATTTTTATGATTTCATATTCCATTTAGCACAAGACTGTTATTTGTCATGACCATGCCATTTATTTAGCAATTGGGGAAAATACTTGGATAAAAAGAATATCTTGTAAAAATATTGAAGAGACAGAAACAATGACATTTTGCAGCTCTCTTCGTCGCGTTTTCCTCGATGTGAATAGTTCCCCCTTGACGGGCTGACTGGTCCTTGTCAAGCCATTTATTTAGCTATTGGGGAAAAATACTTGGATAAAAAGAATATCCTATAAAAATATTGGAGTAGAGAGACTGAAATAATGACATTTTGCGGCTCTCTTCATCGCGTTTTCCTCCTTCTGAATAATTCCCTCTCAATGGGCTGAATAGTAAAACCGATGAGCCCAGTCTCCCGCTGACGTCATCCACCTGTTGGGGACACTAGAGCCCCATAATGGTAGGCGTGGCTAACCGGCAGATTAAAAGACTAATTTCTCGTCATCTGCGCTTTGCTAAATTGTTGTATATAGTCGAATTGTCTCAAAATATTAATCTAATTCACATAATAATGCTATTTAAGACTTTTTTTCTCCTGTCGTATGCTCTTTAAGGTATACTACAGAATACCAGTATTTGTATGTTCCTTTTTCATTAGTCACTCTCCTCTTGGTTTGAATCTCAGGTTTCATTAGTGCCTCAACCTCTCTCTATTTCTGCAGCTGCCTGAAGTCTGACAGCTGGGAGATATTCTTTAAGACATTATCAAAGCACCTCTACATTAGAGCGCTGGGGTTTGCTGAATAATTCAAATCGGTGTCAAAAAAGTATCATGAATGTTTCATTAATGGACTTACCGCAAACGTGGCATGCGCTAATAATACACGAAATGCAACATCATAGAACTTATTATTTCTGGTAGAACCTTGGGTTATAAAATATTTGGCTGAAGACGTTTGGTGTACTTGCTAAAGTTTCAAAGAAAAAAAAATACCGGTACCTTAGTAGATGCTTTATTTTTGGTTTGCGAACAGCCTTGGCATTGATACGCAGAAGTTCTTCTTTGTCTTGCATTGCGTAATTGTCATAGGCTCAATATGTCACGAATAGACATGTGCCGGTTACCGGTTTCACGGTTTACCGTGGTGTGAAAACGTCGCGGTTTCAAAACCACTAAAATTTTCCGTCATACCTTAGTAAGGTATTCGCTATTTTTCATGTGCCCAAATGCAGCCGAAGTGGCTTGGTGCGGCAGCGCTCACCCTTCCCGTTTGTTGCCGTGAGTGTCAGTGACGCTATTCTGCTAAACAGCCAGCAAACCCCAAAACAAACCCTCCAAACACAAGGCGTACTTTTCTTCAATTTATTGAGCTCTCAAATCGTGGTGAAATATACAAATGAATACATTTAAAACGTTGTACAATTGTATTTTTCCACATGTGAGTAGGTTCAACAGGATAGCTGTAGCACCATGAAAAAGGTCGCCAAAAACAAAACACACATTTTCCTTTCAAATTCAATATACAAACTAACTAAAACTTACAAAGACGAATGTTAGCCTCGGCTAAGCTGGGAGAGCAGCTTCGTCAAGGTTTTATGTCTCACTGCCGCTGAGTAAGAAACAAGCTTGAATGAAGGGGGGGAGAAAAAAAAAGGATTGCGTCAAAGATCGCTAATTGCGAAAGGAGGTCTCACTCCTCACTTTTTGTTTTAGATGAAACCTTTCCTCAACAATATTTACATTTTAACTAACTTATAAAACTAACTTATACATTTTTAACTAGCGTATTAACTTATGAATTCTTTGTTCTTTTTAACACAAAGGCAGGACATCATGTAGAAGAGAGTTGACACAGTGGCTGAAAATGGCGAAACTTCAGCTTCTCCCCCTCAAAAAAAGTCATACAGTATATATTTTTAATTTCATTTAGAAGTGTTTTTACTTTTTTATAGCAATTATTTTGTTCTTGCTCTAATAATGAGCAACTTGAGCTGTGGCTGTGGGTATAGTCTAGGTTCTATTTATTTTAATTTCATATATTTGTTATTTTTTGTTAATTTATTTATTTTCACATTATATTCATGTTCCAATTTGCAAATATGTTCTGGGGAAAAAAAACCTGTTCAATGGAAAAAAGTTGTTGCTTTTTTTTAAACCCATACATCTCAAAATTTTGGAGCTATAATTGCAATACCGCGATACCGTGAAACCGCGGTATTTTTGCTCACGGTTATCGTACCGTCAAAATCTCATACCGGCACATGCCTAGTCACGCATGGCAATTCCTAAAATCTGTATTTTGGGTTTTTTTTTTTTTTGGTATGTTCTTAATTAGTCTTATTAATCGTCTTTAAGACCTAATTGCAACTGAAAAAAGGGGGCAATCGCAAAATGATTTTCATTTGTGGTCTCGCCACTCATTAAGATTTGCTAAATCTACCGTCTGTACTGTTGTAGTAATAATAGTATTATTAAAAAAATGTACACATTTTCAAACTATAAGTCACTACTTTTTCCCCGCACTTTGAACCCAGCAGTTCATAGTCCAGTAAGGTGAATTCATGGATTTGTACAGGCTAATGAGTCCTTTGGTGTAAATATACTGTACCATAAAACATCATGATCACCCATCTCCTAGTTATGAACATTTTTTTTTTTGTGGGAATTTTTGTGAGTGTTGTTTATAGTCATCTGTATTTTATGAGTAAAAAAAGAAAAACGTTTGTACAGACTTAACATAGGCGCACACAAAGATACAAGTTAAAATATCTTCTTGGGAGGCAGCTGGCATTGATGACAAATATTGAGCCCTTCCTTCCTCTCCCTCCCTCCAGGCTAACGCTAACTAGCAGGCTTAAGAATAAAACATTGATCCCATCCAGTGTGGGTTAACTCCACCAAGAGACCCATCCTTTTGCGTTTTAACACAGCTCTTTCATTCTTTATGTTCACTGTGGTGGTCTTGGCTAATGATTGACACCAATCAAGTCATAACCATAAGAAAGCCTTGCTGTGAAGCCATTTAATCCTCACAAACTGAATGCATGAAATGGAAAATACATTTGATGATCTTCTCAACAATATTACAGTATGTAATTTCTCTGTGTTCCACCTCAGTCATCTTGGAATGAAGGCCAGATGGACGACGAGCATGAGGAAAGAGAAAGACTACGCCGAATACTCAAACAGATGGGTAGAATCAAATGTCCCAGTGAGGTATGTCATTGAATTTTTGTTCCTCTCATTTGTTCCGGTGCCTGGCTTAATGTGCCTCCCATTTCCAGATTTCATATCACATTTTTCTTTTCATTATATAGTTGTAAGTTTTCTTTTGGCCTTTATAATTTACTTCCTAAATTTATCTTTCCTTCTAACCTGCTTTGTTGTGCCCATTGAGTGGAAAGAAACAGCATGTTTTCATACTAATAATTAAGAATACATAGAAATATTTTTCATACATCCTTCACTTATCAATGTGCAGGGCTGTTCAGCTCACTTCTCCAGTCTAATGGGCTACCAGTACCACCAGAAGCGTTGTGGACGTGAGTTCTCTGATGCTGAGAAAGCCATGTTTTTGTGCCAGCACTGCGGGAAAACATATCGCTCCAAAGCTGGCCGAGACTACCATGTGCGCACTGAGCACTCCCCAACCACCACCTCTACCACGACAGCCCCCAGCATCAACAAAAACAATAGGACTGACACCAACAACAACACTGGCAAAGAGAGGGTAAGAGCTGACATGCCATAGAATACTTTTTTTTTTTAAATAATAAGGTAGTTTCAATGGATTTATTGTTTCTTACTGTTCCTCCAGATCACCTGCGAGAAGTTTTTAGTTGGGAAGCGAGAGCAAAGTCAGCCCGAGTGGCATGTAAATACACAAGTGGCCCAGGAGAAGGACAAGGTTAAAGACAAGGACAGCCAAGAGAAGAACAAGGTGAAGGAAAAGGCAGCGCAGAAGGAAAGCCCTCAAGAGGATTTTGAACGAACACCTAGTGGTAGAGTGAGGCGCCGGTCAGCTCAGGTGGCAGTGTTCCATCTACAGGAGATTGCAGAGGATGAGCTTGCCAAGGACTGGGGCACCAAACGTCGCATCAAAGATGACCTGGTGCCTGACAGTAAGAGGGTAAGTCTTGGAGCGGAGCAGAACGAGTCAATGATTTGAGATACGAGTGTGGTCGAGGAACATATATGTATCTCAAGGCATTACCGTATACTACAACAGCATGAACAAATTTATTGCAACTCTCTTTTGTGTAGTTGAACTACACTCGCCCAGGCCTTCCCAACTTCAGCCGGGAGCTTTTAGAGACCTGGAAGACTCAAGTCAAAGAAAACGGCTTCATCTGCTGCACCAATGAGGTAAGACCGTTTGCAGATTCCATAAGTCACAATATTATTAAATTTGTAACAAGTCTAAGCACTAGATTTGTGAACGTAATACTGCTGCTTTTGTTGTAATATTTACTGTTTTGTATTTTTTTGTTTCATTCAGAATTGTGATGCCGTCTATTCCAGTGTGTCTGGACTAAAAGCACACTTTGCCACCTGTAGTCAGGTATTAACACACAGAACAAGCATAAACTCCTCTGAGAGGGTGGACACTATTCTACGTTTCACTCAATTCAACAAGTGGGATGGTTGTACATTAGAAGTTACTGATGTAGAATGGCATACAATATGTTCTCCTAAGAACTTTCGCAGAACGGTTTTAGGACACTCATTTAAAAATGGTGACTGTCAAATAATAGGCAACAAACAAACAAACTGATTCACCAAATGATGCTATTATTTTTATGTGCATCCGTCACAGGGAGGTGGAGAACTGGCAAAGTATACGTGTTTGATCTGCCAGAAGGAATTCAATTCAGAGAGTGGTGTCAAGTACCACATAAGCAAGACACACTCACAGGTGGGTCAATGCTTTTCCGATTTAAACTTTCAAATCGTAATATTTATTGGCATAATACTGTAATTTTTGGAGTGTTTGCCACATTTTTTTACAAGAGGAAAATCCTTACTAAATTGGGGGGGTGAGTCCCAAGTCTAAAATGGACGACTTAGTCAAGTTATGAGACTGAAGTCACCTTTATCTTTTTCCCTGAAGTACTTTAGGTCTCATCTTTTCATGAGGTTCCTGATGTAATCACCGCTTTTTGACACTTAAAGATTACAGCAATATTTGTTTGTATCCAAACATAATATGGTTTGCTGCTCTAATTAAAACAATAAGGTCATTCAGGCTAGGTTCATACCGTAGGTCTTAATGCACAAATCCAATTTAACTCGAGTGAGGCATTGACTTGACAGTCTAAACGGGACAAGTCGCACCGAAGTGGACAATTTCAAATCCAAGCTTGGTCACTTTCGTATGTGGTTTTAAACCCGATTCGGGCCACATTTTTCAAAATGTGGTGGTGATCTGAACTCTCTAGTCTCCCAAATCGGAATTAATGCAGCAATTAATGTCAGCAAAGAGTGAGAGGGGCAGATAGGAGGGCAGCGCTGGAGCTGTGCATTACCGTTAGCGGCTAGCTTGAACTCGCCTTTTAGGGAGGAGGCGGGCTTGACCACAGACATAAAAAAATAAAATGGGGGAAAAAAGATAAGCCTGAGAGTGCTGGGTTTACTTTCTCTACGCCAAGTGAGCAACATTTCAATATTGATTAATCACATGGCCGAGAGTCGGGGCAAACTGACCGTATGTACATGCGTTCTATCAATACATATAAACATTGAATATAAAAGTAAATGGGGATTATTTGGGTCTGTTATTTGTGTCCTCTTTTTGGAAATAAAAATATGGTCAGCCTAGAATATGGTCAGCCTAGAATAAAGTAGAGTCAGCATGTGTAGTCGTTTGTTATGATCTCTCTGCGCATGCGCGTCAGTTTGCTCAGCACGTGTTCGATGCGAGTTAGTGCGTATGCGTAGTGCTTGAACGGGTTCAATGGAAAAAGGCAGTCTGAACAGGCAAACCACAAAAACAGATATGACAAAAACTGAATTGTGCATGTCCTTCCCCCGAGCCTAGTGGGCCGTGGGAGTCACGATCAGGTAGCATAGAATAGGATGTCAGCATATTCACACTTACATGTGACTCACATAATACTGGGTTCGAAACCTCACTTTGCTGATTTGTGTATGCTCCAACACGCCTGTTCACGTCCCCTTTCACTCACCTCACCCCCCCTTTCTCTTCGTTTATCAGTTCCCCCACATGGTGTCCACAAGTAGATATAATTAGCTTATGATAGCACCACTACGTCCATAGTTAGCATAAGCGTGGAAAACTATTTCTTGCTGTTGTTTGTTCTTCCCCTCTTCTGCTTCTTTCCTTTCTGCCCCCCTCATAATCCCTTCCGGTTGGTTGCTTTCCCTTTAATGAACAAAACAAAATGAACAACCTCAATGGGAGTTATCAAACTACATTAAAACTGTTCAAACTATAAGGAGACTCAGAATCCTATTCTCAGTGTCTAAGCAGCTAAACAGGACAGGTTTCTAAAAAAAAAAGAAAAAAAAATACAATTTTTTTTTTTTTTTTTAATCAAATTTTGCATGATGACCTGCAGTTTTAACCTAACCTTTGATGCATCTGGTCCTCCATGAAAGCTTCTTTTTAATCACAGTTATCAATGTTTTTATTGCTTCAGAATTGGTTCCGTGCATCAGCCGGTGAAGGGATTTCCAGCAGCAAGACTAGAGGACTCGATGATGATAGCATTCAAGAAGAGGTGAGGAATGGTGCCACCACAGGTAAAAAGAGGGGTCGCAAGCCCAAAGAACGTCCCCAGGTGGTTGCTCCTTTCCAAACACAAACTGAAGCAACTACCACCAATCAAAACTCAGTGGTGGATCCAACCCTGTTCTCTGACTCAGCACAGTCCCGATCGCAAAGCCCTGATTTTACAGACATAACTAATCCAGAGTTAAACCAACAGCCCAACGGCACTACTGCGCAACAAGGCAAACCGAAGAGGCTATCATCTTTGTCCGAGTAGCTCTGCTGTTATCGACCAGGAAACCACAGAGGACACCTGCTGCAGATGTGGCTAAACAACAACAACGAAAAAATGTGCACTGAGAAAACAGAAAATGTGGTCGCTCTTCTAAAAAGTAACCACGTTACAGTACTGTTTCCATTTCAGTTTAGTTCACACAATTTCACTTGTTAGAGAATGAAATCAAAGACTTCCATGAAGTTGACTTCCACAGTGATATCATTCTTCCCACAGAAAGACTGTTGCTTCCTATCAGTGGAGGGTCATTTGCTTAAAAAGACTCATATTCAAAACACCTCTCTTAGCATGGTAATGTCAAGATGCTAGTGCTGTCACATTTCTTTCTGTTTAATCTGTACATAAGCACATATAGTATAGATACAATATATACTCGAACTAATGATACTGTCACATTTGAACATCTAACAAAACCATAATTGATCGTGTGTCGTTCAGAATGTTTTGTGTTTAATGTTTTTAATCTTTGTCATATCATTTTATCCCTGATTGTTTAATAATGAAGCAAGTCACATTTAAGCTCAACTTTTATTTCAAGTGTTTTGATGAATTTTGTCAGTGTACCACTTGAAACCTATCCCTACTTTGAAAACCATAATTAAGTGCGAAAAACGGGATTTACGCAACAGATATTGGTAGCAGTATATTTAATATGTTTTGTTTTTCAGCAGTGTCGGAGTCAATTGTCATCAGGCATATTTTAATTGATTTTAAAAAAGTAAGCTTGAGATAATGTCACTACAGTCAGACAAGCCAATTTGTTAGACTGAAGGACGAACTGTTGTGAAGATCGTTGCACTGTTGCAGCACAATCAAGTAGGGTAAAACCTTTTTTTAAAGAAGAAGCCATATTTTGGCTTTTGTTTTATCTTACAGAGATAAGAATAGAATAAAAATACTATATTTTGTAGCAGTTTAGGAGAGTGATCGTTTATCATTGCAAATCGTGATTCGCATTTAATATATACGAATTTACACCCGGATGTTCAAAGATATTGTATTGCACTTTAACCCTTGTTCCCATGTGATTTTGCACTCTAAGGTGTAACCTTGTAGCTATCAGACAAGATGAAAAATATTTTATTCTCGGGGCAGAATTAGATTCTATTTACGGATAATGGGCACCTCTGTGATAACATCCATAATCTAGCATGACTATATACTTTTAACTCAGCACTCAAAGCCATAACTACCACCACCTCCTTTAATGATAGCTTTTTAAAATTGAATTTTAAAAGACAAAATATAATACATGTATCAAATTATCACATCTATAACTGTGCAATCACAGAGTAGTAGTGTAGCTACTTTGTTGAATCTACTGTTTTATAAAGAACGTGAACAGCAGAAATACTGACAAAAGTTGATGCCTATCTAGAAGTCTAGATAGCACTTTGCCCAATTGCTTCTCAACCTAAAACTGATCTGTTAAAACTCAGCAGATCCTTGCATTCTCTCTCCACTCCTAAAATTGCACCTATACATGTTGTTTAATGTTATCATTTAAATTAATCATAATATAACACTTGATGAATAGCATAATTAGAGTATATACTGACACACATGACCTTTTTGTAGTGTAAAGCTCAGATGTTTCTCCCATTTTTAATCAATTGGTGGGGATAATTATGCATGTCTGTCTCTCACTTAATGGGATGGACAAACCTCTTTGTATCCAGGTGTAACTGGTGAGATTTATAAGACAAGCACTGATTAATTTCCATATGAGTAGTCGAGAATGTGTGTGTGTGTGGAACATAAAGGACCTTTGCAATGACTGGGGAATAGGAATCTAAATGGTTTCTGGTGACTGTCACGGCACAAAATCTTTTTGCTCATGTCGTTAGTTACATTATGTTCCATTTTCTGGGCAGGCTCTGGTGTTCCAATATAATAACTAAGCACTGCTTTTACCTGGTTATTTTGTATTTTATTACACCCATTACTATCTGTCTTCCTATGGTATGGAAAACTCGTATCTACCCTGCAGTGTGAGCTAACTGCAACATGTTTAGAGAGTGAAGCAATACATCATGTTTAGCTGATTTTGTGTGCTTGCTAAAATTTTGATATTGGTGTCTTCTATCAAATGTATGGCTTTTCTCAATTAATGACTTATTGTTTGGCTGCGCTAAAAGTGCGTTTACCACAAAAGGTGTAGACTAATGCGTCTGCATTCACTGTTATTTTGTCATTTTTTATTACTCGGATAAGCAAGTTTTTTGTTTTCTTTAAAATGCAATGACAAATACATAGGGATTGTCCATTATTCTTACTTATTCAATATGGGGACAACAAGGCATATGTATATGTGTTTGTTTCTGTATTTAGTGCACTTACCATGAAATAGGCTTGAAATAGGAGTGTTGTTTGAGCTTTCTAGTGATCTGGACTGTGTGTGGTGTGACTTTTGTAACTGAAGAAACAGCAGACTCCAAGTGTCTTCCCTTTGTTTGTTTCCTAAAACTGAGGCTAGTTGACTGAAATCGCCAGACTGTCTCAGAATTGTACACTATTTTTTGGGGACAACAGTGTTTGACTTTGTTTGCTACCTACTATTAAAAATGGTAAATGGCATCTGCCTAAGTCAAAAGTATAATATTGGACAACAGTTTAAAGAGATGATGTTGTTGCTCACAATGGTGATGTAGTAAGGATAACTAAAAATAAAGCTGTGTTGTATCCTAACAGAGGAGTCTTTCTCAATCCTTTGAGTTTGAACTGTTCAACACCCCCCCCCCCCCAAACATATTGTATGAACTGTTCATTAGCCCTGAACTAATTAATACAGGTTTGTTGGGGGGGAAGAAAAAAAAACATATTTCCTGTCCTACTTTCTCAGTATAGGTTTTGTGACACGCACATGCATAAGCCTTTTTGTTTTTTTCCCATTCGTCTTCAGTAACTTGTCCTCACAAAGGTCTCGGGGGTGCTGGAGCTGACATACATGTAGTATTTTTATGTTCAGTATGACGAGGTGCATGGAGTGCTGCTGGGTTTTTCAGATAGTCATACATTAATCATAGTCGAGGTAAAAGGTTTTCATTTTATTTGTGGTGCGTTTAGCTGTGCTTGTGGACAAAAGCAGTAGTTTTTTTTTTTTTACTTGAAGGAAGGCTTTTTTATTTTTATTCCCTGACAACCAAGTATTTTTTTTTCAGTTATGGTTATTTATTTATTTAGACAATGTTAGGTGGTCTTAAGACAAATGGTTTTTCAAATTTATTTATTTATTTATTTGCATTCTTGGATAGTTAAGAGATTAACAAGTGTGTATTTTTTGTGTATGTTAATATAACTAAAGTTATGTTAAAATATTGGAATTGAAATTTGCTAAACCCAGACATTTATTCTGGTTTTCTAAATGTTTCTGTTGTTGTATGTTTGAGTAGTTTGAATCGAACGGTGTATCACCTGAACCACAGAATGTATGTACACTATGTACGTACACTGTGTAAACAAGCTGGAGATGGCCTGTGTGCACTTCAGAAAAAAAAATATGACTTTGGAAATATTTGTGATAGAAGAATATGTGAAAATTATCAAGAGAACGACAACAGCCCAGGCTCATGAACAGTACAGTACACTGAGTCCTAGCTTCTCCGGGGGAAGAGTAGGGTTGCATTTTGGGACTTGTAGTTTAACGGGGCTTTGGTGCCACGCTTGGTAGCCTCCTGGAACACCAAATGCCTACAAATCCCATGTTGCTTTACAGTAAACTCTACTCACATCATCTAATGGTCTGTAGAAATCTTGTGTTAGCATGGAAGAAAGGCTCGTCAAGATGGAGCAGGACGACAAAACTTCAAACGGGTAACACACTAAAAATTCAAGACACTTCTTTTACCAACTTAGAGCTACTGACGAATGTTGGGTGATTTTTATTTGACGACAATATTCATAAATGGACGCTTATCACGGAAATATGGCCTGACACAGTAGCGTATGATCGCTTTTTTTTTTTTTTATTTAAACCCAATGAATACGTATTGCAACAGCTACGATATTACAATCAAAAGAAGTGACATTTACATTTCATATGCTGTTACATAGTCGTAAAGTTGACACGCACGTACACGCGGTGCATGCTTTTGGTAACAACGTACGCATCGAATACGTCCACGAAACAATATGAAATTTACATAGTGCAAATATGAAAGTAACACACTAATATACGTTGTTCAACATCTTTATCGTGAGAAAGTGTATGAGGAATGTCTCATGCAAGCCGAACGGTTGCAGAATTTAATAGCATACAAATTCTAGTTTTGGATGAATTGTACAGAGAGTAATGGCTGTTTAAGTTTAGTTGTCCAAATGTTTAAATAAGTAAAGGTGCGGATGTGAAAGTGTCATGTTGAGCTAGTTAAAGCTCCACAGTCTCAAACCTGCAATGGTACTTGACTAGGCCACAAGATGGTGTTACTGCATTGATGTGTCAACTGAGGAAAAATAGGCATCTGAATCAGATTATGAATGAAAGCCTTAATAACCATAACAAAGTGCATTTCCTCAAAACAAACAGTTTACTGACAGATTATTGTTGATTTTTCTCCCCCCTGCTCACTTGTATTTACAATGGACTGAGCTATTTGCAGGGAATCGTGCATTACCCTGAAAATGGAAATTATAATGCTTATATTAAGATTGCCGGTACCTACGTGAAATATTTGATTTCCATCCATTTTCAAACCTGTTACCATATAAGCAGCTGGTTATAGAGCATTTTGATCTCACGGAATAATGTGTTCTGTGCCAGTAGACGCAAACCTACCAAGTATTAATCAGTGTTTCCTCAGAATCTGTTAAAAAATGATTTCTAGTTTGGATGTTATGATAGTGCATTCTCTGATTTGGATCCAGGCAGCATTTAGTTCTAGCAGTTATGGTGTGAATGTGAGACTGAATCATTGTCTCTGTTATGCATTTTTTGTGGGGCATTTATAGCGGACAGGAACTGTTAGTTACAGCAATCTAAATGTGATTATTATGCATGAACTATATGTACTGTAAATAGTATTCTGCCTTTAAAATACATATTTTGGGACTATTTTAACACATTACAGAAAATATAACGTGAGAATGTCAAACACGCCACGGTCCACTGTTTTTTGTTTTTACCCGGGTTTTTGCATGGTTTGTAAAATAAAATGTTGTCAAGTGATGTCTTGTTAAACTACAAAGACAGTTTGAAATTAATCACTAATGAACTTTTTTAGACCGCCCAGAGTAAGGTCACAAGTTCCCCCTTTATAGACCATCCGGAGGGAGGTCTTAAGTTCTCGCTTCCTCTTGGGGAGGATGCCAACTAAAATTGCTACTCCTCAGTTATTTGTAGACCTAGGTACATTCTAGGTAATTGGAGCCAAAAACAATTTCATCAGATTAATTAGATCAATTAATTGTGAATTTAATATGCTATTCCTCCTTTATAAGTGAATGGATCACAATGAAATGTGGTAGGTATATTCCAGGGATATATAGTTGTATAGTATTTGACCCTCAGAGTCCCATTTCTAGTGTTTTGTCTCACGGCTGATTAATTAAATGATTTAATTGTGGGCTTATTGTTGCCTGTATGTTTCTAGTTAGTTTCTAGTAAGCATGGCCTCTCTTTGGCCCCTTTAGGACTTATATCCTGGTAAATTCCCGTCCAAGGTGACGCGAGATTTTGCCATGTCATGACTTTCAGACATTGGGAGATGCCCCGGGAATAACCCAGGTTGGACATTTTCATACTTGTCCCGTGTTGGCGACTTGACGCTCTCTGTGCGGGGAGGGCGGGATTTTATAACCCAGAGATTACGTCATTTTTGGTTAGCATCGGCAACAAAATAAAACACACTTTTCCAAAGATGGACGATGAACTGTCTCTTGTTCGGCTCTAAGATCCAGTTGCTTTTTAATTTTGTTGTTTCCAGTTTAATTTTGACATTTCCAGCTTGCCATGTTTATAATTGCAATGTTTGTTTACTGCATTTCCTCTTACTGCGATGAAAGAGGAAATGATGATCGGCACGCCATGATATTAACGTGATCAGCCTTTACGCTGTGACACCGGAATTAATCGGCTGCTTTCACACATGTAGCATCCCGCGTAAATCCTGGACAGTATACTAGGACATCACCCGCTTAATCTGCGTGTCAGTTGACCTAGAGTTCAGCGTAAGTCTGAAAGGGGCTTTTGTTTGTGCCTTTGATGATTCTGGAGGTGAATGAGACATTCAGGGTGAGGCCCAGGCAGCCGTCGTTGTAATGATTATCCAACTGATTATTCCAATGATTGGAAAAACATTTAGTTAGCATTTAAATCAATTGCAAAATCTTTTTATTCATTCATTCCCAATGCCGCTTTTCCTTTTAACTACGGGCAGAACGCAGGGTACACCCTGAACTGGTTGCCAGTCAGTTGCAGGCCACAATGAGACATACCACCATTCACGCACACACTCATACAGTGTAGCAAAGAAGTATTTAGTCAACCACCAATTGTGCAAGTTCTCCTACTTGAAAATATTAAAGAGGCCTGTAATTGTCAGCATGGGTAAACCTCAACCATGAGAGACAGAATGTGGAAAAAAAAAACCGAAAATCACATTGTTTGATTTTTAAAGAATTTATTTCCAAATTAGAGTGGGAAAAAAAGTATTTGGTCACCTACAAACAAGCAAGATTTCTGGCTGTCAAAGAGGTCTAACTTCTTCGAACGAGGTCTAACGAAGCTCCACTCATTATCTGCAATAGGTAAAACGCTAGGTGTAACGAAATCAACTGTGGGAGCAATTATTAGAAAATGGAAGACATACAAGACCACTGATAATCTCCCTCGATCTGGGGCTCCATGCAAGATCTCACTCCGTGGCGTCAAAATGATAACAAGAACGGTGAGCAAAAATCCCAGAACCACAAGGGGGGACCTAGTGAATGACCTACAGAGGGCTGGGATCACAGTAACAAAGGCTACTATCAGTAACACAATGCGCCGCCAGGGACTCAAATCCTGCACTGCCAGACGTGTCCCCCTGCTGAAGCCAGTAAAAGTCGGGCCCGTCTGCGGTTTGCTAGAGAGCATTTGGATGATCCAGAAGAAGACCGGGAGAATGTGTTATGGTAGAAACACAAGTTCTCGTGTTTGGAGGAGAAAGAATACCGATTTGCATCTGAAGAACACCATACCCACTGTGAAGCATGGGGGTGTAAACATCAGTGGGGCTGTTTTTCTACAAAGGGACCAGGACAACTGATCTGTGTAAAGGAAAGAATGAATGGGGCCTTGTATCGAGAGGTTTTGAGTGAAAATCTCCTTCCATCAGCAAGGGCATTGAAGATGAGACGTGGCTGGGTCTTTCAGCATGACAATGATCCAAACACACAGCCAGGGCAACAAAGGAGTGGCTTCGTAAGAAGCATTTCAAGGTCCTGGAGTGGCCTAGCCAGTCTCCAGATCTCAACCCCATAGAAAATCTGTGGAGGGAGTTGAAAGTCCGTGTTGCTCAACGACAGCCCCAAAACATCACTGCCCTAGAGGAGATCTGCATGGAGGAATGGGACAAAATACCAGCAACAGTGTGTGAAAAGCTTGTGAAGAGTTACAGAAAACATTTGGCCTCCGTTATTGCCAACAAAGGGTACATAGCAAAGTATTGAGATGAACTTTTGGTATTAGCCAAATACTTATTTTCCACCATAATTTGCAAATAAATTCTTTAAAAATCAAACAATGTGATTTTCTGGGGGGTTTTCCACATTCTGTCTCTCATGGTTGAGGTTTACCCATGTTGACAATTACAGGCCTCTCTAATATTTTCAAGTGGGAGAACTTGCACAATTAGTGGTTGACTAAATACTTATTTGCCCCACTATACATATGGACAATTTAGAGTGTTCAATCAGCCCTACCATGCATGTTTTTGGGATGTGGGAGGAAACCCACATAGGCACGGGAAGAACGTGCAAACTCCACACAGAAAGGCTTGAACAGGATTGAACCCTTGAGCTCAGAACTGTGAGGCGAATGTGCAAAGCACTCAGCCACTGTGCCACCACAAAATCTTTTTAATTTCAGAAAATAGGGAAACATTGTTGATCAGTGTTTTTCAAAAGAAAAAACATGATTAAAAAATGTCCCTTTGTTTTTTATTCATTCATTTTTAGATGCACCGAAATAAAAATGATTTCTTTAGGCCTGTCCGTGAGCCCCACCTCTGGTGAATAGTTACTTTCTATATTTCACATTTTAGCAAGGAAGCAGTTCACATTCTCATGCAAAGTTATCCCCCTCAAACACTGGTAAACAATTCCTAAGTCTATCTGTGATGTGAATATGTTTGTGTATTTTGCTGCGGTGTGGGTGTCGGAGGAGGGGTGTCAGCTGATGATAAGGGCGGGAGTGTTGGATTTCATCATGCTGTTTATGAAGGGTAGGGGCGTGTGTGCGTGTGTGTTCATGGTTGTAAGAGAGACAGTGCAAAGAGAGAGAGACTTGTGAAAAGATAGTGTTGGGTTTCATACAGTGTTGCCAGATTAGGCGGGTTCCCGCCCAATTGGACTCCTAGTCAAAATGGATTGGACGTCTATCGCTGTCAATGGCAGCCAAATAGCTAATGATATATCGATCTTTATAAACTCACAATGCAACAATGAGTTAATGTGTAGTTACTTTGGTAATGATTAATGTGAGTTTAACTTCACAATCTTAGTTATAGTATGAAAATAAATATACATGGGGCCAGGCCCTGAGTGGCTAATCAGGAGGATCGGGATAAATCCCGGTGGAACGGCCGGTCAGAAGGGTCGATCTGGTCCGGGTTTTACACATTTTAATGCGACATTATTCTAATTTTTTTATTGGTATTTATTCATGACATTTGGTATTACTTACATACTGTTACCGCTGTCTCTGTGGGCTGTCTTTAAAATATATAAATATACAGTAGGCTATATATTTTACATTTATATATGTATTTTTTTCAGAAGCATCCTGACGTGTGCACGGTCTGTAGAGTCTGTATTGTGCCAGATGTGCTATTAGCTCGGTGCCGTGCTGGATCATTCATGCATTAAAAGAGCTAGGGTGGAGCTGAAAAAATAAGAATAAAAAATAGAAAAGGCTTGTAAAAGAATCGGCAAAATGTGCAAAAATAGCAAGTTTTTTAACACAATGAGCTCGCGGGCTCAAACGACAGAGGATTACAATGAAAGTGGTGAGGCAAGACGACGAATAAAATGCAACTTTGCAAACCGTGTGACATGACAACAACATATAACTGTGGAAACTATGGCTTGTTATAGCACCTCATCAGAGAGATGCAGCAACAAGGACCAGCCGTGATGAGAACACCATAGGTTCAGAGCAAGGAGGTAGGATTGCAATTTTCAGTGAGTGAATATTAGAATTAATATAATCAATTACGTGGCATCTTAAAGTGCCATAATATTGACTTGAATTGATCAGAATGCTTTGTTTAAAAAAAAAAAAAAAAGGAGGACGGGGGGAGGTCTGTTACGTTTTATGCCTTGGAAACTATATGTCTGTAAGTATTGTACAACTGTGTGTTTGAAAGGAAAAGTTATTTGAAAGTTCATTAATAAGTCCTCTTGTATGGAAACTAACCTATACTTAATAGCCTGTTGCTCAAGTGAAGTGTGGCGTCTACATGGTACAGTATTTGTATACCGGTGTGTATTGTGCACTTGTGTTGAATGCATGCATGTTTGTTACAGTTTCACAAATTTAAACGATTTACCCATCCGTCCGTCCGTCCGTCCGTCCGTCATCTACTGCCTAATCCGGGGTTCATACAAAAACAAGAAAAGACCAAGCCTTGTGTTTTATTGGAGGACATTCAATGTTAGCTAGCTGTCAGGGAGTACACACGGAAATGCACTGTTTTAGACAGTAAACCTATATATATGTTTGTATTTTTTTAAGAGCTTAAAAGTAACAAAATAATCCAGAAATACAATGGCATTTTCAAAAGAAACAAAAATATACACGTTTTATCCTCCGAAACATTGGAAAAAGAGGAAATACAGCACTGTAACATGTTTTGAACTTTTGTTCAAATATTATATATGGCGGAAAACACTCAGGTGACTTGAAGTTCCGCTCTGAGACCCCAATTTGGCCAAATTTCAAAATTGTCTGATATGCATGTGTGATATATCATTGGAAAGCTTAAAATCTCAATTTTTGGGGGGGAAGAAAAATTTGAACAAGAAGGCATTAAAAAAAAAAAAAAAATTTTAAACAGCGAAACCCTAACTAGAGGTGAGAGCATGAGAGAGCATAATTAAAGACACCATGATTTTAACGAGCTATTATCGTGTACACACCTTGATCCAAAAACTCCATGTAGCATGTATCATAGAGTGTCAAGACACAGATGTGAATGGTCACAGCCGGATTTTTGGGGGATATTATGGGTGAAACATGGTAATATAACAAGGATCGCGATGCAGAAATCAAGGACATGGTAGAGATTTTCTTTTTCATATATTTCCCCTTTAAAAATTTTTTTTCCCCATTTTTTCTTTTTTTGGATAGATTATTTATCATCTAACATATTGGGGAAAATGCAATAGTGACAAAAAAAATACAATTAATCGATAGTTATGAGGTAGATATCCGAGACTTATTTACAGACTCCATTTTTTTCATTGTGTCGTAATTTGTTTGAAAGTTTAAAATATCCGAGTGAATAATTTTTTTAAGTCGTTTTTTTTTTTTTTTTTTTTAAATGAAATATTAGACATCAATTCATGATTCATTCATTCATTCATTCTCAGCTAAAAATGACAGACATTTTGAATAATAAATATAATTACTTACCTTCTTTCTATGGCTGGGTTGAAACAAAAGCGACGTCTGTAAATGGAGGTTCCCAGGGTAAAACGGACAAATTAAAAATAGTTCGGGGGCTGAATGCGCCATGAATCTGCAATGGCTGTATATAGACATATTGTTCTATCAAACACAACAGTTCTTTTGATTTAAAATACAGCAGTATATTTTAAAGAGGAGTGCATGAGCAGAGACTGCTTTTTCAGTCTTGTCTGTGTTTGGTATTATATCAAGACTGCTGCGTCACCAGTAGATGGATGGCAATGTAGTGGAAAAGCGCTATACAAGTATAACACCATTTACCATTTATCGGCAGACTTTCAAAATCACATGACTCGGACTCGAGTGCAAAAAATATGTGACCAGGACATCCCTACTTTAAATGATATAAACAGGCCGGTCTGAGGCATGAAATTCCCGGGCAGAAAATGAGTCCCACTCCAGCCCTGCATGGGACTATGTAAGGGAAGCATCTGATCTTAAAGGGAAATTGTAATTTGGGCTGGTTTTTATTTAGCTGGGTGGGATTTATGTGATGTGATTGTTAGTGCTGCAACGATTAAATTATTAACTCGAGTATTTGATTAGAAAAAAAAATTCTAATAAAATTTGCTGCCTTGAGTATTGGTTTAATTAAAGTGGCGTTGTAATGGTTTGTTTTGAAAGTGTTTGCATTTAGTTTTATTGATTTGGGTGGATACACTGCCCTCTAGTCGGCCTCATTTCACATGGCTGAATCCAGTTGCTCCCTGTTAAGACCAACATAAGCTAAGTTTTTGTTTGAACTGTTTTTTTTTTTTTTTTATGCATTCATAATTTAGTTTAAAGGTACATTTAGCCGTTTTTTGTGGGAATATGTGTTTGAACTATTTGTTAAGAGCATTGTAAAAATAAAAATAAAAAGTTGACATTTTATAGCATTTAAACTAGTGGACTTTTGCTATGTAAGTTAGTCAATTGTTTTTATACCGTTCGAGGCTCAGGTCAGGTATTTTAATTTTTTATGTCACTTATCCGATTACTCGATTATTCGAACTAACGAGGTCATCGATTAATCGACTACTAAAATAATCGATAGCTGAAGGCCTAGTGATTGTGCTGGATTCTTTCTTCCGAATCTGGCAACCCTGGTTTCATCATAACGTGCGTGTCAGAGAGGAACTGAAGCACTCTAAGTCACATGAGTCCCTCCAGAGAGAAAACACTACTCCTTCCCTCCCGCCGTCCCTCCATTTTCCCCTCAAAACTGTTTAGACTATTTAGACACTCGCTTAGAATATCAACTTGCTTGTTCTATTTGGTCCTTTTCTCGGCCTCGGTCGCGATCCTCCTACTTATTTCAGCCCAAGCTGTACCGTGCACGCGCACTGTCAGGCGCAGATGTCGGGCGCGTACTGACGTAAACCGGTAGTCTTTGGCGAAGCTGCCGCTATTAATATCGCCTAATGAAGTTAGTCGTCAAGGCGGGTCGTCCCCTTGCATTCGCTGTCAGTGGGGAGGAGGAGGAGAACTGTCGAGGGTGCTGTAGTTTGACACCGAGCGCGCCACAGTGCCTCCCTCCTCCTTGCGCTTCTGCTCCGTCGAATAGAAGAAAACAGAAAGCATGTTGTAAAGTTTCGTTTCTCATCCAAGCCGCTTACCAGCCCCCCTTGTTTCGCTTACCGTTTCTCTTATTGATGCGCTGCACCACAATCGCAGCACAGTATATATACACATATACGAGTGAGTGTGTCCGTCTGCAGTTCAATCAAATTAAAGTTGTGGAGTATCTTGGGTGAAACTCTACGTATGAGCTCTCTACCAAATTACCCAGGAGCCAGAATATCTGGCTGCTGGACGCTGACATCTGATGGCCGGTAAGTGCACTTTATTTGATCATATTGTAATATCGTATCGTTTATCTCATTGTAGTAGTGAATGGTTTTCTATGTGTGATTGACTTGTTGTGACCAGTCCAGGGTGTAGTTTGTCTTTTGCATCAAGTCAGCCTGGATAGCCTATGATAAACAGCAAAGAAAGTTCTCTCATATATTTTTGCTAGTTCTTAGTTCTCTCATATATTTTTGCTAGTTCTTATTAACTAATTGCCTGTCAGTGACAACGGTAGACGTCCAGTTCTTTCAGTGCAACTAATAGGGAGGGCTGCCAGCGACTGATTGCTGCCAGCCTCTCCCAGTCAAAATGGATTGGATGTCTTGCGCTGTCAGAGGCAGCCAATGAGTAAATTAGTTCTAAACTAGTGTGTAGCCCTCTTTATAAAATGTAAACCCTTCAGTAATTCTTTGTTGTACTCAATACTTTCTTGAGGTGCTTGTTCACTATCTTTGTTTGCTTGTAGCAACTTGTTTGTTATGTTCACTGTGGTGTGTGAGCTGTTTTTTTTTTCTTTCATTCCAGTATTTATCATATCTGCACTAATGATTACAAGACGTGAATACAAAACAACAAAACAATCCTTCTTGCCTGGGTTTAACTCAAGTACTGCGAGCAGCCATTAAGTAACACAGACAGACACTTTAAAAAGAAACTTTTCAAAATAAGACAGTTTTGCTTCGACTAATGTTGTCCTTGGTAAAGATTTGTGCTTTACGGTACCCTTGACGTCTTTGCACAATTGATCAATGTGTACACTGTAAAGCATGCAACTGTAAATGCAGAAGTACGTTATTGAGCATAGTCACCAGTGCTAATCTTTTATTGCACACAGGTCTGGGTTGAATAGACAACCCACCAAAGTAGCTGTTGTGTGTCTGTATGCGTGAACCCTCCCAGACGCAGTCCATGCTGAGGTGACCCTTCTGCGATAAGATAAATGCTTGGGTGCTTCACCTCTAAATGATTGACAATATGCCCGGGGAGGGGTGTTGACAATATAAAGGTAGGAGAAGAGACCTTAGAGGGAAAACTGAGAGATTTTCATATGAAGGCATCTATACGGTGAATTGATGGCAGATAGCTCTTTACAGTCCTCACTGGGAGAAGTTTGGATGTCTCGCGTAATGCAGTAAGTTTAGGTCCATCAGGATAGGCATACTATGATCAATGTGAATTGCTAAAAGGTAACTTTTTTTTTTTTAAATCTCGTGCTTTGTTATTATGAACCTGAATTTTTTTTCACACCCGATGAGTAATTGTTGTCAAATTTCAAACTTGGAAAACTTGATTACATCTCATTGAGATGACACACTGTGGTTTCAGGCATTTTAGCCTCACTCAGAAATCAAAATGTAGCACGCACATTACTCAGAAGCACATACAGCTGAACTGTTGTCATGGATTCAGGCCGGTTTGTGTACTTTGGCACTTGTTGCACTTAGACTACAGTAGATTGGACAAAGCTTTTCTGCAAGTAAGAAGTAAACATTAACCCTCACTACGCAGTAGCTTAGTACAAACGGAGTCTTGTTTACTGTTAACATGGCTACCAGTCACACAATGATGAGCTGGTTGTCTTGGGAGTTAAGTCTCTGTCATATACTAACCTTTTCACCATTACAAACCTTTTATATGCTGTACACAAACCTTTTCGGGTAACATTTCATTTCTTCAACTGGGATAACTGTCAAAAGAAGCTCAACTGTCATTTTATTTAAAACAAAAAAAATTCTACCTACCCTTACAGGAGACACAATATAGTCAAACTTTGTCACTTTAGCCATGTTGCACTGAGCCGCTTGGATAGAGATAGGTGTACTGTGATTGATTAGACCTGTAAGCTTCTACTGCATACTAAAAAAAGACCTGCACAGGTAAAGTCTTAAGTGTCAGGATTATTCCTTCTGACTAAAGAAAGATTACAACATCCTCTGTTGTGTCTTCCAAGCGGAGCTGGCGAGGGATCACTGGACCGCCTACTGCCCTCGGTGAGCACAGGCCTTTCACCCCGCAAAAGGACCACCAGTCAGTGCAAGTCTGAGCCGCCTCTCCTCCGCACCTCCAAACGCACCATTTACACCGCTGGGCGTCCTCCTTGGTACAACGAGCATGGCACACAGTCCAAAGAGGCCTTTGTCATTGGTAGGACGATTCATACTTGTTAAGAAATAATTATATCGGAATTTGAGTTAATCAGGCCAGATTTTTCAGACATTAGTGTTTATCATACTTGTTTATTGTTTATTGCCATAATCAACCACTTGTTTGGGTCGTTCCTTTTTTAGACAATGGGCTTGTTTGTGTGATTGCAGTAGCATGCTGATGACGCTACTATAGTAGATGCAAGCCATTCCTTCTCGCTGTTTGTTATTGGTCAGATGGTAACCTCTGACAGATGCCGATACCATATACACTGTATCTGTTCTCGTACTCGTAAAGACACTTTGATACTACGACAGCCGATACCCTTTACTAGCCTGTCATATACTATACTATTCTGACCTCCTTGAATATGCAGTGTGCATTTTGTCAAATAGTAAACAGAGCTGTGTGATTTCTGAAAGCTTTTTGCTGACACTCCCAGTTGAAGTTCACAGTAAAACCAATACAAAATAAAGATTCCACATTCTATATTGAAGCAAACACACAGCCTCTTGCAAAAGTCTGCTAGCACTACTTTAAGGCTAATTGTAATTGCAACGTGTAGATGGATGGCATCGCCTTCTCAGTTTTAAACTTTAGATTGTTCTAATATATATATATATATATATATATATATATATATATATATATATATATATATATATATATATATATATATATACTGCTCCAACAAAGCGCATTATATAAATAAGATTCAACATAACACAAACACTGCATGCTACTGTCTATTATCATAACACCATCTACTGTTATGTCCACATTGTGTCTCAGGTCTGTGTGGTGGAAGTGCCTCGGGAAAGACAACTGTTGCGAGAAAAATCATCGAAGCCCTCGACGTTCCTTGGGTCGTCCTCCTTTCCATGGACTCGTTTTACAAGGTATGCAATAGCTTGCAGCTACACATCATCATTAGAGCTTTCCACTGCACGGCCCTCAAGACGACATTTTAACAGGAACTAACCTGTTCTTCCTCCCACCCCTTTATTTAATCTCTGTCCGGTCTGACAGGTTAGTACCCCCGAGGCCTTAACAAAACTTAATTTGTTGCAGGTAAATCGAGTATTTTATTTTAGGTGCCAGAGTGATGAGATCTGAAGTCATGAATTTCATATTAGAATATGGAAATGTCTCAGAAGGGCAAAGTGTGTTGTGGAGTGCCATCGGTCCTGCGCCTCCATGTAACCACCCACTGTGATTATGTAACTGTCACTGTGATCATTGGCACTGGAGGCCAGCACAGGTGCCAATTTTCACACTGTTATGGCCAGGGGGCTCAACATCTGAAACATTGCTGGAATGTGTCTTAAGTTTAAATTAACACACTCATTAGAGTTGAGTCAAATGGCAAATGTAAAATAATGTTCTCGACTCATTTATTTACTGAATGAATGGCTTGCCCGAACATCCTCAACGTCCAAATGCAAGGCAGCTGTGTGTTTTCGTGGCTGACCACCTGGTGCAGAGGTCACTGTTGCACATGATGTCTCCTAAATTTAGTTCTACCCACTTCTGCTCTTAAACAGAAATCTGTGTGAGCTTTTTCTTAACTGTTGTTTCACATTTAGAGGTCTGGCTGTAAATTTGTGATCAAGCAGAAGCACTTTCTTTTGAGACCCATGACCCCAGTTTCATACATAGTAATTGGAAGTGATTCCTAGTCATTAAATACCATAAGAGATGCTATTTAATGCAACAAATGTTATTACCCCTACAAGCAACATAAAACAAATTTTAGATCAAAGTTCAAGCGCTTTAATATCAACTGCAATGACAAATAACATAAAATTACGCTGAATGAGGATACCTAAATGCATTCTTGACAACAGGTTGTCTTGTACTGGTATATTGTTGGATATATACAGACCCTGGTGAATAAAGTAAATTGGGAAGAAAAGTAGCAGGGTTTTATTTTCAAAGTCATGTTGTTCCAATGTTCTTGTAGTGCTTGGGCAGTGGAAGCAGGCTTTGCCATAATGCTGTACATGTGTTATTAATGAAGCTTGGTTCTGATGGTTACCCTCAGGTCCTCTCTTCAGAACAGCAGGCCCGGGCAGCCAGTAACAATTACAACTTTGACCACCCTGATGCCTTCGACTTCGATTTACTGACGCACACACTGCGAAAGCTCAAGCAGGGCAAGAGTGTCAAAATTCCTGTGTATGACTTTACAACTCATGGACGACAGAAGGAGTGGGTAAGGATGAACGTGCACTTTGCCAGATCATCAACAATTTGTGGGATTTTAAGTAACGTCACTTGCAACATGGCTTCCAAGCACACGCACAGCGCACCCACACAACTTTTTAAATGAAAGGCGTATCATTCTGAAGTTTTGTTTCCACTCGAAAAGTTAAAACAGCAGCTGATCTGACGATCGATCTCCATGTTTTGCAACGAGACGCTTTGTTTTGATTAATCTGCGCATGTCAGACGGCAGTTGTCAAACGTCCTTTCGGAATAAAGGCAGACACATGTAAACGCTGGATCGGAATAGATGAAGTGACATGTAAACAGCTGATGTGAAATTTCCATTCAGAATGATTTGAATCGGTATGAATAAAAGTCAGTATGTAAACGTGGCTAATGTCATGTTTTCCTTCATTTTCAACCATGTTGCTATTAATGCTTTCAAATATGCCCATATTTGGAGGTCCTGCTTTACTTACTTTATATATATATATATATATATATATATCAGATAAATAATGTAATAATAAATAAAAAAATAAAGATAAAAACCAGCTCGATTTCAAATTATTTTTTAATTGAACACAACAATAGAAAACTTCATTAACACTCAGTAAAGTTATTTCAAACTTAAACCTCCTCCTCACTCTGACGAGCTTCGCAGCGAACTTTGCCACCAGCGCAGTCTGGGGCATAGCGTAGCCACTTCTGCACAACAGCAGCAGCAAATGCATATTTTGATGCGTCCATCCCTATCTGCCTCTTCCGTGAATCTGAAAAATATACACACACATGTAAACACAACGACATTCAGAGATAATTCATATCAAGGAATTCAACCAGTTATCTTGGGTTAGTTTAAAATACTTCAGTATTTTGTGGTGAGGTGAGTTTATCAACCAATCTCAAACCAAATTAGAGCTATACGTATATGGGAACGGAGCTAGCTAGTTAGCTAGCTACGATGGAAAAATGACCGCACTATCTTTGTGTTCAGTGAATTAATTTAGACAAGGCTCATTTGTGTCATATCTAGTGAGTTTAGCACTTTTAATTGGAAAAAGAATGACGTTTGCCTGAACCAAGTTCTACTAAGATAACATCCAGATTAAGTAGGTTTTCGCTTGTATGCCGATCACAGCAAAAGCACCGTTTCTTACAATTTTGGCAACTTTGTCACGTTGTGTCAGGCAAACCGTTTTATATACAACTTTGATGACAAGCGCGGTTTATTCTACCGTATGACGTCATTGCTGATAAAGGCCCTGAAGAAAAGCAACAGGCTTACCTTTAAATATGGCTATCCTTAAATGACGCGTTTCCAGTGGAGTTCGTGTGAAGTGATACACTGTCTTCCTGCTCAACCACGAACACAACTTTTTTTTTACCATAACTCCCGCACATCCATAATTCGATGACTATTCAATCATATTTCCCGGTCAATAAAAAAATCGACTATTTGTCAACATTATTTCATCAACTATAAAACAATGTTAACCCAACCATCACCTGACACACCACAGAACAATGTTGTTTCAACGTGACAGTCAGGTGTCATCGGTATTTGCAATGTAGAGTCAACATTGTTTATTGTTAAAAATTTAATGGTAACCATACTGATGAGTTTGATGGAAAATCAATGTTTATTCAACGTCAGTCTGCTATCTGGGTATTATACTACTATTTTATACAGTAGTATACTGTAATATTAATGCTATATTTTTTCAAAGAATTGTTTTGAATCATGTTGGAAAGGCGAAGTCAGTGTTCTGAATCTGTTTACATTCCATTCTTTTGCACTAGTTAATGCTATGAGCATTTGATCTCATTTTTTATTTGCGATTTATTGTCGTTATCAGTGTTGTCACAGATTACTTGAAAAAGTAACTTAATCACTGATTACGCTTCAAAAAAGTAATTTAGTTACTTTACTGATGACTTTATTATCAAAGTAACTAAGTTACTTTAAAAGTAATCTGTTAGTTACTTTTTACCAATTTTTCTCCCTTTGCGGCCTCAACATAAGAATGACAACAGAAAAATGTAATCGCATGTAATTGAATTTTTGTTATCAGTGTTGTCACAGATTAATTGAAAAAGTAACTTAATTACTGATTACGCCTCAAAAAAAAATTTTTTGTTACTTTACTGATTACTTTATTATCAAAGTAACTAAGTTACTTTAAATGTAATCTGTCAGTTACTTTTTAGCAATTTTTGTCCCTTTGCGGCCTTAACATAAGAATGACAACAGAAAAATGTCATTGCATGTAATTGAATTTTTCATATAATTCTAAATATTCGAGTTAGCGGGGCTTTAATTAGTTGAAGGAGTTGATTTCAACCACCATTGACTCGTGCTAGCTTAGCCACTCCGGAGCCCTGAAACTAATAAATAACTGACAAACTGCATAGAATTTGTTCAAATCAACTCCAACGACTAATTAAACCCTGGCTAATTCAAAGATTAAGCCTTATGTTAAAAATTCTGAACTACCCCTTTAAAATAAAGACCGTTAATTATAGCCATTAAAATGTCTGTAAACGTTTTAAAGCAATAAAACAACAAAAATGAACGAAATGAACAAGAATCCTTCAAAGTATTTCATAATGGGTTCGAACAGATCATGTGACTATAGCACCTTAGAGACGGTCATGATAATGTAGTTTCTGATTTGTTTATGATGATGGATAATTTTAAGACTTAAAGTCTTAATATTTGTAAATCTTTTCACAACATTGGCATGTTATTTCTCCACCGCAGAAAACCGTGTATGGAGCCAGTGTTATCATCTTTGAGGGGATCATGGCCTTCACCGATAAGGCACTCTTGCAGGTAAGGCCAAGGTTCTTTAGTAACAACATGCGCTCCGTTCAATGCGCATTATCAAACATGTTCTTCTTTTGTGTGTCGCCTTCCTGTTGGTTAATGTGTACTGTAGCCAAAGATTTGAACTACTGTTCATTTTTCACCGAAACCTTTTCATTGTCTTTTGAAGTTGCTGGACATGAAGATTTTTGTGGATACAGACTCAGACATCCGGCTTGTGAGGCGGCTAAGGAGGGACATAACTGAGCGAGGCCGGGACATAGAGGGTGTCATCAAACAGTACAATAAGTATGTCAAGCCAGCCTTTGAGCAGTACATCGAACCTACCATGCGTCTGGCTGATATTGTTGTGCCCCGTGGTACGTTCATCGTCCATGCAAGAATTTGCTTGGAAGTTATTTTCTTATCGCCAGAAACAGCAAGGTTTTCTTTTGTGATTCTGTCAGGTGGCGGGAACATGGTGGCCATTGATTTGATCGTGCAGCATGTCCACAGTCAGCTGGAGGAGGTGAGAAAGTCCGCACATTTGACCTAAATCAAGGAAAAGGGTCATACCAGTTGAATATAAGTGTACATTGAGGCTCGGCCCCTCCTTCCCGCTAGTGTTGTTTACTAGGGTTTCGCAAAGGCCTCTTACACGCCAAACTTAATAGAGCAAACCTCATTGGACGATTCTTTTTTTTTTTTTGTGCTGGTACCTTCTCTCTGCAAAGGATGAAAATGTCAAGATAGATGTCATGGTATAATGCAGATATATATTTAATATATATATATATATATATATATATATATATATATATATATATATATATATATATATATATATATACACTTATGTTAGGGCTGTCAAAATTATCACGTTAACGGGCGGTAAATAATTTTTTAAATTGATCACGTTAAAATATTTGACGCAATTAACGCACATGCCCCGCTCAAACAGATTAAAATAACAGCAGTGTAATGTCCCGTTGTTACTTGTTAATTGGTGTTTTGCGCCCTCACCTGGCGCTAAGGTCCAAATGATTTTATAGGTTTCAGCATAATGAGTGAGCATGGTGTAATTATTGACATCAACAATGGCGAGCTGCGAGTTTATTTTTTGATTGAAATTTTTACAAATTTTAATAAAACGAAAACATTAAGAGGGGGTATAGAATTTCTATAACTTGTACTAACATTTATCTTTTAAGAACTACAAGTCTTTCTATCCATGGATCACTTTAACAGAATGTTAATAATGTTAATGCCATCTTGTTGATTTATTGTTATAATATGTTGAATGTATATATCCGTCTTGTGTCTTATCTTTCCATTCCAACAATAATTTACAGAAAAATATGGCATATTTTATAGATGGTTTGTATTTCAATTAATTACGATTAATTAATTTTTAAGCTGTAATTAACTCGATTAAAAATGTTAATCGTTTGACAGCCCTAATATATATATATATATATATATATATATATATATATATATATACACATATATACACATATATACAGTGCCTTGCAAAAGTATTCGGCCCCCTTGAATCTTGCAACCTTTCGCCACATTTCAGGCTTCAAACATAAAGATATAAAATTTTAATTTTTTGTCAAGAATCAACAACAAGTGGGACACAATCGTGAAGTGGAACAAAATTTATTGGATAATTTAAACTTTTTTAACAAATAAAAAACTGAAAAGTGGGGCGTGCAATATTATTCGGCCCCCTTGCGTTAATACTTTGTAGCGCCACCTTTTGCTCCAATTACAGCTGCAAGTCACTTGGGGTATGTTTCTATCAGTTTTGCACATCGAGAGACTGACATTCTTGCCCATTCTTCCTTGCAAAACAGCTCGAGCTCAGTGAGGTTGGATGGAGAGTGTTTATGAACAGCAGTCTTCAGCTCTTTCCACAGATTCTCGATTGGATTCAGGTCTGGACTTTGACTTGGCCATTCTAACACCTGGATACCTTTTTTATAACCATTCCATTGTAGATTTGGCTTTATGTTCTGGATCATTGTCCTGTTGGAAGATAAATCTCCGTCCCAGTCTCAGGTCTCGTGCAGATACCAACAGGTTTTCTTCCAGAATGTTCCTGTATTTGGCTGCATCCATCTTCCCGTCAATTTTAACCATCTTCCCTGTCCCTGCTGAAGAAAAGTAGGCCCAAACCATGATGCTGCCACCACCATGTTTGACAGTGGGGATGGTGTGTTCAGGGTGATGAGCTGTGTTGCTTTTACGCCAAACATATCGTTTTGCATTGTGGCCAAAAAGTTCAATTTTGGTTTCATCTGACCAGAGCACCTTCTTCCACATGTTTGGTGTGTCTCCCAGGTGGCTTGTGGCAAACTTTAAACGAGACTTTTTATGGATATCTTTGAGAAATGGCTTTCTTCTTGCCACTCTTCCATAAAGGCCAGATTTGTGCAGTGTACGACTGATTGTTGTCCTATGGACAGACTCTCCCACCTCAGCTGTAGATCTCTGCAGTTCATCCAGAGTGATCATGGGCCTCTTGGCTACATCTCTGATCAGTTTTCTCCTTGTTTGAGAAGAAAGTTTGGAAGGACGGCCGGGTCTTGGTAGATTTGCAGTGGTCTGATGCTCCTTCCATTTCAATATGATGGCTTGCACAGTGCTCCTTGAGATGTTTAAAGCTTGGGAAATCTTTTTGTATCCAAATCCGGCTTTAAACTTCTCCACAACAGTATCTCGGACCTGCCTGGTGTGTTCCTTGGTTTTCATAATGCTCTCTGCACTTTAAACAGAACCCTGAGACTATCACAGAGCAGGTGCATTTATACGGAGACTTGATTACACACAGGTGGATTCTATTTATCATCATCGGTCATTTAGGACAACATTGGATCATTCAGAGATCCTCACTGAACTTCTGGAGTGGGTTTGCTGCACTGAAAGTAAAGGGGCCGAATAATATTGCACGCCCCACTTTTCAGTTTTTTATTTGTTAAAAAAGTTTAAATTATCCAATAAATGTTGTTCCACTTCACGGTTGTGTCCCACTTGTTGTTGATTCTTGACAAAAAAATTAAATTTCATATCTTTGTTTGAAGCCTGAAATGTGGCGAAAGGTTGCAAGATTCAAGGGGGCCGAATACTTTTGCAAGGCACTGTATATATATATATGTGTATATATATTTAATATTTTAGGTGAACACGATCCTAACCTTTATAGATAATTTATTTTAATCTTTTAAAAAGGGTGGTCTCATTACTCTTGTCCAAGTGCTGTATTTGAGAGTACTTGCCTCATGTACTGTAACCACTCCCTCTAGCTGTGAGAAAATGTGCTGCACTAAAATTGGGGACATCTGGAAATTATCTGTCCGGATTTATACTGAAAGTGTTACCAGAGCTATTACCAGCGCCCTCATATGTATGAGTATCCTAAATTATTAAAAATGATATATAATTTAAAATGATGCTTGTGGGAGGTCTTACTTTTAAAATACTGTACGTCGAATTTAGTTTTGCGCCAAATTAAGTCATTGGCTGCCACCGACGGTGAATTGGGAGGCTCAGCTACTCAACAAGAACCCACAATAATGAATATATTCTTAAATAAATGACATTTGCAGGATGAAAAAAAATAGCATTATTAATTTTGTGTCGACAGAATATTTAGCTCCTCTCATTATATAATAATAATGTAAGGTTGATGCCGGTTGGCAATTTCCGAAACAGATATGCACCAAAATTGCTCGTTTTTTAATTAATTTATTTTTGGTAGACGCCATAAGTACACCTGCACGCTCATGATAAATTGCTCTCCCACTCTTTTCTCACCACACCGCCATCCCACCATCTTCCACGGCTCACAGCGCGAGCTCAGCGTCAGGTAGAGTGGCCTTTATCCTGTCTGTCGTCCATCCTCTTTTCAACATCCGTCCTCTTTTCAAACTGCTCCTGCATTCTCTTTCCGCGAGCTGGGGAGAAAGAGAGGGAAGCAGCCAACCTCTGTCCTCACCCATCTGCTGGCTGCAATGTGGCATCACCAAGCGCCACGACAGCAAGGCAATTTGAATTCTCTATGACCAAAAGTGTGCCAAAGTTGCAGACACTGGGTGAGGTGAATGTGAAGCAGCCAGCATTTATTGTGAGGATGTTGGTTTTCCCTCTTTTAGAGAAATGATAACTGACAGACACGCACACACACTCTTGCTACCTGCTGTGTCTAAAAATACACAGCAAGCGCAACATCCGACTGTTCCTCTTAGTTGCATTAGGACTAATAGAGACCGACAAATAGAAATAAAAACTAAATCATGCTACAGTTGCACAGATCAGCAGCTGAGTTTCCAGTGCCCCTGCTACACATTGCTGTTTTTTTTTTTTTTCCCCCGTCCGTTGAACATAAGCCTGCAGCACACGGAGGAAGTACTGTAAACTGGGGCATCAGAGAAAGTGAAATGAAATAGCAAGTTCCACCGCTGTAGACTTTTGAGTAAATGTCTTGCTAGCTTGTTTACCACAAACACATACACACCAAGTGGAGCTGCATAAATCCCAAAAGCCCAAGTGAAAATCTCCACAAAATGTGTATCATTGTAATATGATACACATGTAGCTGTCTCCTCAATGTGAAATTGGCACGTCATCCGATAATCCACCATGATGTTTCACCCTTTCATTTCTCATCCCCTTATGTTCTCCATTTTTTTCTGTGTCCCCCCACCCCCGTTGTCAACGTTGTTGTGTGTCGTCGAAAATTCCCCATAGAGGAAACTTCGCTGGGATATGTGAGCAGATTTGCTATGATTTCTTTTCTTTGCATCTAGCTAATCTCAGTGACATTGTTGGCACTGTAGCTGTCATTATAGTCGCCACGACTGCATCACTAGTAACTGTGTGCTTAGTTTGCAGCCAAAGGGTTAAATCCCCTTGGCTAACAAGTCTTTATATCCAAACCTCTTATATGATGTGTGGAGTCTTGGAGAACTATTACAATTAACTGAGACCAAAGTATATCAAAATCAAAAGGATCCAACTTGTGAAATAGTAATGTGAATGATTAGTTTGAATCAATGATTAATTATATTATCATGGTCTCTTTTCTGTTGTAATTTTCTACCAAAGGAGGCTAACAAAGACACTGTGTGCTTTTTTTGCTTTTTTTTTTTTTTTTTGTCTTTCTGCTTTTGCGAATCAATCCTAAACTTATTTCACGCCTCAGATTTTGCTCTGCTCTCAAATTTGTTGTGCCTCTTTATTTATACTACTCACAAGTTTGAGTGTGTGTGTTTTTGGTTGAATGTGTGCATTTGCGAATGTGCACATTGTATGTTTTAGTCAAACTGAGTGGAAGGTGCTTTTTTCTTTCTGCTCCTCTAAACCTGAACCACTATTTGTTGCCGTGGTGACAGGGCAGCGCTGGCCTCCGCACACCAAGCCCAACCTCTCCCCCAGACTCTCAGCGTTCTAGAGAGTACACCTCAGGTCAAAGGCATGCACACCATCATCAGGTAACAACAAAAAGACAGCTTCCCACCACAAAAGCATGTATCAAATGTTTTCACCTATCTTTTGCCTGTCGCCTCATTTAGGAACAAAGAAACCAGCCGGGATGAGTTCATCTTTTACTCGAAAAGGTTGATGCGTCTTTTGATTGAGCGTGCACTCTCCTTCCTGCCATCACAGGTGCTTAAGACCAAGATACACAGTCAATTCATTAATTTTTAATCAATACGTACTTTACGTTGAGGTGAGCAAGAAAGTTTGGGGTAAATGGATAAACGATGGGCGATGACTTGGTTTTTCTGTGCTGGGATACTATTAAAAGGATCAATGTGATGTTTTTGTGAGTCTCCAAAACGGAAATTTCATATGTGGGGTCCGTCACAGTTAACTAGGAGTGGGAACCCCTTGATACCTCACGATATGATACGATTTGTGATATAAAGCTCACGATAGCGATGATCTGACGATATAGCGATACAATGATTTTCGATTCATTGGTCAGGAAATCATTCTAGGACATTCTACAAAAAACTAAAAAACAGACAAACAAGCTTCTGCTGTGAATTGTAACGAGTTTATCACTTGTAGACGTCCAATCCATTTGAACTGGGAGGGTGGCAGCGAATGAACCCTCCCACTTCAAACGGATTGAACGTCTTTGGCCGTCAGTGGCAGCCAATGCCAGGCAATGAGTAATTTTGGGCCATTTAAGGTAATTTACCGTATTTTTCGGACTATAAGTCGCACCTGAGTATAAGTCGCACCAGCCATAAAATGCCCAACGAAGAGGAAAAAAACATATATAAGTCGCACTGGAGTATGAGTCAGAGAAATTTACTCGATAAAATCCAACACCTATAACAGATATGTCATCTTGAAAGGCAATTTAAAATAAAAATACAGTAGCGAACAACATGCTGAATAAGTGTACAGTATGATGTTACATGATGCATGAACAACGAAATGCGAATATACTGTCCTCACCAGGACGCTACGGCTCGGTCCTGGCTTTACAGCGAGCTAAACTCCCAAATGACGATGCTGGACATCCATATAATTTGGTGACTCAATTTCGTCCTGGATACCAAACAGGTTCGCATCAACGTAAATAAATGATAATTAGCTGCTATTACAGCAATGACATGCAAATGTTAGCATGCGTTCGCTAGCATTAGCACATCGTTCAAACAACCACACAACTGGCTGTAAGTGTCCGATCGCGGGTGGAAAACATAACAACAACAGAAAAGATGATGCACACAGTTGTTGCCTCTGTAGTTATATTTTACAAGCATAAACAATGAACCTACGTTCGCAGCCATGTTTCTCTCTCGCCCTCTCTCTCTCTCTCTCTCTCTCGTGCGCGCGCACTCACTCAGAGACACTGCGTAGCTGTAGGTCTTATTCTGGCGTGTGAGCGCTTTTCTTCGCGTAAACAAGTGCGAGTCTGCCCCCACTTGGGGGTGAAAGCGCCACAAACTAAAAGCATGCATTTCAATATAAAAAAGTCAATAATACAATTGAACACACATTGCCAAAGGCAGAACGTGAACATGGCCATAGCTATTAAAAGTTATTCAGATAACTATAGCATAAAGAACATGCTAACAAGTTTACCAAACCATCAGTGTCACTCCAAAACACCAAAATAGCATGTGAAATGATATTATAATGTGTTAATAATTTCACACATAAGTCGCTCCTGAGTATAAGTCGCACCCCCAGCCAAACTATGAAAAAAAAACTGCAACTTATTGTCCGAAAAATACGATACCTGTTGATTTTCAGTTACTTCCTGTTGATTTTGGGGTATTTTATGGGTCATTTGCTGTTTATTTTGCGTTACAGAACAGGAAGTGACCTGGGAATCACCCAAATGAATAGGCAGTGACTCAAACTCATCAGGAAATGACCTGTAAATGCCCTAAAAGGAAAAGCAAGTGACCTGTAAATGCCCCGAAAATCGGACCGAATGACTGTGAATGCGCTGGTTTTGAATGAACGAACGTCCCCAGTCCAAATGGATTAGGCGTCGAGCACCGTCAATGGCAGCCTTTTTTTTATTTTTATTGACACCTTTTTAAAACGATATCTCGATTCTTGACAGGAGCATATCGTTAACCTTTTGGGATACAAAGTAACATGATATATCACCATTTCAATATTTTGTCACACCCGTACTGTTAACTATATATTTTGTCTTGCTTGTAATTTTGGTGATACTTAATCAATTTTTCTCTTTTATATGTTATTTGAAAGCTTGAATGCTTTTTTTTTTTGCAACATAAAACATTATGTTTATTAAAGTTCTGTTTGCGCACCATGGAGCTCAGTGCACTTTGCTAATCACTGAGGGAATGAGTAAGCCAACAATTTAGTTCAATGTTCAGCCGTTGTTGTTGTAACGGGCCAACCTGAGCGTGGCAAGTCTTTCACTGTACCGACGTCGTACATAATCGCTGGATAGGAATGAAATTGCCTTTGAAATTGTTGTTGGATGAATGTGGCTTTCTAGAACCACTACAAAACTGCAATCTTTTTCTCTTTGGTCAATTGGCTGGGCTGAATATCATGACTATAACGGTATATCTGAAATAAGAACTAAAAATATAAGATTTCACCTTTCAAATGACATTTAAAAGAGAAAAATGAATAAGTTTTTCATAGTTACAAGAAAAAATATTACTTGTGTTAGTCATACAGTGATCCATCATTTTTTTGCGGTTAACGGGAACCAAAATCGAAAATCCGTGAAATAGAGGCGGAGCTTAGTTACATTAAAAAATATATTAAGACATTTTTCCCCCCAAGGTATAATTTAAAAAAAAAGCTTATGTGTGTGTATATTTTAATAACTGCAAATGTAATAATTCTGATATAAATATTTATATATTAGGGCTGTCAAAATTATTGCGTTAACGGGCGGCAATTAATTTTTTTAATTAATCACGTTAAAATATTTTTCGCAATTAACGCACATGCCCACTCAGACAGATTTAAATGACAGTACAGTGAAATGCCCACATGTTAATTGTGTTTTGTGGAGTTTTGCCGTCCTCTGCTGGCGCTTGGGTGCGACTGATTTTGTAGGCTTCAGCACCCATGAGCATTGGTTAAGTAATTATTGACATCAACAATGGCGGGCTACTAGTTTATTTTTTGATTGAAAATTTTACAAATTTTATTAAAACGAAAACATTAAGAGGGGTTTTAATATAAAATTTCTTTAACTTGTACTTACATTTATCTTTTAAGAAGTACAAGTCTTTCTATCCATGGATCGCTTTAACAGAATGTTAATAATGTTAATGCCAGCTTGTTGATTTTTTGTTATAATAAACAAATACAGTCCTTATGTACCGTATGTTGAATGTATATATCCATCTTGTGTCTCATCTTTCCATTCCAACAATAATTTACAGAAAAATATGGCATATATTATAGATGGTTTGATTGCGATTACTTGCGATTAATTAATTTTTAAGCTGTAATTAACTCGATTAAAAATAATGATTTGTACATCGATACATGCAGATATTTCAACATTTTTAAATAAAATACTGTATTTTTTTTTTTTTTTTTAAATCCACGAGGGTTCGAAGTTTGAAGCGCGAAGTAGTGAGGTATCACTGTAATGATAATCCTATAACGACTTGGCGTCCACACAGTTGTACTAAATCTGATGACAGTAGCTCATTTGTAAGGTCTTGAGTCTGGGAACTGGATGTCAAAATTTAGTACCGCTCTATTCAAATACAAAGTTTACCTACCTGTTGATTACTGACTGGTTTAGAGTTGGCCTGGGCAGTTGAATTTATGTGTATATTCTCACAGCCCCACGTCGTCCAGACACCCCAGGGACAAGACTATGAGGGTAGGACTTTCCACGGAAAGAGGGTAATGTTTTCTCGATGCCTATTTCTGTTTCATGTTGTGGACCTTAAAAAGCATATAATCTGTATTCTGTTTTTGTTTCTAGATCACTGGCGTATCCATTTTGCGGGCAGGAGAAACCATGGAGCCGGCTCTAAGGGCCGTTTGCAAAGATGTCCGTATCGGAAAAATTCTCATTCAGACAAATCAGGACACAGGAGAACCAGAGGTTCAGGTTTAAAGTGATAGGATACTGCTTAACACCATCAAACAGTTGAAATATTGTGGCATGAATTAACATTTTGATTCTTACACAGCTTCATTACCTACGTCTCCCCAAAGACATCAGTGAAGATCACGTCATTCTGATGGACTGCACTGTGTCCACCGGCGCTGCGGCCATGATGGCTGTTAGAGTGCTACTGGTGCGTACTGCTCTCTGCTACACAGAAAGCAAGCGTAGCCCTCGGCTCAACGGACCTTTGTGTTTTAGGATCACGACGTACAAGAGGACAAGATTCTTCTGGTGTCACTCCTGATGGCTGAAATGGGAGTGCACTCGGTAGCATACGCCTTCCCGCAGGTGAAGATCATCACCACAGCAGTGGACAAGAAAGTCAACGATCTGTTCCACATCATACCTGGCATCGGTGAGCAGCTCAATAACAAGCATGAATGTGGACTGCAAAACAGTATAAGGCTGCAGCTATCAAATATTTTAGTGATCGAGTATTCTACTGAAAATTCCATCAATTAATCAAGTAATCGGATAAAATAGATATTTTTTAGCTAAAGAGCAATTATAAATATACATGAGAATACATGACATTTCACCTAATATTGAACCATTTTTAGACAAATGTCTTTATTTTAGATGTACATTGTTGAATACAGCCAACAATTGCATCTCAGATGTGACTGGAAAAAAAAAAATCTTATTTCTTACCTAAAAAAATCCCATTATGCTTGATAACACACATCAAGTAAAAGTTAATGGGGACCAGAATCCGCTGCGATACGTGAAAAAATGCGAAGTAGCGCAAACCCCCCACCCCCCTGTGTGTTTTCGATGTATTTATTTAGATTTAGCATTGGAAAGAGATACATGTTTTTTCGACTTTTTTCTCCAAAGTATGATTTTCAAAAATGTGTGTATATATATATATATATATATATATATATATATATTATTAATAAAGGGTTTTAAGCACTCCAAATGTAATAATTATGATCAGTTTTAACCCTAACTGTCCCACCGAATCATTTTTAAACAAGAATAACTTACTGTAGTAGAAAAATGCTTGGCTTTGTTAAATACTTATGTTCTTACAAACTCCTCAGGATCACTTCTGCCGTTTATTGCCACGACACAACACGTCCGGCTGCCTCGAACGTCTCCGCACACGCACACACGCACACACACACACACACACACACATTCATTCAAGCACACTTTTCCTTGCCGCACCAACTATTTAACAAGTTATACGATGATTGACACATACGGCGCGTGTGAAGTCCGCTTCTCTGGTAAGATCAAACACAACCATCTGTCAACATCGTTAACTTTAATAAGCAAGTGCTGCAGTGACTGAGGAACAAAGAGCTGGGAGACTGAGGGAGGGAGGGAGGCTGTGCGGAGAGCATGAAGCAAAACGTTTGTGGATTAAAAATCGCACCTCCTTGTGATGGGACTATTGCGCATGCGCGCATCGTGATGGTGATGTTTAAGCGATATATCGTTCAGGCTTAGTTGAAATAAAATATATCCGCCGCGTCTCCCTTCTTCCTCTATGCACGTGACGTCAGCGCATTTTGCCGCAAAAGTAGTCCAAGCAAAACGTCATGCTTCCAGCTGGGAAAATTAAATGATTCCTCAAGGCGGAGAAAATGCATCGATCAATTTTTAAAATCGAGTTGCTTGAATTATTCAAGGAATCGTTTCAGCTCTAAAATAGTGTTTCAACGTTACATCGCAGTGTATCATTTATGGGCTCGATGCTAGATATTCCCAGTCAAAATGGACCGGACTTCCTGCCGTTAATAGCACTGAATGATGAGCACTCACAGCTAGTATTTTAGGTTAAAATAGATTGTCAATGGCAGGCAAGGAGTTAAAAACTGTTGGATTAAAAAAAAAAAAAGTATTGTTGTATTGAGTATATTGCTATTTTTATTCATTCTAATTTGAGTCTTTTTAACATTTTATTATTTGCTAATTTATTATGCTAAATATATAAATATGATATTTAATTTACCGTAAGCAAATTTATAGACCTAGCTCCACATTCAATTTGCACAAGCCATTTTGTAGGCCACACTTGTATATAGGAACATGTTTTAAAAAAAAAAAAAAAAAAAAACCATACAGGAATATATTGTTGCGAACTTGTTAAAAATATATGTATCGATACAGAGGTTGTAGAATTGATTTTGAATTGAATTGATTGAAGATTTTCCTCGTTTTCACTCTGGTACAGTGACTCTACTGACATGTACAGCAACACTAAAATTCGTACAGCAGTTTCAATAAATATGTCTGCAATTTTATTTTAAGGTTTTATAATGTTTTAAAGGCAATTGTATGTACATGAGCATTACGACGTTTTTTTTTTCTTTTTTTTTTTTCATGTGAATGAACTTGACATTTTTACGTTTCAGGAAATTTTGGGGATAGGTACTTTGGAACCGATGCTCCTCCTGACTGGAGTGACGATGAGATGGATGAGCCCAGTTACTGATTCGTCATGAATCATCGGCCGTGCACTTGCTTATCACGTGGCCCGCAAAGAGCAATTTGATACCTCCCTCTGCGGCACCCCCAGCAAAAGAATTATACTGTACAGTCACCCGTTGAAATGTTTAAATTATATTATTCTTGATGAAGTTGAAATATAAAGGTTGATATTTTTGTATAGTTAAAATGTCTTGTTAGGTTAGTGTGGGAACATTTGCAATGACAAATCGCGCCTTAAATGCCTCGTACTGTGGATGACACACTGAATGTGAATTCGTACATGGCGTGGGGGAAAAATAGTAAGTGTTGCCTTTATTAGCCATGAGAAGTTAAATCAGTAAACAAACTCAGCTTTCACGTGCACTTTCAGAACGACTGTTCAATCGGAAAATGTGTAGGTGGTTGTGTTTCTTTCTATTTCTTTTTTTTTGTTAGGGTTCAAACCTTTCCTTTCTCTCTGGGGTGTGGAGGACGCTTTTTGTAAACAGCTGAAAGGTCGCATTGTGCAAAAGCATCTACAAAGACTGCTGCACATGACTCCAGACTTCACTTTACCAGAGAGCAGGCAGTTTAGATTAGATGGAGAGCATAACGCATTTTAGTCTCTTTGTTGTGTTTTTCTCCAAGCCATAAAAACTCACCATCAGTATTGAAAACATTGCTCAGTTCTTTTACGCTGTTGCATGAAAACACACTATTCCATAGCAGATGATAGGTTATTGTGTGGAAAATTGTCTTGAAGATGTGACTTTTGATGCCATATTTTTATTATTTATTGTGTAAAAAAATATATTATACAAGGGACTGTTGGTTTTCTCGGTGCAGTCGAAGACCACTGTAAATGTTTTGTCACTGCTGAATGCAAGAACTAGAACTTCATGTTTTAACTCATGACTTTGCACTGTTCTGTTTACAAATTCTGCACGTTTTTTTTTTTTTTTTTTTTAATGTTCAATAAAAGTGCAATTGTTTTAATTGTCGTGGCAGTCTTTGTTTGGGCAAACGGACTGTGGCACAATCAAACAAAATTATTCTTAAACTTTGCTGTTGGACATCCTAACAAAAAGGCATTTTTCAAAGGACACTCAACACACCATAACTACTAAACATTATAAGATGAATCAATCTAATTGGAGAGAACCGTGGTGTTTTAAGTTATATCAGTCAAATGTTAAGCATTTAGAAATTAAGGTAAAAATTACAGTTCGCAGTATGACCCAGCGTTGCTCATTGGCATTTTCGATGCTAATTTTTCTTGTTTCGAATTAATTTTCCGCACTAAATGCCGGCAGGGTCGAAAACCAAAATTGTTTTTTGCCACGCCACGTGGCAATTTTTTTTGCCATGTGGCAAAATGTTTTTGCCAGGTGGCAAAATGTTTTTGCCATGTGACATTTTTTTGCCATGTGGCAAAATGGATTTTGCCATGTGGCATTTATTTGGGGTATGTGGCAAAATGCATTTTGGTTTGTGGGGGGGTATATGGCATTTTTGGGGGTATATGGCTGTTTTGCAGGCCATACAAGTCCATGCCATTGACGGCTATGCACGTCCAAATTGTATTTTCATTTTAAATGGCAGAAAAACGTGTGGCTGTGTTTTTTGACCCTACACTTTACATTAGGGCTTATCGACATTCAACTGGCACCCCAAATAAGCCCATGCCATTGATGGCTATGCACGTCCAAATTGTATTTTCATTTTAAATGGCAGAAAAACATGTGGCTGTGTTTTTTGACCCTACACTTTACATTAGAGCTTATCCACATTCAACTGGCACCCCAAGTAAGTCCATGCCATTGACAGCTATGCACGTCCAAATTGTATTTTCATTTTAAATGGAAAAAAAAAAATGGGTGGCTGTGTTTTTTGACCCTACACTTTACATTAGAGCTTATCGACATTCAACTGGCACCCCAAGTAAGGCTCTGCCATTGACGGCTATGCACGTCCAAATTGTATTTTCATTTTAAATGGCAGAAAAACGTGTGGCTGTTTTTTGACCCTACACTTTACATTAGAGCTTATCGACATTCAACTGGCACCCCAAGTAAGGCTCTGCCATTGACGTGTCCAAATTGTATTTTAAATGGCAGAAAAACGTGGGGCTGTGTGTTTTTTATGATGCACTTGACATTACAGCTTATCGACATTCAACTGACACCCAAGTAAGGTTTTGCCTTTGACGGCTATGCACGTCCAAATTTCGGTGTCAGCTGTCTTTCTGCACTGATGAATCTTGCGTATGCGGTCGCTACGCTCGCGGTTCCGATGGCCCCAAGCAACGGGCAACATGGGGCCCTTTTGAGTCACGTGACACACATACATACTCGCGCAGTATAATGAACACAAAGGTGAGGGGGTGCGAGTGCGCGCTGCATGCACGTGCGGTCCATCTTGGCCATAAAAGTGGCAAAAACTAGCACTTTACATTGACTCATATGGATGTACCTACATTCGTCATGGACGCACACATTTTAACAAGTGGCCGTCCTCTGCTCGAAGTGCACACCTTACCCCTATTCTCGCTCCCAGAATACACAGCGCTTGTGACGTAGGACAATAACAGGACTGGTTGCTATGGGAACGAACACATACCCAAGAAACCTTGCTAAAAGGAGTATTGAAATTGCTAATAAAATGGTTTAGGATTATTTTAGATACATATATGTTGTATTTTTCTTATACAGTATTCAACGAGGAATACAATAGACCCATTAATAGACTTTTTTTGAAAATCACCATTTCTTTTAGTAGTTACGAGTAATGAGTTGGCCTCTGAAAAGCAACGTAAAACAACTCGGCAAGGACTTTCCAGAGAGTTTGGTGAGTCACTCTTTAAACAATCATGTGGTATTAATAGCTGATTGGACTTTCTTAAACATGTATAATCTACGTGACATAGTAAGTGCTGATTGGGATTGATAACAGAATCGTTAGATAATCTGCCAAATGATTCCATGGTATTGAAACACTCCCTACACTTGTCACTGCGACAGTGCAGTAAAGCTGCATGTGCTAAATCTGTTGGCCCTCTGGGGGCCCCTGCTGGCTGGGGGCTCAAGGCAATTGCCTGGTTTGCCTAATGGGACGCGACGCCTCTGGGTTTGACCACCAGGTTATTTCAGGAGCCACGTCAACAATTTCAGGTAAGTCTTAATTTTAATGCTGGTTATGTTTTTATATGATTGTGTTGTATGTTTAAAAATAAAATACTTTGTATGTCTCAGTTTTCTTTTATTCTCCTTTTACACAGATACTGAAACACTGTTAGGCAATGTATTGGTTCTAGTTTTCCGTCTGTCCAAACAACTGTAAGGCTCCCACTTCAATTTCGCTGTGTTTCAATACCATGGAATCATTTGGCAGATTATCTAACAATTCTGTTATCAATCCCAATCAGCACTAACTATGTCACGTAGATTATACATGTTTAAGAAAGTCCAATCAGCTATTAATACCACATGATTGTTTAAAGAGTGACTCACCAAACTCTCTGGAAAGTCCTTGCCGAGTTGTTTTACGTTGCTTTTCAGAGGCCAACTCATTACTCGTAACTACTAAAAGAAATGGTGATTTTCAAAAAAAGTCTATTAATGGGTCTATTGTATTCCTCGTTGAATACTCTATAAGAAAAATACAACGTGTATGCATCTAAAATAATCCTAAACTATTTTATTAGCAATTTCAATACTCCTTTTAGCAAGGTTCCTTGGGTATGCGTACGTTCCCATAGCAACCAGTCCTGTTATTGTCCTACGTCACAAGCGCTGAGTATTCTGGGAGCGAGAATAGGCGTAAGGTGCGCATTTCGAGCAGAGGACGGCCACCTGTTAAAATGTATGCGTCCATGAACGAATGTAAGTACATCCATATGAGTCAGTGTAAAGTGCTAGCTTTCGCCACTTTTATGGCCAAGATGGACCGCACGTGCATGCAGCGCGCACTCGCACCCCCTCACCTTTGTGTTCATTATACTGTGCGAGTATGTATGTGTGTCACGTGACTCAAAAGGGCCCCATGTTGCTCGTTGCCTGGGGCCCCTGGGGACCCTTGCTACGCCTCTGGTCAAACCGCGAGCGTAGTGACCGCATACCCAAGATTCATCAGTGCAGAAAGACAGCTGACACAGAAATTTGGACGTGCATAGCCGTCAATGGCAGATGGACGTGCATAGCCGTCAATGGCAGAACCTTACTTGGGTGTCAGTTGAATGTCGATAAGCTGTAATGTCAAGTGCATCGTCAAAAAACACAGCCACGCATGTTTTTCTGCCATTTAAAATGAAAATACAATTTGGACGTGCATAGCCGTCAATGGCATGGGCTTATTTGGGGTGCCAGTTGAATGTCGATAAGCTCTAATCTAAAGTGTAGGGTCAAAAAACACAGCCATCCATTTTTTTGCCATTTAAAATGAAAATACAATTTGGACGTGCATAGCCGTCAATGGTATGGACTTACTTGGGGTGCCAGTTGAATGTCGATAAACTCTAATGTAAAGTGTAGGGTCAAAAAACACAGCCACACATGTTTTTCTGCCATTTAAAATGAAAATACAATTTGGACGTGCATAGCCGTCAATGGCATGGACTTACTTAGGGTGCCAGTTGAATGTCGATAAGCTCTAATGTAAAGTGTAGGGTCCAAAAACACAGCCACACGTTTTAGTGACATTTAAAATGAAAATACAATTTGGACGTGAATAGCCGTCAATGGGATGGACTTGTATGGCCAGCAAAACAGCCATATACCCCCAAAAATGCCATATACCCCCCCCCCCCCCCCCCACAAACCAAAATGCATTTTGCCACATACCCCAAATAAATGCCACATGGCAAAATCCATTTTGCCACATGGCAAAAAAAAATGCCACATGGCAAAAACATTTTGCCACATGCCAAAAAAAATGCCACATGGCAAAAAAAAAATTCCACATGGCGAAACATTTTTGCCACATGGCAAATACCACTTTTGGTTCTCGCTGTATCTCCTAAATGGAGACCTACAGAGATCGAACCCATCTAAGAACACTCCCGGACACATAAAGTACGATTTCGTAAAATTTCATCAAAATCCGCCCAGTCTTTTTGGAGTACATATGGATTGAACACACTTAAGGAGACGCCCCCCGCCCCCCTTACAAACACAAACATAGACAAAGTTCCATTTATATCAAGGGCGTAGGTTTGGTCTCAACATTGGTAGGGACGATATAACAGCATAACCTGCATGTACACTTCTTGATGGGGACAGGACATTAATAAAACCAAACAGATTGGGTGAGCAGGGGTCAGGGCCACATGTTTCACAAATATCAACCCAATTAATTGATAGGCTAAATGATCAATGCGACATAAATCGGTATTGACTTATACTAACTTTCATGTGGTTTGGTTCAGGTTATACACTGTTTGATTCAAACTTTTGTTTTCAATAACTACTAAAATATTTTGAAAACTTCCAGAATAAATGCCTAGATTTTATTAGCAAATTTAAATTGGAACAATTGAACAAAACATATTAAAATACACATTAAATACAAACTTGTTAATAATCTCTTAACTAGCCAGGAATGAAAAAAAAATAAACATTTGCCTTAAAACTACTCAACATTGTCTGTCCAAATAAAGACATTAAATATAACTGAATATAACTTCCCATTTTAGTCAGGGAATAACAAAAATAAACTAGGCCTGCAAGCAGGACTGAACGGGCCCTCGCAATCTAGCGCAACTCGGACAGTGTGCAGGTCAGGGTGGTGGCAGATCGTCCTCTCTAATCATCTCATTAGAACCTAACATGCGCGAAAGTTGCCTCTTTACATTCACACACCTAAGAGATAAAAACCCCTATTGGACAGAGGACTACAAAAAAGGAGCGAATAAAGGGTCATCACAGCAACAGACAGAGACATGTGGACATGGGCCGTAAAATAAGTATTTTAAAAGGTCTTGAAACTACAATGACCAACCTGAAAAGAACTGGACATATATTTTAAAAAATGAGTGACTTTCTATTGCCACTAGTTGGCGCTGTAGGGTTGATGCAAATGACCCCTACAGGACCCTTCAGACTATGACTCAACAAGCACGATATGTTTGGCGCAGATATGTTGTAGAAGTTATGACTGTTCAAAACTTGTGGTGAGACGAAATGGCTTCAGTCATTTTTACTTCTCCTGTTGGACCCTTCTGCTTCAACCAAACCTCAGTATTTTTCATCAGGCACCTGAACACATGTCTTAAGGCTCCCCTGATGCAGGTTTGAGGTGAATAGATTTTTTTTCCTTGGAGGAGGAGCCTGTTTCGTAAAAAAGGCATTTCCTGTTCCCACTAGGGGGCGCTAGGCCTAATGAGTAATATTTCAATGCACTCGTGTTAAGGGTGGGATGCCGCATATACATGCCAGATATGAAAAAGATTGAACGTTGTTTCAAGGAGCTATTAGTTCTTTACTGAATTTGTCATTTTGCCGAAAAAATGGCCGACTTTGGCACCACGCCCAGGTCAGACCCATGAATGAAAACGCACCATTTTGAAAAGTTTAGATTTCATATGTCTCCTGAATTGTCTAACCAATTTTGAAGATGATCCAACTGATTCCCTCTGTGACAAGGTCTCAAATGTGCACCCTGTTAATTGATAAAAATTTCACATTTGATCCAAAATACCCGATTTCCTGTTGGGTTTGGAATATGGGTGCAAGAGACTTTTTGGAGCAGTTTTGCACAAGGTATCGACTCCCCAAATTTTATTACTCTACGTTAAAAAAACCTAATAGGAAACGCCTTTTTGAAAAATTCAAGGGGGCGCCACTGAGCCATTTTGTTACATTTTTTTGTAATGTTGCAAGATTATCGAAATCTACACAAAGCCGCATGTATGTGCAAAATTTGGTGAGTTTTTGTGCATGTCCAGGCCTCCAAATGTAACCTGTACTAGAAATGGACAGAAATTTCACATTTGATCCAAAATACCCGATTTTCTGTTGGATTTGGAATATGGGTGCAAGAGGCTTTTTTGAGCAGTTAGGCATAAGGTATCTACTCCCCAAATTTCATTGCTCTACGTTGAAAAAACCCAATAGGAAAGGCCTTTTTTAAAACTCCTTTCTGTCGCCACTAGTTGGCACTGTAGAGTTGATGCAAATGACCCCTACAGGTGCCTTCAGGGTATGACTCTCAACAAGCATGGGAAGTTTGGCGCAGATATGTTGTATATCTGCTGAGTTATGACTGTTCAAAGTATTTTGCGAGACAAATTGTTGACGATCATTTTCACTTTCATGTTCGGACCCCTCCGCTTCAACGAAACCTCAATATTTTTCATCAGGCACCTGAACACAGGTCTTAAGGCTCCCCTGATGCAGGTTTGAGGTCAACAGATTTTTTTCCCTTGGAGGAGGAACCTGTCTCGTAAAAAAAGGCATTCCCTGTTCTCACTAGGGGGCGCTAGGCCTAATGGGTAATATTTCAATGCAGTCGTGTTCAGGCTGGGATACCGCATGTACATGGCAGATATGAAAAAGATTGAAAGTTGTGTCAAGGAATTATTAGCCATTTACTGAATTCGGTGTTTTGCCGAAAAAATGGCCGACTTTGGCACCACGCCCAGGTCAGACCCATGAATGAAAACACACCATTTTAGAAACTTAAGATCTCATATGTCTCCTGAACAGTCTCACCAATTTTGAAGATGATCCAACTAACTCCCTCGGCGAAAAGGTCTCAAATGTGCACCCTGTAAATCGATAAAAATTTCATATTCAATCCAAAATAACCGATTTCCTGTTGGGTTTGGAATATGGGTGCCAATGCTTTTTTGAAGCGGTTTTAGACAAGGTATAGACTCCCCAAATTTCATTGCTCTACGCTGACAAACCCTAATGGTATAGGCCAATTTTAAAATTTCAAGGGGGCGCCACTGAGCCATTTTGTTACATTTTTTTGCAACGTTGTTAAATTATCGAAATTTACAATTTTCCGCACGTATGTGCAAATTTTGGTGACTTTTTGCGCATGTTCAGGCCTCCAAATTGGCCGTTTTCATTTGCCCTGAAAAAAAAAAATAATAATAATCCTTTGCAAAACAATAGGGCCTTCGCACGCCTAGTGCTCGGGCCCTAATAAACATGGAGTCGTCCTTCAGGTAAAACACTACTGTTTTTTTCCACAAGCACAGTCAAACACAACAAAGAAAGTTCCGTTGGGCTGCTTTAAGACCACATAAATAAAATAAAAATGAAAATTGGGGAGGAGTGGACACCTCGGTTCACTACATTTCTCACAGTTTAATTACCGTTAACAGTAGAAAACACATACCGGAGGACCTTTCTTTCTAAGCAGCTTCCTACTCCGAGTTTGAGTTTTGCAGGTTAGCAAATTCACACAGCTTAATATTATGCTAATACTGATGCAGGTCGGACTTTCATTAGCAAAATTAGTGGCGTGGTTCCCACCTCCACAACATTGATATCTTTTTTACATTACTTACAGTGGCTGCTGCTGCTGCCCCCCCCAAAATTTTTAATATCCCTTCTCTTCAAAGGGGGCGGAGGAGGTGGCATGCTGTCGACGTGTATTTCCGCTGTGAGTGTGTGTGTGGGGGGGGCTGTGCGTGTGTGTGTGTTGGGGGTGGGGGTCAAGTCATCAGCCAATCGAATGTGTGTTTGATTCTATCCTTACAATATATGGGAAGACGATCTAAATGACCTATAAGACTGAAGTCAATATATAATGCAAATTAAGTTGCTTGAAAGTTGGTGGGGACAATTTGAGCACCCTGAAAAGTTGGGAGTGTTATGTCCCTACCGTCCCTGGGCAAACTTACGCCACTGATTCATACCTGTAAGTATAAAGTATGGAATATATGCAGTCTATTGAAAAAAATGACTTTTTTTTTTTTTTTTTTTACTAATAAGCCTTTTTTTTCTTGCAGAATATACACCCAGTGGCGGTTCTAGGATTTTTTCTGAAACGGGCCAAGAACGGGCCAAGTGCCGCAGCTATCTTTGTTCAGTGTTTGTTTGATTTGGTCAACAAGGCAATATGCAGATTATCCTGCATGTGGCGTTAATAACATTTTTGCTTGAAACTGTCAAGCAAAGATGAACCAGTGAAGTTTGTAATAATTCGTATTTAATCGTACTGCGTGCAAGTAAGGATACAATAGATGGAACTTTAATCCCTTTTTTAAAAACACAAAAAGCAGCATCAGTATTTATAGGTGCACAAAGATTTGCAGTTCAGTTATTCATGAAATCACCATAATATTTCTTGAGACCTTAAAGTAACATTTTTTTTAATTAGATACACTAAAATGGATCTCTGTGGTTGAATTGACTGAGATTTTCACATTTTAAAAGATGATTTACGTGTGTATATCATTAGTCGGTAGTAGAAATTAAAATGGATGGAGAAATTAAATTGTCTCTGTGGATCCTATCAATGCATTACAAAATTATATTTTCTTTGCCAGTGTGCTGAAGTAGCCCTCCCTCACTTTGGTCATTGTGACATAACTTGGACCATAGACATTAAGATACTTGACTGGTAAACTTTGTCATTCTCTGCACCCCGCCTGCCCGTAGGGGGCTGTGTGACTCAGCTTCATTTATTAGATATTGGTGTGAGTGAAAGTCTCACACATGCTTTTGAGCACGATGCCGGATTTACATTCAAAAAGTACAAAATCTGGACCGCATACTAACAAGATTGTCTCAGGAGTGATTTGTTCGTTGATCCAGGGTAATTATATTTTTCGTACCATGCATGCATTTTGAAACGTGAAAAAAATCAATTGGAAAAATTAGCCGCTCCATACATCCCAATATTTACGTAAAATAACTGCCAACTGCCTGGTTTTTGCTTTTAGCCAAGAATCGAGACTGTTTTACGTCCATATCTATAAAGAATTCAGTTATTTAAGCATTTATTCACAAGAATTTTCAACGAAAAAGGCCATTGTGGCAGCCCCATTATTATAACGAAGAGCTAATAGACTAGTATCATTCTTCGAAATATTTACGTAAATTCAAACTGCCCGTTTTTTTGTTTTTAAACAAGAATTGAGACTGCTTTACGTCCATATCTGTAAAAAATTCAGGGATTTAAGCATTTATTCACAAGCTATTTGTTGTGGACGGCGGCACCACAGTTATCTTAAAGAAGAGCCGCACATTCGCCACATTTACGTAAAATAAATGCTACATGCACGGTTTCTTTTGCTTTTAACCAAGAATCGAGACTGTTTTACGTCCATATCTATAAAAAAAAAATCAGGGATTTAAGACTTCTTAATAGGACTGGTTGTTATAGATCTCAAAGTAAATTAATCAGCACAGCAGTTGAGGTCCTCTTGGGTGGGGTGGACTTAGTCACTGATCGAGCGGTGCCACCAGCTCGACACATCATCAGTTGTGTGCCCCAGCTTCATCAGGTGTTTCGGCCACTTAACACAATACACCCTCTGCTGGGGTTGGCCCACCACAGGCTGATCAGACCTGGGTGAGTGTCAAGCGGTGGCACCGCACGGTCACTTGGCAGCCCATGTTGCGTCCCTGCGTTTCAGCCACAGCCAGTGACTGCTCCGCTCTGCTGCAGTGGCAAGTTCTTTGATTGCCTTCCGTTGGGCCTGCCCTCTGATCCCCACCTCCTTCAGGAGCCTTGTGGTGGACCTTGCTACAAAGCCTCTGCAGCCGACCTCCACTGGCCACACCTTCACGTTCCAGCCCCGCCCCTCTGCTTCAGCTGCTAAGTTGGCATACCGCAGCCTCTTCCGTTCAAATGCCTCATCGATGGCATCCTCCCACGGGACAGTCAGCTCAACGATGAAAACATGCCGGCAGGATTTGGACCAGAGGACCAGGTCTGGTCGCAGATTGGTTGCTGCAATTTCGGGTGGAAAGGTGAGCCTCTGGTTGAGGTCCACTCGCATTTCCCAATCCCGGGCTGCGCTCAATGGGCCAGATTCCAAGGGGAGATGACTTGGTCCGCCGTTTCTCCCCTTCACGGACAAACATTTTCTGTGGGACGGTAAACTGGGCGTTTAGAGGCATGGCATTGGTGGATACCCTCTTGTTCTCAAGTTCGGCAGCCAAACACTTTAAGACCTGGTTGTTGCGCCAGGTGTTTATTCACAAGAATTTCAACGTAAAAAGCTCTTTGTTGTGGACTTGTGGTAAGGCGGCGCCACAGGAAACTTAAAGATGAGCTGCACATTTGCAATATCTATGTAAAATGCTACCTGCACAGTTTTTTTGCTTTTAATGTAGGAATCGAGAATGTTTTACGTCCATATCTATAAAGAATTCAGGGATTTAAACATTTATTCACAAGAATTTTCAACGGAAAAAGCTCATTTTTTTGCTACGGCGGCCATGTTGGATTTTGTATCTCTAGATTTTATTTTAGACATTTCTACATCTATATTAAAAAACAATCAGCTTTTACGTGTTTTATTTTATATAATATTTCAATCTAATCACTTTCAGTGAAACACCATGGTCCTACACCAACCCCTACGCCGATGGCAACAAGCAGATTTTCGTCTACTTTTCTTCACCTTTGGAAGACCATCTACAGCAGCTTCCACAACAACGGCTGTATGGTGCTGCCCAGGTGTCCTGGGGCTGAAGTAAGTGACCAGCATTATTCACTTCATAAAAAAGATTAATCAAAACCCCTATCTTTCTCAAACAAACATATTTTTTAGGAGCCTGAGAGAATGAGGACGGCCCGATTCTCGAGCCGGAAGGTGCTGGCCAGGTGGGAGAACTACAAGTCTGTCAATTCCGGCTACAAGTTGACCCAGAAGATGTTGGCGCGCTCTTCGATCGAGAAGCAGAGCGTCAGGCTCATCATGGCGGTCGTCAACCCCAACATGGTCAAGGAGGAACACAGGGACACACAGGGCCGACGTCCTGGAGATTTTCCAGAGGGCAAGGGAGACCTGGAGACGGGCCGGGCTGTCCTCAAGTGGCTATCTCTCCCCATGCCCCACATGGCGTCCTTTGGAATGTCACTGTAAGACTCCCTGATGTGCAGGAAGCACAAGAGCACCTGCTGGAGTTCCTGGTGGTCCCTCTTTAATTGTTTTGGTGCGAACTTCTCCAAAGATGTGACTTCAAAAGTGAGGAAGAACAAGGCCTTGGAGTGGCCGCCCGGCAGGAAAAGGAGCAGAATCGAGGAGGGCAGAAAGGAGACGGCGAGGAACAGGGACTTGTACAAGTCGAGGTGACCAGAAAACGCAAGACATAGAAAAAAGCTATGTGATTGTTGAAAGGCTCACATCTTGGTAATACCACATCGATTATTTGCACTGCCTGAGTTATAGGAGTATCTCATACGCATTTTATATTTATGTTTATTTAGATTTCATACTTGCACGTCACTCTTGAGATTTTAACTTATCCTGCACTGTAAAGGGATGCTCCGCAACTTCATTGTATAACTGTATAATGATAATGAAGGGCTATTCTATTCTATTCTATTCTATTCTATTCTATTCTATTCTATTCTATTCTATAATAAATTGTGATTGTATATAGATTGTATTAATAATCTATTTATTATTTTTTAAATTATTACTTACAGTGGGGAGAACAAGTATTTGATACACTGCTGATTTTGCTGGTTTTCCCACTTTCAAAGCATGTCTGTAATTTGTATCATAAGTTCTCTTCAACTGTGAGGGACAGAATCTAATACAAAAAACAACATAAAAAAAAGAAAATCACATTGTATGATTTTTAAATAATAAATTTGCATTTAATTGCATGAAATAAGTATTTGATACATCACAAAAATCAAACTTAATATTTGGTACAGAAACCTTTGTTTGCTATTACAGATACCAAACGTTTCCTGTAGTCCTTGACAAGGTTTGCACACACTGCAGCAGGGATTTTGGCCCACTCCTCCATGCAGATCTCCTCCAGAGCCTTCAGGTTTCGGGGCTGCTGCCGGGCAACACGGACTTTCAGCTCCCTCCATAGATTTTCTATCGTGTTCAGATCTGGTGACTGGCTAGGCCACTCCAGGACCTTAAGATGCTTATTACGGAGCCACTCTTTAGTTGCCTTGGCTGTGTGCTTTGGGTCATTGTCATGCTGGAAGACCCAGCCACGACCCATCTTCAGGGCTCTCACTGAAGGAAGGAGGTTGTCAGCCAAGATCTGGCGATACATAGCCCCATCCATCCTCCCCTCAATACGGTGCAGTCGTCCTGTACCCTTGGCAGAGAAGCAGCCCCAAAAAATGATGTTTCCTCCTCCATGTTTCACGGTTGGGATGGTGTTCTTGGGGTTGTACTCATCCATCTTTTTCCTCCAAACACGGCGAGCCGAGTTTAGACCAAAAAGTTCAATTTTGGTCTCATCCGACCACATGACCTTCTCCCATTGCTCCTCTGGATCATCCAGATGGTCAGTGGCAAACTTCAGACGTGTTTGGACATGTACTGGCTTCAGCAGCGGGACCTTGCGTGCGCTGTAGGATTTTAATCCATGACGGCGTAATGTGTTTCTGATGGTTTTCTTCGAGACTGTGGTTCCAGCTCTCTTCAGGTCATTGACCAGGTCCTGCCCTGTAGTTCTGGGCTGATCCCTCACCTTCCTCATGATCAGTGATGCCCCACGAGGTGAGATCTTGCATGGAGCCCCAGAACGAGGCAGATTGACCGTTAACTTGAACTTCTTCCATTTTCTAATAATCGCTCCATGACTAAATCTAGGCAAAGTGGCATTTTAGACCAAGTTTTTGGACTCAATTTATAGGCTTTATTCCATTTCTTTTAACTGTTAGCCCTCTATCTAATGCAAGGAGAAATCTGTTTGATTGGTGGAAAGTTGACTTGCACTTGGTATGAGGAAGTATAACAGACCTACAGGCAGCATAAAGCGCGTAGATAATTTTTTTTGTCAAGAAAATAGTATGTGTTGCAAGGATGCAACAACAAAATGAAAATGAAGACATGAAAACAAGGAACAGTGTGGAATTAATCGTTTCATTTCATTTACCAACATGAAAATAAACAGCAAAAGGCAAAATTACTTATAGCAACTTTGAAATCTAGAAGAAATTTGAAAGGGAATTCACTTAGATGTTAGCTTGCTTGGTTTTGAAGTTAAAAAAAAAAAAGGCTTCATGAAATTCCTAAGTGTTCGGTGAATGCACCTGTAAAACACGTTGGTTCGGTACCTTTGGCAAGGTTAAGAATCACTGCTCTAAAAAACAACATTATCTCATTCTCTCTCACTTCAGAAAAGAAGGATCAGCCGATTGCCATACTTTGTACTAAAATGGGACATTCAGGGGCCATTTAAATTAGAGGTGGGGCCAGTGCCCCTGTGGCCCCACTTCTAAAAACCGCCACTGACCGGGGCAAAGATAAAAGTTTTTACATGTGTATATATTTTATTTTGTGTATAATACACCACAATCAAAAAGGCACATACAGTTATGGTCAAAAGTTTACATACACTTGTGAAGAACATAATGTCATTTAAAAAATAAATAAATAAAAAAAATAAAAGAACATAATGTCATGGCTCTGTTGAGTTTCCAGTTATTTCTACAACTCTGATTTTTCTCTGATAGAGTGATTGGGACAGATACTTCTTTGTCACAAAAAACATTCATGAAGTTTGGTTATTTTATGACTTTATTATGGGTTAACAGAAAAAAGTGATCAAATCTGCTGGGTCAAAAATATACATACAGCAGCGCTAATATTTGGTAACATGTCCCTTGGCCATTTTCACTTCAATTAGGCGCTTTTGGTAGCCATCCACAAGCTTCTGGCAAGCTTCTGGTTGAATCTTTGACCACTCCTCTTGACAGAATTGGTGCAGTTCAGTTAAATTTGATGGCTTTCTGACATGGACTTGTTTCTTCAGCATTGTCCACAAGTTCTCAATGGGGTTTAAGTCAGGACTTTGGGAAGGCCATTCGAAAACCTTAATTCTAGCCTGATTTAGCCATTCCATTACCACTTTTGATGTGTGTTTGGGGTCATTGTCCTGCGCCCAAGACCCAATCTTCAGGCTGATGACGTTAGGTTATCTGGAAGAATTTGAAGGTAATCCTCCTCCTTCATTATCCCATTTACTCTCTGTAAAGCACCAGTTCCATTGGCAGCAAAACAGCCCCACAGCATAATACTACCACCACCATGCTTGACGGTTGGCATGGTGTACTTGGGGTTAAAGGCCTTACCTTTTCTCCTCCAAACATATTGCTGGGCATTGTGGCCAAACAGCTCGATTTTTGTTTCGTCTGACCACAGAACTTTCCTCCAGAAGGTCTTATCTTTGTCCATGTGATCAGCAGCAAACTTCAGTCGCGCCTTAAGGTGCCGCTTTTGGAGCAAGGGCTTCCTTCTTGCACGGCAGCCTCTCAGTCCATGGAGATGCAAAACACGCTTGACTGTGGACACTGACACCTGTGTTCCAGCAGCTTTAATTCTTGGCAGATCTGCTTTTTGGTGATTCTCGGTTGAATCTTCACCCTCCTAACCAATTTTCTCTCAGCAGCAAGTGATAGCTTGCGTTTTCTTCCTGATCGTGGCAGTGACAAAACAGTGCCATGCACTTTATACTTACAAACAATTGTTTGTACTGTTGCTCTTGGGACCTGCAGCTGCTTTGAAATGGCTCCAAGTGACTTTCCTGACTTGTTCAAGTCAATGATTGTTCAAGTCAATAATCACTCACAAGAAATTGCTAATTCGTGTTGCTGTATGTATATTTTTGACCCAGCAGATTTGATCACTTTTTCTGTTAACCCATAATAAAGTCATAAAAGAACCAAACTTCATGAATGTTTTTTGTGACAAAGAAGTATCTGTTCCAATCACTCTATCGGAGAAAAATCAGAGTTGTAGAAATAACTGGAAACTCAAGAGAGCCATGACATTATGTTCTTCACAAGTGTATGTAAACTTTTGACCACAACTGTAATAAAGGTTTAAAATAATATGTGATTTATATGTTTAATTGTGTATTTGTTGACCCCCTGCTGTGACTCACCAACCCCCAGGTCCATCACATTTGGAGAACCACATAATATACACACACACATACGGTGTGTGTGGGTGTGGGTGTTTAATCGGTGGCGAAATGTCCTCTATATTTCTATGTTATGCAAGTATTTAATTTGACTTTATTTCACTACCCATAATTTGACCCAAAAAACACTTCGAAGTACTAAAGAAACATCACACAACGATCAATGCAAAACTCCAAATCATCTAAGCTATTTTTTGCTTTTATATTTATTACAAAACAGCAACAAAAAGACAATGTAGCAGGAAGGATGTTGTGGTTGTCCTCTTCTCGTGGAAAGTAACCTTGATATCTTCCATCACTTTCCATAACGACCACTGACAGCTGTCAAGATGTCGGCTGGAGTAAAGTATGATTGACGCACGTCTGATGAGCCTGATGGACAATTACAAACCCGCAGCCTGTCAGACACATATTGACCTGCAAGAGGAGGAGGAGTATTGTGCGAGTGAGTGGGTGAGTGAAGGACAGTGAAAAGACGTGAGAAGAGCTAAGAATATCAGCAGACTTGTTTTCTTGTTCCTCTGCAGCTGTCAGAAGATGTGAGAACGGACATGATCAAAATGTGCTGTGCATTTTTTAAAAGCATTTTCTGTCAAGACTCCGTCAATGCAAATTAGGAAACATTGCTCAACACAACTGCATTGAGATTTCAAGAGCATTTCAGTGCAGTCCCTTGACATCAGTCCCTTGAATGAAAGTGTCAGTGGAAAATTTAGCACCAGCAATGAAACCAACAGGAAGGCACTTCACGTGTGCATATACGTATGAAGTACGTCCTCATTTAGTATTGCAGATTACGATGAATTCACACCTTGATGTTCTAGCGGCCGACCATGAATTTTTCATCAATTTGTTCAGATCTTTAACTTAATTTTTTTCTCAGATTCGTCTTTCCTGGTCTGCTGATAATATCAACGACCTTCATGCAGATGTGCTTCCAAGTGGCTGAATAGTGAGTGAACTGTGTCTTCGAAAAGTTTAAATATGGTCTGTCGTGCATAGCGGGTTGTTGTTTGGATTGCGTTTCAATCAATTCAATTTCAAGCAGTTTCTGTCTTCCTTATATCATTGCAATGATGCTTTTAGTCTGGATTGATCCCATTCATCTATTTTTTATGTTTTTCAGTGATCTGCCACACTTTTGGTTTGATAATATGTAATATGCCGTTTAGGTTTGCAAAGGATTCAAAGGAAAAATACAACCACTGTTTAATTTTCCAAAAAAAGAACATGTTTGGATTCATTATTATGATATTCAGTAGTTCTAATCCATGGTTCTCCAAATTTTTACACCTAAAAAGATACTTGGCTCTTCAAGTGCCGCCAAATTGATCAACATTAAAATACAGCAGCGCAGCAGCACAAAAATAGGGGTGTCCAAACAATAGCTGGGGAAGATTTGCGGCTGTATATTCAACCCCACTATATATGTTAAAAATTGCATTTGATGTTGCCGATGTGAGGATCATTTAAAGTAGCTTTAAAAAGGACATTCCCGGCATTTTCAGTGAATTTTGTCTTGTAAATCTGATAAAATGACAACAAAGGTTATGAAAAATACAGTTGTAAAAAAAATGCAAGGTAACCTTTAAGTTTGACTTGTCATCAGCAAAACAAAATTAAACAAATCCTTCTGGTGCAGGTTGGCATACAGATTCCCTTTTCTTTACTTTGCTTCACATTACTGAATGCAGAAGTCAACCTTATAACATTATAATGTGAAATGTTAAAAACTTTTTTGTCCATGTGTCAGCTCAGTAATGAATTGTTTCTTCTTCTTGTGTGGCATAGATACACTTTCCTCTGTTTGAGCTGTGAGAAAAAAAAACAATACAATATATCTGCTTAAAGCCTCAGTTGGCTGGAATACAGCATATTCAAGTGGGTCATTGATGAGCTTTCCACATGGCGATGAGAGGTTCTTTGTTGGACTGACCAACTTGAGAATGGTTTGGTTTCAGGCTCAGTCTCAGGTTTGTCAGCCCATTAAATAGCAACTCACCTCTACAGCAATATGACCACGGATGACGGAGCACCCCAAAGAACCTGATGAGTTGTAATGAACAATGGCCTATGATTTTGAGTCTGATCGTTTCCCGATTTAAGAAAAAGACCAATATTGGGAGAAAAACTCCACTTCACTGTGGTATTTCGTGGTTAGAAAGGACTCTATATAGCACGACCGAAGTTATTTAGAGGGCTGATAGAGCTTATTTGCTTTACATTAGCAAGCAATGATTTCATAGCCAAGAACCGCATGGTTCTTAAAAAACCTTTGGATATTGGTTGGTTCTGCAAAATTCAGAAAAGTTAAATCCAGGTAAGTTGTGATGTTGTACAAAATGTTTTTAAAAGGAAGGGGGGCATAAATGAAACAAAAATTTGACCAATTGAAACTCTAATACCCTACAAATATTAATTTGATGTCTGAAAATTGTTCTAAAAAAGCTCTGACAGAAAGCATGTTTACCACTGTGTTACATGGGTTTTTCTTTTAACAACACTCAATAAATATTTAGTGGGGACACCAGTTCTTAAAGCTTAGTGGAGATATTTCATATTCTTTCTTGATGCTTTATTTCCACCCTTTTCCAATTAGCCTATTCACATGTTAAATGTTTCAAACTGGTATTATAATATGATAATTCCTCAACTTTTCCAGCCTTTATTTGTCCCATGTTCTAACTGTTTTGGAATGGAATGTTCTGGAATTCAAAATGAAACAATATTAACAAAATAAAATAAAATATTACTTTGGATTTTAAATATGAATATCCCAACTTCACTGGAATTTGAATTTGTATACTGTATGTGTGTAGCTGTTATTTGTGCTAAAAAGTAAAATAATTGTTTATAGTTGTTGGGTCTAATAAATATTTGGGACGAGTGTGTTGTCCCAAAATTAAACCATCCAGCTTCTGACATTCATACATTTCTCTATCTAAATTTGGAAGAAAAAAAAAACAAAAAAAAAACATATTTTTTCTGTTATCATCTAATTTTGCATTTTGTGTCAGTAAGTTTATAATTCAGTGTTCATATAGCCAGATGGACATTTGGTATTGATGTAGCATCTGTAAAAACTTGCGAGCATGTTGGTTCATGTCCCTCCTTCGTAGATTGGAGCATAATGAGAGGTAATAGAAGAGAAAACCTTTTAACAAGTGTTTGGATGAGTGTTGTACACATTTCAAAGTACAAGGTTGTCTCACTTTGTACCATTTCAAACACATTTTTATTTTATTTCGTGTCATTTTTACATAAGATCCATTGTTTTAATGTACATGCTTATGACTATACAGGTTTGGTTCTGAAAAGAATGTTTAACATCAATTTAATAACCAGTAGGTGGCGTAATACACTCACGAGCCGATAAATGTGAACAGTTGGTGCCTCTGAGCACCTGCTTTTGGGTTATAATTTTAAATTTCACAAATGCTTTTACTTTTAGTTTTTAGTGGTGTGCAATGCACCAGACAGACTATTGCGGTGGTTATATATTTTCTTTCAAACATTTGAATAGACAAGCATCATAATATTTTATTTAGTTGTATGAGTGTCAGTCTTCAAAAATGTGTTAAGCCTATAACAAAAATGTGTAACAATTACGTTAGCAACTAAATCAAAATCATCAAGTTGAATAAAAATACATACTTTTATACTTGTGTTAGCATTTTACTCATCTTCCAATTTGTTTTTGTCTTATCTTTCAAAAATAATAAGCATATCATGTAGAAAATTGAACGTGAAGTTTCTAATCATTGCATTTTTATAATGATGATAATAATTCCGTATCTTTTAAAGCAACCATTTTAAAGTAATTTCTTTACATTTCATTAAAGTTCTATCGTGGTAAAAAAAATATAGCAAAGATTCTCAATTAAGGCTAAGGGTCTAATTTCAAATATTTGTCTATCTGATATAAAAACTGCATAAAAGCCAAAACACACTTAGAGTGTGGCAATTTTCAAACCTAGATGAGACGCCACAAGAGTGTCATGTCAACAATTATAAATTATATATTTATATGCTGGCTGAAGACATACAATAGAGTTGTTAATTTTTGATTCAGTGTGGGTATAATTATGAGACATCCAGTTTTAAAATGAAAAAAAAAAAAAAAAAAAAGCTGTTTTCATATTTTTTTGTGTGTGTAAGATAGTTGATTAAAATTATATTAAATAGTGATTTTCAAAGTACCTCGAGTGGTATGTAAGGTCCCTGTACTCAATTTTGATTAAACATTTTACATTTGCATTTTGGTATCTTTTTTTTTTTCATTTATAATGAACCACAGTTTTAATCTTTACTGTATGAGTGTTAACTGTTCATAATGTTATATCGGATTAAAGCTAAAATATATATAACTGCCAAATAAGCCCTAATACAAAGCTTTACTGCACATGAGTATGTTCACCAACACAAAGCATGTGCTGTATGTACATATGCGTGTGTGTGTGTTATGGGGTTAAAAAAGGTGTGGCGGGAGCTATGAGCTGAGGTCACGTTGTTCCATTCGCGAGAAGGCAAAGAACAGTACGGGGGTGGTTCACTTCCCCTTTCCCCTACTCCGCTACTTCCTGTCAGCACTACAACCGTTGACCACACCCGTCTCTCCCCTGGCCTTCAACCCCATTTCTCCTCAAAACACACACACGCTAAATGCTACTACGCTCACACATAAACTCCTGAACTTTTTCACACATATACTCCATCGGAATATCCTTTACACTCTATTAAACTGCTCTTAATTCATACTGGCTACTGAAATATTCTGACAAATAATAATGAAACGTGTATTTCAATATTTAATATGAATGTATTTGAGTATGTTGTGTGAAAAGATTTCAATCGTGAATGAGAGAGTGTCAGTAGTATGTGAGAGGTTATCCTGAATTATATCCCTGATGGCTTCAAATACAATACATCCCTCACGACTCACCCTCCTTCTAATCCTCTCTATGCCATCTCTTTGCACAACAGGCCAGATAATTATGAAGACAAGTTTTCCAATGTGTGTGTGTTTGGGGAAGGGGGTGGGGGAGTGTAGTGTTTGTACGGAGGCATGTCACTGTGCACAAGTACGTCCCCACACCGCATTCTCATCAAGGACAGGCCCTGTGAAGATCTTGATCTGTGCTTAGCAACAGCAGAGTCACACAGAGATGGAGGTGAGCAAACCCTGCAGCATTGTTCAATGGAAGTCAATTTCGCAATTTGTAATGGTTTAAAGTAACTTTTGGGCTCCAGGAATCTATTACAAGAATATATTCTTCTGAAGAAATAAAGACCTCTCGAAGGTCTACGTGGTCCTTTAAAATGTGATTGTTTTTATCCTTAAAAAGTATTTATAATATCATTAGAAGCCACACAAACATAGGTGAGTTTGCACTGTGTGAACATTAACTCTGTGGTCAAATATTACAAATTAAAAAAAGAAAAAAGAAAAAAGGGGAAAACATGATTAAAAATATACAAACTGAATTTTTTTTCATGACAGTGATCTAAAGAATTGTACCCCGCACTCAAGACAAAAAAAAGGAAAAAAAATCATAGGGATGAATGGCAACTGTATTGTACTACAAAGTAAAATACAACTGAACCGTGTAGGCCGATTGTTGGCAATGATTGTTTTGTACAAATGTATTGTACTACAAAGTAAAATACAACTGAACTGTGTAGGCTGATTGTTGGCAGTGATTGTTTTGTACACTTCTAGAGGGTGCCCGTGTACCACCAATATTAGTACCACACTTTCAAGGAAACCGGACTTAAAGATTTGTAGGCTCTAATAAGCCACAATTGTTCTCCTTTACCAAAATATGGTATTAGAAACACATGAAATATTGCCATTGATTTAATAATCTACAATATTTCGGTCTTCTGAATTCCTTCTATGCGGCGAGACATCCAACACATGCGCACATCGGCTAAAAGCGGCGAGTACTTACTATATGTGGGGGTTTTTTTTGAGTCTTTTATTACCTTGTCATTGCCTCAAAATACTTTTTGCATGTGATTCCCTCTCATACGTGATTCCCTCTCATTTAAGCATTGTTTTCTTGGGGTAGCTTCAAAGCAGATTGTTGATCTGTTGACCACATTAGTCACGTAGTATACTTAAACCACCCTTATTTGATATTACTGCGTTTAAGTATTTTCTTAAGACATCTTTACTGTATATGTTCTGTCCGTATGCATCTAAGCAAAACAAGCTTAAAGCGCACAGTAGTACTATGGGTGTCAAATTCGCCTCTTATAGACGTTTCCCCATATTTTGGCAGAACACCAGTTTTGTCATACTCTCGTTTTGTCTCGTCTCTGTTCATTCTGCTTTTGCTGCTCATTTTGTGAAATATTGACAGTGCTGTCATTCACATTAATGTTCCTCTCAGGTTCAAATTGAAAGGTTTGAACAAATGACATGTTTATGTCGCTAGAGTCATACTCTGGAAGCCCGGCAGCTTAACCATGTGACGTCACCGCTCTGCGATGTCCATAAGAATGGCGACCTCCAAGTGAAGCTAATTATACAAAGTGTATAAAAACAAAAACATCAAGAGGGGATTTCATATCAAATTATTTGAACTCATAATAACGTTTAACTTTTAAGGACTACAAGTCTTTCTGTCCGTGGATCGCTTTAAGAAAGGTTATCAAATTATCGACAATCTTCTACAGATGATGAAATTGTCTAGATCTTTGCAATTTCAATGTCTCAAAATGAAACATTCTTATATTTCTGTCCTTAAAGATATACAAGAAAAATGAAATCTTAAATTGCATTGTTATTGGAATTTAAGTCATATATTGAGTTGATGCAAGTAAATACAAGAATTGAGCATTGAGCAGATGACGAGAAATGCGTCTTTAAATCCTGTCATTGTAGTGCTCTATTGTAGTGATCTTGGTGATAATTATATTAGGGGACATATTTGGCATTTAGCACAATGGAAGAAGAAACGTTTTTCAGCAATTCTGGTTCAAGTGTGGATGTTTTTTTTTTTTAACAATGCTATCGATCCAGAGGAAGTCTGTGACATACAGCCATAAATGTTTGAGTCATATTTGGAGGAGGAGGAGAATTCAGAAGGAGAAAAAGATGATGAAGACAACAAACACGAGTCTAACGAGTTGCATGGGCAACACAAAATGTCATCATTGTTTTTATCTCTCGACTATATACTTTATATATATATATATATGTATATAAATATAGGCCTATATATGTATAGACTATATACAGTGCCTTGCAAAAGTATTCGGCCCCCTTGAATCTTGCAACCTTTCGCCACATTTCAGGCTTCAAACATAAAGATATGACATTTAATTTTTTTGTCAAGAATCAACAACAAGTGGGACACAATCGTGAAGTGGAACAACATTTATTGGATAATTTAAACTTTTTTAACAAATAAAAAACTGAAAAGTGGGGCGTGCAATATTATTCGGCCCCTTTACTTTCAGTGCAGCAAACTCACTCCAGAAGTTCAGTGAGGATCTCTGAATGATCCAATGTTGTCCTAAATGACCGATGATGATAAATAGAATCCACCTGTGTGTAATCAAGTCTCCGTATAAATGCACCTGCTCTGTGATAGTCTTAGGGTTCTGTTTAAAGTGCAGAGAGCATTATGAAAACCAAGGAACACACCAGGCAGGGCCGAGATACTGTTGTGGAGAACTTTAAGGCCGGATTTGGATACAAAAAGATTTCCCAAGCTTTAAACATCTCAAGGAGCACTGTGCAAGCCATCATATTGAAATGGAAGGAGCATCAGACCACTGCAAATCTACCAAGACCCGGCCGTCCTTCCAAACTTTCTTCTCAAACAAGGAGAAAACTGATCAGAGATGCAGCCAAGAGGCCCATGATCACTCTGGATGAACTGCAGAGATCTACAGCTGAGGTGGGAGAGTCTGTCCATAGGACAACAATCAGTCGTACACTGCACAAATCTGGCCTTTATGGAAGAGTGGCAAGAAGAAAGCCATTTCTCAAAGATATCCATAAAAAGTCTCGTTTAAAGTTTGCCACAAGCCACCTGGGAGACACACCAAACATGTGGAAGAAGGTGCTCTGGTCAGATGAAACCAAAACTGAACTTTTTGGCCACAATGCAAAACGATATGTTTGGCGTAAAAGCAACACAGCTCATCACCCTGAACACACCATCCCCACTGTCAAACATGGTGGTGGCAGCATCATGGTTTGGGCCTGCTTTTCTTCAGCAGGGACAGGGAAGATGGTTAAAATTGACGGGAAGATGGATGCAGCCAAATACAGGAACATTCTGGAAGAAAACCTGTTGGTATCTGCACAAGACCTGAGACTGGGACGGAGATTTATCTTCCAACAGGACAATGATCCAAAACATAAAGCCAAATCTACAATGGAATGGTTCAAAAATAAAACGTATCCAGGTGTTAGAATGGCCAAGTCAAAGTCCAGACCTGAATCCAATCGAGAATCTGTGGAAAGAGCTGAAGACTGCTGTTCACAAACACTCTCCATCCAACCTCACTGAGCTCGAGCTGTTTTGCAAGGAAGAATGGGCAAGAATGTCAGTCTCTCGATGTGCACAACTGATAGAAACATACCCCAAGCGACTTGCAGCAGTAATTGGAGCAAAAGGTGGCGCTACAAAGTATTAACGCAAGGGGGCCGAATAATATTGCACGCCCCACTTTTCAGTTTTTTATTTGTTAAAAAAGTTTAAATTATCCAATAAATTTTGTTCCACTTCACGATTGTGTCCCACTTGTTGTTGATTCTTGACAAAAAATTAAAATTTTATATCTTTATGTTTGAAGCCTGAAATGTGGCGAAAGGTTGCAAGGTTCAAGGGGGCCGAATACTTTTGCAAGGCACTGTGTATATATATATATATATATATATATATATATATATATATATATATATATATATTTTTTTTTTTTCATGCCCCCCCTCCTTACTTGGGCCCTGTGTACAGAGGTCCACTTTGACCCCCATTACCATGCCCATGGTTATTAGGTTTGGGTTAATTCATTAAAAATGCATTTTACGCCTGCAGTTTTCATGAACCCACTCTTCGTTCTTTTAACCCGAACCAAATGATGTCACTTTAAATACATTAAAAAAAGAAAAAAAAAACATACAGCTGTATAGTGAAGTTGTTGTCATCCACTACCGTCACATCTGTCTTTTCCTCAACCTGAGACTCAACGGATGTCATTTATTTTCATGGCGCGGGATTCAAAAAGTTGAATAAATATATCAATCTTGTCCACACACAGCTAAATGGTCTATTTCATTAAGGAGCAGAAAATACTGCGTGTAATATGAAATAAACATGCTTTTTTGTGTTGTACACTTTAAGTAAATGTAAACGATGTCCTGTTTCTAAACAAAGGGATGGAAATTATACTATGTGAGAGTATGAAAATACAGGTAATAATTCTGCTTCTACAAATGCTTGATTTCTATAAATTTTTGGACACATTGCACATTTGTCCTCCACCCCTTGTAGCAAGACAGTCAAGAAGCACCTAATAAAGTGTCTAGTGTGAAGGTGAAAACATTACTGTTTGTGGTTAAAGGAGGTGGAGGGAGCTGTCTTCCTGTAGGGAGAGAGGAGTAGGGAGTGGTATGGAGGGGTGGATGTGGGGGAGTGAGCCAGTGTGGTGGCAAGGCCATCTGGACTGTGAAGAGGCTGAAGGAAGGGAGCGTGTGAGAGAAGAATGAGGGAGAGCGGACACCGAGTAGAAAAACACATAGCTTTAGCTCAGCCATCTTGTGTGGGTCAATATCGCCATAAAGTAACTTGGGTCCTTATCAGAATCAATTAACCAGCATAGAATACGATGCCAACATACTCACACTCGCAAGGGATTCACACATATACTGGGTTCTAGACCACATTTAGGTAGACTTCACCCCTCTCAAACACTTATCACTCAGACACCCCCCTTTCCTTGGTTATCAGGCCCCCCACCTGGTGTCAACCACAAATTCAACTAGCTAACGATAGCACCTACATATTCATAGTTAGTTAGAGTAGGCGTTTAATGTATTTCTTGTTGTTGTTTGTGCTTTTCCTGTCTCTCCCTCTTTTCTTTTGTTCCCCTATAACCCCTTCCTGTTTGCTGCTTTCTTCTAATAAACGAGGTACATTGTATGATCACAATGGATGTATGTCATACTCCCATTGATACATTAAAACTGTTCAGATCAATCGGACAGTCAGATCTCCATTCTCCATATCAAGCAGCTGAACAGGACAGGTTAAAAAAAAAAAAAAAAAAAGGAATCAATTAACCATTGTTAATGGCGCCACCAGGGGGTGGCCAGGGGTGGCCGCGCCCCCCCATAAATCCACCCTACTGGCCACACCAGTATAACAGTGGCGCGGGAAGTGGGGTGTTGAGGGTGCTGCAGGACCCCCGGTGTTAAACCGAGGCTTGTTGGACCTTTTATTTTTCAAATGTGTTCATGTGTCATTGCCGTCTAGCTGCAGGGAATTGCATTATAGTACACGGGCGTTTTTATTTCCAAAACAAAAACTCCAACACACACTGTAGGTGAAATAGAACGCTGTCATTGTAGTAGCCTACAGTAGTATTAGTACGTAAACTATCCAGCATGTATGGAGAAAAGGCGCAATTATGACAAATTTGGACCAAAACGGCTCTTCTTGGATGGAAAAAAAATTTAAAAAGCTGTGAGTGACTTCCAGCGCCGCTGCAGTATGATATCAGATTGTAGTAGCTGTGGAACTCAAAATGTTTACTTTACTGTTTAGAACTATGCACATTAAATCATTAGTAACATTAAATATTGCACAATACATCAAAGTATATCAGTAAGCGTGTGCTTAAGTCCTTCTGATAGTTTTCTTCTGGCCTTTTTACTGCAACAACATAATACAAACCTGAAATTATGGCTTTTAGTTTTGGTGAGCCACCCCAAGATTTTAAGTGGCCCCATCTGGGCACCCCTATGAACAATTTCTGGAGGCGCCACTGACCATTGTGAAAATAAAGTCAAATTCTGAGGTGCCCAGTATGTCTTCTAAAAACAACATACATTGTTTTATACAATGTTTTTCGTTCACTTTACATGGTTATGGCATGTCCTACGTGTATGTACAGTCTTTAGCAATTGGTCAAATGACACGAAATCAAATATTTTCTGCATAATTTTACTGTCCACAACAAATTAAGCGGTGAAACTGAGTTACTTCTAATACTGTATTTATAGTCTGTTTTGGTAATTATACTAAACATTGTGCACTGGTCCCTCCCAAAAATTACTGCTCAATACTGAACTTTATTCACTTTATACACTACCCAAATTCCCACACACTTACACTACTGAAATGCTCTTCCAAGTACTGTATATTCAATAACATTACAATTACCTAAGAATTCCTCTAGTGTCTTCGGTGAAATGATGACCAGCATTATGTCAGCCTTCAATGGAGACTGAAACAGGAGGGGATTTCAAAATAGATATTTTTAAGGAGTTTTGGTGAATTTCATCCTATAATGTGTGTAGTTGGGATGTTGTCAAGCTGTGTCATAGTGACATATACATTGATCTAGCCTTGCTTGTGTGTGATCTGATGCTCTGTGTTTTGTCAAAAACAAACATGCTGTTGACACGTTTAATTGATGGCAAGTAACCGTTTCTGTGCATGTATTTTTTGTTTTCCACTGTGTTGCCGTGGGTGGTAGTAAATGCATACAAAGCTCACACAGGCATAGTGATACCCATGTTGCCTTTTGAACTGTGCAAACAGTCAAACACAAACATGTAAAACGAAAACACTTTCAAATAGCTACATTAAACCATAACTCATATCCAGGCGCGCAGACAATAATTGGCCTTGTTCCTGACATTGCTCACTGGTTTATGCACCTCAAAGTCCAGTTAAAATGAGTTGTTTCTAAATCCGTTGCGCATCTTTGGAAAATATTAGCAAAATGATATATACAGTATAAGTGCTATTTGATTGAAAGTTGATCATTGATGGGGTGTAGCTTTAACGTATTCATTGGCTACGCCCACAGAGGAGAGGAGAGACAATGGCTTGAATTGGGTGATTATTTAACTATTAAAATTTATTTGGGTTATGAACAACATTCTTCTCTGCGGCAATTCACAAGATACGTATTTCTTTTGCTTTACAGGGTCTGTAGTTAAACCTACAGCAATGCCATTTTCGGCTCATCAACAATCACACATAAAATAACTTTTTCTTTATATTCTATTCTATTATTTTGTTACTTTTCTATCAAATACAGAAGCGCACATGAACATATTCCTTATCCTCTGCAATAAAAAGGGATCAATAGTGTATTATTCCACCTTTGTGACTCTGTAAGAGGACTGTTCATTTGTTATCTTTCGGCTTGATCCAGTGCTCTGTTTGTCTCATAAAATGCCGGAATGCAAAGTACATAAGAGTATCCTAGGGAAGATGAAGTGGACAAAAGTCCCTGAACACATACCGATTATGCTGAAATTCAACATGCAAATGCCCAATGCCATGCAGAGGGACTTAAAAGCCTCAATTTCAAATACCGGTTATAACCATGTTAAATGTTGATGACAATAATTTACAATTCTTCAGGCAAATGTATATTCTTCGCTCACACCACAACAGGTGTACCCGGGTTTCAAGGGGTCCCGGTTTGTGGGTGTAAAAGGGGCGTTGTGGGGGCTCAAACAGAAAGGTAAGAGCTGGAATATAGTTTTTTTTAGTGTGAAAATATCCCTGCAATTTATAAATAACCATATTAACGTGAGTATGATTCAAGGGTTGACAAACCAAGCTGTTTGAAAATCAGTGGAAAAGTGATCAATATCGAACCATTTCAAAGTGCATGCTCCATTGACTATAATGGTAAGTTTATCAAGTGGCACAGAAGCAAAATGGACGAGTGATGACGCCGGCTACCATCGGGTCACAGCGTGCACCAGACATCTAGCTTTATACATGTGATATCTTTGACTAAATGTCAGACTGAGTTCTCTCTTCCACATGCATCAATACCTTCATCTCATCTATACTCTTAAAGGCGACACACATATTTACAGATATGCCTGTATGTAACGCTATATAGTGCAACAGCACCACACAGTGGTCACAACCGATAACAACTGCTGTTGAATGTAATACTCCACAACTGTGTCCAAGTCTACAAGTCGATTCGGACGGAGCCGGTCAATAAAAGTGCCTGTTCGGCCCAGATATGTAAATAGTTATATTTTTACTAAAACAAATGTGATGTCTGCTGCTTGAACACACGGCCTGCTTTGTTAGTAGACTCACAGGTGAATTGCATGTTTTAGCCAAAACTGTCCTTGAATGGTCAATTGACCCCCTTCCCCCAAAACCTTTCGACCCTGTTCATCCAACTATCTCCCATCCCCCATTTGTTGTTGGTCGAATCAATAACTCCCCAAGAAAAGCTCCCCTTTAACATCCACTGCCCCACAGTCGTCACACTCATCCCAGCCAAGAGGTCAACAGGTCTCCTCATTCCATTCCTCTGCCCACTGCGCCAACACTTTCAGTGCCTCCGACCCACTTACCTTTCTCCTCTTGTACCGGTTTTGTCCGTTCCACAGCTGGCATGAAGCAGCTCCCGGATGGCGTATTGATCGGGGTTTCTATTCACCTTCACTCCCATCCTCTCGCCTCTTCGTGCTCCCCAGTGTGCTGTAATGCTGCAACCTCTTTGATCGCTGTGTTTGTGTCTGTCTGTCTGCTGCTCACGAATGTCTCCATTTACTGTAAGCTCCACCATTTGTCTCACTGTCTTGCTTACACACACACGCACTCTTGGAAAGGAATCATGTTTCTCACAGATGTATTACAAACAACAACTCGAGTCTCACTCACAGATTTCATTTAACACATTTGTCAGGTCGGCAAGTCTTTTACTTGACATGTGTGCGTGTGTGTGCGCGCATATAATCCACATCTTTTTTATGTTGTGTTGTGGTTTTGTAGTACTTGTTTCACCCCAGGCCATTGGTGTTAAATTGTCATTTTGAAGAAGATTTCATCTGAAACACTTGGGTATTTTATGTTCCCAGACATTTTCATCCAGGATGTTGACACGTATGTAAACACACACACAAAACACTTGGCTGAAGGGAGGAGAGATGTCATGTTGGGAAAAAAAATTCTAAACCAAATTAGAGGAACTGGTGAGGCACACAGGTGGGGGTAAGTGGGCGGGGGGACTGGTGACCCCACATGCACCAATAACGAAACTGCTGAGAGAACACAAATGAAGTCAAAACATTAGGAGTGCCTCGTAAGGAAAAGGAATGAGCATATGATGCCAAACGTGTGCTCTCGGCTTTGTCAAAGCATCTTGACCTTTGATCTTTTTTGTGTGATGTACACACTGACACTTAGGTGTGTGCTTGCACACATGCATGTGTAAGATTAAGTGGCCACTTGTGTCCACCGTTAATGTCCCTTGGGTATGAACTTATGTCATTTTATCCACTAACTGATATTTAAACTCCAGTCAACGTCAGTCAGTCATCTTCTCAAACGCTTATCCTTAACTAGAAACTGCAATTTCGGGAGAAATTACACACCTTGGTCTTTCCTCTGTGGAGATACAGATCTTAGCCCCACTCAGGTCTATCAATAGAATGGATCATAATGCCAGTCATTGGCAAAAAACAAAGTAAAAGCCGTTAGAAATGAATGGGAGAATTGGACGTCCGTGGACGTCAATGGCGGCACCTTTCATAATTGTTAATGGAATCGGGGAAGTTTGGGGGACACGTCCTAATGATATCTAGTCATTTTCTGTTGATTTGGGAAAAAAAAAAAAAATTCCCATTGAAAATGAATGGGAAAAATTTTGGACGTCCATGGACGTCAATGGTATCAACTTACATAAGCGTCAATGGAATCCAAGTACATTGGCATCAATAAAATGAACAAACATGAAGAAATGCCATTGGAAATGAATGGGAAGTTTGGACGTCCATGGACGTCAATGGCATCACCCTCCATAAGGGGCAATGCAATCGGGGACATTTGGGGGACACGTCCTAATGATATCTAGTCATTTTCTGTTGATTTGGGAAAAAAAAAAAATTCCCATTGAAAATGAATGGGAAAAATTTTGGACGTCCATGGACGTCAATGGTATCAACTTACATAAGCGTCAATGGAATCCAAGTACATTGGCATCAATAGAATGAACAAACATGAAGAAATGCCATTGGAAATGAATGGGAAGTTTGGACGTCCCTGGACGTCAATGGCATCACCCTCCATAAGCAGCAATGCAATCGGGGACATTTGGGGGACAGGTCCAATTGATATCTAGTCATTTTCTGTTGATTTGGGGAAAAAAAAAAATTTCCCATTGAAAATGAATGGGTAAAATTTTGGACGTCCATGGACGTCAATGGTATCAACTTACATAAGCGTCAATGGAATCCAAGTACATTGGCATCAATAGAATGAACAAACATGAAGAAATGCCATTGGAAATGAATGGGAAGTTTGGACGTCCATGGACGTCAATGGAATCACCCTCCATATGCGGCAATGCAATCGGGGACATTTGGGGGACACGTCCTAATGATATCTAGTCATTTTCTGTTGATTTGGGGAAAAAAAAAATTTCCCATTGAAAATGAATGGGAAAATTTTTGGACGTCCATGGACGTCAATGGCAGCACCCCCCATAAGCGTCAATGGAGTTGGGGACGTTTGGGGTATACGTCCTATTAATATCTGGTCATTTTCTGTTGATTTGGGGAAATTTAGTTTTTTCCCCATTGAAAATGAATGGGAAAAATTTTGGACGTCCATGGACGACAATGGCAGCACCCCCTATAAGCCTCAATGGAGTTGGGGACGTTTGGGGGACACGTCCTATTGATATCTGGTCATTTTCTGTTGATTTGGGGAAATGTAGTTTTTTCCCCATTGAAAATGAATGGGAAAAATTTTGGACGTCCATGGCCGTCAATGGCATCGACATCCATATAGTCAATTGAATCCAAGTACATTGGCATCAATAGATTCGACATGCATGGCAGTCAATGGCATCAATGTAATGTAAATTCCATTGGAATCCCATTGAAATGAATGGGAAATTTTCCCATTAGAAATGAATGGGATAGTTTTTGGCAAATATCCGGGGAACCGTAAATTTTTTCCAAATTCTGTATACAATCTTTATGCCCCCCACCGTCCCGGAATTTTTGATGTCCAAATTATGTGATTTGGTCAAAAATTGTAGGACAAGTAGCGTTTTGAAATTTTTTTTAAAAATCGGAAAATTGCCGTTTACGGGTGAACGGAAAAATTTTCGGGGTCGTTTGAAAAATTCCCATCGTCGCGCGAAAATTCCGGTCGTGTCGATACTTGAACGGTGCCGATCGGTGGTACGGTTCGGGCTGCGCGGCGCGCCGAAAAAACGCGGAGAAACCATTGCATAATAATAATAATAACTAGAAACTGCAATTTCGGGAGAAATTACACACCTTGGTCTTTCCTCTGTGGAGATACAGATCTTAGCCCCACTCAGGTCTATCAATAGAATGGATCATAATGCCAGTCATTGGCACTAAACATAGTTAAAGCCATTAGAAAAGATTGGGAGAATTGGACGTCCATGTCCGTCAATGGCAGCACCCTCCATAATTGTTAATGGAATCGGGAAAGTTTGGGGGACACGTCCTATTGATATCTAGTCATTTTCTGTTGATTTGGGAAAAAAAAAAAATTCCCATTGAAAATGAATGGGAAAAATTTTGGACGTCCATGGACGTCAATGGTATCAACTTACATAAGCGTCAATGGAATCCAAGTACATTGGCATCAATAAAATGAACAAACATGAAGAAATGCCATTGGAAATGAATGGGAAGTTTGGACGTCCATGAACGTCAATGGCATCACCCTCCATAAGCGGCAATGCAATCGGGGACATTTGGGGGACACGTCCTAATGATATCTAGTCATTTTCTGTTGATTTGGGGAAAAAAAAAAAAATCCCATTGAAAATGAATGGGAAAAATTTTGGACGTCCATGGACGTCAATGGTATCAACTTACATAAGCGTGAATGGAATCCAAGTACATTGGCATCAATAGAATGAACAAACATGAAGAAATGCCTTTGGAAATGAATGGGAAGTTTGGACGTCCATGGACGTCAATGGCATCACCCCCCATAAGCGGCAATGCAATCGGGGACATTTGGGGGACACGTCCTAATGATATCTAGTCATTTTCTGTTGATTTGGGGAAAAAAAAAAAAATTCCCATTGAAAATGAATGGGAAAAATTTTGGACGTCCATGGACGTCAATGGTATCAACTTACATAAGCGTCAATGGAATCCAAGTACATTGGCATCAATAGAATGAACAAACATGAAGAAATGCCATTGGAAATGAATGGGAAGTTTGGACGTCCGTGGACGTCAATGGCATCACCCTCCATAAGCAGCAATGCAATCGGGCACATTTGGGGGAAACGTCCTATTGATATCTAGTCATTTTCTGTTGATTTGGGGAAAAAAAAAAAATTCCCATTGAAAATGAATGGGAAAAATTTTGGACGTCCATGGACGTCAATGGTATAAACTTACATAAGCGTCAATGGAATCCAAGTACATTGGCATCAAAAGAATGAACAAACATGAAGAAATGCCATTGGTATTTAATGGGAAGTTTGGACGTCCATGGACGTCAATGGCATCACCCCCCATAAGCGGCAATGCAATCGGGGACATTTGGGGGACACGTCCTAATGATATCTAGTCATTTTCTGTTGATTTGGGGAAAAAAAAAAAATTCCCATTGAAAATGAATGGGAAAAATTTTGGACGTCCATGGACGTCAATGGCAGCACCCTTCATAAGCGTCAATGGAGTTGGGGACGTTTGGGGTATACGTCCTATTGATATCTGGTCATTTTCTGTTGATTTGGAGAAATTTAGTTTTTTCCCCATTGAAAATGAATGGGAAAAATTTTGGACGTCCATGGAAGTCAATGGCGGCACCCTTCATAAGCGTCAATGGAATTGGGGAAGTTTGGGGGACACGTCCTATTGATATCTGGTCATTTTCTGTTGATTTGGGGTAATTTTGTTTTTTCCCCATTGAAAATGAATGGGAAAAATTTTGGACGTCCATGGCAGTCAATGGCATCGACATCCATATAATCAATTGAATCCAAGTACATTGGCATCAGTAGATTAGACATGCATGGCCGTCAATGGCATCAATGCAATGTAAATTCCATTGGAAATCCCATTGGAAGTGAATGGGACTTTTCCCATTCGAAATGAATGGGATAGTTTTTGGCAAATTTCCGAGGAAGCGTAATTTTTTTCCAAATTCTGTATACAACTTTTATGCCCCTCACCGTCCCGGAATTTTTGATGCCCAAATTATGTGATTTGGTCAAAAATTGTAGGACTAGATACATTTTGAAACTTTTTTTTTTTTCACGGAAAATTGCCGTTTACGGACGAACGGAAAAATTTTCGGGGCCATTTGTAAAGTTTCCTGTGTCACGCGAAAATTCCGGTCGTGCCGATACTTGAACGGTGCCGATCGGTCTAACGGTTCGGGCTGTGAAGCGCGCGTTTTTTTTCCATTCAAAATGAATAGGAAAGTTTTTGGCAAATTTCCGGGGAACCGTAAATTTTTGCCAAATTCTGTATACAACTTTTATGCCCCTCACCGTCCCGGAATTTTTGATGCCCAAATTATGTGATTTGGTCAAAAATTGTAGGACTAGATACATTTTGAAACTTTTTTTATTTTTCGGAAAATTGCCGTTTACGGGCGAACGGAAAATTTTTCGTGGCGGTTTGAAAAATTCCCATCGTCACGCGAAAATTCCGGTCGTGCCGATACTTGAACTGTGCCGATCGGTGCTACGGTTTGGGCTGTGCGTTGGCTCAAAAAAACGCGGAGAATAAGATGAATAAATAACTAGAAACTGCAATTTCGGGAGAAATTACACACCTTGGTCTTTCCTCTGTGGAGATACAGATCTTAGCCCCACTCAGGTCTATCAATAGAATGGATCATAATGCCAGTCATTGGCAAAAAACAAAGTAAAAGCCGTTAGAAATGAATGGGAGAATTGGACGTCCATGGACGTCAATGGCGGCACCTTTCATAATTGTTAATGGAATTGGGGAAGTTTGGGGGACACGTCCTAATGATATCTAGTCATTTTCTGTTGATTTGGGGAAAAAAAAAAATTTCCCATTGAAAATGAATGGGAAAAATTTTGGACGTCCATGGACGTCAATGGTATCAACTTACATAAGCGTCAATGGAATCCAAGTACATTGGCATCAATAGAATGAACAAACATGAAGAAATGGCTTTGGAAATGATTGGGAAGTTTGGACGTCCATGGACGTCAATGGCATCACCCCCCATAAGCGGTAATGCAATCGGGGACATTTGGGGGAAACGTCGTATTGATATCTAGTCATTTTCTGTTGATTTGGGGGAAAAAAAAAAATTCCCATTGAAAATGAATGGGAAAAATTTTGGACGTCCATGGACGTCAATGGTATCAACTTACATAAGCGTCAATGGAATCCAAGTACATTGGCATCAAAAGAATGAACAAACGTGAAGAAATGCCATTGGAAATGAATGGGAAGTTTGGACGTCCCTGGACGTCAATGGCATCACCCTCCATAAGCAGCAATGCAATCGGGGACATTTGGGGGACAGGTCCTATTGATATCTAGTCATTTTCTGTTGATTTGGGGAAAAAAAAAAAAATTCCCATTGAAAATGAATGGGTAAAATTTTGGACGTCCATGGACGTCAATGGCAGCACCCCCCATAAGCGTCAATGGAATTAGGGACGTTTGGGATATACGTCCTATTGATATCTGGTCATTTTCTGTTGATTTGGAGAAATTTAGTTTTTTCCTCATTGAAAATGAATGGGAAAAATTTTGGACGTCCATGTAAGTCAATGGCGGCACCCCTCATAAGCGTCAATGGAATTGGGGAAGTTTGGGGGACACGTCCTATTGATATCTGGTCATTTTCTGTTGATTTGGGGTAATTTTGTTTTTTCCCCATTGAAAATGAATGGGAAGTTTGGACGTCCGTGGACGTCAATGGCATCACCCTCCATAAGCTGCAATGCAATCGGGCACATTTGGGGGAAACGTCCTATTGATATCTAGTCATTTTCTGTTGATTTGGGGGAAAAAAAAAAAATTCCCATTGAAAATGAATGGGAAAAATTTTGGACGTCCATGGACGTCAATGGTATCAACTTACATAAGCGTCAATGGAATCCAAGTACATTGGCATCAATAGAATGAACAAACATGAAGAAATGCCTTTGGAAATGAATGGGAAGTTTGGACGTCCATGGACGTCTATGGCATCACCCCCCATAAGCGGCAATGCAATCGGGGACATTTGGGGGACACGTCCTAATGATATCTAGTCATTTTCTGTTGATTTGAGGAAAAAAAAAAATTTCCCATTGAAAATGAATGGGAAAAATTTTGGACGTCCATGGACGTCAATGGTATCAACTTACATAAGCGTCAATGGAATCCAAGTACATTGGCATCAATAGAATGAACAAACATGAAGAAATGCCATTGGAAATTAATGGGAAGTTTGGACGTCCGTGGACGTCAATGGCATCACCCTCCATAAGCTGCAATGCAATCGGGCACATTTGGGGGAAACGTCCTATTGATATCTAGTCATTTTCTGTTGATTTGGGGAAAAAAAAAAAAATTCCCATTGAAAATGAATGGGAAAAATTTTGGACGTCCATGGACGTCAATGGTATCAACTTACATAAGCGTCAATGGAATCCAAGTACATTGGCATCAATAGAATGAACAAACATGAAGAAATGCCATTGGAAATTAATGGGAAGTTTGGACGTCCATGAACGTCAATGGCATCACCCTCCGTAAGCGGCAATGCAATCGGGGACATTTGGGGGACACGTCCTAATGATATCCAGTCATTTTCTGTTGATTTGGGGAAAAAAAAAAAAATTCCCATTGAAAATGAATGGGAAAAATTTTGGACGTCCATGGACGTCAATGGTATCAACTTACATAAGCGTCAATGGAATCCAAGTACTTTGGCATCAATAGAATGAACAAACATGAAGAAATGCCATTGGAAATGAATGGAAATTTTGGACGTCCATGGACGTCAATGGCATCACCCTCCATAAGCGGCAATGCAATCGGGGACATTTGGGGGACACGTCCTAATGATATCTAGTCATTTTTTGTTGATTTTGGGGGAAAAAAAAAAATTCCCATTGAAAATGAATGGGTAAAATTTTGGACGTCCATGGACGTCAATGGCAGCACCCCCCATAAGCGTCAATGGAGTTGGGGACGTTTGGGGTATACGTCCTATTGATATCTGGTCATTTTCTGTTGATTTGGAGAAATGTAGTTTTTTCCCCATTGAAAATGAATGGGAAAAATTTTGGACGTCCATGTAAGTCAATGGCGGCACCCTTCATAAGCGTCAATGGAATTGGGGAAGTTTGGGGGACACGTCCTATTGATATCTGGTCATTTTCTGTTGATTTGGGGTAATTTTGTTTTTTCCCCATTGAAAATGAATTGGAAAAATTTTGGAGGTCCATGGCAGTCAATGGCATCGACATCCATATAATCAATTGAATCCAAGTACATTGGCATCAGTAGATTCGACATGCATGGCCGTCAATGGCATCAATGCAATGTAAATTCCATTGGAAATCCCATTGGAAGTGAATGGGACTTTTCCCATTCGAAATGAATGGGATAGTTTTTGGCAAATTTCCGAGGAAGCGTAATTTTTTTCCAAATTCTGTATACAACTTTTATGCCCCTCACCGTCCCGGAATTTTTGATGCCCAAATTATGTGATTTGGTCAAAAATTGTAGGACTAGATACATTTTGAAACTTTTTTTTTTTTCACGGAAAATTGCAGTTTACGGACGAACGGAAAAATTTTCGGGGCCATTTGTAAAGTTTCCTGTGTCACGCGAAAATTCCGGTCGTGCCGATACTTGAACGGTGCCGATCGGTCTAACGGTTCGGGCTGTGAAGCGCGCGTTTTTTTTCCATTCAAAATGAATAGGAAAGTTTTTGGCAAATTTCCGGGGAACCGTAAATTTTTGCCAAATTCTGTATACAACTTTTATGCCCCTCACCGTCCCGGAATTTTTGATGCCCAAATTATGTGATTTGGTCAAAAATTGTAGGACTAGATACATTTTGAAACTTTTTTTATTTTTCGGAAAATTGCCGTTTACGGGCGAACGGAAAATTTTTCGTGGCGGTTTGAAAAATTCCCATCGTCACGCGAAAAATCCGGTCGTGCCGATACTTCAACGGTGCCGATCGGTGCTACGGTTTGGGCTGTGCGTTGGCTCAAAAAAACGCGGAGAATTATTGAATAATAATAATAATAATACTAGAAACTGCAATTTCGGGAGAAATTACACACCTTGGTCTTTCCTCTGTGGAGATACAAATCTTAGCCCCACTCAGGTCTATCAATAGAATGGACCATAATGCCAGTCAATGGCACTAAACAAAGTAAAAGCCATTAGAAAAGATTGGGAGAATTGGACGTCCATGGCCGTCAATGGCATCACCCTCCATAAGCGGCAATCCAATCAGGGACATTTGGGGGACACGTCCTAATGATATTTAGTCATTTTCTGTTGATTTGGGAAAAAAAAAAAAAATTCCCATTGAAAATGAATGGGAAAAATTTTGGACGTCCATGGACGTCAATGGTATCAACTTACATAAGCGTCAATGGAATCCAAGTACATTGGCATCAATAGAATGAACAAACATGAAGAAATGCCATTGGAATTAATGGGAAGTTTGGACGTCCATGAACGTCAATGGCATCACCCTCCATAAGCGGCAATGCAATCGGGGACATTTGGGGGACACGTCCTAATGATATCTAGTCATTTTCTGTTGATTTGGGGAAAAAAAAAAAATTCCCATTGAATATGAATGGGAAAAATTTTGGACGTCCATGGACGTCAATGGTATCAACTGACATAAGCGTCAATGGAATCCAAGTACATTGGCATCAATAAAATGAACAAACATGAAGAAATGCCATTGGAAATGAATGGGAAGTTTGGACGTCCATGAACGTCAATGGCATCACCCTCCATAAGCGGCAATGCAATCGGGGACATTTGGGGGACACGTCCTAATGATATCTAGTCATTTTCTGTTGATTTGGGAAAAAAAAAAAAAATCCCATTGAAAATGAATGGGAAAAATTTTTGACGTCCATGGACGTCAATGGTATCAACTTACATAAGCGTCAATGGAATCCAAGTACATTGGCATCAATAGAATGAACAAACATGAAGAAATGCCTTTGGAAATGAATGGGAAGTTTGGACGTCCATGGACGTCAATGGCATCACCCCCCATAAGCGGCAATGCAATCGGGGACATTTGGGGGACACGTCCTAATGATATCTAGTCATTTTCTGTTGATTTGGGGAAAAAAAAAATTTCCCATTGAAAATGAATGGGAAAAATTTTGGACGTCCATGGACGTCAATGGTATCAACTTACATAAGCGTCAATGGAATCCAAGTACATTGGCATCAATAGAATGAACAAACATGAAGAAATGCCATTGGAAATTAATGGGAAGTTTGGACGTCCGTGGACGTCAATGGCATCACCCTCCATAAGCAGCAATGCAATCGGGCACATTTTGGGGGAAACGTCCTATTGATATCTAGTCATTTTCTGTTGATTTGGGGGAAAAAAAAAATTTCCCATTGAAAATGAATGGGAAAAATTTTGGACGTCCATGGACGTCAATGGTGTCAACTTACTTAAGCGTCAATGGAATCCAAGTACATTGGCATCAAAAGAATGAACAAACATGAAGAAATGCCATTGGAAATGAATGGGAAGTTTGGACGTCCCTGGACGTCAATGGCATCACCCTCCATAAGCAGCAATGCAATCGGGGACATTTGGGGGACACGTCCTATTGATATCTAGTCATTTTCTGTTGATATGGGGAAAAAAAAAAATTTCCCATTGAAAATGAATGGGAAAAATTTTGGACGTCCATGGACGTCAATGGCAGCACCCTCCATAAGCGTCAATGGAGTTGGGGACGTTTGGGATATACGTCCTATTGATATCTGGTCATTTTCTGTTGATTTGGAGAAATTTAGTTTTTTCCCCATTGAAAATGAATGGGAAAATTTTTGGACGTCCATGGAAGTCAATGGTGGCACCCTTCATAAGCGTCAATGGAATTGGGGAAGTTTGGGGGACACGTCCTATTGATATCTGGTCATTTTCTGTTGATTTGGGGAAATTTTGTTTTTTCCCCATTGAAAATGAATGGGAAAAATTTTGGACGTCCATGGCCGTCAATGGCATCGACATCCATATAGTCAATTGAATCCAAGTACATTGGCATCAGTAGATTCGACATGCATGGCCGTCAATGGCATCAATGCAATGTAAATTCCATTGGAAATCCCATTGGAAGTGAATGGGAACTTTTCCCATTCGAAATGAATGGGATAGTTTTTGGCAAATTTCCGAGGAAGCGTAATTTTTTTCCAAATTCTGTATACAACTTTTATGCCCCTCACCGTCCCGGAATTTTTGATGGCCAAATTATGTGATTTGGTCAAAAATTGTAGGACTAGATACATTTTGAAAGTTTTTTTTTTTTCACGGAAAATTGCCGTTTACGGACGAACGGAAAAATTTTCGGGGCCATTTGTAAAGTTTCCTGTGTCACGCTAAAATTCCGGTCGTGCCGATACTTGAACGGTGCCGATCGGTCTAACGGTTCGGGCTGTGAAGCGCGCGTTTTTTTTCCATTCAAAATGAATAGGAAAGTTTTTGGCAAATTTCCGGGGAACCGTAAATTTTTGCCAAATTCTGTATACAACTTTTATGCCCCTCACCGTCCCGGAATTTTTGATGCCCAAATTATGTGATTTGGTCAAAAATTGTAGGACTAGATACATTTTGAAACTTTTTTTGTTTTTCGGAAAATTGCCGTTTACGGGCGAACGGAAAATTTTTCGTGGCGGTTTGAAAAATTCCCATCGTCACGCGAAAATTCCGGTCGTGCCGATACTTGAACTGTGCCGATCGGTGCTACGGTTTGGGCTGTGCGTTGGCTCAAAAAAACGCGGAGAATAAGATGAATAAATAATAAGTACAACTAGAAACTGCAATTTCGGGAGAAATTACACACCTTGGTCTTTCCTCTGTGGAGATACAGATCTTAGCCCCACTCAGGTCTATCAATAGAATGGATCATAATGCCAGTCATTGGCAAAAAACAAAGTAAAAGCCGTTAGAAATGAATGGGAGAATTGGACGTCCATGGACGTCAATGGCGGCACCTTTCATAATTGTTAATGGAATCGGGGAAGTTTGGGGGACACGTCCTAATGATATCTAGTCATTTTCTGTTGATTTGGGGGAAAAAAAAATTTACCATTGAAAATGAATTGGAAAAATTTTGGACGTCCATGGACGTCAATGGTATCAACTTACATAAGCGTCAATAGAATCCAAGTACATTGGCATCAATAGAATGAACAAACATGAAGAAATGCCATTAGAAATGAATGGGAAGTTTGGACGTCCATGGACGTCAATGGCATCACCCTCCATAAGCGGCAAAGCAATCGGGGACATTTGGGGGACACGTCCTAATGATATCGAGTCATTTTTTGTTGATTTGGAAAAAAAAAAAAATTTCCCATTGAAAATGAATGGGAAAAATTTTGGACGTCCATGGACGTCAGTGGTGTCAACTTACATAAGCGTCAATGGAATCCAAGTACATTGGCATCAATAGAATGAACAAACATGAAGAAATGCCATTGGAAATTAATGGGAAGTTTGGACGTCCGTGGACGTCAATGGCATCACCCTCCATAAGCAGCAATGCAATCGGGCACATTTGGGGGAAACGTCCTATTGATATCTAGTCATTTTCTGTTGATTTGGGGAAAAAAAAAAAAAATTCCCATTGAAAATGAATGGGAAAAATTTTGGACGTCCATGGACGTCAATGGTATCAACTTACATAAGCGTCAATGGAATCCAAGTTCATTGGCATCAATAGAATGAACAAACATGAAGAAATGCCATTGGAAATGAATGGGAAGTTTGGACGTCCATGGACATCAATGGCATCACCCTCCATAAGCGGCAATGCAATCGGGGACATTTGGGGGACATGTCCTAATGATATCTAGTCATTTTCTGTTGATCTGGGGAAAAAAAAAAATTCCCATTGAAAATGAATGGGAAAAATTTTGGACGTCCATGGACGTCAATGGTATCAACTTACATAGGCGTCAATGGAATCCAAGTACATTGGCATCAATAGAATGAAAAAACATGATTAAAAGCCATTAGAAATGAATGGGAAATTTGGACGTCCATGGCCGTCAATGGCATCACCCTCCATAAGAGGCAATGCAATCGGGGACATTTGGGCGACACGTCCTATTGATATCTAGTCATTTTCTGTTGATTTGGGGAAAAAAAAAAATTCCCATTGAAAATGAATGGGAAAAATTTTGGACGTCCATGGACGTCAATGGTATCAACTTACATAAGCGTCAATGGAATCCAAGTACATTGGCATCAATAGAATGTACAAACATGAAGAAATGCCATTGGAATTGAATGGGAAGTTTGGACGTCCATGAACGTCAATGGCAGCACCCCCCATAAGCGTCAATAGGGTTGGGGACGTTTGGGGTATACGTCCTATTAATATCTGGTCATTTTCTGTTGATTTGGGGAAATGTAGTTTTTTCCCCATTGAAAATGAATGGGAAAAATTTTGGACGTCCATGGACGTCAATGGCAGCACCCCCTATAAGCCTCAATGGAGTTGGGGATGTTTGGGGGACACGTCCTCTTGATATCTGGTCATTTTCTGTTGATTTGGGGAAATGTAGTTTTTTCCCCATTTAAAATGAATGGGAAAAATTTTGGACGTCTATGGCCGTCAATGGCATCGACATCCATATAGTCAATTGAATCCAAGTACATTGGCATCAATAGATTCGACATGCATGGCCGTCAATGGCATCACTGCAATGTAAAATAAAAAAAAAAAAAAAAATTCAATTGGAAATCCCATTGGAAGTGAATGGGAAATGTTCTCATTAGAAATGAATGGGAAAGTTTTTGGCAAGTTTCTGGGAAACCGTAAATTTGTTACAAATGCTGTATACAACTTTTATGCCCCTCACCATCACTGAATTTTTGATGCCCAAATTGTGTGATTTGGTCAAAAATTGAAGGACAAGATACAATTTGAAACTTTTCTTTGTTTCCCATTAAAAATGAATGGGCCAGTTTTTGGCAATTTGCCGGGAAACCGTACATTTTATCAAAAAAAATTTCTCGGTATTTTTTATGCCCCTCACCATCCCGGAATTTTTGACGCCCATCTTGTGTGTTTTCGTCAAAAATTGACGGACTAGTAACAGTTTGAAAGTTGTCTTTTTTTCCCATTAAAAATGAATGGGCAGGTTTTTGGCAAATTTCCGGGGAACCGTATATTTTTTCCAAATTGTGTTAATAACCTTTATTCCCCTCCCCATCCTGGATTTTTTGATGCCCAAATTGTGTGATTTGGTGAAAATTTGTAGGACTAGATACATTTTGAAATTTTATTTTTCTCATTAAAAATGAATGGGCAAGTTTTTGTCAAATTTCTGGGGAACCGTAAATTTTTTCCAAATTCTGTATACAATCTTTAAGCCCCCCACCGTCCCGGAATTTTTGATGTCCAAATTATGTGATTTGGTCAAAAATTGTAGGACAAGTAGCGTTTTGAAAAAGTTGTAAAAAATCGGAAAATCGCCGTTTACGGGCGAACGAAAAAATTTTCGGGGTCGTTTGAAAAATTCCCATCGTCGCGCGAAAATTCCGGTCGTGTCGATACTTGAACGGTGCCGATCGGTGGTACGGTTCGGGCTGCGCGGCGCGCCGAAAAAACGCGGAGAAACCATTGCATAATAATAATAATTACACACCTTGGTCTTTCCTCTGTGGAGATACAGATCTTAGCCCCACTCAGGTCTATCAATAGAATGGACCATAATGCCAGTCAATGGCACTAAACAAAGTAAAAGCCATGAGAAAAGATTGGGAGAATTGGACGTCCATGTCCGTCAATGGCAGCACCCTCCATAATTGTTAATGGAATCGGGGAAGTTTGGGGGACACGTTCTATTGATATCTAGTCATTTTCTGTTGATTTGGGAAAAAAAAAAAAATTTCCCATTGAAAATGAATGGGAAAAATTTTGGACGTCCATGGACGTCAATGGTATCAACTTACATAAGCGTCAATGGAATCCAAGTACATTGGCATCAATAAAATGAACAAACATGAAGAAATGCCATTGGAAATGAATGGGAAGTTTGGACGTCCATGAACGTCAATGGCATCACCCTCCATAAGCGGCAATGCAATCGGGGACATTTGGGGGACACGTCCTAATGATATCTAGTCATTTTCTGTTGATTTGGGAAAAAAAAAAAAATCCCATTGAAAATGAATGGGAAAAATTTTGGACGTCCATGGACGTCAATGGTATCAACTTACATAAGCGTCAATGGAATCCAAGTACATTGGCATCAATAGAATGAACAAACATGAAGAAATGCCTTTGGAAATGAATGGGAAGTTTGGACGTCCATGGACGTCAATGGCATCACCCCCCATAAGCGGCAATGCAATCGGGGACATTTGGGGGACACGTCCTAATGATATCTAGTCATTTTCTGTTGATTTGGGGAAAAAAAAAAATTTCCCATTGAAAATGAATGGGAAAAATTTTGGACGTCCATGGACGTCAATGGTATCAACTTACATAAGCGTCAATGGAATCCAAGTACATTGGCATCAATAGAATGAACAAACATGAAGAAATGCCATTGGAAATGAATGGGAAGTTTGGACGTCCCTGGACGTCAATGGCATCACCCTCCATAAGCAGCAATGCAATCGGGGACATTTGGGGGACAGGTCCTATTGATATCTAGTCATTTTCTGTTGATTTGGGGAAAAAAAAAAATTTCCCATTGAAAATGAATGGGTAAAATTTTGGACGTCCATGGACGTCAATGGCAGCACCCCCCATAAGCGTCAATGGAATTGGGGACGTTTGGGATATACGTCCTATTGATATCTGGTCATTTTCTGTTGATTTGGAGAAATGTAGTTTTTTCCCCATTGAAAATGAATGGGAAAAATTTTGGACGTCCATGGAAGTCAATGGCGGCACCCTTCATAAGCGTCAATGGAATTGGGGAAGTTTGGGGGACACGTCCTATTGATATCTGGTCATTTTCTGTTGATTTGGGGAAATTTTGTTTTTTCCCCATTGAAAATGAATGGGAAAAATTTTGGACGTCCATGGCCGTCAATGGCATCGACATTCATATAGTCAATTGAATCCAAGTACATTGGCATCAGTAGATTCGACATGCATGGCCGTCAATGGCATCAATGCAATGTAAATTCCATTGGAAATCCCATTGGAAGTGAATGGGACTTTTCCCATTCGAAATGAATGGGATAGTTTTTGGCAAATTTCCGAGGAAGCGTAATTTTTTTCCAAATTCTGTATACAACTTTTATGCCCCTCACCGTCCCGGAATTTTTGATGCCCAAATTATGTGATTTGGTCAAAAATTGTAGGACTAGATACATTTTGAAACTTTTTTTTTTTTCACGGAAAATTGCCGTTTACGGACGAACGGAAAAATTTTCGGGGCCATTTGTAAAGTTTCCTGTGTCACGCGAAAATTCCGGTCGTGCCGATACTTGAACGGTGCCGATCGGTCTAACGGTTCGGGCTGTGAAGCGCGCGTTTTTTTTCCATTCAAAATGAATAGGAAAGTTTTTGGCAAATTTCCGGGGAACCGTAAATTTTTGCCAAATTCTGTATACAACTTTTATGCCCCTCACCGTCCCGGAATTTTTGATGCCCAAATTATGTGATTTGGTCAAAAATTGTAGGACTAGATACATTTTGAAACTTTTTTTGTTTTTCGGAAAATTGCCGTTTACGGGCGAACGGAAAATTTTTCGTGGCGGTTTGAAAAATTCCCATCGTCACGCGAAAATTCCGGTCGTGCCGATACTTGAACTGTGCCGATCGGTGCTACGGTTTGGGCTGTGCGTTGGCTCAAAAAAACGCGGAGAATAAGATGAATAAATAATAAGTACAATAAAGTTGCACAATAACAATACCTTGTTCTTTCTTTCAGAAAGACCAAGGTAATAAAGTTGCACAATAACAATACCTTGTTCTTTCTTTCAGAAAGACCAAGGTAAATAACTAGTCATTTTCTGTTGATTTGGGAAAAAAAAAAAAATTTCCCATTGAAAATGAATGGGAAAAATTTTGGACGTCCATGGACGTCAATGGTATCAACTTACATAAGCGTCAATGGAATCCAAGTACATTGGCATCAATAAAATGAACAAACATGAAGAAATGCCATTGGAAATGAATGGGAAGTTTGGACGTCCATGAACGTCAATGGCATCACCCTCCATAAGCGGCAATGCAATCGGGGACATTTGGGGGACACGTCCTAATGATATCTAGTCATTTTCTGTTGATTTGGGAAAAAAAAAAAAATCCCATTGAAAATGAATGGGAAAAATTTTGGACGTCCATGGACGTCAATGGTATCAACTTACATAAGCGTCAATGGAATCCAAGTACATTGGCATCAATAGAATGAACAAACATGAAGAAATGCCTTTGGAAATGAATGGGAAGTTTGGACGTCCATGGACGTCAATGGCATCACCCCCCATAAGCGGCAATGCAATCGGGGACATTTGGGGGACACGTCCTAATGATATCTAGTCATTTTCTGTTGATTTGGGGAAAAAAAAAAATTTCCCATTGAAAATGAATGGGAAAAATTTTGGACGTCCATGGACGTCAATGGTATCAACTTACATAAGCGTCAATGGAATCCAAGTACATTGGCATCAATAGAATGAACAAACATGAAGAAATGCCATTGGAAATGAATGGGAAGTTTGGACGTCCCTGGACGTCAATGGCATCACCCTCCATAAGCAGCAATGCAATCGGGGACATTTGGGGGACAGGTCCTATTGATATCTAGTCATTTTCTGTTGATTTGGGGAAAAAAAAAAATTTCCCATTGAAAATGAATGGGTAAAATTTTGGACGTCCATGGACGTCAATGGCAGCACCCCCCATAAGCGTCAATGGAATTGGGGACGTTTGGGATATACGTCCTATTGATATCTGGTCATTTTCTGTTGATTTGGAGAAATGTAGTTTTTTCCCCATTGAAAATGAATGGGAAAAATTTTGGACGTCCATGGAAGTCAATGGCGGCACCCTTCATAAGCGTCAATGGAATTGGGGAAGTTTGGGGGACACGTCCTATTGATATCTGGTCATTTTCTGTTGATTTGGGGAAATTTTGTTTTTTCCCCATTGAAAATGAATGGGAAAAATTTTGGACGTCCATGGCCGTCAATGGCATCGACATTCATATAGTCAATTGAATCCAAGTACATTGGCATCAGTAGATTCGACATGCATGGCCGTCAATGGCATCAATGCAATGTAAATTCCATTGGAAATCCCATTGGAAGTGAATGGGACTTTTCCCATTCGAAATGAATGGGATAGTTTTTGGCAAATTTCCGAGGAAGCGTAATTTTTTTCCAAATTCTGTATACAACTTTTATGCCCCTCACCGTCCCGGAATTTTTGATGCCCAAATTATGTGATTTGGTCAAAAATTGTAGGACTAGATACATTTTGAAACTTTTTTTTTTTTCACGGAAAATTGCCGTTTACGGACGAACGGAAAAATTTTCGGGGCCATTTGTAAAGTTTCCTGTGTCACGCGAAAATTCCGGTCGTGCCGATACTTGAACGGTGCCGATCGGTCTAACGGTTCGGGCTGTGAAGCGCGCGTTTTTTTTCCATTCAAAATGAATAGGAAAGTTTTTGGCAAATTTCCGGGGAACCGTAAATTTTTGCCAAATTCTGTATACAACTTTTATGCCCCTCACCGTCCCGGAATTTTTGATGCCCAAATTATGTGATTTGGTCAAAAATTGTAGGACTAGATACATTTTGAAACTTTTTTTGTTTTTCGGAAAATTGCCGTTTACGGGCGAACGGAAAATTTTTCGTGGCGGTTTGAAAAATTCCCATCGTCACGCGAAAATTCCGGTCGTGCCGATACTTGAACTGTGCCGATCGGTGCTACGGTTTGGGCTGTGCGTTGGCTCAAAAAAACGCGGAGAATAAGATGAATAAACTAGAAACTGCAATTTCGGGAGAAATTACACACCTTGGTCTTTCCTCTGTGGAGATACAGATCTTAGCCCCACTCAGGTCTATCAATAGAATGGATCATAATGCCAGTCATTGGCACTAAACATAGTTAAAGCCATTAGAAAAGATTGGGAGAATTGGACGTCCATGTCCGTCAATGGCAGCACCCTCCATAATTGTTAATGGAATCGGGAAAGTTTGGGGGACACGTCCTATTGATATCTAGTCATTTTCTGTTGATTTGGGAAAAAAAAAAAATTCCCATTGAAAATGAATGGGAAAAATTTTGGACGTCCATGGACGTCAATGGTATCAACTTACATAAGCGTCAATGGAATCCAAGTACATTGGCATCAATAAAATGAACAAACATGAAGAAATGCCATTGGAAATGAATGGGAAGTTTGGACGTCCATGAACGTCAATGGCATCACCCTCCATAAGCGGCAATGCAATCGGGGACATTTGGGGGACACGTCCTAATGATATCTAGTCATTTTCTGTTGATTTGGGGAAAAAAAAAAAATCCCATTGAAAATGAATGGGAAAAATTTTGGACGTCCATGGACGTCAATGGTATCAACTTACATAAGCGTGAATGGAATCCAAGTACATTGGCATCAATAGAATGAACAAACATGAAGAAATGCCTTTGGAAATGAATGGGAAGTTTGGACGTCCATGGACGTCAATGGCATCACCCCCCATAAGCGGCAATGCAATCGGGGACATTTGGGGGACACGTCCTAATGATATCTAGTCATTTTCTGTTGATTTGGGGAAAAAAAAAAAAATTCCCATTGAAAATGAATGGGAAAAATTTTGGACGTCCATGGACGTCAATGGTATCAACTTACATAAGCGTCAATGGAATCCAAGTACATTGGCATCAATAGAATGAACAAACATGAAGAAATGCCATTGGAAATGAATGGGAAGTTTGGACGTCCGTGGACGTCAATGGCATCACCCTCCATAAGCAGCAATGCGATCGGGCACATTTGGGGGAAACGTCCTATTGATATCTAGTCATTTTCTGTTGATTTGGGGAAAAAAAAAAAATTCCCATTGAAAATGAATGGGAAAAATTTTGGACGTCCATGGACGTCAATGGTATAAACTTACATAAGCGTCAATGGAATCCAAGTACATTGGCATCAAAAGAATGAACAAACATGAAGAAATGCCATTGGTATTTAATGGGAAGTTTGGACGTCCATGGACGTCAATGGCATCACCCCCCATAAGCGGCAATGCAATCGGGGACATTTGGGGGACACGTCCTAATGATATCTAGTCATTTTCTGTTGATTTGGGGAAAAAAAAAAAATTCCCATTGAAAATGAATGGGAAAAATTTTGGACGTCCATGGACGTCAATGGTATCAACTTACATAAGCGTCAATGGAATCCAAGTACATTGGCATCAATAGAATGAACAAACATGAAGAAATGCCATTGGAAATGAATGGGAAGTTTGGACGTCCGTGGACGTCAATGGCATCACCCTCCATAAGCAGCAATGCAATCGGGCACATTTGGGGGAAACGTCCTATTGATATCTAGTCATTTTCTGTTGATTTGGGGAAAAAAAAAAAAATTCCCATTGAAAATGAATGGGAAAAATTTTGGACGTCCATGGACGTCAATGGTATAAACTTACATAAGCGTCAATGGAATCCAAGTACATTGGCATCAAAAGAATGAACAAACATGAAGAAATGCCATTGGAAATGAATGGGAAGTTTGGACGTCCCTGGACGTCAATGGCATCACCCTCCATAAGCAGCAATGCAATCGGGGACATTTGGGGGACAGGTCCTATTGATATCTAGTAATTTTCTGTTGATTTGGGGAAAAAAAAAAATTTCCCATTGAAAATGAATGGGTAAAATTTTGGACGTCCATGGACGTCAATGGCAGCACCCCCCATAAGCGTCAATGGAATTGGGGACGTTTGGGATATACGTCCTATTGATATCTGGTCATTTTCTGTTGATTTGGAGAAATGTAGTTTTTTCCCCATTGAAAATGAATGGGAAAAATTTTGGACGTCCATGGAAGTCAATGGCGGCACCCTTCATAAGCGTCAATGGAATTGGGGAAGTTTGGGGGACACGTCCTATTGATATCTGGTCATTTTCTGTTGATTTGGGGAAATTTTGTTTTTTCCCCATTGAAAATGAATGGGAAAAATTTTGGACGTCCATGGCCGTCAATGGCATCGACATTCATATAGTCAATTGAATCCAAGTACATTGGCATCAGTAGATTCGACATGCATGGCCGTCAATGGCATCAATGCAATGTAAATTCCATTGGAAATCCCATTGGAAGTGAATGGGACTTTTCCCATTCGAAATGAATGGGATAGTTTTTGGCAAATTTCCGAGGAAGCGTAATTTTTTTCCAAATTCTGTATACAACTTTTATGCCCCTCACCGTCCCGGAATTTTTGATGCCCAAATTATGTGATTTGGTCAAAAATTGTAGGACTAGATACATTTTGAAACTTTTTTTTTTTTCACGGAAAATTGCCGTTTACGGACGAACGGAAAAATTTTCGGGGCCATTTGTAAAGTTTCCTGTGTCACGCGAAAATTCCGGTCGTGCCGATACTTGAACGGTGCCGATCGGTCTAACGGTTCGGGCTGTGAAGCGCGCGTTTTTTTTCCATTCAAAATGAATAGGAAAGTTTTTGGCAAATTTCCGGGGAACCGTAAATTTTTGCCAAATTCTGTATACAACTTTTATGCCCCTCACCGTCCCGGAATTTTTGATGCCCAAATTATGTGATTTGGTCAAAAATTGTAGGACTAGATACATTTTGAAACTTTTTTTGTTTTTCGGAAAATTGCCGTTTACGGGCGAACGGAAAATTTTTCGTGGCGGTTTGAAAAATTCCCATCGTCACGCGAAAATTCCGGTCGTGCCGATACTTGAACTGTGCCGATCGGTGCTACGGTTTGGGCTGTGCGTTGGCTCAAAAAAACGCGGAGAATAAGATGAATAAATAATAAGTACAACTAGAAACTGCAATTTCGGGAGAAATTACACCTTGGTCTTTCCTCTGTGGAGATACAAATCTTAGCCCCACTCAGGTCTATCAATAGAATGGACCATAATGCCAGTCAATGGCACTAAACAAAGTAAAAGCCATTAGAAAAGATTGGGAGAATTGGACGTCCATGGCCGTCAATGGCATCACCCTCCATAAGCGGCAATCCAATCAGGGACATTTGGGGGACACGTCCTAATGATATCTAGTCATTTTCTGTTGATTTGGGGAAAAAAAAAAAATTCCCATTGAAAATGAATGGGAAAAATTTTGGACGTCCATGGACGTCAATGGTATCAATTTACATAGGCGTCAATGGAATCCAAGTACATTGGCATCAATAGAATGAACAAACATGAAGAAATGCCATTGGAAATGAATGGGAAGTTTGGACGTCCGTGGACGTCAATGGCATCACCCTCCATAAGCAGCAATGCAATTGGGGACATTTGGGGGAAACGTCCTATTGATATCTAGTCATTTTCTGTTTATTTGGGGAAAAAAAAAAAATTCCCATTGAAAATGAATGGGAAAAATTTTGGACGTCTATGGACGTCAATGGTATCAACTTACATAAGCGTCAATGGAATCTAAGTACATTGGCATCAATAGAATGAACAAACATGAAGAAATGCCATTGGAATAAATGGGAAGTTTGGACGTCCCTGGACGTCAATGGCATCACCCTCCATAAGCAGCAATGCGATTGGGGACATTTGGGGGACACGTCCTATTGATATCTAGTCATTTTCTGTTGATTTGGGGAAAAAAAAAAATTTCCCATTGAAAATGAATGGGTAAAATTTTGGACGTCCATGGACGTCAATGGCAGCACCCCCCATAAGCGTCAATGGAATCCAAGTACATTGGCATCAAAAGAATGAACAAACATGAAGAAATGCCATTGGAAATTAATGGGAAGTTTGGACGTCCCTGGACGTCAATGGCATCACCCTCCATAAGCAGCAATGCAATTGGGGACATTTGGGGGACACGTCCTATTGATATCTAGTCATTTTCTGTTGATTTGGGGAAAAAAAAAAATTTCCCATTGAAAATGAATGGGTAAAATTTTGGACGTCCATGGACGTCAATGGCAGCACCCCCCATAAGCGTCAATGGAGTTGGGGACGTTTGGGGTATACGTCCTATTGATATCTGGTCATTTTCTGTTGATTTAGAAAATGTAGTTTTTTCCCCATTGAAAATGAATGGGAAAAATTTTGGACGTCCATGTAAGTCAATGGCGGCACCCTTCATAAGCGTCAATGGAATTGGGGAAGTTTGGGGGACACGTCCTATTGATATCTGGTCATTTTCTGTTGATTTGGAGTAATTTTGTTTTTTCCCCATTGAAAATGAATGGGAAAAATTTTGGACGTCCATGGCAGTCAATGGCATCGACATCCATACAGTCAATTGAATCCAAGTACATTGGCATCAGTAGATTCGACATGCATGGCCGTCAATGGCATCAATGCAATGTAAATTCCATTGGAAATCCCATTGGAAGTGAATGGGACTTTTCCCATTTGAAATGAATGGGATAGTTTTTGGCAAATTTCCAAGGAAGCGTAATTTTTTTCCAAATTCTGTATACAACTTTTATGCCCCTCACCGTCCCGGAATTTTTTATGCCCAAATTATGTGGTTTGGTCAAAAATTGTAGGACTAGATACATTTTGAAACTTTTTTTTTTTTCACGGAAAATTGCCGTTTACGGACGAACGGAAAAATTTTCGGGGCCATTTGTAAAGTTTCCTGTGTCACGCGAAAATTCCGGTCGTGCCGATACTTGAACGGTGCCGATCGGTCTAACGGTTCGGGCTGTGAAGCGCGCGGTTTTTTTCCATTCAAAATGAATAGGAAAGTTTTTGGCAAATTTCCGGGGAACCGTAAATTTTTGCCAAATTCTGTATACAACTTTTATGCCCCTCACCGTCCCGGAATTTTTGATGCCCAAATTATGTGATTTGGTCAAAAATTGTAGGACTAGATACATTTTGAAACTTTTTTTATTTTTCGGAAAATTGCCGTTTACGGGCGAACGGAAAATTTTTCGTGGCGGTTTGAAAAATTCCCATCGTCACGCGAGAATTCCGGTCGTGCCGATACTTCAACGGTGCCGATCGGTGCTACGGTTTGGGCTGTGCGTTGGCTCAAAAAAACGCGGAGAATAAGATGAATAATAATAAGTACAACTAGAAACTGCAATTTCGGGAGAAATTACACACCTTGGTCTTTCCTCTGTGGAGATACAGATCTTAGCCCCACTCAGGTCTATCAATAGAATGGATCATAATGCCAGTCATTGGCACTAAACATAGTTAAAGCCATTAGAAAAGATTGGGAGAATTGGACGTCCATGTCCGTCAATGGCAGCACCCTCCATAATTGTTAATGGAATTGGGGAAGTTTGGGGGACACGTCCTATTGATATCTAGTCATTTTCTGTTGATTTGGGAAAAAAAAAAAATTCCCATTGAAAATGAATGGGAAAAATTTTGGACGTCCATGGACGTCAATGGTATCAACTTACATAAGCGTCAATGGAATCCAAGTACATTGGCATCAATAAAATGAACAAACATGAAGAAATGCCATTGGAAATGAATGGGAAGTTTGGACGTCCATGAACGTCAATGGCATCACCCTCCATAAGCGGCAATGCAATCGGGGACATTTGGGGGACACGTCCTAATGATATCTAGTCATTTTCTGTTGATTTGGGGAAAAAAAAAAAAATCCCATTGAAAATGAATGGGAAAAATTTTGGACGTCCATGGACGTCAATGGTATCAACTTACATAAGCGTGAATGGAATCCAAGTACATTGGCATCAATAGAATGAACAAACATGAAGAAATGCCTTTGGAAATGAATGGGAAGTTTGGACGTCCATGGACGTCAATGGCATCACCCCCCATAAGCGGCAATGCAATCGGGGACATTTGGGGGACACGTCCTAATGATATCTAGTCATTTTCTGTTGATTTGGGGAAAAAAAAAAAAATTCCCATTGAAAATGAATGGGAAAAATTTTGGACGTCCATGGACGTCAATGGTATCAACTTACATAAGCGTCAATGGAATCCAAGTACATTGGCATCAATAGAATGAACAAACATGAAGAAATGCCATTGGAAATTAATGGGAAGTTTGGACGTCCGTGGACGTCAATGGCATCACCCTCCATAAGCAGCAATGCAATCGGGCACATTTGGGGGAAACGTCCTATTGATATCTAGTCATTTTCTGTTGATTTGGGGAAAAAAAAAAAATTCCCATTGAAAATGAATGGGAAAAATTTTGGACGTCCATGGACGTCAATGGTATAAACTTACATAAGCGTCAATGGAATCCAAGTACATTGGCATCAAAAGAATGAACAAACATGAAGAAATGCCATTGGTATTTAATGGGAAGTTTGGACGTCCATGGACGTCAATGGCATCACCCCCCATAAGCGGCAATGCAATCGGGGACATTTGGGGGACACGTCCTAATGATATCTAGTCATTTTCTGTTGATTTGGGGGAAAAAAAAAAATTCCCATTGAAAATGAATGGGAAAAATTTTGGACGTCCATGGACGTCAATGGTATCAACTTACATAAGCGTCAATGGAATCCAAGTACATTGGCATCAATAGAATGAACAAACATGAAGAAATGCCATTGGAAATGAATGGGAAGTTTGGACGTCCGTGGACGTCAATGGCATCACCCTCCATAAGCAGCAATGCAATCGGGCACATTTGGGGGAAACGTCCTATTGATATCTAGTCATTTTCTGTTGATTTGGGGAAAAAAAAAAAATTCCCATTGAAAATGAATGGGAAAAATTTTGGACGTCCATGGACGTCAATGGTATAAACTTACATAAGCGTCAATGGAATCCAAGTACATTGGCATCAAAAGAATGAACAAACATGAAGAAATGCCATTGGAAATGAATGGGAAGTTTGGACGTCCCTGGACGTCAATGGCATCACCCTCCATAAGCAGCAATTCAATCGGGGACATTTGGGGGACAGGTCCTATTGATATGTAGTCATTTTCTGTTGATTTGGGGAAAAAAAAAAAATTCCCATTGAAAATGAATGGGTAAAATTTTGGACGTCCATGGACGTCAATGGCAGCACCCCCCATAAGCGTCAATGGAATTGGGGACGTTTGGGATATACGTCCTATTGATATCTGGTCATTTTCTGTTGATTTGGAGAAATTTAGTTTTTTCCCCATTGAAAATGAATGGGAAAAATTTTGGACGTCCATGTAAGTCAATGGCGGCACCCTTCATAAGCGTCAATGGAATTGGGGAAGTTTGGGGGACACGTCCTATTGATATCTGGTCATTTTCTGTTGATTTGGGGTAATTTTGTTTTTTCCCCATTGAAAATGAATGGGAAAAATTTTGGACGTCCATGGCAGTCAATGGCATCGACATCCATATAATCAATTGAATCCAAGTACATTGGCATCAGTAGATTCGACATGCATGGCCGTCAATGGCATCAATGCAATGTAAATTCCATTGGAAATCCCACTGGAAGTGAATGGGACTTTTCCCATTCGAAATGAATGGGATAGTTTTTGGCAAATTTCCGAGGAAGCGTAATTTTTTTCCAAATTCTGTATACAACTTTTATGCCCCTCACCGTCCCGGAATTTTTGATGCCCAAATTATGTGATTTGGTCAAAAATTGTAGGACTAGATACATTTTGAAACTTTTTTTTTTTTCACGGAAAATTGCCGTTTACGGACGAACGGAAAAATTTTCGGGGCCATTTGTAAAGTTTCCTGTGTCACGCGAAAATTCCGGTCGTGCCGATACTTGAACGGTGCCGATCGGTCTAACGGTTCGGGCTGTGAAGCGCGCGTTTTTTTTCCATTCAAAATGAATAGGAAAGTTTTTGGCAAATTTCCGGGGAACCGTAAATTTTTGCCAAATTCTGTATACAACTTTTATGCCCCTCACCGTCCCGGAATTTTTGATGCCCAAATTATGTGATTTGGTCAAAAATTGTAGGACTAGATACATTTTGAAACTTTTTTTATTTTTCGGAAAATTGCCGTTTACGGGCGAACGGAAAATTTTTCGTGGCGGTTTGAAAAATTCCCATCGTCACGCGAAAAATCCGGTCGTGCCGATACTTCAACGGTGCCGATCGGTGCTACGGTTTGGGCTGTGCGTTGGCTCAAAAAAACGCGGAGAATTATTGAATAATAATAATAATAAAGTTGCACAACAACATAACCTTGTTCTTTCCTTCAGAAAGACCAAGGTAATAAAGTTGTAGAATATCATTACCTTGTTCTTTCCTTTGGAAAGACCAAGGTAATAAAGTTGCACAATAACAATACCTTGTTCTTTCTTTCAGAAAGACCAAGGTAATAATAAGTACAATAAAGTTGCACAATAACAATACCTTGTTCTTTCTTTCAGAAAGACCAAGGTAATAAGAACAATAAAGTTGCACAATAACAATACCTTGTTCTTTCTTTCAGAAAGACCAAGGTAATAATAAAGTTGCACAATAACAATACCTTGTTCTTTCCCTTGGAAAGACCAAGGTAATAAGTACAATAAAGTTGCACAATAACAATACCTTGTTCTTTCTTTCAGAAAGACCAAGGTAATAATAATAATAATAATAATAAAGTTGTAGAATAACATAACCTTGTTCTTTCCTTTGGAAAGACCAAGGTAATAAATTATTTGATTGGGCCAAAGAAAAGTTTTTTTTTTTTTTAACAGGAAAGCTTTTTATTATTAATTCAAATTTGGAAAAGTGTATTAAGGCTTGGGTAATGGAGAAAAAAAATCCTCCACATTTTCGGCACTTTTCCTTGCATGCTTCAGGGAGATCGCTGAAGTTGGTTTCACAGTTGTGCTCCCGTCCACAGTAGGGCAAACTTCCCCGAAGTCTCTTAGGACTACATTTTACGTACATCTATCTGCTACCTCAAAAAGTAAAGGGAAAATTTGATAAGGGTAGAATCCGCAAAACACCTACAGTCAACCAGTGCTGTATGATGCACCAAACTCATGGTTCGCCGCTGGCCGCCCAACTGACTGTGCTTTATTTATTGTTGCACAAACCCTACATTACATAAAACACATAGGAAGTTGATGGACGAGGACGGGGATTGTAGGGGTTGTAACCTATTTGCCGATACCCTCGGATGTAATTCTGGAAATTCAGCAGGCCCTTGGCGGAATTGTAGCTGAAGAGAACACACCAACTAACTGAGGGCCAGTGCTACAGGCATTGGGGGTATGTGCCCACCCAATGAGTCAGTTGTGCCCGCTCTGAACTCAAAGCACAACTTTCTGTTCATTTTATTTGGCTTTTGTTTTGTCCAGGAGGAGTGGTCATCTTCACTAAGGCTACTAGGACAAGGACACTAGGACGGATCATTTTTTTTGCCTTGTAATTCGGACAAAATATTTTATAGCTGTTCGCAGTAAGTTTAAGTTGTGTTTGTAAAACCCATGCTTCTGCAATGGACGCCTTTTTGCGCAGTTTAGCCTCATGTGTGACGTCATCGTCCGCGCGGGTCACCTCTGAATTGGAAGCTTATAATTTTTTGGCGTTCCTAGTGGTGTCAACAATAATCAATACGGCGATGCATCCCGGTGCGGGGCAGGTACAATTCGATTCGATGCGGGCAACAAGCCGAATCGATTCAGCGCATTTTAAAATATACAAGTACGTTCAAAAATCTTCCTTGCGCAATTCCGGTGATGCAATGGATTTGGTTTCCCCATTTATATTATTATTCTCATGTTTCATTTTTTACACACTGCATAACTCTGGTCAAGTTTCCCACCAACCTCATAGAAGCCAAAATCTCTCCAGATGTCTGCTTCAATGTCTTAGGTGCATCATAATCTTTCTCGCTCCCTCTTTCTCTGCTTCAGCCATTGTTATATTATGTCCTATCTCATAGAGGTTAGATTTTGTGGCCCAACCCGAATGGGTCGGGTCGGGCCCAAAATGTTAAGCATTCACGTTCGGGTCGGGCCGCCGCGCCGGAGTAAAAAATTATAGAAAAAAAAAAAAAAAAAAAAGGGATAAAATCGAGAGCAGGCTCTCTGTATTGTGCGTTTGCTTGTGCACGCACATGAACGCAATGGCGCCACCCGCTTTTTCTTTTTCTCCTCCGCTGTGGCACTTGCGATTCGTTACGAAAGACACTTTTATTTATGCACACAAAGGCAACACAAATGTGATCCTTTTGAATCTTCTCCTCTGTGTGTCTGCAAAATTGCATGTTTTGTTTTATATTAAACTTTCCCAGCGTTATTTCGTTGTGTAAATGCTTTTATAATGATCATAAAAATATGTAGACTATTTAAACATTAAGAAAACTTGCGTTTTTTTCTGCCAACTGAGAATTGGTTACGAAAGACACTTTTTTATGCACACAAAGGCAACACAAATGTGATCCTTTTGAATCTTCTCCTCTGTGTGTCTGCAAAATCGCATGTTTTTTTTTTTTTTTAATATTAAACTTTCCCAGCGTTATTTCGTTGTGTAAATGCTTTTATAATGATAAAAAAAATATGTAGACTATTTAAACATTAAGAAAACTTGGGTTTTTTTCTGCCAACTCGAAGAAATGAAAAAAAATTGCCGCTGCTGCGTTTTTTTTTTTTTTCCGCGTCACTCCAAGCCGGGTCGGGCTTCAATACCAGCGGGCCGTGTCGGGTCGGGCTGGATTTTTTAGGCCCCATCTAACCTCTGCTATCTCTCTGATCTCTCAATGGCAAAAAATTGATATTTCCTCATGTTGAAACAGATTGTTATGGCTGCTAAAATGCTGCTGCACTTCATTTTAATTCATTATTTTTTATTGTTATGTGGTAGTTACTGATTGCACTTCTTAGTTGATTGCACATATATATTGGGCTAGGCCTATATTTTACTTTTGTTCTACATTGCAATTTAGTTGATGTTTTGTTTGCAACTGAACTGATCCCTGGATTGATATTGCGATAAAGATGCTGCTGCACTACAATATTTTCTTTTTCGTTTTCTTTAATATTTACTTTAATATTTTTATTGATGGGTCGTTGTGACTAAAATACAGTGACTGTTATTACTGATTTTGCACAGGAGTTCAGATGTTGCACTGTGTGAAAGGCTGCTATATTGTGTGTAAAAAAAAAAAAGAGAAAGCCCTGGTCTCATTCAAAGCACCAATTAAATGCTGTGATCTGTTTTTTTTTTTTTTTTAAATATATATATCTGAAAGTATTTTCATTTGACTTCAACCAGGAGTGACACAAGAGCCAATAAAAAGTTGTTTAATGTCTGACCGCTTGTGTTGCCTCATAATTCACGAAAAATATGCTTTGCTTTAGAATTTTAATGCATCCCAGGCTTTAAGGCATCGCGATGCATTGCCGAATCGAACCGAACCGAATCGTGACCCTCTGAATCGAATCGAATCGTGGCCCTCTGAATCGTAATCAAATCGAATCGTGAGGGCAGTGCCGATGCACACCTCTAAAATGTCTTCTCAAGCTCTTTCAATTGTAAGAAGAGGAGCAGGAAAGCTGCGTCTGTACCATTCGCCTCCATTGTTTACAATACCGTAATGGTGATGGCACGCTACGTAACGTCACTTCCTATGTATCTGATTATTATACGGATAGCCTGGCTATACTATGCGGTTTAGGCACCGTTCATGAAATTACGCGCTTCTCTAGCCGTTGTAATAAAATCTCCGGACAAGAAGTACATTAATGTAGCCGCCATGCCGTATGGTCTAACTAATTACACGTTTAATGCCATTATCCATCCTAGTGTAGACGTAGCCTAAATCTCATCTATCTTTACATGTCATTCAACCTCTAATCCAATTGATCAAAGGCATGGCTATGATCGAAGGCAGTCAGCCAATTGTAGGTAAAGAAAATATAGAGTTAGCTGTTAAATACAAAATAATTATATAAAGGAATTGGTAGAGTTTTTTGCTGGCCATTAAAAGACAGCGAATGAGGCACCGCCGTCGCCCGCCGCCGTCTCCACTCCTAGGAGCCTCAGCACCGTAGCCAACAGTCAGACGGGAGTTAACATACTTGCTAGTAGAGGGAGGGCGCTAGCAACAGAAGCTAGAGAAAGCAGCCAGGGAGCAGAGCAGAACGAGGCAGAGATCTTCCTGCCTGGGAGTGTGAGTGATTAATTGACAATATTTTTACTAATGTTAAAGCTGCGAGGAAGAGTAGCACATCATGGCCACCCACTAACCTCGGCACAAAAAAAAAAAAAAAAAAAAAAAAAAACACAACTGGAGGGTTGAAATATGGTCTGCTTCTTGTCAGTGAGAAAACATAACGTGCGAGTGGCCATAGAGCTGCCGTTAAACTGGAAGCAAATAATATATACAGTAGGTTTGAATATCAAAACCATGTCCAAACCACTGGAAGAATGTGTTCTTAATCTTTTGCGAACCTTAGAAATTGCTGGATAATTGTATTATTTCTTTTGTTGTTGTTGTTGCATTACCTTGTTTTAATACTCATCTTTAACCTATGACAAGTAGTTTATTTAGTAGTTTAACTAATTCACTCCCAGACAGCTTGAAAGAAGATGTCTTGTGGCATAATGTTTGGTTGGGAATAGGGGTCTGACAAAATATTGAAATGGTGATATATCGTGATACTTTGTATCCAAAAGGTTATCGATATGCTCCTGTCAAGAATCGAGATATCGTTTTATAAAAGTGTCAATTTTTGAAAAAAAAAAAAAAAGCGCCCAATCCATTTAGACTGGGAACGTTCGTTCATTCAAAACCGGAGCATTCACAGTCATTCGGTCCGATTTTCGGGGCATTTACAGGTCACTTGCTGTTCATTTTAAGGCATTTACAGGTCATTTCCTGTTGAGTTTGAGTCACTGCCTATTCATTTGGGTGATTCCCAGGTCACTTCCTGTTCTGTAACTCAAACAGGAGTGACCCATACAACACCCCCAAATCAACAGGAAGTTACTGAAAATCAACAGGTAAATGACCTTAAATGGCCCAAAATTACCTCATTGCCTGGCATTGGCTGCCACTGACGGCCATAGACGTTCAATCCGTTTGAAGTGGGAAGGATTGAACGTTCAATCCGTTTGAAGTGGGAAGGATTGAACGTCTATGGCGTTCATTCGCTGCCATCCCTCCCACTTAAAATGGATTGGATGTCTACTAGTGATAAACTCATTCCAATTCACAGCAGAAGCTTGTTTTTCTGTTTATTAGTTCTTTGTAGAATATCCTAGAATGATTTCCTGACCAATGTATCGATAATCGGTGTATTGCCGTTAGCCTGGTACTCCAAACTCACCGCTGTTCCAGCTATTGAGTCTGGCCACCATTAAGCGGATAAAATTTCCAGGGCAGAGCAAGCCACAGCAAACAGACAGCGGAGTGGACCAATCAGCAACGGGCGGGACGAGGGACTTCCGCGCGGAAGTAAACATACGAAGAGAGCGGAGTTTATTCAACATGGCTAGCGCGAGACAGACTGTTGTCAATGACTTGTGTCGATGTGTTTTTGGTAATTCAAAACTGATTTTATCGTGGATTGGAACATATTCTCGGCTCTCCTGTTCGCCATCTGTGTTGTTGTGGAGACGACTTCCGACGCGGAAGAGTGACGTTGCTCGTTAAGAACACGTCACGCAAATAAACGAATCTGATTTGTCGATGGATTTTGTACTTGCTCGAGAGGCCGTTAATGGGCTGGGTCCCAGACTATACTCTCGGTGTTTGAAAAACACAGGGAGAACAGTCTGGCCGTGCCAGGCAATATCGCCGTATCGTCAGATCATCGTTATCGTGAGCTCTGTATCGCAAATCGTACCTTATCGTGAGGTACCAAGAGGTTCCCACTCCTAGTTGGGAATTAGTTAATCATGATTCGGAAACCATTCCAGTATGCATAATATTTAATTGTGTATCATTATTACATTGTGTTTTTATTAAGATAATGAAGTATTTTTACGGAAACGTGATCTTATCCACCTCAGATCTCAGCGGAACAGCAACTTTTCAACTTAACTAAAACTGACTAATAATTACATGAAAATATATTTACTAGGTTGCATTTTATGCCAAAGCAAACAGGCGCAGTCAGGGCATTATATCGGCATGTGAATAGACAGAGGTTTACTTTTGTGTTCGTACATTTAAATTGGTAACATGAGGGCACAAGGCCTTGATTTTCGTGTACATGTTAGTTGACAAGTGTTAGCAGTGCTAGTCCTTGACATCATAAGCGGATTTTCAGGGGGGTCCAGCACCCCCGTGGTGGCTGAAAAGTGTCATTGCATGTAATTGACTTTCCTATACAGTATATGATTATAAAATTAAGAATTTTAGGTAAATATTGTCTATAAAAGTTGTAAAGCAATAAAACAAAAAAAAAACAAAAATTAATGAAATGAAATGAACAAAAAAAGATATTTTTATAATGGGTCAAAATTTTCGAACAGATTATGTGACTAGCACCTTAGACGGTCATTTGCTTTGCTTAGCCAAAACCACCCGAGGACCGAAAAGGCAAGATGATATGCATACATTTTTTTAACCCTAAGCTTAACCCTAAAGCGACAACTACTGAGCAAGAACCAAGGATTGAAAATGTGGACCATGAAACCCTAGGGACCACTCACTGTCAAAATGATGAGCGGAGTTTCAATTTGCCCCACTAAAGACGCTAATTGTACAACAGAGCCACCACCGGTGTCTTGCCAATGTAGTTACCCCGTCAAAAATTGTGTCCCCTGGCCGCGGGAGCGCGCACACACACACGCACACACACACACACACACACACACACACGCACACACACACCTACACACACACACACACACACACACACGCACCCCCCCCCACACACACACAATAGTTATGAGATATGTTGACTTAAACAGAAAAGATATATATTTTGGACATCGACGTTCATTAAACCTGACAAACTCCATACAGGACTTGAATTACAGTAATAAAAGTTATAGGTTATCCTACGAGTAAAAAAGTGAAACATCGCCTTTTTTTAACGCTCACTACGTATGTTACGGTGTACGACAGAAAAAAAAGTTGCCATGTTTTAAAACCTCGTAGATAACTACAGTGAAGAAATGTGGTCTTTTTATATGTTTAAAATACTGTACATACACACACAATAAATATTTACTATCGTATCGTTTTCACTCTGTCGAACTGTATCGTTCTTACACTGTATCGAATCGTATCAAATCGCTTGGCCTTAAAAATGTATCGTTTTTTAATCGAACCGTAACCTGACTATCTAGATACATATCGAATCGGCAACCTTAGAAAAATTGCACTTTCTCGAACAACAAAAAATATTACCCAGACAACAACTCACTGGAACAGCTACAAATTGAGTACTCAGGTAAGCCTGGTCTTCTCAGGAGCGATGCTACTGTCAGTAGTAGTGCTGGAATCCTGTGGCAACCATTCATACAGGTATTCAAGTCGGACGGGGGCCAGTCACGAAATTGGAGCTCTAAGTGTGTAAGTGAATGGACAGGTAGAAGTTGACTGAGTCTTCATATGAATGAAGATAAGATATTTATACTGTGTGAATGGACAGAGTGACAATGACATGTTGACATTATATAGTTATCATTTTGTTTGCATTATGTATTTCTATGGAGCTTTACAGCCAATCTCTGACACCTTAGTGAGACATCCACACACATGCCTGACACCCAGATCAGATCCTTTTCTAGCAAGAGACATCCCACGCTTTCTAAGGCTGCGTCTCCTATGTCCAAATGTGTGGAATGCAGTGCAAGAGGGGATGCAGGAAAGAACCTCCACTATATTTTCATGCTATTGACTGGGCTTCTCATTGTGAAGTGATGGTAGATGAAGGAAAAATCACGAACATTCACAGGCCACTTAGCTTCATTAGTATCATGGATGAGATTAAACCTATCCCAGCTGAAACTGCGGGCACATTTACAATATGTATACAAAAACCATACCAAGCCAAGTTTGTTTATATTGATTGCGGATTGCTGCGCTCACCAAGCACCGACTGTGTGCCATTACACAGCATTCCCCACAGAGAAGAAGGCTTTGGGCAGTACAAAGTCTCTCAAACTGAGGGGCCGATTACACCATGATGCTGCGACAGCAATACTCAACTATTTGTGCTGCTGGTTGGACTCGTGTTTTGACGGCAACGGTGAATCCAGACAGCAAAGACACAAACTTTCGACTAAGGGCTCCTACGTTAAATTGTTCCATTTGGTTTACTCCACAGCCAGTCAAAAACAGAAAACTGCAGCAAACTCTCTTACTGCAATGACATCCCACATACACGCTGCGCATCATTTTGGCCATGCGCAGTTGCTGTTAATGGTGGACCCTTCATCTTTTATATCCTGCAACATTTGGTCGCGTTGTTTTGTTTTTTTATAACATAAACTACATGTTATATATATGGTGTTATATGGTGTTATACTTATATAGCGCTTTTCCACCTTTTCAAGGTTATCAGAAGAGAAGCATTGAATTAATTGGAAAAATACCACAACCTTTTATGTGGGAACAAACTATGGTAGTAACTTTTCTTGTTTCTATACAACTGTCGGATATATACCGTATTTTTCGGACTATAAGTCACAGTTATTTTCATAGTTTGGCTGGGGGTGCGACTTATACTCAGAAGCGACTTATGTGTGAAATTATTAAGACATTATGATATCATTATATATATTACTTTGGTGTTTTGGAGTGACACTGATGGTTTGGTAAACTTGTTAGCATGTTTTTTATGCTATATTTATCTGAATAACTCTTAATAGCTATGGCCACGTTCGCGTTCTGCCTTTGGCAATGTGTGTTCAATTGTATTCTTGACTTTTTTTATATTGAAATGCATGCTTTTAGTTTGTGGCGCTTTCACGCCCGCGTGGGGGCGCATTCGCACTTGTTTACGCACGCCACACGCCAGAAGACGGACAGCTACGCAGCATCTCTGGGCGAGAGAGAGAGAGAGAGAGAGCGAGAGAGAGAGAGCGAGAGAGAGAGAGAGAGAGAGAGCGAGAGATGCTTGAGAACCTACGGTCATTGTTTATGCTTGTAAAATATCTCTACAGAGGCAACGCCTGTGTGTTTCATCTTTTCTGTTGTTTTGGTGTGTTTTCCACCCGCGATCGGACACTTAGAGCCAGTTGTGTGGTTGTTTGAACGATGTGCTAATGTTAGCGAACGCATGCTTTGTGTCATTGCTGTAATAGCACCTAATTATCATTTATTTACATTGATGCGAACCTGTTTGGCAAATTATACGGCCGTCCAGCATCGTCATTTGGGAGTTAAGCTCGCTGTATAGCCAGGAGCGAGCCGTAGCGTCCTGGTGAGGACAGTATATTTGCATTTCGTTGTTCATGCATCATGTAACATCATACTGTACACTTATTCAGCATGTTGTTCTCTATTGTATTTTTATATTAAATTGCCTTTCAAGATGACATATCTGTTCTATGTGTTGGATTTTGTCAAGTAAATTTCCCTCCAAAATTCGACTTATACTCCGGTGCGATTTATATGTTTTTTTTCCTCTTCGTTGGGCATTTTATGGCTGGTGCGACTTATACTCAGGTGCGACTTATATTTCGAAAAATACGGTAGATTAAAAAAAACCTTTCTTTTATTCTCCTTTTAGATACATACACAAACACTCTTAAATGCAAGTTTAGACAAAGGTAGGACTGTATTTGCAACTCGTGCAAGAATAAACAACAGCTCAAGTGTGCGTTGTGTTTATTTTTGCAGTTAGATTAGCATGGCTCCCAGTCAAAGTTACATTGATATTTCAATATTTTGTAGTCCAGTGAAACGTGAAGAACTAATTCTAATTTTCCGTCCATCCAAACAGCAAACCGCCAGATTTTCATTATCATTTTTTCTGCTATAAGTTTTAAAAAAACACAATGTCGGTCATGCTGAGGAGGATGGTGTCAAGGAAGTGTGTGTACTGGCTATTGGGTTGTATATCTGCATTGCCCCGTACTGCATTGCATAGATAATATATCATATTCACGCAGACTTGTGGAGTTGTCCGAATGTGGATTGAAATCGAGCTCTGATCATGTGCACGCAAATCTGTAATGGTGCATTTTCTGTTTATTTGGTCGGAGCATCTATGTGTAAACGGTCCCTGAGAAACGTACACATTACAACCTTTTTCAATCGTCCCCCCCCCACCTCGTCTTCTTCCAACTCTCTCTTATTTTCCCTCTCACTCTTTTATTGGAATCCTGCCCCCCACTCCTCTTTGGCCTTCGATTGCCTCATCTTGCTTTCTTGTTGGTTTAGAGTAAGCTGCTTAAACACCTACAGGGTGTGACATCGCGGCCCCACGCTCCTCCAAATGTAGTCAGTGCAGGCGGAAGAAGGCGGCGTGGAAAAAAAGGAGAGCATTTCATCTATCTATCTATCCTCTCTGTCCTGCTCTGCCTGGCATAGTATGGTTGAGGCAAAGCCAAGGCTGTCCACTCACATTAGCCCCAGCCTGAGCCTGACAAGTCATCAAAACCCCCAGATCCACCTAGTTCATTCGATGTCTCTAAACACCCTGCCCGTCCTCCTTCTCTGCACTGTCCTCAGCTCAGCTCTCCTACAGGCACTGGTCCCCAAACTCCAAGGTGATTATGACAAAAACGAACGACCCCCGAGAGACGGGGCCAGCAGAGATAAGCGAGCAATAAGCTGGAGTAGGGTGTGGGGGGAGAAAAGGAGGAGGAGGAGGAAAGGATTGAAGATGGATGATGTAATAGAGATTTAGATTAGGATAGATAGATAGACGGACGGACGGACGGACGGACGGACGGCCGGACGGAAGGAAGGAAGGAAGGAAGGAAGGAAGGAAGGAAGGAAGGAAGGAAGGAAGGAAGGAAGGAAGGAAGGAAGGAAGGAAGGAAGGACTGATAGGTTTAGACAGATGGTTTGGTAGGTAGGTAGGTAGGTAGGTAGGTAGGTAGGTAGGTAGGTAGGTAGGTAGGTAGGTAGGTACAGTAGGTAGGTACAGTAGGTAGGTAGTTAAATTTGCATTGGTGTGGTATGGGTTCATGACCTCATCTCATGTGGTCAGCTGGGTCAAATGAACCAGCGGCACTGGGCCTAGAGAGGTCATTGAAGGGACAGCGGTAGTTTGATGATGTGGTGTGGGAGTGCGCCGTTAACCCCTTCCCCTGCCTGGCTGCCTTCAGAAAGGAGAGAGGAAATGTAGCGAAGGAGAGGAGATGAGAGGTCATATTATTGTAGCATAGCAACCCAGGTTGGAGTGTGGGCTGAGGCGAGCAACAATATATAATATTGCTGAGAGGTTAGACAGCTTAGAGGAACCTTTCAAGATGGATGTGGAAAGAGAGGTGCACTTTCTACACACAAGAGGGGGAGGGAAGCCAACAGAGGGGGTGGGGGTGAAGGCAGTCGTAGAAAGAAAATAGCCAAGCCTCCCATCTTCCTCCAACACCCCCATCCTCCGCCTCCTCCTCCATCTATCTCTTTTTCTTTCCCTCAATTCTCTCTGCGCTCAGAGCATCATTAAAACAAGTTGAGTTGTGTTCGGAGCGTTGGGCTACACCGAGACGGTGACCTCCACAACATGGAGACGTTCTTGCTTCGGGGAAGAGAAGGTCATGTTGCACTTTACGTCTCTCTCTCTCTTTCTTAGTTTACTCCTGCTATTTCCAGTGGAGTAAATGAGATTGGGAGGGGTAAGAAAGTAGAGAACGGGATCAAGAGGGTAGACATGCAGAAAGAGAGCAAGAGATCGTGGGCCTCAAAGGGAGAACGCGCAGTTTGATGTAGGATTCCAAGAGCTAATAAACAATGAGCAGGAAGCGCTCCTATTTCCTTTAACATTTTGAGGATGAGCGCAGGGTGGTTTTCATATTATTTATCCTGCGTTTGTTTTTACGCTAAACATAAAAAATGCATGAGTTGTTAGCTGAGGTCAAGCTTATCAAACCTGACCAGCAACATCCAAAGACATCTTTCCATCAGCAGCCTCAGAGTCCAGTGGGTTAAATGAGGACAGCACTGCGTGTCGCTGTCACGCAGGAGCAAAATGTGTGGGCAGCAAGCGCAACTACATTCCCCTTATCCTCTATATGATTACAAACATCCTCTAAATCCAATAACCTCTATTCACTCCCGACGTCACCCTAGGATTGACTCTTTTTCAGCTCTGCATTTTTAACACTATCTGCTTCCTTCCCTTCCCCACTGATTTACGATCAATAATGGCTTCCGAATCTCAAGCGTCTCTTTCTCTCCTCGGGACGACTCATCGTTTTCCCGCTGCTGATTTTAGTGTCACTAAGCTGCACCTTCACACATTATGTCGTCTACCGCCCTGTGCCAAATATTCCTTTGTGAAGCCTTTCCCCAGACCCCTGCCTGCACCTGGAAGAGATAGTGTTCTTTCAGCCGCAGGCTCTGCTTTCAATACAGGCAAGGCTGAGATGGCACAGGCGGCACACAGCTGTTCCCCACAGTAAATTGATAGCGAAGGGTCGTGGATGACGGCTCCTGTTATTTTTATGTCTGTTGTAGATTTTTGTGCTTCGTGTTTTTTTGGACCAATTACTTTGTCATGTTTCTCAGCAGGGAAGAGCATTACAGATGTCAGCTCAGTGTTTGACTTATGGCATAAAAGTTATTCTTAAATGCATTTTATGAACAATAAAATGCACAATGGAAATCACAAAATATTTTCCAGCTTGTGTCATCGATTTACACCGGGAGCCACTCATTATGCACGTTAGGCCACTGCACACCTGGCAATGTAGACAAACGACGAAGTAGAACAATGCTAAAAAAGCTATTGAGCACCGCATCGGTAGCTGCACTCTAGCATAAAACTGCGAACCAGTATCCCGTTTTGAGGCTGCATACCAACATACTAAACATTATTATTTTTTCATTGAAACACAAAAACATGTTGTGATTGTCAAGAAAGAAGGGGGTTTCACTGAAAGAAGAAACAATGATATGACTTACACACAAACTGAAAACACAAGGCAACATCACACGTTTCTGTTCCAAACTGTACCATGATAAGCATGACAAAAGGACACTGCTTGATGCAAAATGTGCTTGAATCAAGGACGTAGGTTTGGCACCAACATTGGTAGGGACGATATAACAGCATAAACGGCATGTACACTTTTTCCTGGGGAGGGGACATTAATAAGACCAAACAGATTATTGAACGAGGGTCAGGGTCACATTTCGCACAAATATGAACCTAATTAATTGATAGGCAAAATGACTAAAGGCCGAGTCATGCTTCCGTGTCAGACCTGCGCCCTCAACGAAGACCCGATTTACGACCCTGCGCCATAGCCTCTCTGGGTCCTTCTTTCGCGTCGCGTCAACGCGTGTAACGTGGTGGAAATGGACTATGATTGGTCCGCTCAGACTGTTGTTTCCGGTTTAGCGCGAAATCGCCGCCATTCTCAAAAATTATTTTTCTACACGCAAAAATGGACCAAGCTGACGAGAGTATCAACGAAGAGCAAGTACGACAACTTCTACAATGTCTCGTCAAGACGTTGTAAAGATTGCCAAATGGCAAGCAATTCGTGGGAGGAGATTGCTGAAAATACGGGGCTGGAAGTCAGCCAGCGATTGAATAATCCAAATGGAAGAACCACCGAGACAAGTACAGTATGTGTGTGTTCGGAATCGAATGGCCACTCGAAGCGGTGACCCAGTCGGCCAAAAACTGCCAGCTTTTTATCACTTTATGTCGTATTTTTGGTCGGTGCACTTCATCATTTATTGTTTACATATGTTTGCTGTGAGTCTGTGACTTATTTATGTGTCACACTTCAAGTATAGCAGAGGTTTGGTGTCAAATTAGTTCTTTTGTTGTTTCATTTTCAACAACAGACAGTTCACACACGAGACATCATCACTGACTGAGAGTGCCTCGGTGCTTTTATGATAACGCTAACATCAAGGCTTCCAACGCAGTTTGGGAAATTCCATAGACGCCAGAAATCTGCTATGGCTTCCCACTGGCTGTATGTAGGACATGGCAAACAAATCGGGCTGGAGGGCTCGGACAAAACGCTGGACGCAGTGCTCGACGCCAGTGTGAAGCTAGCCGCTACAGCTAACTGGTTTCCACCCGAGGCTAGAACTCTCTATGCGGCATCAAAAGTTGGACAGACCGCCTCGAAACCGTCTTCTGCGTCGCCGGCGCCTGAACATTTGTATGAACAACATTTATTCAATGTTGATGAGCTGAAGATCCAGATTCAAGCGTTCCATCTCGCATTGTTAATTTTTTTCTCCGTTAAATTAGACAAGAGGAATTAGTTCGATTCAAACCTTTGTTTTCAAAAACTACTGAAGAAACATTTTGAAGTGCAAGTCCCTTTATTTAAAAAAATGGGAGCTATCCATTTCTGGGGGACAATGGAGCACCCCTAGACTCAAACTAAAGTATTGTTATATAAAAGTGATTTGGGAAAAAACATTCTTTAAAAAAAAACGAAAAAAAACTTTGACCTATCCAAGGACCGATCTAGAAATGAGGCATCCTAGACTACCCCAAGACTCCAACCAAAGTACTTTCATGAAATTTTGATGTGTGATTTCAATTCACAGATTTTTTTTTTCATGTCAGTTTATGTTGATGTCAGTGTCCCTCTGAAGTGGACCCATTTTGGGACTTGCACTCTGAAGCCACCGCGTTTCATTACGGTATTGCACATAATGCAAACGATGATCCAAATGAGGGACAGCTATCTTGACTTCGTTGTTCCTTGTGGAGGCTGGCCTGACCGCAGTAGTTTAGCAAGTTAGCAAGTTCACACAGATTAATGCTATGCTAACGCCGATGCAGGTCGGACTTTTAGCAGCAAAATTAGTGGTGTTTGCCCCACCTCCGCAACATTGACGTCTTTTTACATTACTTAGAGTGGCTTGTGCTGGCCGAAAAAAACGTCTAATATCCCTCCTCTTCGAAGGCGGTGGAGGAGGCGGCATGTTGTATTTCTGTCGGCAGGGTTGTGTGAGTGTGCGTCCGTGTGGGAGGAGGAAGGGGCGGGGGGTCAAGTCATGAGCCAATCAGACTTGCGTTTGAGGGGAAAAAATGTACCGGCACATTCAGCAAGTGAAAAAGGATAAATGGAAGTCTGAACAGAAGGGGAAAAAAATCACTTAATAATGGCAGAGTCTATTCTATCCCTGCAACATATGAGAAGACAATCTAAATAACCTATATAACTGACATCATTATATAATGCAAATAAGGTGGCTTAAAAGTTGGTGGGGACAATTTGAGCATCCTGAAAAGTTGGTAGTGCTATGTCCTTACTGTCCCTTATGCTAACCTATGCCCTTGACCTGAACGCACAAAACCTCTGTTTGGCCTACACTCACCCTCCTGATTTGATTGCTGTGATAACTCTCTGTGGGTCCAAATGGATGTGTAAGTTGCCCCTAATGTCAAGAGGTGGGAATGGGCAAGGTCACAAAGGGTGACTGAGGTCACGCTTGTTGTGTCAGGCAGATTTGAGAGCTACATTGGCGTGAGAGAGCACGGCTTTACTCAAAGCAGCTTGTTTCATGCAGGGATTGTGTTAGGAGACCCTACTCACGCCGAGGAAGAGGAGAGAACCATGCCCGGGAATTACAGACCTGCATCCTTAATCCACATGGCCTGACACGCTGTTATCACAGCGTTATCCGGCCCCTCGGCGGCCAACAGACTGATGGAGGCCACGCTCAGAGCCCTGCTGGACCACACTAAGACATCACTCTCTCTACACACAATCTGTATACACTCTGTACACACTCTCTTCCCCATTAACCTTATAAACTTCCTTAAACATGCAGTAATTCCTGATCACATGCTTAATTCCTAAGAAAGCAGAGACTGCACTTCCTTATTATTTATACACACAACCATACACACAAATCCACTGTACCGGCAACAACAATAAACAGAGATGCACAAATTAACAAGAGCTGCGTTGCAATTACTACCTTTATATAGACATGTTGTATTTGCCATCATTGGAAAAGTACGGCTTGTTATGTGTTATGTCAATTCAACATGTGAAATTGCCCCAGAATTTTCCCCATTTAAAATTTAAAACAAACAAAACAGCAGTGACACGTCAGGTGATTCGAAGCGGTGTTTTCAGGCAATCTGTCATTTTTTCCCCACGGACCCCATTCGACCTCGAGTGGTGCTTTCCTTATGGTGACCACGAGAGGGGGTGGGTTTCCCTGCGCCCCTGGCCACTAAAAGGGACTCATAGCAACAGATGCCACGCATGACACCCACCGCTTACATCGTGACACAAGAAAGTCATTTCCAGCCATCGAGTCTCTATTGCTTTTCAGATCCATTACCATAAAAATTATTATTATTTTTTTTTAATCATTAAGGAGACGTTCTATCTTTTCATCCATGCTATAAGTCCTGTTTTCTTTCTTTCTTGAAATATGTTGTATGTTCGATTTGGGGCTTTTCAACCAACCTTTCCTAACTTTATAAATCTAGAGAGACTTACACACGATGGAACGTAGATGATCACTTAAAAATTCAATGTTACTTATTGACATTTTATGACATTTTGTATTCTTTTTAAGATGTTTTTGTTCATCAGTTTTCTTTGGATTGTAATAACGTAGTAATATTAAAGTCTAATTAATATATTCAAGCTATTGTAAATTAATTTGGATGTATGTGAATATAATGTGATGTGAAAATTAAGGATGGTCTATTTACTTTATTTTGCTTATTCCTAAGCATGCATGATCATTTGCGCATCTAATATCTCAACTTCATTTCATTTAAATGAATAAACCTCTAAAATACTATGATAAGGCGGAAAACACTCAGGTGACTTGAAGTTCCGCTCTGAGACCCCCAATTTGGCCAACTTTCAAAATTGTCCGATATGCATGTGTGATCATTGGAAAGCTTAAAATCTCAGTTTTCTGGGGGAAGAAAATTTTGAACAGGAGGGCATTTCTAAAAAAAAAAAAAAAAAAAAAAAAAAAAAAATTAAACAGCAAAACCCTATCTGGAGGTGAGAGCATGCGAGAGCAGAATTACAGACGCCATGACTTTAACGAGATATCATTGCGTAATTACCTTGTTTCGATCCAAAAACTCCATGTAGCATGTATCACTGAGTGTCAAGACACAGCTGTGAATGGCCACAGCTGGATTTTTTGGGGGATTTTATGGGTGAAACACAGTAATATAACAAGGGTCGCGATGCAGAAATTGCAGACATCAAGGAGTGGTCGAGTTTTTTTTTTTTCATATATTTACCCTTTTAAATGTTATTTTTCATTTTTTCTTTGTTTGGATTGATTATTTATCATCTTACATATTGGGGAAAATGCGACAGTAACGGGAAAATGCGACAGTAACAAAAAAAAAAATACAATTAAGCGATAATTATAAGGTAGACATCCGTGACATTTTTACAGACACCATTTTTTTTCATTGTGACGTAATTTGTTAAAGTTTAAAATATGCGAGTGAATAATTTTTTAAAGTCGTTTTTTTTTTTTTAAACTAAATATTAGACATCAATTAATGATTCAAAGCTAAAAATGACAGACATTTCGAATAATAAATACAATTACCTTTTTAGCGCTAGGTTAAAACAAAAGCGGTTGCGCGACGTCTGTAAACGGGGATTTCCTGGGTAAAACGGACAAATTAAAAATAATTCGGGGGCTTGATGTACCATGAATCTGCTATGGCAGCATATAGAAATATTGTTCTATCAAACACAACAGTTGTTTTGGGTTAAAATACAGCAGTTTCTTTTGAAGAGGAGTGCAAGAGCAGAAACTGCTTTTTCAGTCTTGTCTGTGTTTTCTGCCATAAACTACTTTCAGATATTTACTTGTTCATCTGTATTCTGGCGATTTACAGTGGGAAGTGAAACAATCACCCCCTCCTCCCATTCAAAATGGATTGGACGTCCTGCGCTGCTAATGGCATGCAATGAGTTAAATACTATGGAGAAAAAAACCCCAAAAACTTTAGAGTGGTAATTTTGGCCGCAATGTTTTTATTAATTTCATTTTAATTTCATTGATTTAGTTTTTTAGTAACTAGGAGTGGTAACCTCTTGGTACCTCAGGATACGATACGATTTGCGATACAAAGCTCACGATAACGATGATCTGAGGATATGGCGATACAACGATTATCGATACATTGGTCAGGAAATCATTCTAGGATATTCTACAAACAACTGATAAACAGAAAAACAAGCTTCTGCTGTGAATTGGAATGAGTTTATCACTAGTAGACGTCCAATCCGTTTGAACTGGAAGGGTGGCAGCGAATGAACGTCTATGGGCGTCAGTGACAGCCAATGCCAGGCAATGAGGTAATTTTGGGCTATTTAAGGTCATTTACCTGTTGATTTTCAGTTACTTCCTGTTGATTTTTCGGTATTTTACAGGTCACTTCCTGTTTATTTCTAGTTACAGGACAGAAAGTGACCTGGGAATCACCCAGATGAATAGGTAGTGACTCAAACTCAACACGAAATGACCTGTAAATGCCCTGAAAATCGGACAGAATGACTGTCAATGCTCTGGTTTCAAATGAACGAACTTTCCCAGTCTAAATGGATTCGGCGTCGTGCACTGTCAATGCTGCCTTAGAGTTAACTGAGACACTATTTGGGTGGAAGATTTTGGTAGCAACTTGTTGGTTCTTTTCTTTTCTATTTTTTTATTAATTTTTTTAGACATTAACACCTTTTTAAAACGATATCTCGATTCTTGGCAGGAGCATATTGATAGCCTTTTGGGATACAAAGTATCACGATATATCACCATTTCGATTTCGATTTTCTCACACCCCAATTAGTAACATTACAATATATTCATTTATAAATTTATCTATAATTATAAAAAAAATACTAAAATAGTCATTTGCCCTATAAAGGGTTAAACGTATTGCGTGTCAACTTTTGAATAGCTATCCACTTTAGTGACCACTGTCCCTGAAAGGGTTAATACAATATATATATATATATATATATATATATATATATATATATATATATATATATACATATATGTGTGTGTGTGTGTGTGTGAGTGTGTGCGTAATTAAAAGAAAATCTCTTAATAATTGAGGCAAGTCTTTATGTTTTTTTTTTTCTTTTTTTTTTTTAAATTACCAAAAATTGTCACTTGTAAGGGTTAAGGTAGTATAACTGCTTTATTGTCTCATTTACAAAAATATATAGACTATATGATTATGATGATGATCATGAATATTGGTTTGGTTTCGTTTTCGTTATTCTGCCCAGATAAAGTAGGCGCGCGGGGGAGAGAGAAAGAAAGACAAGCGGGTGAGGGGGAGGTAGAGATGGGGGAGGGAGGGAGGGGAAAGAGAGAAGAGAGGAGAGAAGGGCAAGAGAGGGGGAGGCTCCTGATAGCAAGACACGGAAAAAGGAGGGGAGGGAAAAGCGAGAGAGCGAGAGAAAACGGGGCAGTGGAGTGGGAGAAAACACGGGGAATTACACTTGGCGGAAAAGACAGGCAGAGGAAAGGACAGAGCCTTCCCTTGCGAGTGGACACCCCCTACAAGCCCTCGTCATCCTCCCCTCCGGTCCTCCTTCCGTGTCGTGTCTCGGGGCTGTCACACCACATTGGACTCGGAGGGAAGCGACACCGCCGTGCAGCCCAGAGCCCATGGGGTAACAGGTATGTCTGACTTCCTCTTGTTACAAGTAGAAGCCTCTTCTTTTTTTTCTTCCTCTTTCAAATCGGCTTTCGAAGACTCAGACATGCACGCTGCCTGTCGGCGCCTTTTTATTAGTTGTCGTGGCATGTCCAGTTTCTCGTTGCAACTCAGACAGCACGTCCACGATCATGTGTATACATACCTGCCCGTGTGTTTATTTAGGTGTGATAAACATAGAAATCATTGTTACGGTAGCTGCGGCTCGTGGGCAGGGTGAGCGGCGTGAAAGTACCTGTTCAGCTGTGTGCCGCTTCGTGGAAACGGTCATTCACACTCACATTGGACGGAGCACATACAATTATGTGCCTTTGTGTTGACACGCCGCTCTCTGAGTTTACTTTTCATGTGGAAACTTTCGACACTACTCGGCTTTTGCATTATTTGATGCTCGCGGAGCTGTGAAGTCGTCCAGAAGCACTTTTATACGGGGGGCTGCAACACTTGTACCCACCTGTATGACTGAGCATGAGACACCCGCCCTCTACCCTCATTTGACCCCAAAGGGGGCTTCTTTCTCCAACAGAAATTTCTGCTGCGCCAACAACCAGACTTCCAGGAAAATGTTATGTTAAAAAAAAAAAAAAAAAAAAAAAAATCCCAGTGCGCATGACATCATAGAATTGTGACAAAATTCATCACAAATGATCTCAATGTACTTATTCGTTGTGAATTCTTGGCCTGTTAGGACAGTTTTTCTGTTTCTTGAATGACAACAGGTGGAAATGGGCTATTGTACCTTCTGCCATCTAGTGGACGATTGTTGAACTGTCCTGCGTGTCACTATGATGCTAGCCTAGATAGATAAATAAATATGCAAAACTTGTAAAAAAAAAAAAAAAAAAAAAATTAGGGGTGCAGCTATCGAATATTTTAGTAATCGAGTAATCGACTGAAAATTCTATCGATTAATCGAGTATTCGGATAAAACATATTTTTAAGTGAACAGCAATTATAAATATATATTAGAAAACAAGACATTTCATCTAATATTGAACGATTTTCAGTCAATCAATGTCTTTATTTTCGATGTACATTGTTGAAATCAGCCAACAATTGCATCTCAGATGTAACTAGAATAAAAAAAAGACTAATTCACTGCTTTCACTCAAAAAACTTCTAGATCTTATTAAAAAAAAACATATTTCTTACCTAAAAATGCCATTACGCTTGATAACACACACCACTTAAAAGTTAGGTGTTTTTCCCACGTGTTCAATTGAATTTCTATTTGTGTCAAGCTATTTTTAAGTTCTAGTTAAGTTTTAAGTTAGTCTAAACTGTAAGTCCTGATAGGATTTTGAGTTTTTGCAGAGTTCAAAATAAATTTATGATAGCTGCTGTATTGGAGCACATTAGGGACCAGTGCTAATTGGTGTTTTATCCAGCAATGACTACTGAGCTAAAATTGACAGCATTATTTTTTATTTTACACCCTCATCACTCTACAGCGCTATGTTTTCACAGATTAAATAAAGCCTGTGTGTAAGACACGTTAGCCACGCATCGACAGTGGTCATAATTATTAGAAACGTAGCCCTCCGCAGGGCTAACGTTACGTGAGCGAGTGACAGTAACGTTAATCTTATTTATTAGCGCTTAGAGGTTTACTGCTTTAAGATGGCGGCTGTTTACTAACGCCGCTGACTCTGTCATTGCGCATCTAGTTCAACATACATGTGATCTCCATGAGACGCATCAGGCGCTACATTCTACGACCGTAGCATCATGCAGGCTAGTTTTTAGCAACGTCGGCCTCGTTGTAGTGGCTGTCGGCTGCAGTAAGTTTTTTTGTTATTTTTTTTAATTGCTTCTTCTTCTACGTACGTGACATCAGCGCGTTGTCCCGCATTAAAAGTAGTCCGGGCAAAACGTGATGCTTAGAGCTGTCAAAATTAAACGATTACTCGAGGTGAATAAAATTACTCTAATCAGTTTTTAAACTCGAGTCACTCGAGTTGCTCGAGTATTCGTTTCAGCTCTAAAAATAATGATTCATTCATTTACTGAAATGAACTAATTTCCCCAGGCACAACACATTTACAGCTCCATCCAACTTAAAGGACGCACAAAAACTAGTTTTCAAGAATGTCTGAAGTTTTACCACTAGTTTTGATGCTACATTTTAAAAATTTGAAACAGTTCCGTAATTTCAGAACATCATCTCTGTCTTTTGATCATTTGACAGCACAGCCATTTTTGACGGAAGGAAACCTTCTTAACGTAAAGGGCCTGCACAGTGCAGTTTGACAGTGACTAACTGGATTTCTGGATTAAAAGACTATCTGGTGATTTCCCAAATTGTCTTAATGTACGGCCGGATTTGTGCGGTTGTTTTGTCTGCCCTCATGCCAAGTTAAGAGTTTCATCTTGATGTGAGAAGCCCTCCAAAATCTTTCATTCAGTTATTCAATTATTATGGGTTTATGTATTGTATGTGTGTGTTTTCGTCAGTGTTGTTTGGCCCAAAGGTTCTTGGTAAATCCCTTCTTTACACAATGTTTCGTACTTTTGCCCCATATTCCCCGGGTTTCTCGCTGGGTAGGGTTGTGTGTTAACACGACTGGAGCAGTGGATAAGTGTACAGCAATGCTCTTCATACAATGACCAAGAAATCAGTGGGACGGTGAGTGGAGGAGGCATAGCAAGAAATATTGACAGAAGGATGGAAAAAATATTAGTTGCGTGCTGACCGAGATTAGAAACGACTTTCCACTCAGGTTCTACCTCATGACTATGTGTTCTTCATAAAGATGATAACTAAAGATAAGACCTGAACGTGTGTTCTGCTTGATTTTGATTGCCCACTTGTTGAAAGAAATTAAACTTTGTCCGTAATTGGGATATGCACCGGTGAAGTTGGACCGCCGATCTGACGAAAGCTACTAATTTACGCAATTAATTTACTCAACACCTACTGTATTCGGAATGTCTTGCACCTTGTATGTTGTTACCTTGGCTTCATACTGTACATTTTGCTTCCAACATCCACAAGTGTTTTACTGTATTTATTTGTTATTTTCTGTAAGTGAGTGATCAAAGTTATAAACAACTGTCTTTTGTCTCCGAATATCTTTTATTTGGACTTTTTCATTCATTGGTTTGTTCAGAAAAAAATATTTGCCGTTAATCATCTTATATTTGCGGAATAAGAGAAGAGGGTGATGTCACATTTTTGTCGTGATGCACTTTATTTTGGTTGGCTTTGAGTTTTTGCAGTCCGATTCTAAAACCTCTCAAATGATCCGCACCAGCAAGCTGAAGGTTTGACATGACTTCAATATTGTCTTGTCCATTTATAACTAGGGATGTCCCGATCGCATATTTTTGCGTCTGAGTCACCTGATTCTGAGAATTTGCCGATACTGAAAAAAAAGTTTTTAAATTAGGGGTGGGATCCTCTCGGTACTTTGCGATATGATACAATTTGCGATAGGAAGCTCACAATAACGATGATCTCACAATATGGCGATACAACAATTATCGATATATTGGTCAGGACATCATTGTAGGGTATCCAACAAAACAACTAATAAAAAGAAAAACAAGCTTTTTTCATCCTTCTGGTGTGAAGTTTATCACATACAAACCATTTAAACTGGGGTGGGGGGCAGCGAATGAACTCTTCCCACTTAAAACAGGCCCCTCCCACTTCTATGGGTGTCAGTGGCAGTCAATTGGCAACAAGGTAATGTTAATTTTGGGGCATTTTACGGGTCACTTCCTGTTGATTTTGGGTTACAGAACAGGAAAAAAACCCAGGAATGAATAGGCAGTGACTGAAACGCAACAGGAAGTGACCTTTTAATGCCCCGAAAATTAGAAAGAGTGACTGTGAATGCTCTGGTTTCGAATTAACAAACGTTCATTGGCCCTTCCCAGTCTTAATATATTGGGTGTCGAGCACCATCAATGGCAGCCATAGAGTTATCTGAGACACTAAGAAGGTGGAAGATTTTGGCAGCAACTTGTTCGTTCCTTATTTATTTATTTTTCAAACATTGGCACCGTTTTAAAACAATATCTCAACTCGTGGCATGAGCATATCGATAACCTTTTGGGATGCAAAGTATCACGATATATCACCATTTCGATATTTTGTCACACCCCTCATATGTGTGTCTATCGATCTATCTATAGATATAGATATATAGATATTAGGGGTGTAACGGTACACAAAAGTCTCGGTTCGGTACGTACCTCGGTTTTGAGGTCACGGTTCGGTTCATTTTGGGTACAGTAAGAAAATGCAAAATGTAAATGTGCTAGTTGTTTTTTACACACTTTTGTGCTTTCAACAATAGGAACATTAGCCTATACAAAGATAGAATTGTGCTCAAAAATAAAAAATACAATATTCTGAAATGTAGATATTTTGAATAACAAAATAAAAATAACTTTAGCTAAGACTTTGTCTTTAAAATAAATATCTGATGTGCAAAATTGAACAGCTGCAACTAGAGGTGTGCAAAATTTCCGATTCTTAGATTATTCGCGATTTGGCCGTGGAAGATTCGAGAACGATTCACAAACATCCAAATTCCGATTATTGAAATATGCCAAGTAAAGCAGAAGTACGACATACTCAGCGCGCCGCGCGGTCTTCGGTACGCAATTAGGGACGGAGCGAGAGTAGCTAAACATCATGCTTCTCATTACCCGGCCCCTCGGGTAACGCCAATGCTCAACTCACGGCTCTAGCTCAACTCATGCCACGAGATAAAAAAAAACAACAACAACATACCTGACTGCTGCCGAAAAGCTGCTACAAGCCACATTATGTTACGGTAGATATCATTTATATAGGACTAGATGCATCATAGCTTCGGTATCGTTACCAGCACATCTACAAAAAACTAGATGCGGGCGTTAGTAACGGCCGCCATCTTAAAGCAGTACACTTCCCTGCAAGGCTGTTGTTGCGAACCTTCCAAGCGAACCTAATTAACTTTTTATCTAAAATACTCCTAAATCGGTAAAATATTGACTTGAATCTATCTTTAAAATAGTTTTAAAACTTTCACATGTTGAAAGTAGACAAAAGAGAAATTATAGAATAACAGGAGCAATTTTAACAACTTTAACGGTTGATTCACAACATTAAATTAATTGAAAGTAGTTTAAAGCTGCTGATATAGAATGGGGACTGGAGTTTTTTATTTACTGCTATTTTTGTATATTTGTTTACTGCTATATGTTAACTTGATACTGAAATAGTAGTTTGGTTTAGCCTGAGAGGATTTTTGAACAATTTTGGAACTAATGTACAAAACAAATTTAAAACAAAAAAAAAAAAAAAAAAAAAAAAGGAGTGGGGTGCATCAATAATCGTTTTATAATCGAATCGGAGCCTCTGAATCGTAATCGTAATCGAATCGTAGGTGCCCAAAGATTCCCAGCTCTAGCTGCAACACTGAAGTGAAGAGTTGTTCCATCTATATATTTTTTAAATTTGAATTCCCCACCCAGAGGGCCAACCATCTTCCATGTTAACATTTAACCGTTACCCACGCTGCTTACTGCACTTCTGAGTGGTACAACGGCCCTGGCCATTTAATTGTTACCTTTTTTGAGACTGTCAGTCATCTGATCGCCGCGTCCGCCAACTGGCTGCCTCCCCTCCCAACGTGGCGTACTCTGATTGACGCCGGACGGGCAGACGACGTCACTACCGCTGACGGGCCGCCCGAACTAGCCGCTGTCTGACATGTATCCATTATGCAGCGCTTTGTTTACATTTGCGGCAATAACGACACTTGCTTTACGGCAGCTAATCCGATACACGGTAATACGGCTCTGGGTAATACTATTAGGCTGTTGTTTGAGCTTGCATACCCGCGTGTGTGTTGTATTGTGCCTGAGTCTTGTTAACCAAATAAAGGCAGTGTTAACAAAAGTCATCTGACCGCTAGTCTTTTTACAGTCAACACTCAGAGTTCGCAACTTCGCATTTGACAGCATACGTGCAGCGTACCTCCTCACTAGCTGTTTGCTCGCCATTCATTCACCTGTGCATTTGATCGATATTTTGTTACACTCCCGCTTTTTCGGTGAGGTATTTTGTGTTCATTCGTTATTGGATCGTTTTTGTTCACCACTGTAAATAAGAGCACCGCAGCAGTAGAGGTAAACTGCCGTTTTCGTTCAACCCGTTTTGTTTAGTGTAGAAGCCAGGGTAGTGGCTGTATTGTTTTTTTCTTTTTTACGATCAGGGTTTACTTAGCGGGTGGGGTTCAAGTGTAGTTTCATTTTGTTTGTTGTTTTGCCCTGGGCTTACGCTGAAGCCAGCTTCTTCCGCACTTTGTATATTTTATTCATTGCGAGTTCGACTTGTGTGAATAAATTTGTGTCCACTTGCAACTTGTGTGCGTGTCTCGTTTTACGTTACGCCCTTAGCAGCCGTCCGTGGGACGTAACAGTGGGATTATGGGAAGCATGAGTGGGCATTCCGTGCCTGCATTAAATGCGTCCAATATTTTAACGTGATTAATTTAAAAAATTAATTACTGCCCGTTAACGCGCTAAATTTGACAGCACTTTACATTACGTCAGAAACTCGTTCGGTACGCCCCCGTACCGAACCGAGGACCACGTACCGAAACGGTTCAATACAAATACATGTACCGTTACACCCTTAATAGATATGTATATGTATATGTATATATATATATATACTGTATGTGTGTGTATATATATGTATGTATGTATGTATGTATGTATAGCGGAAAACACTCAAGTTCCACTCTGAGACCCCCAATTTGGCCAAATTTCAAAACTGTCCTATGTGCATATGTGATACATCATTAGAAAGCTTAAAATCTCATTTTTTCTGGGGGAAGAAAAAAATTGAACAGGAGGGCATTTGATTTTTTTTTTTTTTTTTTAAACAGCAAAACCCTAACTGGAGGTGAGAGCATGAGAGAGCATAATTAAAGACACCATGATTTTAACGGGATATTATCGCGTACTTGCCTTTTTTCGATCCAAAAACTCCATGTAGCATGTATCACCGAGTGTCAAGAATCAGCTGTGAATGACCAGTCTAATTTTGGGGGATTTTATGGGTGAAACATGGTAATATAACAAGGGTCGTGATGCAGAAATCGCAGGCATCAAGGCGTGGTTGAGATGTTCTTTTTCATATATTTACCCTTTTAAATGTTATTTTCCCCAATTTTTCTTTGTTCGGATCGATTATTTATCATCTAAAATATCGGGGAAAATGCGACAGTAAAAGAAATAAAAAATACAATTCGGCGATAGTTATGAGGTAGATATCCGTGACCTATTTGCAGACACTATTTTTTCCATTGTGACGTCATTTGTTTAAAAGTTTAAAATATGCGAATGAAAATTTTTTTAAAGTAGTTTTTTTTTTTTTTTTTTTTTTCCCCAACTAAATATTTCACATCAACTAATGATTCTAGGGCTGCAGCTATCGAATATTTTAGTAGTCGATTAATCGATAGACTAGTAAGTTCGAATAATCGAGTGATCGGATAAGGAACATTATCATTAACATTTAAATACCTGAGCTGAGCCTCAAACGGAATATATATATTTTTTAATGAGGATCTATGTACAACAAAAGAACAGTTGGCTAACTTACATAGAAAAAGTCCGCTAGCTTAGATGCTATAAAATGCTACTTTTTTTTTTTTTTTTTTACAATCCTCTTAACAAATGGTTCAGACACATATTGCCACAAAAAACGGCTAACTAGACCTATAAACTAAATTATGAATGCATTAAAAAACATTAGCTCAAACAAAAACTTACCTTACGTTGGTCTTAACAGGGAGTAGTTGGATTCAGCCATGTGAAAAGAGGCAGACCAGAGGACAGTGTATCCACCCTAAACAATAAAACTAAATGCAAACACTTTCAAAATAAACCAATACAACGTCACTTTAATTAAAACTCGAAGCAACAAAATTTAATTTGAATATTTTTTTCTAATCGAATACTTGAGTTAATCGATTAATCGTTGCAGCTCTAAATGATTCTAAGTTAAAAATGACAGACATTTTGAATAATAAATATAATTAAGGTACTTCTTTTTATGGCTGGGTTGAAACAAAAGCGGTTGCGCTGTGTCCGTAAACAAAGGTCTCCAGGGTAAAAGTGACAAATTAAAAATAGTTCAGGGCTTAATGCGCCATAAAACACCTATGGCAGCATATAGATACATGTGTTCTATCAAACGACAGTTCTTTTGGCTTAAGATACAGCAATTTATTTTAAAGAGGGGTTTAAGAGCAGAAACTGCTTTTTCAGACAACACTCAGGTGACTTGAAGTTCCGCTCTGAGAGTCCCAATTTGGCCAAATTTCAAAATTGTCCGATATGCACGTGTGATACATCATTGGAAAGCTTAAAATCTCAATTTTCTGGGGAAAGAAAAATTTTGAATAGGAGGGCATTTTGTTTATTTATTCTTTTTTAAAACAGCAAAACCCTATTTTTTACTACTTTACTACTTTAACGAGATATTGTCGCGTACTTACCTCTTTTTGATCCAAAAACTCCATGTAGCATGTATCACCGAGTGTCAAGACACAGCTGTGAATGGCCACAGCTGGATTTTTTGGGGGATTTTATGGTCGAAACATAGTAATATAACATGGGTCGCAATTAGGGCTGTCCCAAACGAATAATTTCCTCCCGATTAGTGAGCCAACTATTTTTATGATTAGTCGACTAATCTAATATGTATATATATATATTTTTTAAACTAATTTAATAATGACATTTTTGTTGAAGCTTATTAATTCACAAAAAAACATTTTGGAACACCTAAATTCTTTATTAATACATAAATAAATAACAAATATCAATAATAAATCACAAACAATGAGGTCAAATGCTGCTGGCATTAACTTGTGCAAAAGAAATGTAAACGGAAACACTGTGACTTCCCCTTTTTAACAAGAGTCAAAACAATTCTTACTCTTTTTGTGGTATTTCTATATTGTTCTAAATGTTAAAATGAATTGCAATGAGCTTCATGTCCCTGACAATCATTTTCAGAATACTTTGTGTGAGTTCAGATGCTCTTTCTGGTGTGCATTCCGCATTTTTTTGGGGAGGGGAAAAACTGTTCAATTTTTGTTTGTTTTAACCTGAAAATAGATAAAGCAGAGGGCACACTGAAATATTACCACAATTATTTTGAATGAAAGGCACACATAGTCATAGGATATATAAATATAATTTGTATATACAGTATATAGCAGCAGAGTAGATTAAAAACATGAAGTACGTGGGGGAAAAACTTAATGATGCACGTTGATACGACCCACATAAAGGCAACTTCAATTAAAAAAAAATCGTTAGAAAGTTGCATGGATTTAGAATCCGCTAGCTTGTTGTTTTGTTGTCTTCCAAAATTACACCTGGGTGACGGCACTTCAAGTGTCCGTTCATAGCCGATGTGCTACTGTGGTATGCGAGCTCAGCTTAGCAAAGAGTACACAACAGTGGCACCCTCCATATTTTCCTTGAAATAATTCCAGGCTCTGGCTATTCTGGTCCGATTTTTTGGCTTTATGCCGCTTTCACCCCTTGCATCGTGAGCGCCCACCATTCTAAAATTTGTCCGCTGGTAATTTTTTTAATTTAACCCATTCATTACCCGTCGACGGTATGTTTTGCCCGTCGACGCATTTACGTCATCGATGACGTCGACTAGTCGGGACAGCTCTAGTCGCGATGCAGAAATCGCAGACATCAAGGAGTGGTCGAGATTTTTTTTTCCATACATTTACCCTTTTAAATTTTTTTTTTTTTTTTTTAATTTTTCTTTGTTTGGATCAATTATTTATCATCTAACATATCGGAGAAAATGCGACAGCAACAAAAAAAATACAATTAAACGATAGTTATGAGGTAGTTATCCGTGACTTTTTTTTTACAGACACCAATTTTTTCATTATGACGTAATTTGTTTGAAAGTTTAAAATATGCGAGTTAATAATTTTTTAAAGTCTTTTTTTTTTTTAAATGAAATATTAGACATCAATTAATGACTCTAAGCTAAAAGTGACAAACATTTCGAATAATAATTATAATTACTTACCTTCTTCTTATGGCTAGGTTGAAACAAAAGTGGTTGCGCGACGTCTGTAAACGGGGGTTTCCAGGGTAAAAAAGACAAATATATATATTAAAATATATGAGCTGCATGTCTTTTAGTGTAAATATATGGGCACCAGCACCTTATACTCCAGTTCGGCTTATCTATGAACTAATACAGTTTTCTTGTGATATTTTGTGAGTGCATCTTATAGTCGAAAATCAAGGCAATTAAAATCTCCCAACGGAGATCATGTAAATCCAATTAATCCATTCCTGAGACCAGAAAATAGTCACAATTCGTTTTACATGCAGAGGCCGGAGTGAAATGAATAAAAATCACAAATTAAACGTATAATTTAACTTTATCATAGCTTTTCCTGGACGGATAACTGTTGAGGCCTACACCTGACAGTTCTGAGATGAAGTGGTCAATCTTGGGCTGCTGCCTTCCTCTATGGAGTTAGGAGTTTTCCCTGTGCCTGCGTGGGTTTTCTCCATGTAATCTGGTTTCTGTACCTCACCTCCTGTCCATAGTTAGCTGGGATAGAGTCCGGCAACCCTTGTGAGGATAAACGGTGCGGAAGTTGAATGAAAATAGCTTTTACCTTATTGGGGACTCTTGACGACATGAAAGATGTCAAAGAGGGGAGAAGTGGACGAGAGGTTATTGTCTATCATTAAGAATTTGCTACTTTCTTACGACTGTTGTACATTTTGATTTCGTGAATTTTATCTTGATTCCCGCCTTCTTTATTAAAAGGCTGTCATTTGGGTCTGTCATTTTTTCGGCCCCATGGTGGCTTATTTAACAGTCACTCTCAATAAATAACATGGAAAACAATCGGAAATGCGAGCGGTGAACACTGGGTGATGCTCACTGTCAACAGCAACGTCTTCTTGATACTTAAATTTACATCCATGTGCCTTTTGACAAGGGGCCTTTCTGTCACAAGCTCACAATTAGTGAAGGAGGCACCATAAGAAAGTGAATGGCTTGATGTGTATGCCAGTTTGGAGTTTCGTGACGCTGCCCCCTCTCTGTTGGTACATGTGCGAGCCTGCTGGTGTGTGGGAAGTGCTCAGTGCCCCCATACAGGTTGTAGGCTGAAACGTGTTCAAGCTACTTAGTGGGCTCCAACCCCAAGGGACGTAGTGCACTCCCCTCAGTGTGTGTGTTTATGTAGACAGTAACCGCACATCTTTTAATGACTGTGGAGAAATTGAGAAAAGAGGTCAAATGCTCCATATAGGCATGTTCCATGCATTGCTTTATCTCACTCCCACTTTCCCTGTGCTGATAACTTGTTAATGGGCACACCTGTCTAGCGAACACGCCAGCAAATGAACTGTTTGCACTCACTTGTAAAGACGATAAAAGATCCCCCAGGAGTTGTGTTTTACAGAGCTTTGCTTTCTCGCATGTGTCACATTTGGAATATTTCCATTTTAATCCAATTCACACTCATCCAGGGTCAATTTCGTGCTACAGACCCCCAAACACCACACCCCCCATGACTCTTAAAGCTTTTTAGATTAACTGCCTCCATACCACATTGTGAATACAGGTGCTCCTAATCCTAGTGGAGAGCTGATGGGGGATGTGTGTTTTGTGTGTAACAGCTGTTATCCCTGTGTCCACCTAGCTAACATGCTCACTCTCCCCACCCCAAATTAAGAACAGGTGAGTATATTGACGTATTCTCTTCATCAAAAACCCCCACTCCACTCACACACGCGCAAGCGCAGGTTCAAATGAATGCATCTGCACGTCCTCAAGACTTCTTTTTGTATCTTTTCTTGGCCGTTTAGTTTCAAATTAGCAAATATTTTTTTCTCACTTAGGTTTTTTCCATTAGAAATAAGAATACAAAAGAAAATTATTTTCTTTGTTCCAAGATGATTTGTTGTAAAACGGTATATTTTCATATACTAGTATGTGGCTGTACCTTGGGCTAATACAACGGGTTATAATTATTTACATATTAGTTCATCACCTCTCATTTTTTAGGAAAAACAACTTCGAGGAGAATTGATTTGACAGTGCTGGCATGAGACTGATTATTTTGGTCAGCATCAGTTCATGTTTATTCTGATTTATATTCAACTTCTTCCCACATACTGCATGGGTTGTCCTTGAATGGCCTGGCACATTGGACGTACTGGGTGGGCAATCTCAATGCAATCACCTGGCAGGCAGGCCAGTAGGCAGAGAGTCATATATACACACACACTCCTCCTAGTCGTTCATTAATGAGTGATTTAGGGTCTTCAGATCTGTGCAGAAACATCATTATAATGTATACGTTTAAGTGTGAAGCATGCTGAAAGTCTCCCCAAAAAAACAACAGCATGTGCTTGTTTGGTGATATTTTTCTAAATAAAAGAATTTGTCTTTTATACACACAGCGTGAGCATTTGATGAGAAATTGAGTTTTGAGCAAATATGTCTTCAGCAATGTTCTGCCAGCCTCGGGCTCTGGCTGGTGCCAGATTTCCATATCAAAGCTCAGGTAAGAGAGAGCGAGGTAGTGAATGATGGAGAGAAAAACGAGAGGGCTTGATGAAACAAAAAGGACTCTTAAAGAACTTGTCTTTTTATGTTGTTGTTGCTTTTAATGTTTCACATAGAAACGTACTTTGTGTCCGTACTGTCCATGTGAATCAAAGTCCCTGTGGTTAAAACCACAGCCTGACAGAATTCACAAGTTTTGTTTGCTTACCACTACACTGATATCTGACAGGCACAATAAGATGAAGACAACAGTTTCTGAATTAACAGCATAACTTACCTGAGATCTTGTGACGATGTTTCAACCCGTGTTTTACATAAAGCATCCAATTGTCCATCAGCGTTATTCATCCTTGACTCATCGGTGATCAGTCCAGGCCTCTGCTAATAGTGTGGCTAGAACCACTGGGTACTTCATGATATGACATGATTTGCAATACAGGGCTCATGATAACAGTTACCTCACGAAATAGCAATCCAAGTATTTCCGATACAGGGGTTAGGGAATCAATCTACGACATTCAACGATACTATTCAACTACTACTGCTAAGCCTTTAAGGGGCACTCATATATGCGATTCTCAGTGCAGGTCTCTCACAGTACAGAGCGGGCTGTCTTAACCTTCAAAGTCAGAACATGCGTTTCTTAGGGCTGCGTTCATACCGCATGTCTTAATGCAGAAATCCAATTTATTGTCATTTCTGTTTTTTTGGCGTGCCCGTCCAGACTGCCTTTGTCCATTGAGATGGTTCAAGTATTACGCATGCGTACTAATTTGCAGTCCGACATGCGCTGAGCAAGAAGACCCGCATGCGGAGAAGCATCAAAACAAATGACCACACATGCTGGCTGTCATCTGTCATTCCAGGGGGATCATGTTTTGATTTCCAAAAAGAGGACACAAATAACAGACATAAATAATCCCCATTTAGGCTTATATTCAAAGTTTATATGGATCGACAGCATGCACGAACTGTCCGTGCATGCAGGCAGTTTGCCCAGACTATGTAAGCAGTCTTGAAATATAGTTCATATAGAGCAGAGAGAAAACCGATCATTCTAAAACTGATCCTCAACCCATTATTTTTATGACTGTTGTCAAGTCCGACCCTTCCTAAAAAGCCGTGCTCCAGGCTAGCTAGGCGCTAATACACAGCTGCACCGCTACCGTAGCGCACAGTCTCTCTCGCTCTTTGATGACGTAATTGTTGCATGAATTCCGATTTGGGAGACTTGACAGTTCAGACCGTGTGCGACATTCTGGAAAAATGTGGCCCAGATCGGATTTAAACAACATACGAAAGTGACCCAAATCGGATTTGAAATGGTCCACTTCTATGTGACTTGTCCCGTTCAGACCGACAAGTTAATGTTTTTCTGTGAGTGAGTGTTTTTCTGACTCACTCGAGTCAGAAAAACACGAAAAAATCGGATTCGTGCATTAAGACCTGCAGTATGAACCTAGCCTTACATTTTGTCTTGCTCACTAGCAACTTAAACAGTGAATTCTATGCACAATTTTAGATTTTATATTACAAATATAAAAGATGCCTACCCTAATGTTGAGCCCTGGCCCTGTTTTCCATGAATTTGACACTTGTTGTGCGACACACAACGCTCTTGAGGCATATTGCACTAACAGAGCTAGCGGAAGTAAACAGCCAACCAGTTGTTTCTGGCATCTCCAAGGGGCCGCTGTGCCCTACTATATGACCGGCTTACTAGTTAAGCGTAGAAGAAGAATTGGGCGTCTGGGCGAGAAACGCGGCAAGCGCCGTGAAAAGTGGCTGTGTTCCATGCTTGTTTTTGTTTTGTTAAGAAAAGTCTCCAGCAAAATGCCATCCAACGCGTCACTGTGTTTTTATACACATCGCCACCTGTCTGAAGTAAGCACTGGACGAATCGACGACAACGAGCCACGTTAATCGCCGGTCCACTCAACACTAAGGTGCGGAGTTGAAAACACCGCAATTACCAAAAAGTGCAGATTGGTAACACAGTGTACTTCCGCCATCTCTCTGATTGGTTGGCTTCTTGACATGTTAGTCGCATGGGCTGAATTGAGCGCGCAGAGAAAAAAATCCGACGAGAGCTGGAGGTGTGCTCAAAATCCCTTATTGCTCGCATATAACGTCATAAGCAGAGAGGGTAGGGAGGGGCACTCCCGTTAAGTCCCTAAATAACAGGGCGTGCAACTGAAAATGCCTTAATTTCAGGTAAAAAGGGAAAAAGCATTTTTTTTTTTTTTTTTTTAAATTTTCCCATGCGCTTGTGTGTCACTGGTTAACCCTTCGCGTGCCAGTGCTGACACGTGTGTCATAGGTTGCCGACCCCGATATACATTCTTATTTAAAACATATACAATCCCACCATATGGTACATGTTACCTATACACAAGTGTCCCAAAAGCAGAGTCCATAAATCAAGCCCAGAAAACATAAATAACCTGAATATCCCATATCACAATATGTGTCACAATTATCACAACACCCTAGTTGTTATCTATATCTCCCTCATCCTTATATTTTTTGAAAATTATACCTTTATACAGTTTCTTAAATTGTCCCATTTTTGTACATTATTTTAAATCCACGCTAAACTTCTTCAGTAGTCACATCCCACATACTGATAAGCAAAAACCTCTCTTTGTTGTCCGATATCTTTGTTCTTTGAAGTTTCGATACCCCCTTAAATTGTAACTTTTTTCAAAGTTCATAAACAACGGCTGAATATTCTAAGGTAATAATTTTTTTCCAGCTTTGAACATTATTTGTGCTGTTTAGTATTGTACGATATCAGGAAACTTGAGCAATTTTGACTTAACTTGCCATATAACAAGTTAAAGAGAAAAAATGAGCCTAAATGGAAAATAAACAATGTTTATTTTTTTCCACGTTCACAGACAATCTGTTAAAAATATCTCACAGACACAATATTTCAGTTCAATATTTCTGCAAACAAATGCAGTGTCTTGACAGCAACGCTACTGTATGTTATTGCAGCATTCTTGTAAACAAATGAGTGTATTTTTTAACAGAAACACTTTTGTAGTGGTTTTTTTTTGTTGTAATTCTAAACCACTAAGACCTTTTAAAACAATGTATCAATTCGTGGAGGCTGGCTATTGTTTTATAGCAATAGATCACCATATCGGGATTTTGTCACACCTCTACTGCTAAACTAGTCCAGCTTCTCTGTAACTCTACACAGGATAAGAAAATATATAGAAAATGAAGGGCTGGAAAGATGGATGGATATTCTTCCTGCCTTGAGTGTCATTCCTAACCCCGTGGACTCGATGGTGACACTAATTAATGGATGGACTCTTTGTTTGGCCATGTTTAACATTATCCGGCTGTGTGGAGTTTTGTAATCCAGTTGTGAACTGGAGTGCTAAAGTGCCGCTAACAAGACCTGTTTTAACGTTCCCTCCCCTGCTCAACATACAATTATTCCACTTGGCTGCCATTAACATGTACAGTAGGACTTGGCTTTTAATTGGACTGATATGACTAATGCCAGATCAACTCGGATTTGCTAATTAGTTTTTGCTTTAAAAGTGCCATCAGGACATGAAATATTCATTGATGTGAGGTAGAGCGAGGACTGTGGGTGGAATTATGGGATATTAGTGCTATAGGCAGGCTGCTCCAGTACGCTGGGAGAAGAGATTGAACCTTCACTGGCTTGTTGTGGTCGCTTATTCATACTTTGGGTGAGGTGTTAGTGTTTCGTCGCACGCCCACGCACCACCTCCATTCAAAACACCACAAGGCCACCTCTTCTTCACCAGCCCCCACCTACAGTAAGTCCTCGCTGCAGCTCTCCTACTCTTACCCCCTTCACCCTCTGATTTTTTTTTTCAAACTCAGATCTTTGGCTACGTTTACATTAAGTGTGTCCATGGCAACACAGTTCAAAATCATGGAGCCTGGGCAACTTCGACACTCGTTTGTTGTTACGAAAGAGTCAAATGAAGCACCTCTGGCTTGATTGTGCTCCAGAGTTGGAGGTGGTGGGACAGATTTAGGCCTTAATATCACCCAATAAATGATTACAAGTAAAACATTCCCATCAAGAGGCAACTCACTAATCAATTTCTCCTCCTTAAAAAAATGCCCTTGTTATTCACACACTAACGCTCACACACATACTGTATACTCTGGCTAGTGTATTCGCCAGGGCATCTATTTCGCACTTTCGGCCATAATTTACGACACTTTTCTATGCCTTGTTGCCTATTATCAATTTTAGAAGTGCGTAGAGACAACTGAAAGCTCTTTAGCATTCATAGGCTGTCACATTTACATATCCCTCCACATTGTCTCATGACCATCCACGGTTGCCTGAAACAGGGCTGCCGTGGCCTCCAGGAATACTTCTCTGCTCACCTTTTGGTTGCTTCACCTCACACCAGCTCCCGTCCTTTCCGTGCCCTCTACTCCATCCCACTCATCCTCCTCCAATATCCCTCCCACTCCTTCATCTCCCACTTCTCTTCCTCCGCCACCACCCTACTGTAAGTGGGCCAGGTGCCTCCTGTGGCCTCCCCTACTCCATTTCTCATTTTTACCCTTCTTCTCCTTCCTTTCTCATTTTCACCCTCTTCCCGTTCTCTTTCTCATTTGTATCCCTTCCTGCTGACCCAAGCTCATATTTATACATCTTGTTAGTCCAACAGCTAATAGGATTGGGGGCACATTCCAGGACTGGCATCTGCTGTCTTGGGTCCAATGTGGCAATCTAAATCTATAAAGTCATGATACGTCTACAATCTCAGGTGAGATTATATGAAGGACAGACATAAATAACATTTTTTTTCAGTATTACTAGCGTGCTTCACTATACCTATAACAAATAAATACTTTATATAAAAATAACCTTGCAAATACAAAGTTATGCAAAATTATTGAATCATGAGACAGCAACAGCACTGTACATTAAAAAAAAAAAACTTATAGTAATAAAAAATGGAAGACTGTATTTGAAAAGGCCACCTCTTTTAGGATAAGACCTATTGACAGTGGATCTTGATTGCCATGTAGGCACCAGGGGATGTATTACTACACTTGTTTCAAAAGTGTATCTGCTGTAGTTACTGTGTACATATTAGTGGTGTAAAGATAAATCGATTTGAAACAGTTATCGGTCTGTGACTTGTGAGTGCATCGGTCGGTGAAGACCTGGATCGCTAAAAAAGCACTATAAACTGTCCAATGGCCCAGTTCTACAGCTATGAAATGGTTTCCTTACTTGGCAGATTACACCTTTCACGGTTGTTCCACTTGGCACAGTCTCTCGTGACTTCACTGTTGACTTTTTACCTGTAGGAGTAGTCAGCTGTGTAGCTGAAGAGCGTGAGTGAGCGCAAGTAGCCACTAGCAATATGTTGGACGACAACACCGATGATTTATACAGCATTCCTCACCTAGAATCAATGGTTTGGAAATCGTTTGGATTTTTTAAGAAATGCGGAAAGCTCGACAAAAGCCTGGCCTTTCTTAAACTTTGCAAAATCTGTCCGCACAATCTGGGACTGTTGGCAACCCTAAATATACTGAAAGCACGACGATCCTTAACAATCACCTAGCAAGACGGCATGGTGGGACTGATGAGGAGACTAACAAAGCTAACGCACCGAGCACAACCAGGAGAGCAAGATCAGGTATGACAAAATACAACAGATTTTGCCAACTGCAATTCAGACATGACCTACAAGGTCCAAGGTAATAATAGTATCTATTGCTCGTTTAATTGCAAGAGACTTAATGGTCGTATATTATAATTAAAAAAGGAGGATTTTGGGATATGATAAAGACACTAGTGCCAAAGTATGTTACCTTCCAGACAGCATTTCGCTCCAAAGTGTGTGCATGAAGTGAAAAAGTTAAAAGATTGAAGTTAAACAAAAATTTTGCCGTTTTAATCTTTTCTTAAATATATTTTATTTTGTGTTCCTTTAATAGTTTTGCAAACCTTTTAGGTAAGGCATGACAGACTGCCAGTTTTGTGTTTCATAAAGTTAATTATCATCCCAGGCACCGTGACACCTTTGCAGAATTCGTCCTAGGATCTGGGTTATGAGTCGAAATGGTCGTATGTCGAGTGGTATTTTTCCATAATACATTATACTTTAATTAACTCGTTCCACCCCCAAAAATGTACGCTAAATCATCAGAAATATAGCATGTACAATTACAGATAGCAATTATACATAGCAAAACAAATAAATTATAAATACAAATTGGAATAATAATTAGTGTTGCACCCATACCATTTTTTGGCCCCGATACCGATACTGATACCTGGCTGTGCAGTATCGGCCGATACCGATACCAAACCGATACCACCCCGTTTAAATATATATATATATTTTTTCCCCCCAAAGAGCTACATAATTGGATGTGAAATCTAAAGTTGCACCGATACCGATACCAGTATCGGCAGGGGGTGCCGATCCGGCCCGAATTGGTGGTATCGGTATCGACGAGTACCAACATTTAGGGCGCCGATACCATCTACTGGCATCACTTGAACGCAAATGTACTGTCCTCCCCACGTAAGCTAACTTCCCAAATCCCGATGCATGACATCTGTATGTCTTTGTCTCAAAATTACCAAACAAAATTAACTCCTTCGTCTTCAATTTTAAGGATGTAAACTACAACGCATACCAGCGATGTTACGCTGCTCATCTAACATGGCATTCACAAACGATTAGCATGCGTAAGCTAACGCCTGCTATTATAGCGCCGATGGGATCAGAAAGGTTAAAACCGTTGGAGACTAAACAAACTCGTGGTTTCATGATGAACAATGAGTGGCAAATTAAGAGCACTGTACTTCAAACTCGTCCTGTTTATGAACGTCGATTGTCATATTTGTTGTGCAGTAATGAGCAGAAGTGACTTCTGTGGCCAGAAAACACTCAAGCGGCGCAGCGCGCACACTAGATATCATCAAATAGCAACCTAGATGACCTATGTTAGATCCCATGCTAACTCTCGCGCGCACACACTAGATATAATCAAATAGCAACCTAGATGTGCTACATTAGATCCCATGCCATTAGCTGTGTGAGCCATATACATTGATGAATTAGAAACCGCCATGACTGAATGGAAGTTAAGCAGGTCAAATCAATCCATACCAGTGACTATAGATAATGCTGCAAATACTGTTAATTCAGTACATGTTACAGATAGACTCGGACCACAAATAGGATGTTTTGCTTAATAAATGGTAAATATAGCTGCTAAGAGAGCTGTAGCAATCAACAGTGTGCCCCACTTTACAAACAGTAAAGATTGTTCTCAGCACTTATATACAAAATTTCTTCAGATCAGTAAGAAGTAAGCACATAAATAGTATGCACTAAAATGCTTGTTTATATGATGTTATTTTTGCTTGTTAGCAAAAAAAAAAAAAAAAAAAATTACAGTTGTATTTTCTGTTTCAGAGCATTAAATGTATTGAATTGTATTGAAAGTCGTACCGAACTATGACTTAACTGTATCGTTGCATCCCTTATACGTATATATATATATATATAATTTTTTTATAACCAAAAACAGGCACTTGCCCTAAGCTTTTCTTGAATGACGCATATATATATATATATATATATATATATATATGTTTTTTTTTTTTTTTTTTGCTAACAGAGTGGTATTGGAATTGTATCGGTATCGGCCGATACTGCACAGCCAGGTATCTGTATCGGTATCGGGCCAAAAAAATGGTACCGGTGCAACACTAGTGAAATCATTGCTATCAAGGCTTTGTCAGGCTGTTGCTTACCTTTGCAAAATAGGAAAAATACTTGTACAAAGTATAATACTAGCCCAACAGTAAGAAAGTAAAAATAAGTTCATAATAATAAACTCTGAATGAACTGAATAAACTTTTTTAAACCTCTCAAAGGCCAAACAGTGCAACTTTCATGAAATTATTGTCACATTCTGCTGCTGGTTAGATTGTGTTTTGTTGCTGGGCTGTTAGTGGGGGCGTTCCTGACGTCGCACCTGAATCCAATGCAGGCTCATCAACGCAGCATTTAAGCATGGGTGAGCTCAGAGAAGGCTGCCGAGATATTTGCTTTGCTGATCGCCATTTGACATCTCGCACTATAGTCTCGCTACATTTGCTTGTTACGCCCCTGCATTGGTTTTTTTCTGTTAGTGTGCTACACTCGTTTGTAACCTCTACCCTGTGCAGGTATTTGAGTGTTTTTATTTTGGCTTTTTGGCTCGCTGCCTATCGTCTTAGTTAACCTTCGAGTTTGTAGTATTGAGCTCCGTCGACCTGCTGTCACGGACTCCTTTTGTTATTTCTACTATCCCGCGATCGCGTGTTATTTTTTGTTTGCAATCATTAAACCCTTGTACGTATCCCGCTTGTTGTCTGCTTCGACGTCCAACCTTGTTTCCGCATTTGCGGACGCTAACATTTATAAGTAATAATAACTGACCACAGCATCCCGTCTCTATATTAGCCTCCTTTTTTCGAAAGGTGGGGGGGGGTCCCTTATTTCTATTTCTGAAAGGTGGCAACCCTACTTTAGAAAAAGTTTCCAAATTACTGCAGCATTTCTTTAATTAAAAGACAAAGTAAAGTTGACGTAGTGAACTGACCAGAGATTGTTGCACCGGTCCAGCGCCCTTCCGCTGGATAGCAGTCCTGCTCTTGCAGGCTCAAACTCGTTGTGTTTGTTTACGTTTCGTCTTCAAATGTTTTATCAGGTTCGAGGTATTGAAAATGGCCGATTTAACTCAACATCGCGAAACTTTCAGGCTGCAAATCTTGCATGCAGCCATTGATTTTAATTGACGGGATTTCTATTTTGAAATATTTCCCGACCGCCGCCAAGCGGCCATGTCATTGGTCAGGAGTGGCTATTGGCCCGTTCTCATTGGTCTGGAGCAGGCCAATAGCGATAGCTGCTTGGTGTTCACGTGTCATCACACAACATAGAGACAGAGTGTAGTGAGCGCCAAGAGAAAAAAAAGGCTGCGGTCAAATGTTATAATAATGGACCGGTAAATGGTATCGGCGCCGTCTCTGTTGGTACTCGCCGATACCGATACCACCATTTCGGGCCGGATTGGCGCCCCCTGCCGATACTAGTATCGGTATCGGTGCATCTTTAATAATAATTAATATAATGATAATAATCGAACGAATCGGACTCTAATGTGGCGGTTGTGTTTTACATGCTGTTCCTGCACAAACTGACGAGAGAGTTTTTACTTTCACTGTTCATTTTCTGTTGTTGTTGGCATCACTTACGGTGGACAGTAGCTGTGTTGTATTCTGAAATAAATTATTAAAAACCTGACGAAGGTGGCGGCTTCCTTGCCGATGTCACAATAATAATAATTGTCACCTTAACTTATGAAAACTGTCGAACGGAGGTTGGAGGAGGACCATCGAGATCAGAGACATACTGTATTCCATCATTTCCATTTTAATTTTGATGGTAATTGTCACCTTTTTCCCACCACCTGCACTAACTCTTGGGACTCATGATAATTTCTCTCACAAGAAAATCTGCTGCGCTGCCGTCATGCGGGAAAATAATGAATTAACGATGCCGTTGCAAATCGTTGTATTTCGAGCATTTCAAGACAAATGACGAGTCAAATTTTACGTCGGATGTTAAAGGATCATATGTCGAGTAGGTCTGTCGCGATAAAAATTTTTAGTGTGCGATAATTTATCTCATAAATTATTGCGATATGCAATATTACTGCGCCCCCCCAATTTTGGTTTAAAAACCAATTTACAATAACACAGTGAGAAATTAGTATATATATTAATAGATCAAGTACACCCATTTAAACACGATAAATATTTACTCAAATTCAAAAATACTAAGAAATCACAACTAAAAACAATAGACCGTGCCTCTTAAGTAAAAGACAACAATATTAATACCGCATAGAAACACAGAATAAATAAAATGTGTTTTTCAAGAAAAAAAAACAATAAAATTGCACTTAATAACTTAAGCATTTAGGCAAATGAAAACTCTTCCCATCATAGCTTCTGCAATGGTGTTCCATAGGGATGCAACGATACAGTTAAGTCACGGTTCGGTACGATTTTCGATACAGGGGACACGATTTTCGATCCGATTCAATACATTTAATGCTCTGAAAAAAAATAACAATTGTATTTTTTGTTTTGTTTTTTGCTAGCGAGCAAAAATTGCCATCATATAAACATGCATTTTAGTGCATAATATTTATGTGCTTACTTTTTACTGAGCTGAAGAAATTTAGTATAAAAGTGCTGAGAACAATCTTTACTGTTTGTAAAGTGAGGCGGGGCACACTGTTGATTGCTACAGCTCTCTTAGCAGCTAGGTTTACTACATGAGCAAGACATCCTATTTGTGGTACGAATCCATCTGTGTCACGTACTGAATTAACAATATTTGCAGCATTATCTATAGTCACTGGTATGGATTGATTTGGCCTTCTTAACTTCCATTCAGTCACGGCGATTTATAATTCATCGGTGTAGTATATGGACTACGTGTCCCATAATCACTCTAGGCTCACGTAGCCAATGGCATGGGACGTAGCACATCTAGTTTGCTATTTCATGATATCTAGTGTGTGTGCGCATTAAAAAAGTTACCAACGCCACAGAAGTCAGGTCTGCTCATAACTGCACAACACCAGAATATGACAATCGACTTTCATAAACAGGACGAGTTTGAAGCACAGCGCTCTTTATTTGCCACTCAATGTTCATCATGTCAATTCAGCTGTCCGTTGTCAAAGCGAGGTTGTTCGTAGCAGCCAAGTCGGTAACAATGTTTTGTCGGACTTCGTTGTAAATATCCGGTGTTGTGCCGAAAAATGGCCGCCCTGCGTGAAATGTCACCCCTTACTAAGCCTGAACGATATATCGTTTAAACATCGCCATCGCGATGTGCATGTGCGCAATAGTCCCATCGCAAGCACGTGCGATAGTTTTTCTTTTTTTTTGATCCACATACGCCTCACTTTCTGGTCTGCGCACAGCCTCCTACCCTCCTTCTCTCAGTCTTTTGATCCTATCAGTCACTGCGGCACAACGATGGCTTTGATCTGGCCAAAGAAGCAGACTTCACACGGGCATCTGTCAATCATCGTTTAACTTGTTAAACAATTGCAAGGAAGCCGCGCTGGAATGAATGTGTGTACTGTGGGGACGTTGGAGACATTTAAATGCCAGAAGTGATCATGAGGAGTTTGAAATTTCTACATGTCACTTCAACGGTCACAGCTAAAGTAGATATGCTACAGTACTTTATTCTTGTTCAAAAATGATTTGGTTGGACAGTTATGTTTAAAACTTATAATAATTATGACATTTGAAGTGCTTAAAAACCATTTATTTATATACATTTTTAAATCACTTTGGGGGGAAAAGTGAGAAAAAAACATGTCTTATATGTATCTCTTTCCAATGCTAAATCTGAATAAATACATTGGGCACAAAAAACACACACACAAAAAAAAAAAAAAAAATGGGGGAGGTGCGCTACTTCGCGGTTTTTTCACTTATCGCGGCAGGTTCTGGTCCCCATTAACCGCGAAAAACAAGGGATGACTGTACGCTGTGGTGATGGTGAGTCATCTAAAGTCTTTCCAAACAGCTATTTAAGTCATCTTGTGAAAATTTATTGAAAAAAATATATATATATTTTTTAATATCGCAATATAATATCGCAATATATCGCAAACCCCCAAAAAATCGCAGCAATAGTTTTTTCTAATATCGTTCAGGCCTACCCCTTACGAAAGCGCCCACACGTCAACAACACCGGCACGCCGGAGATGGTCCGCAGTCTATCCGGAGCACTGACGCGGCCGGTATACGTTGAACAATAGGATATAATGGGAACGATTGGCTCCGGCGCTATTTTTTGCCGGACCTGGAACGAAGATGCATTTTGCTCAGTTTGTAACAAGGAATCCGAACTTTTAACAGCACGTCTGCCGCACGCGCACACGCACGTGCACGCGAGGCAATAAATTGCAGCGGAAAAATTACCGCCTTCATTTTTATTTATCGTGCGATAAATGGAATTATTGCATATTGCGACAGGCTTAATGTCGAGGTACAACTGCATATTGTAAAGGCTTTTATATTGCCTGAATGTACTATGTTCATTTGGCCTTACCAGTATTGTCTCCTTAGCACTAAATAATAAAAAATAAAAGTACTATTTTAAACCAATATTTGTGTTTTACTGTTTTTTCTCAGTAACATGAAATACAGTGCCTTGCAAAAGTATTCGGCCCCCTTGAATCTTGCAACCTTTCGCCACATTTCAGGCTTCAAACATAAAGATATGAAATTAAATTTTTTTGTCAAGAATCAACAACAAGTGGGACACAATCGTGAAGTGGAGCAACATTTATTGGATAATTTAAACTTTTTTAACAAATAAAAAACTGAAAAGTGGGGCGTGCAATATTATTCGGCCCCTTTACTTTCAGTGCAGCAAACTCACTCCAGAAGTTCAGTGAGGATCTCTGAATGATCCAGTGTTGTCCTAAATGACCGATGATGATAAAAAGAATCCACCTGTGTGTAATCAAGTCTCTGTGTAAATGCACCTGCGCTGTGATAGTCTCAGGGTTCTGTTTAAAGTGCAGAGAGCATTATGAAAACCAAGGAACACACCAGGCAGGTCCGAGATACTGTTGTGGAGAAGTTTAAAACCGAATTTGGATACAAAAAGATTTCCCAAGCTTTAAACATCTCAAGGAGCACTGTGCAAGCCATCATATTGAAATGGAAGGAGCATCAGACCACTGCAAATCTACCAAGACCCGGCCGTCCTTCCAAACTTTCTTTTCAAACAAGGAGAAAACTGATCAGAGATGCAGCCAAGAGGCCCATGATCACTCTGGATGAACTGCAGAGATCTACAGCTGAGGTGGGAGAGTCTGTCCATAGGACAACAATCAGTCGTACACTGCACAAATCTGGCCTTTATGGAAGAGTGGCAAGAAGAAAGCCATTTCTCAAAGATATCCATAAAAAGTCTCGTTTAAAGTTTGCCACAAGCCACCTGGGAGACACACCAAACATGTGGAAGAAGGTGCTCTGGTCAGATGAAACCAAAATTGAACTTTTTGGCCACAATGCAAAACGATATGTTTGGCGTAAAAGCAACACAGCTCATCATCCTGAACACACCATCCCCACTGTCAAACATGGTGGTGGCAGCATCATGGTTTTGCTTGCTTTTCTTCAGCAGGGACAGGGAAGATGGTTAAAATTGACGGGAAGATGGATGCAGCCAAATACAGGAACATTCTGGAAGAAAACCTGTTGGTATCTGCACAAGACCTGAGACTGGGACGGAGATTTATCTTCCAACAGGACAATGATCCAAAACATAAAGCCAAATCTACAATGGAATGGTTAAAAAATAAACGTATCCAGGTGTTAGAATGGCCAAGTCAAAGTCCAGACCTGAATCCAATCGAGAATCTGTGGAAAGAGCTGAAGACTGCTGTTCACAAACACTCTCCATCCAACCTCACTGAGCTCGAGCTGTTTTGCAAGGAAGAATGGGCAAGAATGTCAGTCTCTCAATGTGCAAAACTGATAGAAACATACCCCAAGCGACTTGCAGCTGTAATTGGAGCAAAAGGTGGCGCTACAAAGTATTAACGCAAGGGGGCCGAGTAATATTGCACGCCCCACTTTTCAGTTTTTTATTTGTTAAAAAAGTTTAAATTATCCAATAAATTTTGTTCCACTTCACAATTGTGTCCCACTTGTTGTTGATTCTTGACAAAATTTTTTAATTTTATATCTTTATGTTTGAAGCCTGAAATGTGGCGAAAGGTTGCAAGGTTCAAGGGGGCCGAATACTTTTGCAAGGCACTGTATTTAGGGGTAAATTGTCACTTTGTATTCAAACTATTTGAATCGGTTCAAATTGTTTACTATTTATTATTAATCGTCCCTGAATAGGACCTTAGACTGTGAATCGAGATATGAATTGGATCGTATTTTAAGTGAAAGATTCACACCCATGATTTAATATATATGCGTGTGTGTATGTGTCTAATATAATAATTAGTGGAGGCGTATCTGTCAATAAGCATCATATAGAATTAAATTTTTTTTTTTTAGCAAAACAGAGATCAATTTGTTGCTAGAGGTATTTTCTTTATTTACTTCCTGTTATCAAACAGGAGGGGTGAAGTCAAACGGGAAGAGAAGTGAAAAGGTCCACATCCTCTTTTCAGTGGTGAAAGGCAAATCGGGGCCACCACCACCCAAGTTTTGATCACAAGTGAACACAAAATGAAACATACAAACCTCATTGTTTCTGTCTCATTGTTGAGTCTCTTTGAATTTACCTTTTCATTTTATTTCGTCCCCTCCATTTTCTCCCCCACCACCTTTCTTTCATTGTCATTCCCTGTGCCTTTGTCTCAGACTAGCTCTTGTCCTTGCCCTCTTCTTTTTAATCGCTTTCTAACCCCGCCCACCTCCCAATTGTTTTGGTCTGTGCGCTGGTGTGGTTGGTCGGCATTTGGACAGACACCTGATATTGCCGCTTTCTGGCAATGTGGGAATGCGTGACTTCTTGAAATGAGGTCTCAAAGGTGGGCAGTTGTCCTTGGTGATTGACCACACGTGTCCAAAATCGTTATTTTCTTTTCTCTTATGTGCAAGAATGCAAGTTGTGTATGTGAAATCACTTTCCATTGATGTGGAATGTGCATGGGTTCACTTCACTTCACTACAAGAGAACAAACCACAGCCGTTAAGTGTTAGTCAACAGGTGACAATTTATTGTCAGTTCACATAAGACTAACAGAAAGAAAGAAAATGAGAATTCAGGATTGAGGAGCAGATAAATGTAAAGATGTCCATAAGCCACTCTGGTTTCATCACAATGTACACAAAAAAACAGATAGGCTGTGTTTTTTCTTTTCGACTCCCAAGAATCACAAGAACCTTTGGCTGTTGGTGGAATTTCATATACTGTACAATTTCTTCTACTTCTCAAACTTTGAAGTTACTTACATATATTTATGTACATTGATTGTATGTATTTCTATATTAATAATAAACAATACCTCATATTGAACTTAAATGATGGACATTTGTATTGGTACACTGTACAAAATTGAGTCAATTGCCCTGCATGTCCAGTTCTGCGTTTGTCCATTGAGTGTCTTTACAGAGACCATCGATCTCAAATTACTCGTCTTTTTTCTGCTCCAACATCTCTCGTTTTCCATCACTCTTCCTTCTCATCATCTCTTTCTTCTAATCTTCCTTCTCCTTCACCGTTTCTTCTCCAACTCCAAAAAATGTGAGTCTTTCTATATTTAGATGCCCCTCTCCTCTCCCCTTGATTCCTCCCTCTTTATCGCACCTCTTTCTTTTTTTTATTCCTGCTATTGAAGGACCGATTTGCCAAAGCGCTCCAAGATTCCTCGATGTTGAATTGTTGGAGCGTTTTGATCAGCTTGATGAGTGACATGGCAGCCTCAGGCCATTACATACAAGTACGCTTTTATCAACACATTTGTGTCAGTAAATCACTTGTATAATAGACGACGGAAGCGAGTGAATATTGTATTATTGTATTGATGGCCACGCAAATATAGATACTAATATAAAGTACACTAAGTCTTTGTTTGTGTGTGTATATATGCATATATACTGTATATATATATATATATATGTATTCTGAACAAAAATGTATACATAACTGGTTTTTGCTCTTTTTTATGAGATAGCCTCAAAGATCTAAAACATTTTCCACATACACAATATAACATTTTTTCTCAAATAGTCCTCACTAATCTGTCTATATATTAGAGCTTGGAATCTTTGGGCACCTAACGATTCGATTACGATTACGATTCAGAGGCTCCGATTCGATTATAAAACGATTATTGATGCACCCCACTCCTTTTTTTTCTTTTTTTTTTTCTTAATTTGTTTTGTACATTAGTTCCAAAATTGTTCAAAAATCCTCTCAGGCTAAACCAAACTACTATTTCAGTATCAAGTTAACATATAGCAGTAAACAAATATACAAAAATAACAGTAAATAAAAAACTCCAGTCCCCATTCTATATCAGCAGCTTTAAACTACTTTCAATTAATTTAATGTTGTGAATCAACCGTTAAAGTTGTTAAAATTGCTCCTGTTATTCCATAATTTCTCCTTTGTCTACTTTCAACATGTAAAAGTTTTAAAACTATTTTAAAGATAGATTCAAGTCGATATTTTACCGATTTAGGAGTATTTTAGATAAAAAGTTAATTAGGTTCGCTTGGAAGGTTCGCAACAACAGCCTTGCAGGGAAGTGTACTGCTTTAAGATGGCGGCTGTTACTAACGCCTGCATCTGTTTTTTTGTAGATGTGCTGGTAACGATACCGAAGCTATAATGCATCTAGTCCTATATAAATGATATCTACCGTAACATAATGTGGCTTGTAGCAGCTTTTCGGCAGCAGTCAGGTATGTTGTTGTTTTTTTTTTGATCTCGTGGCATGAGTTGAGCTAGAGCCGTGAGTTGAGCATTGGCGTTACCCGAGGGGCCGGGTAATGAGAAGCATGATGTTTAGCTACTCTCGCTCCGTCCCTAATTGCGTACCGAAGACCGCGCGGCGCGCTGAGTGTGTCGTACTTCTGCTTAACTTGACATATTTCAATAATCGGAATTTGGATGTTTGTGAATCGTTCTCGAATCTTCCATGGCCAAATCGCGAATAATCTAAGAATCGGAAATTTTGCACACCTCTACTATATATGTAACAGTGAACACTTCTCCTTTGCTGAGATAATCCAACCCGCCTCACAGGTGTGCCATATCAAGATGCTGATTATTGCACAGCGATGCTCCTCCCTATTCATAAGCGGCGGCCTGTCAGGAGAGCCGGCGACTACCACAAGTCACACTGGTGTTCTCTGAGGCACTCTGAAACCATAAATAACTTTAAAAAAGCACATCACTACAATTACAAAGAAGAAAAAATATGCTTAACCTTGATTTAGCTGTTTGAGTCCGCTTAAAGAATCTCCATAGCACTGAGCTTGGGGCTGTCGGCGCTAGCATAGCAGGTTCATTGTAGCATAGTGACTGTGCCTACCCATGCTTTTCATATCTGTCTAACCACCTATAGCTATAGCTTAAACCGTTCTTCTGTAATCACATTGAGCATCAGGTGGAGTCTTTGTTCCCAATAAAAAGAATTCTGCGTGGTCAATGAAAACGGTTTACCATTCCTTTTGTTGTTTTGTATGTTCTTCTTTTCTGTCTGTCACCAACAAAACACTTTTCTGTCCAGCTGCTTTCTTTCCATTTTCTGTGTCCAAGCTGCTGAACAGGACATGGAAAAAAAGAAACTAGGCAGTAGTCGTGTGTTGGCCAATCATAGCAACCATTGGATAGCCATCATTTTTCAGAACTCATAGTTTGTCTTCACATTTTTGCAATATACTTCTGTAGAGGTATATGACATCAAATGGAGCCCTATTTGTTGATAATATCCCCAGAGTTTATGATTAAGCACCTCGCAAGCTGTGTCGGCACTAGCAGCTGAGAGTCATTTCGTGGCAAAATATGGATATCCTTTTTGTACCCATGGTTAGCCTTGAAGGGTTCTTCTGTTGTGGCAACAAGGGTCTTCACTTGAACACATGTTGGCATGTAAATTACATTCTCTCAAACTGACATTTTGGAAAGCTACCACTAGCTAATGATGTGGCTTGGAAATCTAGTCCAAGTTGGAGGATAACTGAGCGGGCACCGGTACACATATGAACTCAACAGTTGTTATAATTAGGGTTGGGCATCGAGCATCGATGGGATCTGGGACTAAGACTCCGGTTCTCCTGGAACCGTTCGAATTTTTAAATTTGGATTCCAAGTTTCGATGCCCTCACAGCCGACTGGAAAAAATAGCTGCCAAACACAATGAAGAAGAAGCCACATAAAGACTAGCTCCGTTAAGAGCAAATCAAATGAAGTGGCTAATTTAGCTCAGCACAAAAACCTGTTGCTTTGCTTCACATAAATGAAAACAAAGTAACAGAAAAAACACCGAAATAATATCAGACACTAGATAGAATGTGCAAACTTACAGATTTAGTTTTATCAAGGGTTCCCAATGATGTGTAGTGCAGAGGAGGTGTGTAACGTCTGTTCACCTCAAGGATTCCTTTCCAACTAAAGTAATAGGTTCCTTTTTGCCTGCTGATTAAAGTAAGTCACCACTAGGGGAAGCCAAGCGCACATAGCAAAACCAAAGAAAAACTAGAGTCTGGAGTCACAATAGGGACATCTTGTGGGCGGATGAACAATATATCAGTTTAGAAAGAAACTTAAAAAGTAGTCAACTTAAGATCAAAGGACAGAACACTCCTCACCTGACATCAGCCCTTAACTAACTTGTACAAATATCACCTAAAACCAATGATGCAATACAATACATGCCTGCTGCATAAGAAACTATAAAACAAAGGCAAAATATTATGGGTAAATGTTTTCTTTGTGAGCGCTTGAGAAATAAGTCTCTTTGTGAAAGTGCACTCCTGCTCTGTGAAAAGAAACTTCATCATATTCAAGTTCAAAGACTTATATTTAAATTAGGGGTGTCAAACGATTAAAATTTTTAATCGAGTTAATTACAGCTTAAAAATTAATTAATCGTAATTAATCGCAATTAATCGCAATTCAAACCATCTATAAAATATGCCATATTTTTCTGTAAATTATTGTTGGAATGGAAAGATAAGACACAAGATGGATATATACATTCATCACACGGTACATAAGTACTGTATTTCTTTATTATAACAATAAATCAACAAGATGGCGTTACCATTATTAACATTCTGTTAAAGCGATCCATGGATAGAAAGACTTGTAGTACTTAAAAGATAAATGTTAGTACAAGTTCTAGAAATTTTATATCAAAACCCCTCTTCATGTTTTCGTTTTAATAAAATTTGTAAAATTTTCAGTCAAAAAATAAACTAGTAGCCCGCCATTGTTGATGTCAATAATTACTTACACAATGCTCATGGGTGCTGAAGCCTATAAAATCAGTCGCACCCAAGCGCCAGCAGAGGGCGGCAAAACTCTGAAAAACACAACAAGTACACCTTTCACTGTGCTCTCATTTTAATCTGTTTGAGCGGGGCATTTGTGCGTTAATTGCTTCAAATATTTTAACGGGATTAATTTAAAAAATTAATTACCGCTCGTTAACGTGATAACTTTGACAGCCCTAATTTATATACAACTTAAAAATAGCCCTGTGAGAAATTTAAAGTTAATTGAAAGTTCATACAATTTGAAAAATAATTGAGAAGTTAAGTGCGTTAAGCAGCACAGCCCTTTTAATTTTTGTGTAAATCTTTTGGACAAAAATGCATATTAGTCTTATTAGTTATTTTCGTCATTTCAAAATGTGTTCGTCTTCATCTAGTTTTAGTCGACGAGTACTCAAAATGTTTTCATCTGTAAAATTTTAAGTTTTCTAACTATTCAAATGAACATTGACAGAGGAGCATATATTGTAGCCTCTACAAGGATAACCCCAACATTGTGAGGATAATACACAGTCAGCAGGAAAACAGTACATTATTTTCAATTAATTATCCCCACCTGGACGCCACGAATTGTTTGTAAAAAAAAAAAAAAAAAAAAAAAAAGTTGTTCGAGCGTTTAAGAGGACGCTCGCCATGCTACAGTTTATGCTAACGCTAACGTGAATGCTATTTGAATGCTAAGTGTTATATTTAGTGTCTGGTGATCACTCAACACAGACCTTTAAAGGCTAAAGCAACATTGCATATTCTCTCTTGCCAAAATAATAAAATGAATCCTACCGTGTGTTTCAAAACAAGCAAGCCTGGAGTGCAGTCTGGCTTGAATTACATCATAAAAAGCAGTTAGGGGAGTGAATGATAGGCACAGCAAATCCCCTTAAGTTCCCATAAGTGACACGACCCAAACACTGCTATGATGCAGGCTGATGTACACGTAAAATAAGAAAATGTCACGCATTGTGAATATATGACTGAAACTGTCGTGTTTATATCTTGTTGCAACACGTCACACGAAAACTGACATTTGTCACATTATGTTTTATTTCTCCAAAGATACGTCATGTCATCTTCATGAAAAAATTAGGGTTAGTTTCGCTATCGCCATTGTTGATTAAATGAATCTTTGAAAGCACCTTAAGTGGCATTGTCCTCATTACACACCTGGCAAAACGGGCTGAAGTGAAATGTTAATGTTTATTTTTCACGCGAAGTCATAAATTTTGCCCCAACCCCCCCAAAAAAATCCATTAATACTCGCTTCATTATTCAATCTACAGGTTTAAAATATAGAGAAAAAAAAGTAGTAGTTTATAAGTCAGAAACTTATGGTATATGCCATATTTAGAGGGTAAAGGGCTTGTTGAGTTACTGATCTTTATGCCCTTTTATGGAAAACATTGTGACCGGAAGGACCTGCTTTGGTTCAAGAAAGATGCCTCTGTTTGCTTTCTCACTGAGCGGCAATCCCACCAAGTTACCCACACGTACTCACACGCACATACCGGACACCCGCCTCGGCACCAGATAGCTTCCCACTAGTGAGTCACCGTTATCCAGTCATTCAAAAAGCACACATCTTAATAAACAACAATGAGCTCACAGGTTGTGATGATCCAGTGAACATTAATTTCTTATGCATTGTTATTTTGGCACATTTCAGATTGTAAACCGCTTTGCTTGATTGCACCAATGACTCTCATACCAAGGGACATTGTAACATTTAGGTGACTTTACTACTACAGAAGAGTGTTATGTTTTTAAAAGCGGACTTCTGGATACTGGTCTGGGTTTGAATCTCATTAGTTTGCTGGTGTATCCTCCGATTTTGAGTTTGTTAGGAAGTAAATGAGTGGGATGTTACAGAATCTAAGAGTTTGTTCCAGCTCTGTTTACAGCGGGTAGTCAAGCCTGGCTAAGCTAACAGTAGCAAGCCTAACAAAGACTCACTATCTTGTTATCTGTTTGTGTCCCCTTCAACTTTTCTCTTCTCCCTCATATAACTTTCACATCCTCTGTTCTCACTCTCCCCATCTAGCCCTTCTTGCTTCCTTACAGCCTGTCTTTCAGCCTCCCAGACACAATCATCCACCTCTTTTTATTAACAATTCACAGCTTTTAATAGAGAGAAAATTCAGGTTAAGCCCCAGGTCGACCGTCGCATTGTTACTACGGGAACGGGAGGAAGATAGCCCAGAAACGACACATACACGCAATCAGTATCACTGACTTGTGTTGTGGGGTCACCTGAGGACTTCAAAAGCCAAACTGGAACACGTTCTGTCACATTGGGATGATCCTTGCCTGTCCTTACTATGAATGGATTTCAAAGGGGCTTAACACCTAACACGGCTGGAGGTGACAAGACGAGATGGCGCTCAGAACAAGGATGTCATAAGATAAGCACACAATCAGAGGCTGATTCTTTTCCAGCCCCGCTGATTTTAAATTTGCCTGTTGGGTGTCCTCGTCATATAGTTTGTGTAGGGAGTGGGCATTAGTTATCAGGTGCAAGGTGGGATGGAAGGGAAAGAAGGTGGATGAAGGCTGAAGCATTAAGTCTTTCTAAGCCTCCTGGATCCTCTTTGGTCCCTCTCCACATGACACGACTATACTTCTCTGCTCCTCCTTGGCTCCTTGGAGAGCGGCCAGCGAGTGGACGGAGAAGTGGAGGTGAAAAATACAGCATGCTCCAGGCTGATGGGGACGGGTAGGTGCAAAGATTGAGAGTGTGTGTTGAAAGAAGCGCGGGGACACAATAGTAAGAATATGTAAAATAGTGAGATGTTAAGAACCGCAGCAAAAATGAGACCAGAGGAGATAAAACGAGTGCAGCATGAAAAGAAGAAAATGAAGAAGCTAAGAATAAGTTCTTGATAATTATTTTATGTAGCAGGTATAGTGGTCTGTCACCAGCTGTGTGTGCGTGTGCTATTTTCGTTTCCCGCCTTGTTGATGGGCACACTGGCTTGTCCCGAAAGGCTGCCAGCTCCGTCGGATTGGGGATTAACCTCGGGATAATGGCCTTGATGCCCAGTTGAGTGGAAGCAAAGCTGTTTAAAATATTGGCTGCCTTACTCGTTTTCCTTTTCCTTCCTGTCTCTGTCTATTTCTTGTTTCTACTCTCATCTACTCTTCTTGTTTCTACTAATCTCATCTACTCACCTTCAACTCCACTTTTATACATCCTTAAAAATTAAAAAATGAAATCACTTCCCTGATATTCAGGTCGGCTAAAGGTCCGACCAACTGATGATTGATTGATTGATTATTTGACTAAATCATACACTCATTTGAGCCTCATCTCTTTTTTGAGGAAATATTTTTATTACTATTGTTCACTGTGACTGGCTGTCAACCAATTCAGGGTGTACCCAGCCTCCTGCCTGGTGTTAGCTGTGATAGGCTCTTGCACCCCCGTGATCCTCAGGATAAGTATTATTGTTCAATTATACAATTTCTCTTCATTCACTTCAGATTTATCAAGAGCACAGAACAACCATATCACTCCATAATCTGTAACTCAGTTTTCTCTCACTCTTTCACCCCTCTGATGCCCTTTTATGAAGTAATGTGCATAACTTTGACATTTGCTGTGCAAAGGAGTGAAATTTGTATTCAGCATGATTAGATGAGGGTGGCAATTTTCTGAGCAACATACTAGCTATTAGAGGATACTGTGTGCCCACTTCCGGAAACACCCAAATTGAAAAAAAATGAATTGATGGATTCATTAATTGAGTGTTGAATGAGGGGACATGAGAGAACTCTAGGCTGATCCTAAACCCAGATAAAGGTCACAGGGTTGATGAAGACCATCCAGTTGAAAACTGCTAAAAAATTATGAGCATTTCATTCTGTATTTTGGATGGGGTGATTAATCAGAGACAAAGATGTAAAAAGTGCTATTCGATTTCTTTGTATGTAAAAAACCAACGCACTGTGTCACCAGTAGGTAGATGGCGAGATAGTGTAAAGCGCTTTGAGCGCCTTGAAAGGTGGAAAAGCGCTATATAAGTATAACACCATTTACCACTGGATGCCATATAAAATCTTGCTGTGGGAGTCACGCTGGGTGAACATGGCTTTGTTTTTGAGTGTGACTTTCCATTTAACGTTTTCACCCACTTTTTAAAGTCGAACTCATGGGAGTGAAACCGCACGAAAACAAAGTTTGGCTCCGTGTTTGGTCCAGAAGGTCGATTGCATTGGTCTCGGGTCAAGGAAGCAGAGGACAAGCTTGGAGCGACAGATTAAATAGAGAGACACACAAAGAAGAAGAAGCCCCGTCCTCTCACTCCATCACATGTCTCATCACTTTAGTTGTCTGGCCAGGGCCTAAAGTGACTTTGCTGTGATGTGACCGCCACAAAGCGGCCGTGACGCCACGAAAGCTCGGGAAAGCGTGTGCGTTTTAGGTCTCACATGTGTTTGTGTGTTCGAGGACAGGAGCAATGTGTATGTGTGACTTTAGAGCAAGGAGACTCTCGATTGTGTGTGTGTGTGTTGGTAGGGCAGGGCTGAACGATGACAGTCACTTCTGATTTGGAGTCAGAAGGATGACAGAGTCTTGGCGCTCTGGTGGCAGCTTCACTGAAACGAGACCACGTCAACCTTCTGTCTTAAGAGAATTCATGGAAGGATGCAAATATTTTTAGATATCAAGCAAATCTCTCAGGAACAAAAGTGAGGAAAAACTAGAGAGCGATGGAGATGCTTGTTCGGAAAAAGTGACTGGAGAAAATTGAACACGCTGATACGAAACAAGCCAATTAGGCATGCAGAGAGTTTAGAGGTCAAAATGCACTCTTTAAAAAGTTCCCTCTCTCTGATTAACGACATACAAGGAGTATTTTGGAGCAATATGTGATTAAGCAAGCATTATCCTCCCTCGCATGCTTCACTTCTGCTCTTACCCACTAATGATCTTTTTTTTCCCTTCTCTTTGTTTGCTTTAGTCAGGTCAACTTTTAATGCGATGATGATGTTTATGCGATGTTGACAAAATTTCATATTTAGTTTGGATTACTGCATTATGATCTAGGATAAAAGACAAAAATATAGGCATGGATCTCTCCTACAGCCTTTTTAATGTAAAAAAAAAAAACTAAAAACAACTTCCTAGTCTCATATTTGTAAAAGTGATGACTTGAGATAAAAGTGGTCTGATTTACGAGTTTTTCAAAATACGAGCTGTCATCCAGACATTTCTTTCTCTTTTTAATTACAAGCACAAACTTGATATACAGGTTATGGTGGCAGTGAACTCCATTCACGTCATACTAAGCAGAAGTTTGGCAGGTAATGTGAAATATTCTTAAAAGGAGAAAAGTGTCCTAGATTGAATTACACGTTTTTGTATTTAAAACAGCCAGATACCTTTGCCGTAGCCCTATCCACTTAGCTTAAAGCGGAAGTTCAGAATTTTTGACATTAGACTTAATGTTCCAGTTAGTGGGGGTTTAATTAGTTGGTGGAACTGATTTCAACAAATTCTGTGCAGTGTCTAAGTTATTTGTTAGTTTCAAGGCTCCGGAGTGAATAAGCTAGCGCGTGTCAATTGGGCAGACTTACCAAGCATTATTGACATGCAATAGTTTAATAAGTTTAGTAAGTTTTAATAACTTTATCCTGAAAACTTAGCGAACGCTATTGATTGCACGGGTCATCGATGATTTTCATGTGTGCATATTTTGTTTTTTGTTGGCATGCTAAGTCAGCCCAATTGACTCGCGCTAGCTTAGCCACTTTAGAGCCCTGAAACTAGCCTACCGAGTAATTAAACCATCGCTAACTCTAAGATTAAGCCTGATGTAAAAAATTCTGAACTTCCCCTTTAATTCTATCTATAGTAGCTTTATAATAATTTGATAGTTCAAAGGACAATATTCTAGAATACTACTCTTAAAAAAATCTATTCAAACACGAGGCATTTTGACGGGGAAATCTGTGTATATATACAGTGCCTTGCAAAAGTATTCGGCCCCCTTGAACCTTGCAACCTTTCGCCACATTTCAGGCTTCAAACATAAAGATATAAAATTAAATTTTTTTGTCAAGAATCAACAACAAGTGGGACACAATTGTGAAGTGGAACAAAATTTATTGGATAATTTAAACTTTTTTAACAAATAAAAAACTGAAAAGTGGGGCGTGCAATATTACTCGGCCCCCTTGCGTTAATACTTTGTAGCGCCACCTTTTGCTCCAATTACAGCTGCAAGTCGCTTGGGGTATGTTTCTATCAGTTTTGCACATCGAGAGACTGACATTCTTGCCCATTCTTCCTTGCAAAACAGCTCGAGCTCAGTGAGGTTGGATGGAGAGTGTTTGTGAACAGCAGTCTTCAGCTCTTTCCACAGATTCTCGATTGGATTCAGGTCTGGACTTTGACTTGGCCATTCTAACACCTGGATACGTTTATTTTTTAACCATTCCATTGTAGATTTGGCTTTATGTTTTGGATCATTGTCCTGTTGGAAGATAAATCTCCGTCCCAGTCTCAGGTCTTGTGCAGATACCAACAGGTTTTCTTCCAGAATGTTCCTGTATTTGGCTGCATCCATCTTCCCGTCAATTTTAACCATCTTCCCTGTCCCTGCTGAAGAAAAGCAGGCCCAAACCATGATGCTGCCACCACCATGTTTGACAGTGGGGATGGTGTGTTCAGGATGATGAGCTGTGTTGCTTTTACGCCAAACATATCGTTTTGCATTGTGGCCAAAAAGTTCAATTTTGGTTTCATCTGACCAGAGCACCTTCTTCCACATGTTTGGTGTGTCTCCCAGGTGGCTTGTGGCAAACTTTAAACGAGACTTTTTATGGATATCTTTGAGAAATGGCTTTCTTCTTGCCACTCTTCCATAAAGGCCAGATTTGTGCAGTGTACGACTGATTGTTGTCCTATGGACAGACTCTCCCACCTCAGCTGTAGATCTCTGCAGTTCATCCAGAGTGATCATGGGCCTCTTGGCTGCATCTCTGATCAGTTTTCTCCTTGTTTGAAAAGAAAGTTTGGAAGGACGGCCGGGTCTTGGTAGATTTGCAGTGGTCTGATGCTCCTTCCATTTCAATATGATGGCTTGCACAGTGCTCCTTGAGATGTTTAAAGCTTGGGAAATCTTTTTGTATCCAAATTCGGTTTTAAACTTCTCCACAACAGTATCTCGGACCTGCCTGGTGTGTTCCTTGGTTTTCATAATGCTCTCTGCACTTTAAACAGAACCCTGAGACTATCACAGCGCAGGTGCATTTACACGGAGACTTGATTACACACAGGTGGATTCTTTTTATCATCATCGGTCATTTAGGACAACACTGGATCATTCAGAGATCCTCACTTAACTTCTGGAGTGAGTTTGCTGCACTGAAAGTAAAGGGGCCGAATAATATTGCACGCCCCACTTTTCAGTTTTTTATTTGTTAAAAAAGTTTAAATTATCCAATAAATGTTGCTCCACTTCACGATTGTGTCCCACTTGTTGTTGATTCTTGACAAAAAAATTTAATTTCATATCTTTATGTTTGAAGCCTGAAATGTGGCGAAAGGTTGCAAGATTCAAGGGGGCCGAATACTTTTGCAAGGCACTGTATATGTATGCATATTTATATATGTATTAGGGCTGCAGCTATCGAATATTTTAGTAATCAAGTAATCGACTGAAAATTCCGTCGATTAATCGAGTAATCGGATAAAACATTTTTTTTAGGGAAAGAGCAATTATAAATATATATGAGGAAAAAAAGACATTTAATCCAATCGTGAACCATTTTCAGTCAATCAATGTCTTTTTTTCCATGTACATTGTTGAAAACAGCCAACAATTGAATCTAAGATGTGACTACAAAAAAAAATTCACTGCGTTCACTCAAAAAACTTCTAGATCTTTAAAAAAACAACAACATATTTCTTACCTAAAAATGTAATTACACTTGATAACCAGTGTTGTTAATAACGGCGTTACAATATAACGGCGTTACTAACGGCGTTATTTTTTTCAGTAGTGGGTAATCTAATTAATTACTTTTCTCATCTTGGCAACGCCGTTACCGTTACTGAGGACGGAAAGGCATGCGTTACTATGCGTTACTATATTGGTCGAAAAGTCTGAGGGAGACGGACTCACCGAGACACAGAGCAGAGCGGGAGCGGGGAGGAGGCAAGAAAGTTGTGACGCCGAGCAAACGCGATGCTAGGTAGCTCCAATAATACATGTTGTAGCCGATAGCCGACAAACTACGCCCGCATGTTATGGTAGATATGGTAGACATGGTAGATATCACATGTACTGTATATAGATATAACTAGATGCAAAATGACAGACATGGCACGAAATGCGTTAGTAGACAGCCGCCATCTTAAAGCAGTAGGCTTTTTAGGACGGCTCTGTTGTAGAGAACCTTCCTAGCGAACCTAAGTAACTTTTATCTAAAATACTTCTAAATCGGCAAAATCTTGACTTGAATCTATCTTTAAATGATGAAACAGTTTTAAAACTTTCATATGTCGAAAGTAGAGAGACGGGAACTAATGCAATAATGGGAGCAATTTTAACAACTTTTAACAGTTGATTCAGGGTAAAGGGTAAATTACGGTAAAGAATTGGGCTCGGGCCAATTGTACTAAAAACCTCCACAAAAAACTTCACATAGTGTGGCCAATGTTTTTTTTTTTTTTTTTGAGGGGAAAAAAAAAAAAGTAATCATCACCAATTACTTTGCCAAGTAACTAATTACTCTTACATTCAGGTAATTGAGTTACTAACGCAATTACTTTTTGGGAGAAGTAATTTGTAACTATAATTAATTACTTTTTTTCAGTAAGATTAACAACACTGTTGATAACACACATCACTTGAAAGCAACGTGTTTTTCCCACCTGTTTCAATTGAATTTCCATTTGTGTCAAGCTATTTTTAAGTTCTAGTGAAGTTTTAAGTTAGTCTAAACTGTCCTGAATCCTGATAGGATTTTTTGCAGTGTTCAAAATAAATCTATCATACCTGCTGTATTGGAGCACATTAGGGACCAGTGCTACTTGGTGTTTTATTCAGCAATGACTACTGAGCTAAAACTGACAGTTAGCTTTATTATGTTTAAATTTTACACCCTCATCACTCAAAAGCGCTGTGTTTTTACAGATTAAGTAAGACACGTTAGCCACGCATCGACAGTGGTCATAATCAATAGAAACCTAGCCCTCCGAAGGGCTAACGTTATGTGAGCGGGTGACAGTAACGCATGGGGTGAAAGTGGGCCAGAACGGTCAGGAACGCAGTTCCGGTATAAGATTCAGGGCCGGAATGCTGTTCCGGTACATGGTGCTTTGATTTAAAAAATATGACGGCAAATGTCAAAAAAAAAAAAAAAAAAAAAAAAAAAAAAAAAAAAAAAAAAAAAGCTAAGCTGCCACACATGCATTTCATCTACAAGAAGAAAACAATCTACCAACATCAGATTTACATACACAAGTGCTAACAACAAGCATAATGAAGTGCTTGTGTAACGTAATCCGTTTCCACCTATATTTATGATAGATTTTATTCCACGGACGGCATGAAGGTTGCCCAAGCTGCTGCGGTTATCTGAGTCTGACGATGATGAGTCACGTCAATGTGCGAATGCACGCAGCAAAGCAAAATGCCTGGACTCATTTATCCGTTCAATTGGCTGACATACTGACATGTGATCAGTAGAGATGGTTAGCTCTGATTGGTTCAAATGTGCATGTTTTCTGGAACAGCAAAAAAAAAAAAAAAAAAAAAAAAGCTACATACATAAGCAACAAAAAATGGATCAAATCTTTAAGAGCAACGAAAGAGTTGAGGAGGTTTATTTATCATATTTTGTTTTATTTTCTCTGATGAGGAGGTTCAGAACATCTTAGCTCTCAATGTGCACTTTGGACTTATATTTGTTCATTTATGTTAGGCTACTTATTTATTTCTTTATGATTTAAAAAAAGTTGATGTTTGCGCGATCTTCAAAATATATTCCATTTCACTCTGCATAATATAAGTCATTTGTACTTCTTTTTCTGAAAGTATGTCACTTATATCTTTATTATTAAAAATAAAAAAAGTAAATGTTTACATTTACTTCAATTTTAATATATATCCTATGGTCTTGAGTAGTTAAAATTGAGATTTGGCATTTAGTATGTGAGGAAATGAGGGAAAATAAAAATTAGGAGGTGGAGGTTGGGGTTATTGGTGTTTTGCTAACTTTTATTTTGCAAATCATTGAAAAAATACAATTTTGAATGAAAAATAAATAAATAAAATTTCTGGCTCCGTGGCGACCTTTACGTCGGGGAGTTCCGGCAAGAAATTCTAGCCACTTTCACCCCTGCAGTAACGTTAAATTTATTAGCGCTGAAAAGTCTACTGCTTAAAGATGGAACGCTGCCCAGTGGCGGCCGAGTCTGTCATTTAGCATCTAGTTCTAAATGCATGCGATATCTATGAGACGCATCGGACATTACCTGCTACCAAGCTAGCATCATGCGGGCATAGTTTTTAGCAACGTTAGCGTAGTTTGAAGCGGCTTTCGGCTGCAGTAAGGTTTTTTTTAAAAATTGTTTTTATTCCTTCTTCCTATACACACGTGATGTCAGCGTGTTGTCCCGCATTAAAAATAGTCCGGGCAAACGTGAATCACGTGATGCTTAGAGCTGGCAAAATTAAACGATTCCTCGAGGTGAATAAAATTACTCGGATCAGTTTTTAAACTCGAGTTACTGTAGTATATACATACATACTATATATATACTAATATACAGTATATATTGTTTTGAGCTGAAACGAATACTCGAGCAACTCAAGTAACTCCAGTTTGAAAACTGATCCGAGTAATTTTGTTCACCTTGAGGAATCGTTTAATTTTGCCAGCTCTAAGCATCACGTTTTGCCTGGACTACTTTTAATGCGAGACAACGCGCTGACGTCACGTGTGTAGAGGAAGAAGCAATAAAAAAAATACCTTACTGCAGCCGACAGCCATTACAAACTGTGCCGACGTTGCTAAAAACTACACCTGCATGTTGCTACGGTGGTAGCAGCCTAGCAGGTAGCGTCTAATGCGTGTCATAGATATCGCATGTACGTAGAACTAGATGCGAAATGACCGACTCGGCAGCGTTAATAAAACAGCGGCCATCTTAAAACTGTACACTTCTCGGCGCTCATAAATAAGATTAACGTTACTTTCACTCGCTCACGTAACGTTATCCCTGCGGAGGGCTAGGTTTCTATTCATTATGACCACTGTCGATGCGTGGCTAACTCTTACATACAGGCTTTATTTAGTCTGTGAAAACAGCGCTGTAGAGTGATTAGGGTGTAAAATAAAAACATAATAATGCTAACTGTCAATTTTAGCTCAGTAGTCATTGCTGGATAATACACCAAGTAGCACTGGTGCCTAATGTGCTCCAATACAGCACAGCATTTATTTTGAACGCTGCAAAAACTCTAAATCCTATCAGGACTTACAGTTTAGACCAACTTAAAACTTAACTAGAACTTATAGCTTGACACAAGTGTAAATTCAATTGAAACATGTAGGAAAAACACCTTTTAAGCTTTGTGTGTTATCAAGCGTAATGACATTTTTAGGTAAGAAATATATATGTATATTTTTTATAAGATCTAAAAGTTTTTGCAGTGAAAGCAGTGAATTAGTCTTTTTTTTAGTCACATTTGAGATGCAATTGTTGGCTGTTTTCAACAAACATTGAAAATAAAGACATTGATTGACTGAAAATGGTTCAATATTACTTGAAATCTCTTTTTTTCTCATCTATATGTATAATTTCTCTTTACCTAAAAATATATATATTTTATCCGATTACTCGATTAAGCGATAGAATTTTCAGTCGATTACTCGATTACTAAACTATTCGATAGCTCCAGCCCTAATATACTGGACTGTCTCAGGAAATTAGAATACACAATATTCTAATTTTTTGAGACAGTCCTGTATATATAATATATGGCGGAAAACACAGACAAGACTGAAAAAGCAGTTTCTGCTCTTGCACTCCTCTTTAAAAGAAACTGCTGTATTTTCAGCCAAAACACCTGTTGTGTTTGATAGAACAATGCCTATATGCTGCCATAGCAGATTCATGGTGCATTAAGCCCGTGATCTATTTTTAATTTCTCCGTTTTACCCCAGAGACCCCCTTTTACAGACGTCGCGCAACTGCTTTTGTTTCAACCCAGCCATAAAACGAAGGTAATTAATTATATTTATTATTCAAAATGTCTGTCATTTTTAGCTTTGAATCATTAATTGATGTCTAATATTTCGTTAAAAAAAACGACTTGATGATTCACTCGCATATTTTAAACTTTTAAACAAAATATGTCACAGTGAAAAAAATGATGTCTGTAAAAAAGTCACAGATATTTCCCTCATAACCGTGGCTTAATTGTATTTTTTTGTTACTATCGCATTTTCACTGAAATGTAAAATGATAAATAATCAATCCAAACAAAGAAAAATTGAAAAAAAAAAAATGTTTACAAGGGTAAATACATGAAAAACATTTTTACCACTCCTTGATGTCTGCGATTTCTGCATCGCGACCCTTATTATATGACCATATTTCACCCATAAAATCCCCCAAAAATCCAGCTTTGGCCATTCACAGCTGTGTCTTGACACTCAGTGATACATTCTACATGGAGTTTTTGGATCGAAACAAGGTAAGTATGCGATAATGTCTCGTTAAAATCATGGCGTCTGTAATTCTGCTCTCGGGTGCTCTCACCTCCAGATACGGTTTTGTTGTTTAAAAAACTTTTTTTTTTAAATGCCCTCCTGTTCAAAATTTTTCTTCCCCCAGAAAATTGAGATTTTAAGCTTTCCAATGATGTATCACACATGCATATCGGACAATTTTGAAGTTTGGCCAAATTGGGGGTCTCAGAGCGGAGTTTTCTGCCACTGTACAAGTTTTTTTTTTTTTTCGCCCGACGAGTGTGTCTACAGAATTAATCATACTCTTATCTCAAGGTAGGGAAAATCTATTCGAGATTAGACTGCCAAAAAACTAAAAACCATTAAAAAGAAAGCCAATAAACTTTACTCCTTTTTTCTGATAACTGTTCTCCAGTCAAATGATGCTTATTTGTCCTGTCCAATTCTTTTAGCAAGCATGCTGTTTGTTATTTTAGCTCCTAAATTTTCTAGTTTGAACATGTTGCCCATGAGTATGATGGCAATTTGAAATGGATGGTGGAGCAAAGAGATGAAAGCTTGACTTTTTGGTCTTTCAGTGTGACTTTTCAGTTTCCTTTAAAAAAAATGTGTGTTGGAGATTGACCCCGTATTTCTCTAGGTAAAGAAAAAAAGTTTATGAACAGAGTGTGATGAATAAAGGCCCTTTCTCATGCTGCATGGGGCTATAGAGGTGTTTTTCATCTTATAGAAATGGGCTGGCTTTACAAAGTTGAATGCAAGTGGCCCTGAGCGGCAAGAGAAAGGACGCTGTGTCTTTAAAGCTACTCAGTCTGTCTGCAAAGGTGATTGGAGAAGACTCTCAATATTTCCATTAACCCAACATAGAAAGGAAAGAATATCTCAAGGTTAGAACCGCAATAGATTTTTTTTCAGCAATGCGTCAACCAGAGAAAAAAAACTGTTTGCCTTATGAAACACACATTCATACATTTCTCACCCTTTGCTGGTCCAAATAAACACTAATTCCAAGAAAAGGTCAGGAATTAGCTGAAAATTGATCAAACCCATTTTTTCCCTCCTCCGTGCACTGGTCCAGTCATTCTCACATGAGACTCGTTTGTCCGAGTGGACGTGGGAGACATTGTGGATTTATGTGATCCTACAAGCCATCAGGTTGAGCAGAGCTTTGCTAAACATGACCTGAAGTGTGCCGGCCCCGGAGCAAACGTTGCTGTCACCTTGGCCAAGGCGAGCTGTCATCTCTCCGAGCGGCCCATGAAACCTGACAGCTGTGGCGTTCCCAAAACAAATCACCGCTGCGTTTGGTAACACTCTGCGTCCTGGCGATTTAGTCCTCGTCGAGACAAGAGCGGGAAAGGCAGCTGCTAATGTTCTGGATAATGCACTGCTTTACGTGTTCATGTTTGGGCTTGCTTCGCTTTGTTTTCCCGCCATCTCCTTGTATGTATGCCACGACGTGCACACCTGCCTTTGTCATTTTCCTCATTGTCTTTTTTTTAAATTTTTTTTTTATCACCTCCATCTCTTTGTGTTTGTGCTTGAAGTGCCTTTTGTGTGCAATAAAAATGGGTAATAGCTGAGCGATTTTGAATAGAATTCACAAATTCTAATCTGAATGTTTTTTATTTATGCATGCACGTGTGTCACTTCATTGATATAAATGGGCTAGTCTTTGTCAGCATCAATCACCTTGACTGAACAGTGAAGACCAAAAGCTTTGAGGTGAAAGTTCAAGAAAGTTTTGTCTTGCATTGTATTTGTAAGTGAGGCCATCTTTATAATGTAATGCCAAATTTTATGCTGGTGGTCTGCCCTTAGTGTGCGTGTTTTTTATTTTATTTTACCTTTTTATCCTTCTTAACACTTTTGCGAAAATGTTGCAGTGTAACTGTCACATCTAATGAGCCCCCCCCCAACACACACACACACACACACACACACACACACACGCACGCACACACGCACGCACACGCACACGCACACACACACACACACACACACCTTTTCTCGTCGACAAACACGCACCCCAGTCAACCTGTCAGCCGGTGTTTAAACAGAGATTTCTGTGTATTTATTGCTGAGCTCTTTTTAGACATCAAACTACAGCGGTTGAGATGCGGCTTCTGTTGATGTCATTGTCTTTTATGTCACATTCATTATTGAAAGATCCTAAGCTTGGTGTCTCTTTCTTTTGCTAAATACAGTTTATTCCCCCTCTCCTTACATTAGAATTGAAACTTCAGAATAACAATGTTCCTAGCTCTTTTATTTGCTGAGTTTTTGCTTCTATCGGCTTTATTTGTGTGACGCTGATTTTATGCCTGTGGTCTTTCTGACACAACCATTTAATTATTGTGTGAAAAGGATAAATTACAGTTTTGACTTGACTTTTATTGAAATCAGTGACATAGTATAACATCCATAAACTGGCTGCAGGGCTGCACACAAGCAGCAACACCTACATCCCTCTTTTTCACTTCTTAAATATTTGATATAGGAGCAGTCGGTTGATCAAAAGGAAAATTTAAATTACTACACGTTCCATCAACGACTACTTTACAAATTGGATTGCAGACCATTTACTTATGTTGGCAGTACATCATAGGTATTTGATTTAACACAAGGTCTGTCATTGTAAAAAGTGGAGCCTCGCAGAAGATGTTATTAAAACACAGTAGAGGGGTATATACAGTATACACACTGTATATACACATCACGTACTATGACATATGTATACACGACAGTGCCAATACAATTTATAGTCTGTGTATATTATGTTTTAAAATCATAGCTAATTATATATATAAAGTAATATGTTCCTGTTGCTATAAAACGAGAATCATAGAGACACTGTCAAGTGTGGTCAATGAATGGATACACTCGCGCGCACACACACACTAACACACCCCTCCCTCCCTCCAGTCCGCTTTCGTCTCCTTCTCCGATCTCTGACCACCCCCCGCCCCCCTCGTCCGGCCGTTCATGACCGTTTTACTTCCTGTCAAGACAAAAAAAATTCCTGCATTGTGACCTGTACGTTGTTTCGGATCCCTGCTATGTTTTATGATATATGTTGTTTATATTGTAACTTGCTTGTAACTGGCTCCATAATTTCTGGAGAGAGAAGTTGGCAGCGCAGGATTGCCAGCTGCGGTCCGATGCTCACTCATCAAACAAAATTTCGTTGTCATCTTGTGTTACTTGGGTTGTCAATGACAAAGACAATCTGAATCTGAGTGAACAGCTGCCTTAATAGTGAACCTATTAAGTACTTTTGGGGTATTAAAATACACTTTTTTAAGCTGTGGTTTGCATTAAATGAGTTTTTGTTATATTAGTATTTTGTTTGACTGAAATTATAAGTTGTGTTGGTTGTTTGTATGGTGACTTGTGACCATAAACGATTTAAATCAGGTCTGTAGAGATGTATTCAAATGTATTTCTTTTTTTTTCTCTCCACCTTTTAGAATTGCACAAGCGAGGCTTTTGTTCAGCTACCCAGATGAACAACAGGAAGGAGGACATGGAGATTTCCTCTCACTACCGACAGCTCCTCCGAGAGCTCAATGAGCAGAGGCAACATGGAATCCTCTGTGACGCCTGTGTCATTGTGGATGGAAAGATCTTCAAAGCTCACAAGAACATCCTCCTGGGCTCTTCCCGCTACTTCAAAACTCTTTACTGCCAGGTAAAGGTTCTAAACTTCCACACTTGACCTTCTGATTAGGGAGTGATTCCTGTTGTTCCATGATGTCTCACCTTAATTAATAAATTGTACTTCTTTTAATGCCTCAGGTTAAAAAAGGTTCAGAGCCTCACCATCAGACTACAGTAACTCACCTGGACATTGTCACTGCGACAGGCTTCAAAGCCATCCTCGACTTCATGTACTCGGCTCACCTCGCTCTAACAAGCAAGAACGTCATCGAGGTCATGTCGGCGGCCAGCTACCTGCAGATGACAGACATTGTACAAGCGTGCCACAGCTTCATTAAGGCCGCCCTAGACATCAGTATCCGCTCTGAGATGGCTGACGAATTGGCTGACTTTGAAATGGGAGCCGTTGTCACTGCTGGCATAGGTGCTGGTGGTGGAAGTGGTGGAGGAGGAGTTGGACTAACAGGAGCAGGGGTAGTAGCCGGATTGGGTTTGGGAGGAGGTGGGATAGTGGGTATGGCCTCCGAAGCCCTCGCCTCCATCATGTCCGGTCGCAGTACCTCCCCCTGGCTGGCGCGCCGCACTAGCCCCGCTAATTCCTCCGGGGACTCTGCCATCGCTAGCTGCCATGAGGGAGGTAGCACTTATAGCAAGGAGGACCAAGAACCCCCCAAGAGCCACGAGAGCCAGGAGGAAACTTGCCACGACTCCCAGCCTGCTTGGCCGCATGACTACAGGCCTGTCAGCGTCAAAGAGGAACAGGTGTCCCCTGCCTCCTCTTCGCATCCCCGGGACACCCCCAGGGGTGCTGCCCAGAGCCAAAGGGATCAGATAACAGGGGGCACAAGTGCAGGTGGGGATGGATCTTGGCAGCCCCTATCAGGATCGGGGCGGAGGAAGAACAGGAAGAACAAGGACACGGTCAGACATATAACCCAGCAGGCTGAAAGGAATTGGGACAGAGAGCGGGACAGAGAGAGAGACAGGGACAGTAGGCCTGGATCTCCACTGCCATCCATGCTCGCTGTGGCAGGCTGGAACTACAATGGACAGGACATCCAAGGTATGAATTCACTTGACAGAACAACCTTTTCTTTGTTTTGGTGTTCCTTTAACTTGAGTAAGGATGTTGGCACTTGGTCACAAAAATACCTGCTAAGCCAGAAACACACTACACATAACTCTAGTTTTTCTCATGTATGTTTAACATTCATTGAATTTAGGCTAAACTCACACCATTCTAACTCCTGAGGGTGTGATGGGTTAAATAAGTGGACACAAAGTCCACGAAAGGCTGGTCTGTTTTTATCGGATATATGCATTACAGGTTCGAAAGGTTTTGGAGTTGTACTTTGAAGAGGGCAGAATATTATTTAATTTATAAGCAGCATTACACAAAACAACCCAATTTCTGCTTGGCATATAGGAGAACCTATTAATTTCAATGTGAATTTTGTAATTTGATTTGATTAAATTCCATTATCGAGTTAGATTTAGCAACTGCATCAAGTACTTTCTGTACAGCATGTAAAAATATGACGTGTGTTGTACTGAAAGTTTACTAGTCAACAATGACCTCTTTTCCTCTTCCAGGGTTAAGATTAGCTTGCTTCCACACTAACGTGTTAGGACTAAGATGATTATCTCAAATCTTGGAGGTGTGAGGTGAAGTGGGGTTAAATGCAGATGGATGATACAATCCACTTCTTGCTTTTGTTTTTGTAACACACTCACACTCAGTTACCCACACCAAGAAGCAAATGAAATTTCACGTTGAAATAAACTTCTTCATTTGAGAGCGCCTCTCTTGGTTCTCAGTTGTTAATTAATTTCTTTGCACAAAAACTAATTCTTCAGAAAGACGTACCTGGCTGTGTGAATGTGTGTGTGTATTGGAGGGGTTTAAGTGCGCTGTGGGCCCAAGGCGTCGATAGTTAGATCATTAAAAGTAAGAGAAGCTAATCCTGGGCGCATTAAGGGAGTTGGCTGTGAAATGGGCACACACGTCGCACAGCTAAAGAAAACAGGATAATTGAATTGACCTGGGTCACTGCACGGATTACTAGTGCGTCCTCACTATCCTAAACTCCTCCCCCTCTCTGCGGGACTTAGGGAAGGACCTCTGGAAAGGGCAAGCATAAGGAAAAAGGTAGACATGTTGAAGAAAGTGCTATGTACATGAATGGTGAATGAATGGTGGTCAGAGAAAAACATGTAGCAGAGGCATTTATTGTCATTTATTTATCAATTAATTTTGATTAACGATTGATCTTAATTACTTCAGTCTTGTAGAAATGGTCAGGAGTTGCTGTCCTACCACAACTGGGCTTAAATGGGTAGGCTTGAGACCTTTGTGTGGAAGAACTTGACTCCATTGGCTTGACGGTGATATCAGTCCCATTAAAATCAGGCTTGATTGTCTTGTCGACATAAAGATGTTCTAGCAAAGGCTCAGGGAGTGATTCCTGTTTGACCTAGCAGACCGGGAGTTGTAAAGGAGGGTGACCATCACCATATTTTCCTCCTGTTACTGTCGTTACTGACCCTGACCCTAGTGTTGCAACAATCATAAATCCCCCCTTGCACAGATTTCTATTCTGATTGAGAGTTTTAGCATCATTGTGGCTGTTGTAAAAGCGCTAATAGATTTTTTTAGCTGTGAAAACCACTCACAATTTTCTTTGACGAGGTAAAAAAAATGTGGCCAAATACATACCGTATATGCTAGTACTGTATGTATCTACGTTAATCTAACAATGACCCTGGTGGGAAAGCTAGCTTCAACAAAGCATTGAACTACTGTATGTAGCTAGACAACAAACCCAGTATCAGCGAGTCACCATGCATACAGCAGTATCATCATCTTTTTAGTATTATCACCGCCAGTATATATACTAGTCCTTCTAAAAATATTAGCATATTGTGATAAAGTTCATTATTTTCTGTAATGTACTGATAAATATTAGACATTATGAATTTTAGATTCATTACACACATCTGAAGTAGTTCAAGCCTTTTATTGTTTTGATACTGATAATTTTGGCAAAAAAGTAAAAAAAACCCCAAAAAACCCCTATCTCAAGAAATTAGCATATATTGAAAAGGTACTCTAAAGAAGCTACTAACCTAATCGTCTGAATCAACGAATTAACTTAAAACCCCTGCGAAAGATTCCTGAGGCTTTTAAAAACTCCCAGCCTGGTTCATTACTCAAAACCGCAATCATGAGCAAGACTGCCGACCTGACTGCTGTCCAGAAGGCCATCATTGACACCCTCAAGCAAGAGGCTAAGACACAGAAAGAAATTTCTGAGCGAATAGGCTATTCCAAGAGTGCTGTATCAAGGAACCTCAGTGGGAAGTCTGTGGGAACGAAAAAGTGTGGCAGGAAACGCTGTACAACCAGAAGAGGTGACTGCACCCTGAGAAAGATTGTGGAGAAGGGCCGATTCTGGACCTTGGGGGAACTGTAGAAACAGTGGACTGAGTCTGGAATAGACACATCCAGAGCCACTATGCACAGGCGCGTGTAAAACAGTGGCAGAAGCGCCTGACCTGGGCTACAGAGAAGCAGCACTGGACTGCTGCTCAGTGGTCCAAAGTACCTTTTTCAGATGAAAGCAAATTTTGCATGTCATTCGGAAATCAAGGTGCCAGAGTTTGGAGGAAGACTGGGTAGAGGGAAATACCAAAATGCCTGAAGTCCAGTGTCAAGTACCCACAGTCAGTGATGGTCTGGGGTGCCATGTCAGCTGTTGGTGTTGGTCTACTGTGTTTTATCAAGGGCAGGGTCAATGCAGCTAGATATCAGGAGATTTTGGAGCACTTCATGCTTCCATCTGCTGAAAAGCTTTATGGAGATGAAGATTTCATTTTTCAGCACAACCTGGCACCTCCTCACAGTGGCAAAACCACTAGTAAATGGTTTACTGACCATGGCATTACTGTACTCAATTGGCCTGCCAACTCTTCTGACTTGAACCCCATAGAGAATCTGTGGGATATTGTGAAGAGGAAGTTGAGAGACACCAGACCCAACACTGTGGATGAGCTTAAGGCCGCTATCGAAGCATCCTGCCTCCATAACACCTCAGCAGTGCCACAGGCTGATTGCCTCCGTGCCACGCCGCATTGAAGCAGGCATTTCTGCAAAAGGATTCCCGACCAAGTATTACATACATAGCAGATATAATTAATTGACGGTTGCCTTTTTTGGATTAAAAAACACTTTTTTGTATTGGTCGGATAAAATATGCTAATTTTTTTAGATAGGGATTTTTGTGTTTTTCTGGACTTTTTTTGCCAAAATCATCAATCTTAAAACAATAAAAGGCTTGAACTACTTCAGTTGAGTGTAATGAATCTAAAATATATGAAAGTCTAATGTATATCAGTACATTACAGAAAATAATGAACTTTATCACAATATGCAAATTTTTTGAGGACTAGTGTATATATATATATATATATATATATATATATATATTATATGTGTGTGTATGTATGTATGCATGTACATAATATACCAGTGTTATCATCTGAATAAGATGCATGCCCACAAACCTTTGAGGAACCAGAGCTGACAACAGGCTGGATAGCTGGTTAAAAGACTACTCAGTTGCAGAGGCTGAGCAGGAAGTTTATGGATGCTCTTATTTTGTAATAAGCCTCTGGAAGTACAGAAATGGCTCGCATGAGGTGACGACTTTCTCACACAGGTCACCAGGGCAAGACGAGAGTGTGTGCGTTGCTGTAATCCAATTTACAGTATGTACTTTTAAATGGTGCATTTTGATATTTGTTAGTGTATGAAATCCTATTTGTGTTGTAATTTACGGTAAATTTGTCATTTAACTATTGTTGTGCTGTAAACTGGCACACAAGATTGATTTTTTTGTTACATTCTTTGCTCTTCCTTAAATGAGGAAATTAAGTGTATTTCCGACAAAACATCAGAAATTAAAACCATCCACTGCAGGAGTGGGCAAACCGGTCCTCGAAGGCCGTTGTGGGTCCTGGTCTTTGTTCTAACCGATCGAGCACAGACATTTTAACCAAAGAGGTTTCAGCAGAAACAAAAAGCACCTGACTGCAATCAACTGATTGCACTTGTAAAACACTAAATTGGTGAAAAGGTGTCCTCTCAATGGATTTGAAGAAAAACCTGCACCCACTGTGGAACAGTTTGCCCCACCCCTGATTTACAGCAACCGCTTTGCACTCAGACATTGTATTCAGCCAGATAATTGCTTCATGATCATGTCTGCAGTTTCCGCCCCTTTCTCCTGATTGGCTCGAACATCAGATGACTGGGGGAAGTGGTTGGATAGTTGAGGTTTGCAAGATCGTACTGCATAATGAATCAATGAATCAGGAAGTACCTTCTTGCTTGCAAGGCTAGTAGTGCTGACAAAGTTGACATCCCAGCATGCCTCAAAGCTCAACTTGTAAATTATTCCATAATGTACAGTTGTTTGTTGTGTGCCTTAAGTTCGGAATAGTCTGGATATCATCCACAGACTTTATTATTTGTCAACTATTCTTTTTTTTTTTTTTTTTTTTTGCTTATATGTTGTGATTGAATGCTGTGTTCTTACTGTGTTTAGTGACCTGCGTAATGTTGCTTACCATTGTAATGTGGTGGCAATTGTAAGCTATTACCCATCCTGAAGTAAAGCTTTTATTAAACAAAGCTTTTCACTTTTAAAGATCATCACATTATCAATATAGGTTTTTATAACTTCATCACTGATTGTATCACTTTTAGGGGGTGTTATTTGCAGCGATTCACTGCACAAATAGCGTGGGTCAAATTCAGTCATAGACTTTCAAGTTAATTGGTGTTGTCATTATGTTGAATTTGAGTATTTTTTTCTCCCGTTACTTGCTGTCTTAAAGCCATGCAACTTCTTTCTTACTTTCCTCTTCCAAAGCTCACTCTCCCAGTGGCGCAGGGCCCACCCTTGAACTGCTTATCATTACAGTCAGCCATTCAGAAGCTCACGGACAATCGAGACTCTCAAAACTCTAAATGAAAATAATATAACACAAATTCAGACATTGCTAGCTGCAGTACTCTGAGTTTTGAAACAATCACAAGAGAAGGGAAGAGTATAAGTATTTACTAATAATGGAGCGCTCATGCACAGTATTTATGCAGAATAGCAAGCATCTGGACATTACAGCAAAGTGCTACTCAGCTTTCCCATTGTACATTGTATGTACCATACACATACTGGTTCCCATTGAGTAAGTGCAAATACAAAAACTGGCCTAAGAAAAAAAATCTCACTCCGTGTGCTTGTAGCTTGACGTTTAGATGACTTGACTAAACAGGTAAACTTGATCTCGTTCTTGGTCCAGCGCAACAGCAACATACATTGTTGGATTCGTGGGCGCTAACAAATTATCCGGGACCTCTTCGTGTATGCTTCAACAACTTGCTTCCCTCTTTTCACTTTGAAAAGTGTGGACCCCAAAGTTGCTCCTAATCCCATTTGAGTTTGTCTTTTTTCCGCTGAATGGATTTTCCCTCATTGAATACAGGTAATGACAATGTAAATAAATTACCGTGATGGATATTTAATAAGCTTCAGTGCATTTACCTGTTGTTGCAAGTAGCTTTGCCCAAGGAGGGTATTCAAGTGGCCCAACAGGTGGACTCGCTTTTATTCGTCGAGATGAACTGAAGGTGTTTAAATCAGGAATCCAACAGATGGATTTCACCAGGTCATCCAACTCCAGTTTGATACATTTTTTAACTGCTCTCGAACCTCTTGGAAGTGCATGTAGCAGCCAGTCAGATTCTTGAACACAAAGTGTCAGGGATCATATTGTAATCACAGGATAGATGAAAGATTGTGACGGATGAGTGTTTATTTGCATAATTTGCAAGTGACTGTACTACTAGTGTCATTTTTTTGTAGAATGCTTCCACACAATGAATGTGCTGCTACAGCTCATTTGCTTCATTTGACTGTTCAGCTATTGCCTTTTCTGCATCCATGTTGTTTGTGCAAATTGCTAAAGCATGTGACTGGCAATTAATCGACGCCGCGCATTAGCCATCGTGGAGGCGTACTAAGTCAAAGTGTCGACGAATCAACTAATTGTTTCAACCCCTACAACCTTATGATCAATTCCAAATAACTAACATGATGTGGGGGTATAAGTCATGAAACTTTTAGAGAGTGTAAGCCCGTGTTTGAAATAAAGTAATTATTGGACTCTTCACAAAACACTCCTTCAACAAGTTCAAATTGAACTACGACTGTCCAGCTCCCTCTATTGCCTAACTCGGAACGTACAGGCAATAATTAGTCCGCAATTATAAAATGTAAATAATTAACCCTAAGACGTAAAATTTAAAGACGGCCCTGAGGATCCATGCGTATACATACCTACAATACAACCACCGAATTTCATTGTGATACTTCCACGAATAATTGAGGAGTAGAAATTTTAACTCCGAAATTAATGTAACTATTCAGCTATTAGGGAAAAAAATCTGTATACGAGGATCAATTTGTTTACTAAAATTTAGCTATCACATTTAATTCTAATCCATGCTCAAACAATGGAGTACCAATTACAATCCGGCAATTACATGATCTAGTCAATCAGCCCTCAGACAAAAACAAAAAACAAAAAAAAACCCGGCTCCGAGGATCGATTAAATTCAATTAAATTCAATTCAATTTTATTAGTACAGCCCTAAATCACAACAAGGTTGTCCCAAAGGGCTTTGCAGAGGCAATATGATACACAGTCAGAAACAGTAGATGAATTAAATAAAGTTCTAGTCCAAGTCCTGGGCATCCCTCATCCATAGACCCTCCATGTCGGCAAGGAAAAACTCCAAAAACCCTTTGGACAAAATTAAAAACCTTGGGGAGAACCACAGTCAGGAGAGATCCACTCCCAGGACGGATAGACAAGATGCACCAGGACTGCTAATGGGAATTAGCAGACAGAGTTACAGTTTATAGAGATGCAATAGAGTGAAGGAACAAGAGGAGGTCCATCTAGCCAGATGAGACGGGGAAGGGGCAGCAAGAAGAACGTCCATCCAGCGAGGGGTTCGGATAGTCAGGAGGCTATGCCTGAAAAATAGCCCCTCCCCAGAGGGGACACCGGGTGAATAGTGATGAAGAGACTAGTCAACTAGATATTGAAATTAGAAAAGAGAAATAAAGTAAGACAAGTGATAGGTAGAGTGAGGAAAAAGGACGTAGGACTCAAATTATAAGCAAATACATGCTTATAATGCACCTACTAATTTTGATTCTGATCTATGCACAAATATGTAGGAATTAGCAGTTTTAGTTAGTGCCTTCCCAAGAAGAACAAAAAAACAAACAAAAAAAAACAACAAAGCGACATTTTGAAACCGGCCTCCAGGCGATCTAAAGAGCATTTTTATATGACAGTTTGCACATGAATACCAGTATGTGTTGATTAATGCTACATTGAGGATTTCTTTCCAAAACGGATTTCGTGAGGTTATTATTGACTAAGGAGCATGTACAGTATACCCGTCACTTGGGTGGTGTGATGTTTTGGTTGATTGCACATTCTTCTGTTCTCTCATGTGAAGCAAGTAAATTCTTTTACCCAACCTAATAAAATCACTGGAACAAAAGTAGTGTCAGTTTATTCCAAGTGTCGGTCAAAAATACACAGGATCTGTTCAGGCTTATGTCCACTTAAGTCTTAAGTCTCTGTAAGTAAAGGATTTTGTCACCTGCAGTTTGAGATCCGAATCAGTTGGGGGGCCAACGGATGTCTGAGGAATTAGAAAGTCGTGTACAGCCCTTTTTAAAGCTACTACATACTGTACTACACAGGATTGCAAGACATAGTTGAAGCCATAAAAACCCTATCGGTTGGAAACTTAAATAATGGGAAATTGATTGTTTTAATAGTAGTCATATACTGTACACATAAAATTGAATTATACAAGCAACTAAAAGTCTGCGATTGGCTGGCAACCAGTTCAGGGTGTACACCGCCTCCTGCCTGTAGTTAGCTGGGATAGGCTCCAAGTCCCCGCTACCCTTGTGATGAGAAGCGGCACAGAAGATGGATGGATAGAAGCAATGAAAAATATAATTTGGCAAAAAATCATCATTTGTCGATTTGGGTAACTTTTTTACGGTTTGTCAGTAGTGGTGTCCGTTAAGGGAAAAATCCTCCAACATACTATGACAGCTTTTTTCCTCTCACTTCTGTCATTCTTATGTGCCTCGTAGATAAAACAAGTGCATGCATGAAGACAATGAAAAGAAAAAAATCTAAACCTAATGAAATAATTTCCCTCAAAAAAGAAACCATTTAAAGCCAAACACTTTGGGAAAGCTATTATTTCTAAATAAAACTGAATAACAAATGATTCTTATTGCGCTTGTTGTATTTTGCTCATATAGTAACACAAGCTCATTCATGTCATTTTCTTAAACAAATTACCATAGCATTCTTAACATCGTTCATAGACTTCACTGTTGATTTTCTACTTTTTAAAAATATTTTTTTTATAGAGGTGCACGATAATTATCGGTCCTATAATAGGAATTATGATGTCATCACAAAAAATCTGATAACAATATCTTATCGGGCCTATTAATAATATTTTTGGCACGGTGTCGGATTGGGATGTGTGCGTTTGTTTACACTCCTGTTTTGCCAGTATGCAAAGTTTTGTTACTGTTCTAGAGGCTGTATTTTTCCTTCACTGAGTTACAAGCCTTCCTATGCCAAATGTTTTATCTGCTGACAAAGCACAATACCTGTTGGGTTTAATGTTTGTTTTAGATCAGTGCTCATTGTTCAGGGGAACACATCGTCATTGATATTGACTGATTGATTGTGATTGACTCAAAATATATTTATTTGAAAAAAATAAAATGGGCATTATATTTGAAGTCAAAACTGTTCTTGTCTTTGTTTTGTTCATTATGATAATGTTCATGTCAGCATGAAAATGCTGGTTCGGTCAAAGGCAAATCTATGCTGAATCAACCACTAGTGTTTTTGACCTACAGGTGTTCAAAAACTCAGGTGAATATACATTGAAAAATTATATATAGATTATCGGTTATCGTATCGGTATTGGTCTTGAGGAGCAGGAAGTTATCAATATCGGTATCGGTTTAAAAAATGTTGGATTCATTCACTACAACAAAACATTGTGAACAATGAAATTGGACGTGGCACTCCAGTATAAACATATGTGTTTGATAGGGGTGTAATGGTACACAAAAATCTCGGTTCGGTACGTACCTCGGTTTTGAGGTCATGGTTTGGTTCATTTTCGGTACAGTAAGAAAACAAAATGCAAAATATAAATGTGCTAGTTGTTTATTACACACTTTTGTTCTTTCAACAATAGGAACATTATCCTATACAAAGCGATAATTCTGCTCAAAAAGAAGCGGGTATTTAAAGTAGGGCTGTCAAAATTATCGCATTAACGGGCGTTAATTAATTTTTAAAATTAATCACGTTAAAATATTTGATGCAATTAACGCATGCACTGAATGACCAGCTCACACATTGCCTTAAACAGATTACAATAAGGCCGTTTATGGACATTAAGAGTGATGTGAATGCCACCGGCCGCTTGGGGGCAGCGCCGTTCCATACTAATGTTATTTCTTATAAACGTTGGAGAATTAGTAGTTGTGAGATGTTTATGCTCTATGCCCAATGCAATGCAAATTGCTGTTTGTGCTCCACACATATTTCGGTAAGTTTTCTTTCTTTTAGTGGCAATTATGTGTCTCTTTTTGTATTTTGGGTAAGATATGTACAGAGATATGTATTTTATAAAGGCGAGTGGACACAGGCGTTCTTTGGACCGCGCCGTTTATTGGCATAAGCTTCTCCTTCACAACAAACATAAGTATCGTTTAGTGAAAGCACAACAAAAATAATATTCCTATCCCTCTCAAAAAAAATAATGTTCACAAAAAGAAAAGCACTTCAGTCTGTAGTAATGAGGCCCTATTCTCACAGTTAAACAACAATGCAAATTGAACTGGCATTACATATCAAAATAGCTATGCAAAATACACGTAAAACTTACTCAGACTTTGGTCACTCTATTCTTATTATTGTTATTTTTATTCTTATTATTATTATATTAACTCTACTTTTGATTAAAAATTTTACAAATTTTATTAAAACGAAAACATGAAGAGGGGTTTTTAATATAAAATGACTATAACTTGTAACTATAACATTTATCCGTGGATCACTTTAACAGAAAGAATGTTAATAATGCCATTTGTGGATTTAGTGTTACAATAAACAAATACAGTACTTATGTACAGTACGTTGTATGTATATATCCGCCTTGTGTCTTATCTTTCCATTCCAACAATAATTTACAGAAAAATATGGCATATTTTATAGATGGTTTGAATTGCGATTAATTGCGATTAATTACGATTAATTAATTTTTAAGCTGTAATTAACTCGATTAAAAATTTTAATCGTTTGACACCCCTAATTTAAAGATAATAATCCAACAACAATTTGCCTTTCAGACCCCGCGTATTGGTCAGCTTTCTTTCTGAAAGAAAGAACAAAAAAGAAGTCCTGTGCTAACGAGAAAGACAATCCCAATGACAAAGATTTTACCATGTATTTTACAAATGAAATGCCTCAATGAATCATTTTTTTTTCTTATGAACGGTTTTCAAAAGCTTTATTGGTGGATTTTCTCAAGTTAAAGCGCCACACAGAAATTAATAAATGTAATTGTATAAGCAGGATCTGTGTATTATTCTTATTATTTAATTACAGGTATTTTAGCACATTTCTATTTATTTTATTTAATTGAGCTATTATTTATTTTATTATGTGTTTATATTTTACAAATGTGATGTAGTATTCATTTATATTGTATATTTTATGTTGTATAACTTTAGTTCCTATGTGAATATTAGTTCCTACTTGTTTTGTTGTGGTCGGAGGGTTTTGTATTGAACACGGGGCCGTGCTGGTTATTATTATAGCAGAGAAGACAGCAGTAAATCAACAAAGGCAAGTCAACTGTGCCCCGATCTACCACTCAAGAAATCTGATGGACTCAAAAAGTGGGTTATGATGCTTATTAGTTTGAAAATCGACCGGATCCCCCGTATTTTTACACGAGTGACTTCCGGTCTGCCTGATCCTAGCTAGTAGTATTGACGCAGGAGGGCCGCGTCTCGCGTCAAATAATAAACTCTGCCGTTCTTTTCGCGTGTGTCGCGTTGAGCCGCTTCTGGGACGCGTCTAACACGCGGCCGCAGTGCGACTGGTGTGCATTGGCTGATCGACTTGACTTCACTGCGTTTTCGCGGCGGCCACGTTGTCTCGCTGTTGATGTTTCTGGGTTATATACTGTCCTACCGTGTTGATCCTCATTATAGTAGAGAAGACGCAGTAAATATAATCTACACAAAGAAAGTATAACCCGATCGACTCACAGCCTCTAAAAGTAAGGGTTACATTACGTCACAAACTCGTCCTGTTCGCCTTCGTTCTGAACCGAGCACCCCGTACCGAAACGGTTCAATACAAATACATGTACCGTTACACCCTTAGTGTTTCATAAATAAAATAAATACTGTAAATAGAAAATATATGCTCTAGAGATATAAGTGCATAATTATAGCTTAATTAGAATGAAATAAGTACATGACGGAAATAGTTCAATGCTGTCCTAATTTTAGCAGCGTCACTTGTGCAAAGAATAGAATAAGAATTTAAAAAAAAAAAACATTCTATAAATATAAAAGGGGTTTAAGTAATGTGCACGTTAAAGTTAAAAAGTGTTAAAAAGTGTTTCTTAGGAGTTCATAGTGTTTTTGTGTTTAAGGTAGTTTGAGAGAATTTTATTTATGCTTAAAACACAACCATTATACATTATATTTTGTATGCTTTTGTTATGCTTGCAAGAGATCATTGTAGCATTAATCTGTTGAGTGTTCCTTCTCATGGCCTTGACGATCGTAGACGGTATCAATATGCCCAAATATGGACTGTTATGTTCTGTTGTTTTTCAATATGCCCTGAATGAATACAAGGGAGGACTGTGTTTTCTTATCGTTGTTCCAGCCGGGACCGGTGCTCAAGGGCTCACAAATTTTCTTGTGTGAGAAATCAACACAGGTTTCAAAAAGGATGGTACAGGTGGTGAAACAAGGAAAAAGGTGACGCTTACCATTAAAATGAAGATGCAAATTATAGAAAAATATAAGTGTGGGGTACGCATCAGTGAACTGGCTTAACAATACATCTTCACAGTCCTCCTCCGACCACCGTTCGCCAGTCTATATAAGTAAAGATGGCAATTATTATTGTGGTAACATAGCCAAAGAAATCGCCAACTTCGTCAGGTTTTATCATTTATTTCAGAACTTATCCAGCACAAAACGCCTGCTGATCGCCAAAGTTGACGGTGTTCTCAAGAAAACATTGAAAGCGAAAGTAAACTCAACCACACCGCTCCCTCTCTCTGTCACTTTAGCCACGCGGTGCGTTCAGATACAGAAAAAAACGTCCGCCATATGAGAACCCGATTCGTTACATTATTACAGGAATTATTATTATTGTTATATTATTATTCCGATTTTTATTTATAATTTATGTGTTTTGCTATGTGTAATTGCCATTTGTAATAGTACCAGCAGTATTTATTAAGGATTTATTGGATGTTTTTGGGCCGTGGAATGAATTAATGGGATTATAATGTATTCTTATGGGAAAATCCTGCTTGGCATACAACCATTTCGACTTACAAACAAGGCCCTGGAACGAATTAACTTCGTATGTAGAGGTACCACTCTATGTCGAATGTGCAGCTCATCTTTAAGTTCACTGTGGCGCCACCTTACCACAACAAAGAGTTTTTACGTTGAAATTATTGTGAATAAATGCTTGAATCCCTGAATTCTTTTTAGATATGGATGTAAAGCGATTCTCGATTTTTGGTTAAAAGCAAAAAAAACGTCCAGGTAGCATTTATTTTACGTAAATATTGTGAACTATGATGCCAGTGCCTTAGAGGCTAATTTCTCCATTTTTGTCCACAATGTTTCAAAATGCATGCATGGTACCAAAAATACAATAATTACCGTAATTTCCCGAGTATAAGGCGCACCCGCATATAATGCGCACCCCAAATTTACTTGTAAAATCTAGGGAAAATTATTGTACCCGTTTATAACGCGCACCCTAATCTTAGCACCAATAAATAGAAGAATACAAGACCTCGTGTACAGATACAGAAATGTCATTTTACTAACTGGTGAAACACAGCACAAGCTTAGCATGTTGGTAGTTCAAAACATTACCATAAATTGACAATATTTATGGTAATAATATGATTTGACAACTTCTCCAACTTACCAGAATCTAGGAGAAAACAAAACAGATGTGACTTTTCTTTTAAAGGCTGCTGTATAACTTGCTCGTTTCATCATGATGAATTAATGTTTCAACCATGGATTGATACGGTAAAATGAAAGTGAGAACGTAAGTCGGAAATCCGAGCTCATCGCTGTCGACACGACAGTAACAATAGGAACTTTTGTTATTTGGGTTTGAGTTTCCCGAGGGACAGATATAGTTGACGGACACACACAGGAAGTCTGTGTTGTTACGTTTGTTATGGTCCGAGTTGTGGAGCTGCAATAAACATTGACTCAAATGAGTTCAAGAAACTAAATTCTGTGCTTTATGAAGAGTGAAAAAAGCTGAATTTAACACAGACGAAATCATTCAGCCGGTCAGAGTGAAGTATTACCGAAACAAAATGGTGACGTCAGGTACCATAATGGTCGGCAACGGATCGGCGCATACGTTTATTCAACACAACGTGGCCGTGTCAATAAAAAAAAATCGGTTTATATATACAGTATATATAATACAGTGCCTTGCAAAAGTATTCGGCCCCCTTGAACCTTGCAACCTTTCGCCACATTTCAGGCTTCAAACATAAAGATATAAAATTTTAATTTTTTTGTCAAGAATCAACAACAAGTGGGACACAATCGTGAAGTGGAACAACATTTATTGGATAATTTAAACTTTTTTAACAAATAAAAAACTGAAAAGTGGGGCGTGCAATATTATTCGGCCCACTTGCGTTAATACTTTGTAGCGCCACCTTTTGCTCCAATTACAGCTGCAAGTCGCTTGGGGTATGTTTCTATCAGTTTTGCACATCGAGAGACTGACATTCTTGCCCATTCTTCCTTGCAAAACAGCTCGAGCTCAGTGAGGTTGGATGGAGAGTGTTTGTGAACAGCAGTCTTCAGCTCTTTCCACAGATTCTCGATTGGATTCAGGTCTGGACTTTGACTTGGCCATTCTAACACCTGGATACATTTATTTTTTAACCATTCCATTGTAGATTTGGCTTTATGTTTTGGATCATTGTCCTGTTGGAAGATAAATCTCCGTCCCAGTCTCAGGTCTTGTGCAGATACCAACAGGTTTTCTTCCAGAATGTTCCTGTATTTGGCTGCATCCATCTTCCCGTCAATTTTAACCATCTTCCCTGTCCCTGCTGAAGAAAAGCGGGCCCAAACCATGATGCTGCCACCACCATGTTTGACAGTGGGGATGGTGTGTTCAGGGTGATGAGCTGTGCTGCTTTTACGCCAAACATATCGTTTTGCATTGTGGCCAAAAAGTTCAAATTTGGTTTCATCTGACCAGAGCACCTTCTTCCACATGTTTGGTGTGTCGCCCAGGTGGCTTGTGGCAAACTTTAAACGAGACTTTTTATGGATATCTTTGAGAAATGGCTTTCGTCTTGCCACTTTTCCATAAAGGCCAGATTTGTGCAGTGTACGACTGATTGTTGTCCTATGGACAGACTCTCCCTCCTCAGCTGTAGATCTCTGCAGTTCATCCAGAGTGATCATGGGCCTCTTGGCTGCATCTCTGATCAGTTTTCTCCTTGTTTGAGAAGAAAGTTTGGAAGGACGGCCGGGTCTTGGTAGATTTGCAGTGGTCTGATGCTCCTTCCATTTCAATATGATGGCTTGCACAGTGCTCCTTGAGATGTTTAAAGCTTGGGAAATCTTTTTGTATCCAAATCCGGCTTTAAACTTCTCCACAACAGTATCTCGGACCTGCCTGGTGTGTTCCTTGGTTTTCATAATGCTCTCTGCACTTTAAACAGAACCCTGAGACTATCACAGAGCAGTTGCATTTATACGGAGACTTGATTACACACAGGTGGATTCTATTTATCATCATCGGTCATTTAGGACAACATTGGATCATTCAGAGATCCTCACTGAACTTCTGGAGTGAGTTTGCTGCACTGAAAGTAAAGGGGCCGAATAATATTGCACGCCCCACTTTTCAGTTTCTTATTTGTTAAAAAAGTTTAAATTATCCAATAAATGTTGTTCCACTTCACGATTGTGTCCCACTTGTTGTTGATTCTTGACAACAACAAAAAAAATAAATTTCATATCTTTATGTTTGAAGCCTGAAATGTGGCGAAAGGTTGCAAGATTCAAGGGGGCCGAATACTTTTGCAAGGCACTGTCTCCATCCATGTACCCGTTTATAATGCGCACTATGATTTTACAAGTTGGCTTTGGGGGAAAAAATTGCGCGTTATATTCGGAAATTACGGTACTTTGAATCCTCGAACAAATCACTCCTGAGACAATCCTTCCTGTTTGAATGCGGTACAGCTTTCGTACTTTTTGAACCGAAGTCCACCATTAGTTCGCTGCGTGCGCGTTTCTGAAACGCTCCTCTTGAATTGGGCAGCCCCGCTTGGAGGAGTTGCGCAGTGCATGGCCAAGCTGACCCATCAATAATAATGATGACGTCTATGGTACAGCACACCAATGTTACAGAATAACAGCATCAATAATTTATAATGAGAATATTAAAGTGAAATTAACAATGTTGCATTATAAGTAAAGTAGTACTCTCTCAAAAAAGGTACCCAAGGAAAAGTGTCTAAGCTTGTTACTACCTGCCTCTGCTCTAGTTCAGCCATATCTACAGTACTATACTTATCATGATCATTATTGATGTTTTACAAATGGCAACAGTATGAAAAAACAAGGATTTCCTGACAAAGGATTTGAATGGATTATTCTATCACATACGGATGATGTATGGTCGTATTTAAGCTGTCCATTGGGGCGTTCATTTGATAGTGTGGCTTGTCCATGTTGACATAAACAGTAGCACGAATGAGGATTTGATTTCTTTAGATCCTCTTCCCTTGCAAACATCTGCTGTGTTCACTTGATGTTATTATTTGGGCCACCACACGCTCGACTTCCTGTCTGTTACACGTGATCTCCGCTTGTCTGATGTTCACCTTTTGTGCAGACACAAATATTTGAGCTTGAGAGATAGACCAAGAACTTTTTTATAGACTGGCTCCACTAATCTGATTATCTTCGTGCATTTTCTTTCTTCTACATTTTATTAGTGCTGACAATTTCAAAAGACACGTTTTAAATAGACTCCAGTACTGCCAGCTGATGTCGCAAACCTTTAAATAATTACCTGAAATTATTTTTAGTTTGGTACCCGCTGTTTTTGCCTGACCTGGGATGAAACACATCCCCAGATCAAAGACTGTCAACTTATTTAAAAATAAAAAAAATAAAAAAATCCATGTGCCACTGATGCTAAATATTACCCCATCTTCTCGTTTTGCATCTCACACTTATAAAATGTCACTCAGGGATTTGATTGTCAGAAAATGAACTGACACCAAATCTTTCCCCTTTTATGCTATGATGTGTGAATTTCAGCTTTATTGGCGTGTATGAGAATGGGGAAAAAACTATGGTTCTTACCGTACGGTACTGTACTAAGTACAGTACATAGCAACTGCCAATTAGTGAATAAATCGTTGATTTTAAGCATTCATCTATTCATCACTTTGCTTGTGCTTACACTTATTGCGGCTGATGTTACTTTTTTTTGTTTCCATATTTTTAGTAGTCGTGTTGTTTATTTATTTAAAAGAAGAATTTAAAAATATGTCAGGTATTTATTGTTAATACAAATATTCATGCCTTTGTGTGTCCAGCCTGGTGTTTCCTGAAGCGGACATTTGCCTCCCCAAAAATACACTATAGCTCTCTGCAGCACAGGCCCTTGTCTCTTAGACACATCAAGTTGCTGCAATGGATAAACGACTATCTTCGGTCTTCTGAGTGTTTAGAACATTTAGTCGAGTCATGGAATCTGTTTTTTTTTTTTTTTTATTTTATTTTTTTTATCCATTACACAAAAGCATGGCACGATTGTCACGAAAGAAGTAGATTCCCCTGTCTGCTGTAGCTCTATTGAATTTCTAACAATACAAAAAAAAGGAAATGAATGGAGACTATTCACTTATTTTTTTTTTTACCTACAGGTATATCTAGTATGAAATTATAAATACAGATTTGGATCAGTGGAGTTCAGCCATACAGCTCTGTGTGTTGTGGGCATAAGTTATTTATGTCATTGTTCGGTCCAGCTAACTATGTATTGTGTATTTTTAAATTTTTTCATAGATTTTGTAAAATTTAAACTTTTAAAACAGTAATTTTTGCACAATTACTGCTTTTATTTTGTTGTAGCCCCAAGAATAAACCCACGTTATCTGTTCGCAATACCACTAACAACACTACATGATATCCGTTTTATTTATTTGTTACTGTTATTGAAATGTCTCAATGACCTTTTGGGGAGCTTGGAGGAATTTTGGCAACTTGGTATAAGGCCAGAATGAAACACTCACTGACGAAGAGTTCAGACATGTGGGCTGTTCTTGCCATTTCCCTCTAGCTGTTGTACATGGATTACATCTAAAATCTTTTTTCTCTTTCTGAATCTAATGTCTTTATTTGTCTCTCCTCTCTTCAGCAACTCCCTCTCTCTCACATACCCACAGAGACAAAAAAAAAATGTTTCAGAGTCGACGCGTTCTTATTCCTTTTGGCCGGGCATGTGCTGCATGTGTTTTTTGTTGTTAGCGCTGAGACTCTCAGCCTCTCGAGCTGTGAGGCCCTAAGAACTCACCTGAGACCTGCAGACAGGCGTTACCCCCCGCTCACCTCGTGTTTGAACTGCCACGTCAACTTTTGCTCTTTCCCTTTCTCTCTTCTTGCTCCCCGTCTCCCAAAGCCTCTGCAGTCTAAAGGTGAACACTTAAAATAATGAATCAGATCCCCCTTTTGCCCCCTTTCTCTCTGTATTCAAGTTAAGTCTCTCCCAATAGTATTTGCACTTCATTAAACTTGAAATAGGTTTAATATTTAAAACACCAGGAACAGCTTTCAACACCCCCATCCTTCTCCACTTTTTCACTCGCTTCTCCTCACTTTTGGTTTTAATAATCGACTCTCATATTTCCTCCCTAATTCACTCCTTCTTCATTAAAAACCAAAATAGATTTAATATTTCAGATTGTGTAGACTTAATTTGCACCCTTTTCTTCACGGCTTGCTCTTCCAAACGCTTGTGTTGAATGACTACTACATCACATTGAAGGCCCCCCCCCCTTTCTTTCTGTCTTCTTTTTTCTGGCCTCTGGTTCATCTTTCTCACTTTTTCCACAGTGCCTGCTTTATCTGATGTCTCGCATTGTGTTCCACACCTCGCTGTTTCCCCCTCTGCCTCCCCCACCCTCTATTTGCTTTTGTCCCCAGACTACACACATGATCATCTCAGCCCTTTCCTCCCATCCTATTGACTCTTGTGGCCTGTCTGCCCCACCTCCTATGCACCAGGCTGTTCTTCCCCCAATATACGTTTCATTGAGAGCCTCGTTTCAGTTCAGTTAAAAAAAAAAAAAAAAAAAAGGAAAAAAAAAGTTATATTATTGCCGTGGCAACCACAGTCTTTTCTCACCGCCCACCAGCCATCCTAGTCATATGACCTCACATCCTGCTGGACATGATGGGCAGTCCACCAACTAAAAAGCCCCTTTTCCTACTTGCAAACATTCACACCATTTTTCACACTGTTGCTGTCTGTCTTGTTCTCTCACAGCTTTGCGTTCTCTAAATGTGCTCTATTTTTAATGCAGTGGCTTAAATCAAGCTACGTACATTTAACAGGAAATGTAAAAACTTGAATTGAATGTCTAGCAGACCCCCTAGCCGCTTTCTTAAGGGAGATTAAGATTAGACATTCCACCCTGCGGGCACCTGGGATGAGCACGTGGATGTGCTGGAGTGGGCCGTTGCCCCCCCCCCCCCCCCCCACGCACTGTAAGCGCTCACCCTCTAGAACTTGCATGTAGTATATACAGACACCCTTGCTTATGTTCTATAAATGCACAAGCCCCCACATCGTTTGGCATTCATCAGTCAGGTCTAAGCGTGAAAGTAGCCACAGTGCAACATGGCAGGATATCCTATTGGTACAGCATATAGGGGTGGGTGCGTCAAGAAGTTTCTGTGGCTACACAGTTCACGGCAGAACACTCACTCACACCTACTTTTATAAAAACTCCTATCAATACACATAGGCACGAAAGGAACAAAATAGGCACATCACAGCCCAAGGTTAACCTAATGCTTATTCCAAAGCCCTATTTATTTAAATTGTGTGTACAGTATGTTTTTAAGATTCCACTACTTCATTCTGTTCGAACGTTTTTTTCTTGCAGTAAAAGGCCAATCTCTATAAACGGGTTAATAGATTGCAATTTTTCAAAAAATGTTTTCAATGTGATGGGGCCGTTTGATAAAAAGAGGGGTTTTCTATTTTTCGGGCTTTCACTTATCATGTTGGGAGGGGGGACATTCTGAAAATTACTTACTATATCACTACAGTAGTTATGCATCACCTAGATTAGACTAGATTAGATTGCACTTTAATACACATACCCCCCACACAAACCTATGTTTGGGACCCGGCCAAATTTTTTTCTTGGCAATTCTATTGCAACACGAAATTACTGAAGCTCCTCATTGTGTCATGTAACAGTGACTTGACAATAATCAGAGAGCTGTCTGTAAACTCAGAGATACACTGTATGTATGTGTGTATATATACTGTATGTGTATATATATTAAGGGTGTAATGGTACACAAAAATCTCGGTTCGGTATGTACCTCGGTTTTGAGGTCACGGTTCGGTTCATTTTCAGTACAGTAAAAAAACAAAATGCAAAATATAAATGCTAGTTGTTTATTACACACTTTTGTGCTTTCAACAATAGGAACATTGGCCTATACAAAGCTAGAATTCTGCTCAAAAAGAGAAAATACAATATTCTGAAATGTAGATATTTTGAAAAACAAAGTAAAAAAAAAAATACCATTGGCTCAGACTTTTTAAACAAATATCTGATGTTCAAAATTGAACAGTTGTAACACTGAACAGTTTCAAGTTTCTCATATTAACTTTATGACCACAGCCTAGAAAAGTAAGGGTTACATTTAGGGATTTAGGGCTGTCAAACGATTAAAATTTTTTATCGAGTTAATCACAGCTTAAAATTTAATTAATCGCAATTCAAAACATCTGTAAAATATGCCATATTTTTCTGTAAGTTATTTTTGGAATTGAAAGATAAGACACAAGACGGATATATACATTCAACATACTGTACATAAGTACTGTATGTGTTGATTATAACAAATTCACAAGATGGCATTAACATTAACATTCTCTCTGTTGAAGACATTTTCTTTTTCTCTGCGAAAACAAACACACAACAGAGCCTTAGAACAATAACAAAAAAAGTATTATTTAGAATGTGTGCAAAGTGTGTGTAGTGTACACATAAATGTGGCCCTCTTCTCGACTCATCCTCTAGCCAGTCGCTGAGACAAACCAACTTATTTACATTTTCTGAGAGTTTTTCCATCAATATTCTTTTTTAATTTGCTTGCGTTAAATGCGTCAAATATTTTAATGTGATTAATACAAAACATTAATTACCGCCCGTTAACGCGCTAGATTTGACAGCACTAGTTACATTACGTCAGAAACTCGGTTCGGTACGCCTCCGTTCCGAACCGAGGACCCCGAACCGAAACGGTTCAATACAAATACATGTAATGCAACCCTTACTTTTCGAGGCTGTGAGCCGATCGGGTTACAGTTTCTTTGTGTAGATTATATTTACTCCGTCTTTTCCCACTATAATGAGGACTAACACGGTAGGACAGTATAAGGAACGTCAACGGCGCAACAAGGTAGCCGCCGCGAGAACGCAGTGAAACGCGGGCATTAAAGTCAATCAGCCAATACACACCAGTCGCAATGCGGCCGCGTGTTAGACGCGTCCCAGAAGGGGTTTATGTGATTATTAATTTCTATGTGGCGCTTTAACTTGAGAAAATTCACCAATAAAGCTTTTGAAAACCGTTCATAAGAAAAAAAAAAAGATTCAGTTTCATTTGTAAAATACATGTTAAAATCTTTGTCATTGGGATTGCTTTTCTCTTTAGCACAGGACTTCTTTTTTCTTCTTTCAGAAAGAAAGCTGACCAATACGCGGGGTCTGAAAGGCAAATTGTTGTTGGATTATTATCTTTAAATACCCTCTACTTTTTGAGCAGAATTCTAGCTTTGTATGGGCCAATGTTCCTATTGTTGAAAGCACAAAAGTGTGTAGTAAACAACTAGCACATTTATATTTTGCATTTTGTTTTTTTACTGTACCGAAAATGAACCGAACCGTGACCTCAAAACCAAGGTACGTACCCAATTGAGATTTTTGTGTACCGTTACACCCTTAATATATATATATATATATATATATATATATGTATATATATATATATATATATATATTAGGGCTGTCCCAAACGACTAATTTTACGATTAGTCGACTAATCTAATAATTAAATTTTTTTTTTTTTTTTTTTTACTAATTTAGCAATGAAATTTTTGTTGACGCTTATCAATTCACAAAAAACATATTGGAACACTCAAATTATTTATTAAAGTACAAATAAACACGTAAATAACAATAATAAATCACAAATAAACAATGAGTTCGAATGCTGATAGAATTAACTAGTGTAGCATCCTGATTGAAAAGATGGTCTCTTAAACTGATGGTTTACAACTTTTATTCCATCCTTGATGTAAACACACTGTAAGAGCTACGGTGCACACAAATAAAGCAACACAATTAGAAATTAACAAAAACTTTTCACCTTTTTCCTTTTAAACCTTATTTATATATCGATGAATTGCCTATATGAATTGCCTTTACCTTAATTTATTACCTTATCATTGACAGTCTCTCCCTTGAGTGCAATCACTGTATATATTTATGACTTTTTAATCTTATATAATTTTCTATACCATAAAATAAACCATAACATGAACTAAACCTTTCAATTAGCATTAAGAACAATACTAATAGCACTTATAGGCCCATTGTCAATGAAACATTATTATTTAGTAAGGCGACAGCACCCTCTGGTGTACAAAAAATGAAAAAAAAAAAAAATTACAAACTGCGTGAAGGCGCTTGAGGTGTTTATTCACGGCCGACGTGCAGCCAAGCTTGGCATTGAAGAGACAGGACAGAAGAGTGTACTCTCCTTTGTTTCTTTGAAATAAGGCAATGTTTTGGACACTCTGGTGCGCTTTTTTTGGCTTTGTGCCGCTTTCCCCGCTTGCAAACAGAGCATCCGACATTCTAACTTTCCACGCATATATATTTTTTTAACCCTTCATTAACCGTCGACGGGATGTTGTGCTCGTCGACGGATTTACGTCATCGATGACGTCGACTATGTCGACTAGTCGGGACAGCTCTAATATATATAAATATATATATATGTGTGTATATATATGTGTATATATATTAGGGCTGTCAAACGATTAAAATTTTTAATCGAGTTAATCACAACTTAAAAATTAATTAATCGTAATTAATCGCAATTCAAACCATCTCTAAAATATGCCATGTTCTTCTGTAAATTATTGTTGGAATGGAAAGATAAGACACAAGACGGACATAATCATTCAACATACTGTACATAAGTACTGTATTTGTTTATTATAACAATAAAACCACAAGATGGCATTAATATTATTATCATTCTTTCTGTTAAAGGATCCACGGGTAGGAAGACTTGTAGTTCTTAAAAGATACATTTGAGTACAAGTTATAGTAATTTTATATCAAAACCCCTCTTAATGTTTTCGTTTTGATAAAATTTGTAAAATTTTCAATCAAAAAATAAACTAATAGCTCGCCATTGTTGACATCGCCGAGCGGGATGTCACATGGGCTCTTCTACTTCTTTCTGCCACAGTGTCTTTAACTACGTCAGGATGTGATTGAAATACACCACAAGGTGTCAATGGCGAGTCTAAAATTAATTAGACACCTAGCCAAGGCAAAGTCTGAGTAAGTTTTATGTGTATTTTTTATAGTTATTTTTATTGGGAATGCCAGTTCTCTTTGCATTGAGCACTTTTTTTTTGTGAACATTTTTTTTTTTTTTTGAGAGATAGGAGTATTATTTTTGTTGTGCTTTCACTACATGATACTGTAGCGACTTAACTGTTCCGCCCAAATGCAACATGGGAGGTTAGGCAACCATGACTGTCAGTGGTGGCTGCAAATGCTATACAGTATGTTCTGCGTTGTGTTCAATTAAGCGTGTTAAGACACAGATTGTTTCCTGTGAGAGATAGGAATATTATTTTTGATGTGCTTGAAATAATTAATACTGTAACGACCTGACTGTTCTGCCCAAATGCATGATGGGAAGTTGGGCAACCATGACTGTCAGTGGGGGCTGCAAATGGTATACAGTATGTTCTGCGTTGTGTTCAATCAAGCGTGTTAATCTTCTCCTGTCATTCTTCCCCACGTCGTTTGCCACAATACTTATAATTTTTGTGAGAGAGTTGCCAAAGCTTAAGCCAATAAAAGTGTCTGCTAGCAAAATTGCAAATAATATTACTGCTGCTGAATCCAGAAGGGCTGACACAGATTTTTTTGGTACAGGGAAATACTACAAGGTATTGTTCATATGTTTAGAGTATAGTTATGGTATTACGAGCTCGTCATCACACATGTACATGTAAAAACAAATAGTATGTCAGTCTTTTCCATTGCAGATATTGATCGCGATAAAACTTTTGGACAGCATGATTCCATTTCTTGTTTTATTTAAAACGAATGGTGCATGTACAAAACAGGTCAATAAATCACAATTCATAAAATTATTAGAAAAATATTAACGAAAGTGGAGCATAAGTCGAGCCTTCCATCATCAAAGTACAATGCATGCAGTCTCGATATATGTCCATCAATGTACAGTAAGTGTTGTTGTGAGGCACATCAAGTTGTCTTCCCTTGCCTAATAGCGTTTTCGACCTGTAAACAAACGAACAAAAACTTGTAACACTTGCATTTATGCATTTAGGGTAAGAAGCCCATGTATGACTTGTAGTCGATAAGTGTTTGTTTTCCATTTCTTTATCGTTGTATAATTTGATTTAGCAAAGCTAATTATGTCTCAGCTGTGACTGAAAAAACAGAATTGTAGTCAAATTGAACATAATTGTGCCATCCTACACGTACAGATTTTCAACAGGCTAGCAGCAGATAGCATGTGTTGCAGCCACAGCAGTACAGAAGTTGTAGTAAATAATATTAAACGTCATCGTAATCACAATCATCATCGTAATAACAATATCAAAGACAACAAGCCGTTTCATGCGCAAGATTTTAGCTTTAGTATTTTTGCAGCACTGGACACATGAAAATGCAGGGATAGAACATACATACAGTACAACATACCTTCCATAACGCAGCGGCAACATGGCTACATAAACACCCGGTCTTTGTGGTGACACGGGCTTGGTTCCACATATACCTTCACGAACATGTTGTCCCCCCACGTCATGATGATGGCAGATGAATGCGGTATTTCCATATTTTCTTATTTGAGGGATTTTGATGAGTGATGCCACTCCAGCTCCACTGTTGTTTTGGTTAGAGAAAGTGTAAAACGGAAGTCGTGAGCAGAAATGCGAAAGTACCTCGGAAACTTGTCTATAACACTTGTATTTGATTTCATATATCTTTATATACTTAACATTTGCATGTACATATATAATTTAAGGAAGTATATAATTTGTTATCATTGGTTTTAATACTGTTTATGAAATAAAATTACAAAAAATGTGAAAAAGATCAAATGAACTCACCGAAACGCTTCTTTCAAAGCATTTATTTAGTTCATTCATCTGTGCATTTTAAGGGGATTTGCGCCAGTCGATCCACCCGAAAGTGCCATAATTTGGGTTTAAATGCCAAAGATATGTTTTCCCTGAAACCGTGGATTTCACCCTGATCCTCCTTGTCCTTGTGCCCCAGAGTGGTGAGCTTTGGGCAGCCGCGAGAGGAGCACCAACCACTTGGAGCCTCCATGCTGGAGGTTCTTGTGGTGCTCGAAAACGTTCATTCTTTTATTCTCATGTTCATTCAGTTCATCTGCGTATTGCAGCTCAATAAATGACAGTAAATTCCACAATCCGTCTCAGAGTGCCACATTTTCAACTAAAAAGCCAGTTATGCTTCGCCTGACACAGGAATTTCACTCCGATCCTCCGTGTACTTTTGCTCGCATATTGTGTGTCTCCAGCGGCCCAAGAGCTGCACATGTCGCCAGGAGGTTCATCACTTTATTTTCATTCGAACATGCTCCAACGGACTGTAATGGATCGGGGCCAAGTTGCCAGGTGGGTTCACGCCCATCACCCTGCCTCAATGTGCCCCATTTTGGCCAGTAAAATTCAAAATGAAGTTTTGTCTGAAGACCAGTATTTCATTCTGGCTCTCTTGTCGTGCGCTGGCAGCCACGGGCGCATTGTCTTGAAGTCTTACCTACATAGGGATAGGCAGGGCCATAATTAATCGTGCGTTAAGAAAATTGACAGCATCAAAGAGGTTTTGCGTTAACGCGGTTATTAATGCATAAAATGACAACATTAGTAATATAATATACTGTATATACATATAAATTCACTGTTTGGCCTCAGCCTCTATTGTGTTTGTGTGGTAGTCTCAACCCAAGCCAGGATGTTTTGCCCATTGATGCGTCTGTGTTACATTTCCAAAGTAATACAGTACAGGTGTTTTACCTTTAAAATACAAAATGTAAATGTTGATTTTCACTGAAAAGACGGTTTAAGCTTGATGCTGTAGCATTTCTTTTGGTGATGTGAGCGAAGCAGTGTGCACTGATCTGATAACTGATAACTGATGAACCATGTGCCTGCCAGCACCGCTGGGCAATGGCTTGTCTGACTGTACCGACGTTCATTTAGGGCTTTTTAAGCACAAGATAGAAACTCCAGTCTGAAACAGGAAGCTGCAATTGTATGAAGGGGCATTAATGTTCGCTGATGGCTGATTTTTTGCCCTCTGTCATTTTCAACCAACACCGGAGTTCCTCCCGGCTGTGTTTATTTGAGCAAGGTAGCTTTGTTCTCTTTACTGTGCCCGCTCCCTCTGTGGCCTCCACCCCCGCCACACCAGTTGGGAAGGGGAGCCATGTGGGGAAGGGGAGGCGTAGGCGGGGGGGCTGTGTGATGTTTGGACTAAACGGACAACCTGCACAGGATGTAGAGGTTTACAGCCAGTGGGTGTGTCACACTCATTGAGGCATTGAGCTCATCTACTGTACACACATGGACTCAAAGCTTCAATCAAAGTGATTTATGTGAATGAATATATGTGTCTATTTACATTATATACATATACAGATGTTACATATATATACACACACATATAACAGCGTGTGTGTTCTCACTGGTGGGTAAAATCTCTTTCCCTTTCCACACTCATTCTGTTCTTTTCCCTCCTTCCCCCATTTCCAGTGTCACACCCTTCCACACTTCCTTCTCCTTCATCCCTCATTTCATCTCTTTTGACAAAACCCCATCCCCCCATTCAACGCTTATAACTACAAATGTGTTAATCATACATCGGAGTTGGCCAACAGCAAGGAGGCACTTGGAGGGAGCGGCTGAAATCACCACAGGGGACAATTATAGTTTAGGCTGCGTAGACATAAGTGTGTAGACGTGGGTGGGTGGGTGGTTGTGTTGGATGGAAGAGTTGGAGACAGTTTGCTATCTGTCCTTCGCAACTATCTCGCCAACCTTCGTCTGTTCGGACCAGCCCGTCGCCATCCCATCTTGTACATTGTGCAAAGTACTCTGTGCTTTATTTATTGCTGAAATCCTTGAAATAACTGAACTTCCAGCCTTTGTCACATTGTCAAAAAGACACAGTTAGTAGGAATCGATCGACAAACTGATACATATTTTCCATTATTTTGGATTATTCTCTTTACTTATGGTTGGTCCTATAGAAACAGCAAACCGGCTGCCCTTTTCATCGTCTACACAACTCCTTAATAAAGTAACCTTACAGGATAGAGATGCAAATGGCCATCTCATACACAGTAGAATTTGTTGCTTGTCAACAAAACGAGGAGAAAACATTATGGTAAAGTCATTTCCTTGGAGGCTTTTAACTATTAACTTTCACCTCCAAGAGAACCCAGTTTTGTTTTTACTTTTTAATGATCATTAAGCCATTTGAGGTCCTGCTCTAAAAGTAATGTTTAAAGCATTTGTGGGGATAAATTTTATTTTCTGTGACATTTTTTAAAGCTTTTTTGGAATTCTAAAGTAGAAATGAGAGTATTAGTCATGACTTTCTGTGGCATGTATGTGAGTTGTCTGTGACCCTGGATGTTCATTTTTTTCTTTTCGTGGTGAGACTGTTGGGCCTTGGCCTGGTTCCTCTGGTGCACCAGACAAGCAGCGTCAAGGTTTGTTGTGTGTGTGTGGTTGCGTAGATGTGTGTGCGTCTAATGTGGAGTTGAGGAAAAAGGTGTGACTTGGGCTTTGATAGCGTTAGACACCAGGACCCTACTCCTCCTCCATAACCCTCTGTTTAGGCCTTGATAAGTGGAGCCGGAGTCTGTGGGGGTTAGGGATTCCTGTCTGGCACAAACACACACATACACTACTAAAAAAATATATATATATACACCCCCCCCCTCCACACACACACACACACTGGGATACGCCCGCTCTGCATTCCAGTGACCGACTAAGGAAGCAGCCAAGCCGTTTCCCCCCCTCCACTCCCAAATTATCCCCTTTTTCAAAGTTGAAGTGAACTTATCAAACTGCACTCTTATGCTTTCTGATTCATTCATTCAGCCTGTGTCCTTGATAAATTTAACCTCCACTCTTCTCCATCATAGTGCGCAAACACTCTTATGTGAGTCAGATTCGTGTCATTCATATATGATTATGAGTTTCATAGTTTTAAACCACTGGGGTAATTACTATTCTATTAGAAGAAGTGTGTACGGCATACGCTGCACGACAAAGCCCAAAATATTTTGCCTTATAATCAACTGTCTTAAGGTCATCTGATCATTTCCAGCAGGGTTTGGAAAAGCCGTGCACCTATCATAAATTTCAGGCTGATATTATTAGCTACTGAAGAAGCTAAATCTGAGATGCCATAACAATGAAATGGACATACAGTAAAATAATGCTATGAGTTAAATTTTATAACTCAAACCACTTGAATTTAACTCACCTTTCCCAATTTATATGAATAGAAATGACGTTAATCATTCATTTCAACCTTCACCCCGAAAACAACACAAACATTTGTAAATTGTTTTAATCAGAAAAATTGCACTTGTAATATTATGTTTTATATACAAAAAGAATACTGTATAGTAGGAACAAAATTGAATAGCATTGAATTAATATAATCATAACAGTTAAACATCATGATGAAAAAAAACAGAATTTCCTTCTGGTGGGAATGACTTACCACCAGAAGGCAGTATAATTAACAAAATAAACAAAAACAAGACTTTCACCACTTCTGTAAGTGGATCCATTAGCTGCATAAATATTAGTTTTCTTCTTTTAGTTAAGTTAATTAAATAATATATGTCTTTAAATTAGGGTTGATGATCTTTACAACTCATAAAGGTTGACATCAGGGATCAGCCGTGACATATTTAATCGATTAAACTTTAGGGCAATGTGTCTTTTTAATCTGGTTCATAACATGACAATAGTCACGCTTGTTATTAAAAAAGTCTCCATCTTCATTTTCATGTGCACGTGTAAAAGTAAGAGTAAAATCCTCAAATAAAATCTGGGTATGAAACAACTATACACTACACGACTGAGAGCACACTAGCCGAGTAGAGCAGCAGACTGGGAGCAGCAGATATGCCACACTGAGCCAAAGTGGCAACATAGACCTACAGCAACAGTGGAAGGACAAAATATACATTTTTTTTTCCTTTTTCTTTTTTTACAGAGCAAAATTTCCGTATAAATGACTATTTAAGTGGCAACTTGCAGGTAAACAATATTGCCATCGAAATTGCCTTGGAAATTTGGGCATAACAGAAATACTCAAATTTGATTGGCTAAAACAGTTTTGACATTTATAAATGTCCGCTCACTGCAATTGTGTCAACTTCCTGGAAATATTGGCTTTCATTAATGGTTTTCCACTATTACACATCATAAAAATGAAATTCAGTTGTTGAACAAGATTCTTCTGCTGGGACGCACGTATTCACAAATTGTATTTGCTAAGCCCTACAATTTTAGTTGAAATACTGACGTATAATGTGTATATAAAGTATGATTTATAATTGATCATTTTTAAAAAATCCCTTCTTGCTAATGTTTTTCCTACCCTGCGGCTCCCTTTCCATCCTATTTTGCACATCCTATACAACGTTGTGTATATCTAAGTTCTCCCAGGGGTGTGCTACTGGGGTTAGGAAGGGGTCATGTGGTCTCATGCTGACCTTCTCTTTAATGGCTTCTTAATGAGAGCGTCCAAGAGGCAGAGAGGGGAGCAGTTTTGAGAGGCCGGGTTAGATAGCAGTAGTTCTCCTCAGGGCACTGACTCTGGGCGTGTGTGTCTCTGTGCGTGTGTATGTATGTGCACTAACCCCTTGTTCCATTTCGAGCCCTCTCTGAGCACTATGTTCCTCTCTGGGGAAATAGGAAATAACACGTTTGTAGCCTTGAGTAAGCTCTACCGTGAGCCCCCTTCACTGGGGATACTGATCAAGCATGGCCGTGAATAGTGAAAATCTGGAAATGTATGTAAATCTGCAAATTGTAAATGAGGATCCAGTAGATCACACAAGATGCAGAATGTTACATAAACAGAGGCAGGTAGTAACTAGGCATGTGCTGGTGTGAGATGTTGACAGTATGATAACCTTAAGCAAAAATAAAACAGTTTCACTGTATCACGGTTTTGCAATTATAGCTTTAGTTATTTTTTTGATAACTTTATTTTGAGATGTATGTTTTTTTTTTTTTTTTTTTTAAAGCTTTTTTTTTCCATTTAACAGGTTATTTTTATTTTTCGCATGAACATGAATATAATGTTAAATAAATTAGATAAAAAAATTAATAACTGAAATATTTTAAAGATACATGGAATAAATAACACTTATAGACTAAACCCACAGCTACAGCTCAAGTTGCTCAATATTACAACAAGAACAAGAATTATTTTCCGTAAAAATTTTTAAAAGCACCTCTAAATTAAATTAAAAAATATGTACCCTCGTGAGGAGAAGCGGCATGGAAAATTAATGAATGAATATATGTATATATTGCAAGCGCTTAACTGACTTTAAAGCTCCATCTCTATATTTTTTAGAGATGATTATTTTCTCTTTCAGTCCAAGTTAGGATGCAGGAATGTGAGTATGTTCACCTTTTCTGGGTTAAGTTTGGAGCGGTGAGGTGAGGGATGTGTCCACAAGAATGGAAAACCCTCTCTGAGGGCACACTGGTGGCTGGGATGCAGAGAAAAAGAGAAATGTTCTTGCTACATTGCCAAGGAGAGGCAGCTCTTCAGCATGAGCCTTCCACTATGCCAGTGTGTCAGCATCAGGAGATATGGGAGGATGAAGGTGCATAGGTGTTCTGTTTTTGAAAGGTTTCCAAAACTGTTGGCTGAACTGGAGCTTTTAAGGTTGATGCCCTGTTGCTGCCAGAGCTGCTGCTGCCCTATAATTAGAAAAAATAAAGATACACAGTATATGTTAAATTAAACTGAATTAATAATGACTTTGGTAATATTTGACTGTAAATAAACAATATATGATAAAATTGCTTTTTATGTAAAACACATACCACAACTACTATTAATACTAATTAGTTGAATTTTAATGGAGAGCGAGAGCAAGAGACAGTGCGCGTGTGTATGACTTGTATCATTATTTACACATGAAACACCCTAACCCCACTAACATGTTTCAGCGAACACTTCCGCCTTGTCTTTGCGCCTTCGTCAGAGGGACCCTGTGACGAAAGTGCGAAGACACGCTCCTCTTACTCTGATACTTTGGGCTACACTAGTCGTTAAATTTTTTCTCTTTTTACTACATATTAGATTTGGTGTTTTTTGTTGTTTTTGCCAGAGATCCCATCCGTGCCGCTACCAGTTTCACCAATAAGACATAGCAACAATAATCACAAGACTCCATTATTCCAGAGTCAAGCTTGCCGTTCTATGATCACGCAGGTCTGTTCAATCATGTGGCGTCTTTAAAGCACCATAAAAAATTAAGTATTTAGTATTTGACATAAAGCGCAGATTTTAACCTCTCTCCGAATATTTATTTGCCACAGATTGACCATGGAAAACCGGAGATATGATCCTTTTAATTTCATAATAGGAAATTTTTTTCTCCACCAGAGGGCACTCATGCTCTTTGGACGAATGATGTTTCATTTCTGTATATTTTTTTCTCTTGCCGGAAGTCCGTTTTTTGTTTATTTATTTATTGTATTTCTTTGGCTTAATGTGGTTATGTAATTGGTTATAGTACAGTATAATAATAACAGTTCATATACTGTAGATATTTTTGTGCTGAAAAAAAACCCCCTTTTTTTTTTTTTTTTTTAATTTTTTTTTTAAATCAAACATTGTAAGCTGTTACTCACAATGTTACTCCTTACTTGAGTATTCTTTTCACCAAATACCTTTTTACTTGTACTTAAGTACATTTTTTGGATGACTACTTTCACTTTATTAATAATTTTTTGTAATATTATTTGAAGCAACGCTAATATTACTTGAGTAAAATCTTTGGCCACTCTACCCACCTCTGTACATAAACAACAGTAAAGCTTGTCAATAGGTTAGGTTTGTTAGGCTAGCTTGCATACAAAAAACTAATTGGACCAGATATTAATTTATTTTGTAAAGGCGGGAGAACATTTTGAAAGCATGGTCAGCAGCCGATACAACATCCGCCAGTAACCCAGAGATTCTTTGTCGGGCTTCTTGCTTGGTATTTTTTTAAACATTGCGAGCGTTCACATAAATAGTCTGGACCGGTGATACTAGGAAGTAAAAAGTAGCAGCCCGACGCCGTTAACCTATAGTTGTCAAAGAAATTGTTTCTGGGGCCAACTTCAATAATTAAATGCTGAACTAGAAAATGGATTATTTCATTCATTCATCTTGTTGGGCTTTTTATTTTGGAGTTTGCTGGCGTGTTACTGAGATTGTTGCAGTGGAATCTTGATTTACCATTGAAAATCTCACCTTCAGGCCACAGGATTGGGTTTGCAAACATTTTGGAGTGGTTATGTTGAGGCTTCATTGGAGCCCTCCATCAATTAAAAAATATAATAAATCATATTGGAGGCAAATAGGAGGAGGCGTTGGACGGTTCTTAATCTTAATTTGTAAATCTTATGCTGATTTGATCATAAGCAATTAATCTCAATTGCTCAGCTTTGTAGCAGTGATTGAATAGGAGATGAACACATTCAGTTTCCTCTTTCCACGCCAAACTTGCGCTATCATCTCTGAGTTAAACTGAATGGGGGGGTATGCTGGCCTTGGCTTCGTTTAAACATTTTGCTAAATGATGATACTACATTAAACTTGAAGTGCAGCACCGTTCTGGCTGCACTTTGAGTAAGAGCTGTAAAAAAAGATTCTTCTTCGATGTGAGGCTAAGTGACATTTGAAGTCATGATGTACACTCTCTATTAGCTCAAGAGTCACACAGGTCTACTGAAGCTCAGGCTGTAGCTTGCACAGATCTGCGCCCCCTCCCTTCATCTCAGTTTATCTCACTTCCTTCCTGTTTTACCCTCGCTCATTTTGATCTACAGCAGAGTGCACCGTAAACACTGCAACTTGCTCCATCACTCTCCCTCTCTACCCAGACGGTCTGCCAGTTTTCCATCTCCCTCTACCTCCCTTGGCCTTGCTTTTCCCTCTCCATGGCACCGTACTCCTCCCATGCTGAGGCCAGAGCTCTCTCCTTTGTTGGAGGCAGGTTGCCAAGGATACGAGCACAGAGAGACACAGTCTTAATGCTAAGAGATGGGATAGATGAGCTGAGAAAGGGGACGTACTGTTGCTTCCCTGATCACATATTAAAGTCTCCGCTCCGTGGAGTGTTCCTCCTGCCTGCGTGGATGCGGCAAACTGACCTACATGGGCAGTTTGTGAAGGAACTTCTTATTTATTTTTGTGATTGCCATATAATCTTTCCTTATGCATGCCTTTGTCAGAATGCCAAGGATAGCATGTATGACAAAATAGGTACTTGAAAGAAAATATAGTGTGCAGTCTTGAGATACAAGTGACCCCACTTTTCAAAATGAGTTGTTGTTCAGACAATTATTTAAATTAACTGAAATTAATTGCCAGTCATATTCCTTTTACAAAAATGAATAAAATTGTAAGTAAATCTCAATAATTCAGCAAATGTTGAATTATGGGTGTTATTTTTTATGTGTGTGTGTTTTCTGAAAAATACCCCAAAAACTTTACTCAGATGATTATTTAAGAAGATATAAACATTGAACCCAACTCACTTCACAACAAGCAGTTTGCAGTGAGTGAGTCTTCAAAAAAGAGGCTTCAAGCTGTTTAATGCCCGTCTTAATGTTGAGTTTTATTGTCTAACATGGCTGGCAACCAGTTCAGGGTGTCCCCTGCCTACTGCCCGTAGCTAGCTGGGATAGGCTCCAGCACCTCGTGACCCTCGTGAGGAAAAGCGGCATGGAAAATGAATGAATGAATGAATGTTAAAAGTGTATTTGAAGCAACCACATAAATTTGCTATAAAGCTTGTTCTGTAAATACTAACAATGTATAATATAACAGTGCTCATATATATTCTTTATCCCCTGCAAAGAATGACTAATATAAATATTAGACTACTGCGGTTTTCAGAGGACACTTTATATACAATATACTCATGTGTCAGTATTACACTGATGAATAGAAGTTAAAATCGGCTCAATGAAAAAAGTTTGTTGCTATCCATTTAACATTTTAGAGCTGCAACTGCAATCGTGTTGCTCATGCCTCGAGAAAACGAGAACTTTCTTCTCTACAAGAGTAGTGATTAACAAATCCTATTGGGAAATGATCTAATTTCACTCTTTCAATTTTTTGTCATGAAAATTACTCTCTATTTAGCTAAAAACTATTATCATCTTGCTCCTGTTCTTAAGCTAGTAGTGTATAATGACAATCAGCAAAATAAAATGCTATAGATGGCAGAAGGTGCAAATAACCAGTGCATCCACCTGATTCCTCTCACACTTTGTGTTCAACTAAAAAGGCCCATATTTCACACTGCTTATGTAAATTTGTATGAGTGTAACGATATCAATCTGGATTAGTACATCTATTGAATTGCCTTATATGAAGTGCAAATGTGGAAGACTTTGTAATGTAATGTTGGAAAATATCATATTGTTGTCCAAAGAATCAATATCGTAACGGCATGAAAATGGTGATTCGACAACGATACATCAATCTGAAATCATGCATCGATAGGTTAAACAAACACCCTATGAAATCGATCCGAGTGCAAAACATCGATCATCATCGTCCTCCTTTAGATATGCCATTTAAAAAAAAAAAAAAGTTTTTATTGAATTTTCTGAAATGTTTCAGAAACCAAATCGTCAAAAAAACGTCATTATTGTGTTGTATTTTTTCTGACTTAAGATGAAATTCTAACTTATTATGTTCAATGTGTACATAACATCGTATTCAATCGAATGGAGGCCCTTGAATAGAATCGAAATTTAATTGTTGACTAAAATAATGTCGGTGTCCAAAGAATCAACATCGTATTAAAAGGTCATGAAATTCGTGAATTACACCTCTGGGAATTTGCAAGTAAATAGAGACGACATCATCATAAACTCAGGATGCTAAATATGGCTGGATCCGACTAGAATCGATAAAGGTTGGTAAAGAGTGTCGAAGACACTGTTCATAGACTTCATAATGATATTGACGGGAAACATTCCCCAGACACTGCGCCACGCCTTCAAGTAGGGGGCCGTGCCACACTCCGCTTCCGTCGGTCGAAGTCGGTCGCAGTTATTCACAAACACATTCAGCAATCCCACGCAGGATTTAGGTTAAAAAAGTACGAAAGCTGTACCGCATACAAACAGGAAGGATTGTCTCAAGAGGGGTTTGTTCAGGGTTTCAAGGTAATTATAATATTTTTTGTACCATGCATGCATTTTGAAACGTTGTGAAAAAAATCAATGGCATTGGTGCTATAATTTGCAATATTTATGTAAAATAAATGCTAACTGCCCGGTTTTTTGCTTTAAACCAATAATCGAGACTGTTTTACATCCATATCTATAAAGAATTCAGGGATTTAAGCATTTACAGTATCGTATTGGCCCGAATATAAGACGGCCCTGATTATAGGACGACCCCCTCTTTTTCAAGATTCAAGTTTGAAAAAAGACTTTTTTGAACACCAAATTAATTTTTATACCGAAAATAATTACAGTACATCCGAAACAAATGATTATAACAATATTTGAGAGAAAAAGCATGTTATTTTGCCTCATTCAAATCTTAATATCTGAACATTTAAATATGTAAACTAAAGTGCAATCACATTCGTAAATGAATGGCTTCTGTTTTTTTTGAAAAATGTAAATAAACCAATATATTGTGATAAAACAACAAAATTGCAATAACTGCATTAACCATCATAGTGAAGTCTAACTAACTGTAGTCCGGAAACAAATCTGAATAAGGAAAAAAATTGCAATAAATTAATGCAAACTGGTTAAACCTGAGAGTAGCTGAGATCTGTCATGATAGAACATCGCTTCAATGATATCTGGCGCCATCTAGCGTCGTGAATGGGGAAAGTGGCTGAGATCTGTCATCATAGAACAACGCTTCAATGATATCTGGCGCCATCTAGCGTCGTGAATGGGGAGAGCAGCTGAGATCTGTCATGACAGACCATCGCTTCAATGATATCTAGCGCTATCTAGCGTCGTGAATGGGTATAATGTCTAGACCGCGAATATAAGACGACCCTCTTTTTCAGTCTTATTTCAATGCAAAAAACACCATCTTATATTCGGGCCAATACGGTATTTAAGCATTTATTCACAAGCATTTTCAACGTAAAAAGCTCTTTGTGGTGGTAAGGTGGCGCCACAGTGGCTTAAAGACTAGCAGAACATTCGACATATTTACGTTAAATAAATGCTAACTGCCCAGTTTGTTTGCTTTTAACCAAGAATTGAGATTGTTTTACGTCCATATCTATAAGGAATGCAGGGATTTAAGCATTTATTTACAAGAATTTTCAACGTAAAAAGCTCTTTGTCTGTGTTTCCACTCGGTCAGCTTTGAGGGAGATAGGCCCCCTATTAATTGGCCCCGCGCCACGTGTCCCGTCAATATATTTTGAAGTCTATGGACTGTTATGGAAATATTGCTTAAAAAAGTTGCCCTGTATGTTTTGTTGAGTAAATCCACACAGAATTCCCACCCATAGTGTGCCCACGCCCCTCCACTTTCCATTATCCACTCAAGAGCTCATTCTCCTGCCTCACCCTGCTAATTTGACCCCTGGACCCGCTGGCCGGGACTTTTGGGCTCATGCCTGTTCACGACTTCCTCCCTTGTGCATGTGCGTGGAGCCATAATACGCAAGCTTTCTCTGCTTTTAGCACAAAGCCATCCGTGTCTGCCTTCCTTCCCCACCCAGCATTCTTTCCCCATGCACACCTCTCCCCCGCTCTCCGGCCACTTCACTTCCCTCCCTGCCGCCAACTCGCTCGGCTTCACCCCACATTTCACGAGCCAACTCTTTATCACACATGCTCACTTGATTTGCTCTCTCTCCTCCACTCTTCTATAGCTAACGGTTTTTACATTGGCCCTCCATAGCCCCTGCCTCCCCCGCGTCCTTGGTTGCCGATACATCTTTATTTATTTCTCCCTCTGCCTACTGCCTATAATTACCTCTACCAGGGAACTATCTTTTAAGCTTGTATGTGTAAAAAGTTTGTTTGGCTGCAATGTTTTTATTTTTTTGGATTGTATCTATGTACGGTATATATAGCATGTGAAGCTATGATACGCAAAATGGTTTTATCCGGATTTGGCGGCAATTTTAAGTTAACATGTATAATCCTATTGAACATGTTCAAAAGCTTATGTCAAATGGCATTTTAATTTAATGTGTTTATGTGTGATCTTTTTAAGACGGTATTCTCGATAGAGATGGAACCCCCTTGTTGTTCACACGTTGATTTTTAAATATAATATTCAAGCCTTGATGGAGGTCTGCTCCGTCCGCATCCTCGCTTTAAAATTCTCTCGCTGTCTCTGGCATCACTCCTCCTCTCTCCCGCTTTACCTCCCTCGCTCGCATTCCCTCTAAGCTGCATTAACTCTCGAGATTACCTCAAACCCTGCAATCCTCCACCCGCGTGCACTCCCCCCAGCCCCAGTCCTCCCCTTATTCATTGCTCACCTATAGACATTCACACATTTCAGTGCAGCTGCAAATTAATGCACTTGTTGCTCTCTTGTATCTCTTTAAAAGTGCCTTCTTTTCATAATTTTTCAGGCAATGTATACCAAAACTCCAACTTCAAAATAAACAAATAACGGCCATGGTGAATTTGACTGAATTAGAATTAATGTAATATTAGTAAGCATAAACCTGCTGCGTGTTTTCAAGAAAGTCAAGCTTCTTTGAATTTTATTATTATTATTTTTTTTAAAGGAACATTTTGTAAGAGAAGTGCTTGAAATAATATATAACGCACTGCAAGCATTGTACAGAATTCTGCCAAAGCGTAAACATTTACCACAGTTACAAAGTACTTCCGCCAAAAAGTAATTGAGTTATTACTCCGTTACCTCAATGTAAGAGTAATTAGTTACTCGGCAAAGTAACTAACATTACTTTTCACGTTTTACACGTCATTACATGATCCATTCTACGTCTTTCACATCAAATATTAACTGATTGAATTGAACTAAACTGTCTTTTTCACCCCCCAAAAAAAATCATAGGTCACACTTTTTTATTTTATTTTTTTTAAATTTCACCTAAATAAGAGTTTTATTATTTACAAACTTTAACATTCAAATGCTGTGGGAAAAAAAGCCTTTTTGTTTTCCCTGTTGTACTGAACCCACACCAAACCGTGACCCCTGTACCGAGGTACGTACTGAACCGTGACTTGTGTGTACCGTCAAACCCCTAATATTAGGGGTGTGACAAAATATCGAAAAGGTGATATATCATGATACTTTGTATGCCAAAAGATTATCGATATGCTCCTGCCAAGAATCGAGATATGGTTTTAAAAAGGTGTCAATGTTCAAATTTACAGGTCGCTTTCTGTTCATTTTAAGGCAATTACAGATCAACCTCTGTTGAGTTTCAGTCACTGCCAATTCATTTGGGAGCGTCCCGGGGCACTTCCTGTTCTGTAACCCAAAATCAACAGCAAGTGACCCTTAAAATGGCCCAAAATCACTAGGAAGTGACTAAAAATCAGGTCCTTGTCCAAATCCTGACTTAAAAGCCGTTTTTTAAAAAAGTTGGATTCACACTGCCACCAGGCTGAATTCCTTGACTCATTGGCGGAATCATCCAATAGTCATTTTTCTTACAAAAACTGGGCTTACACTTGTACCTGGACCTGAAATGCCCCAAAATGACCTTGTTACCTGGCATTGGCTGCCACTGATGGCTATAGACCCTACCCACCAACGTCACAAAATCACGTGATCGCTGTATTGTTCCGCCCCATTGTCCGTCATTTTGTGTCTGTATTATCAATGGTCTCAATTGATCGAGCAATTTATAATGCATTTCATGGAAGACCCGGTGCTTTCGGATGCCATAAACTCACTGGATGCGTTGCATAAAAGGCGTTATGTGGAAAAGCTTCAGTTTATCCATTTGCCAGATCCATATTTGATGCCTAAATCGATGTTTTTCGACCCGCTGTCTTCGCCGTCTTTGCCTGACATCTGCTAGCTACCCTGGTATTTACAACTATCTTGTCCACACAAAATCAGCCTATTCTCACGAAAGTTTGAAAAACTTTAAGAGCTTGGAGGCTTATAAATACTTAGTTGCTGGTTGGGTGAAACAGGTCCTCGTCCACGAAAATTCGGCAGGAATCTGTCTTGTGCTTGGAAAGGTGAGTTACGAAATTTTCAATTCAAAATCTTTTGTTCTTGCTAACATCCACTGTCAAGTCTAATGTATTTCATGTCATTTGTCAATGGAGCTAGGGCTTTTAATGTTTATATGGTTTAGCGATAGCACTCTCACTACATACATACGTGTATGTTGTCGGCGATTAGCCTAGCAATGATCTTAATTGTGTGCCACCACTGACAGTCATGGTTGCACAACTGCCCATCATGCATTTGGGCGGAACAGTCAAGTCGCTACAATATCATTTACTGAAAGCACAACAAAAACAGAAAAATATGGCATATTTTAGAGATGGTTTGAATTGTGATTAATTACGATTAATTAATTTTTAAACTTGTGATTAATTTGATTATAGATTTTAATCGTTTGACAGCCCTACTAAAAATATAAGTAATGTGTGCATTTTATGTAATTTTAACACTTTTAAAGTACACGGGTTTGGGTTAGTCTCTGAATTCTTTTAAACAACATTGTTATGCTGTTGCTAATCAATGATGAGTATTTCTTACTGTTAATGCAACTTCTGGTGATGCATGGTTTTGCTGTATGCTTTATAGTCTGGTTGATACCTGGTGAGGTTAAGCTTCATGCAGGCGTTGAGAAACTTAGGATGCGTCTCTTTTCATGTTCATGAAGCGCCACGAATACTGTTTTTTTTCCCCACCACGCAAGGAGCACACCGAAACAAGTTTATCCATCAGGAGATTTTTTTTTTTCTTTCGCGAACTTAGTGAAGGACTTGAATAAATCCTCCCCTCTTGTTGTCCCTGTCATAGTCAAAACCTTGCAATCACGCTGAATTGGGATAAATTGCTCATGTCTGTTGATTCATCCAAAGCGAGAGAAAAAAACGGTGCTGCATTTATGTTCTTGCTTGCGTTGCCTCAATTTGATTTGACATCTTGACGGCTTTTATCCAAAAAGTCGTCAGAAACTCTCCACAAAGGCAAATTCTGTCAGTTCCTGCTGAAAAGTACGATACTCCTAGTCTTTTTTGCTTTTTCCCATCTTCACAAAAGGGTTTATAAAATTAGCGGAAAACGCGGAAAACAAAACTAAAATGAGGGAAGTTTACTTTACTACTTACTATTTTCGACGGCAAAATACGGCCACCCCACTTGAACAGTGTCTCTGCCTCATCTGCGTTGCCAATGCGATTGATGGATAAATAAAAATATAGAAAGACACAACAACATGTACTTTTGCCTCTTTTCCACTAAAATTACTGCGAACGGGCTTTCTAGTGGCCGGTTGTAGTATAAGGACTACGTGTCCCATGATTACCCTGGGCTCAAGCAGCCAATGGCATGGGACTTGGGGGGATCCAACGTAGCACATCTAGGTTGCTATTTGGTGATATCTAATGTGAATTGCCAAATGTTGTCGTAGCATTAAAAAAGTTAACATACGCCGCAAAAGTCACGTCTGCTCATTACTGCACAACACCAGCAAATGACCGGTGACCGTCACCGTTTCGCACAATGCGCAAAGGAGTATCACGGAACTTTTTATTTATTTATTTTTTTTAATAATGAAAGATTTGTGTGTGAGCCAGATGCAGCCGTCAAAAGAGCCACAGGTTCCCGACCCCTGCCATAGACATGCAATCCGTTTGAAATGGAAGGGATAGCAGTGAATGAACGAATGTTCATTCGCCTCCATCCTCCCAGTTAAAATGGATTGGACGTATACTCGTGATAAACTAAAAAATAACACTCTGAGCCAACTAGCAGCGCGTTTGCAACGAGGTTACGAGGTCACGAGGTGTCAAATTATTAACACATTATTATATCATTTCACATGATATTTTGGTGTTTTGGAGTGACATTGATGGTTTGGTAAACTTCTTAGCATGTTCTTTATGCTATACTTATTTGAATAACTCTTAATAGCTATGTTACATTAACATACCGGCCACGTTTGCATTTCGTTGTTCATGCATCATGTAACATTATCATACTGTACACTTATTCAGCATGTGTTCTCTATTGTATTTTTATTTTAAATTGCCTTTCAAGATGATATCTGTTCTATGTGTTGGATTTTATCAAGTAAACCCCCCCTCCCCCCCCAAAATGCGACTTATACTCCGGTGCGACTTATAGTCCGAAAAATACGGTAGTCTTTACCAAAGAATTTTTACAAGACCTCTGATCGGATCACTGTTCAGACCTCACAAAAAGATGTTTTTGTGTCGTTTTTGTCTCTGACAACCCCTGTGTGCGAGTGTGAGACGTCCAGAGTCTTGCCGCTGTTGCATTGCTCATAACAAGAATATTTCCAACCAGCAATGCAACGGTTTGTTACTCGAGTTACAATAAAAGTCCTTGCGGAGTTACAGACAAAGCAAGTATGCTGCTTCTGACGAGACGGCCTTCGCTCCTCAATAGATTAAAACGCTTGCAGTCTTGACATGAGAATGCTAGTGGGCTGCAAAACCAGCTTGAGCGCTAGTTTTAAAATGCCCCTTAAAATAAAGCAACGCGTTGCCTCTGCATCTCATTTGCGCGACTGCTTTACGCTAAAGTGCAGTCCTAATTTGACAGCATGCATGTGTTGTAAACCCCTGAAGAAAACATGTTTATTCAGAGCTTGGAGATCTTCATCTGAAAGTTTTCTTCAGGGGTGTCAAAGCGGCAGATAAAGGCTAAATAACTCAACTAAAATGATTCACTTTATAAATAGATCTTGCCCCTGCAAACCCTCCTCCCACCCACAGCAGCTCCCCATCAGCCATCCTGGCTCCCCTGCACTCACCCACACACCCACACTCCATCACCCCACTGTCCACCTCTCACCCCTCTACTCATGCATTTGCTGATGTTCCTCATAGCATCCCTTCCACCCACACTGCCCCCCTCCTACTCACCCCCTTCTAACCTCCTCCAGCAGCACAGCCGTGTCCACTTGTACCATCATCTCTTTTTCTCTCGCTCTTTCTCTTTTTCTCTTGTCCTCTACCACTCTCACCCCTCTGTCACTCCCTTCCCTAAGCCTTCAGGCCCTGCTTGATTTATGCCTGCCCTCCCTATATCCACACACTCTCACGGACACGCACACTCACGGACACACACACACACACACACTACCACCAGCAGCCTTTCCTTTCTCTTGTGGATGTTGTGGCCTGGCTAGTCCCTAAAAACAACAGAGGGAGATGGAGCCAGAGAGGAGGACATCGGAGGGAAAGAGAATAACAGCTTCTTTTGCTTTACATCCGCCCTCCTTTTTTAACCCGGCATTTTTTTCATTCCCCTCTCCCACACCGCTTTTTAAATTGCCTCTGAATTCTTGAGCTGTTTTAGTACCTCACTCCCTTTTCTCTCATCTGAAATTGCTTTTTTCTTTTCTTTTTTTTTTTTTAACCCTCTAAAACATCAGCATACTGAGGAAGCACCTTCCACCTCGGCCTCCCTTCTTTGTCCACTCGAGGACAAACACACTTATCACGCGTGCAGGGCATGGGAACAGAGTTTTGTTGTTTTGTGCTTTGTCGGGACACGTTGCTGAGCATAGATCTTGTTAATGACAACATACTCAAGCACCTATATACCGTGTCCCCAAAAAATCACTGCCTTATTTGATAACTTTCAGGTATCGGTTGGACAGGCGTTGATTGCCTCCATGGCAAGTTTTTATAAACACAAAGTGTTTTTGAAAAACTGCAACAGAACGCCTGACACTCTCATCCCTAATGAAAACAAAAACTCCTAGCGCAGACATCCCCGCAAAGTTTGAGGAAGCCTATGAGGAGAGCTTCGCTGGAACTCAAATAACGCCTAATTCAGCAGATGCTGAGCATGATAAAGCTTCAACCGTACTGACTTCAGGTTCTTCAAAGGCTTCAAGCAAAAAGGTTATAATGCAAGTGTAGTGTAAATTGTACTAGTGCACACTACAGCAGCGTGATGTCAATATAGCTTCTTAATCTGGTGCTCGGCAGTTGAGGACTGAAAACATTGTGTTCGTGGAGTTGGGAGTTGCTTTTGGGACACCCTGTATTTCTACACAGATTTTGCAAAAAAACTTATTCTATACCTGCTTTAGTAACTTGCCTTGAACAAAGAAGCTTTTTTTCCCCTGTAACACCAAAATCAATCAATCAATCAATTGGGTTAATATTAGGGCTGTGAAACGATTAAAATTTTTAATCGAGTTAATTACAGCTTAAAAATTAATTAATCGCAATTAATAGCAATTAATCGCAATTCAAACCATCTATAAAATATGCCATATTTTTCTGCAAAGTATATATATATTCTGTAAAATAAATTGTTGGAATGGAAAGATAAGACACAAGATGGATATATACATTCAACATACGGTACATAAGGACTGTAGTGGGTATTTCACTCTACTGTCATTTAAATCTGTCTATGCTGTCCTCACTCCGAAGCGTCTACTTTTCCCAAAGCTAGACAGCTAGTGAACGATGCCATAATAATCAGACTTCTTTCTTTTTCATCTGATTTATTAATAAAATGGCCTCAAACCATTGTCCTCTTTAGACCGTCGTAAAACTACAAAAAAAGTACACAAGCATTGCATTAGCAACAACGTTAGCTTAGCACGCTATACAGGTTCACGTAATATAAACAAAAAGCGTCTCATAAAAAAAATATAACATTTCGCTTACTAACATAATATGTACATTATTTACAACAACCATACTTACGGACAAATCTTGTCCAAGGATCATATAAGCACAACATTACAACGTAGGCGTCAGCCCGAGACGTCGTGCAGCCATATTGAACTGGCAAGACAACAATAAACCATGTCGCAAAGCGACCACAAGAGTTCGCTGTTAGACAGCACAAAAAGCCTTGCTGTAAAACTTACCAAAAGGCAGAATACTGTCTGAGCGGGACATGTGCGTTAATTGCGTCAAATATTTTAACGTGATTAATTTAAAAAATTTATTACCGCGCGTTAACGCGATAATTTTGACAGCCCTAGTTAATATTAAAACTTATTCTGGAAAATGGACATGTGTAGGACATATTTTAGAAGTCATTCTTTCAGTAGATGTGACAAGATAATTTAAAATATAATATGCTTTTAGTGAAGACAGGCAAACGCAAACATGCTTTATTACCAAGTGGCACTGACTGACATTTTGATGAAAAAAAATTCAGACCTTTTTGTACATCCATGAGAGATGGTATCATTTAGACAAAATTGTCTTCTGTACATAATACATACAGACAAGACCTGTCCAAATGTTATTAGTTTTTTTCCCAGTCAACTTTGTCTTTTAAAGCTTCTCTCTGACACACACACACACAATTTCAGAGACACAGTCTTCCCGTTGTTTGCGCTTCATTTCCTTTGCATGCAGACAAGGCCCATTTACAGCTCTCTTTTGCTCTACAAGTAACTTGCTGCTTAACCACCCTGGACATGTTCTACATAATGTTTGGGTGCTCTCTTGATTTGAAAGTGTGTTAAGGGATTAGGGCAGGGGTCGGCAACCCAAAATGTTGAAAGAGCCAAATTGGAGCAAAAAACAAAACAAAACAAAAAAAACCCCAAAACAACAAAGTCGCCAAAGGGTTAGGGTTAGGGTTTAGGGTTAGGTTAGGGTTTGTGTTTGACAACAACAACAACAAAAAAAAAAAAAAAAAAAAAAAAACCCTGAAAGCCTTATATAAGCCTTATAATGAAGGCAACACATGCTGTATGTATCTATATTAGCCTACTATCAAAATGACGATGCCACCTCAAGTTTAACTTCATTACAATATTAATCAATTAGGGCAAGTGCAGGTTTGTGTGAATTGGTGTGAATCGTGTTTATTCATCTGTTTGTCTTACAAACACGGGCATTTGTCATTCTTGTATTATACTTCCTCATAGTAAAGACTGTTTTAGGGTGACTTTTCGTTTATATATATATTTGTATATATATATATTTATGTATACCAGTACTTCTCAAATAGTGGGGCGCGCCCCCCTGGGGGGGCGCAGAGCAATGCCAGGGGGGGCGCATGTGACCTCGAGGAACATGTTTTTTTTTTTTTTTTTGCCGTACTGGAATAAAGTGTACTTGCACATCCACTCAGTAGGTGGCAGTGGCGCTCTCATTTTCAGAGTGCGCGCAGTATTTTTGAACTAAGGAAGAGCACTCAGCACACACAGACAACAGATATGAAGAGCAGTGTACCACCGCCGTTTTCGAAAGCCGTTTTCCGACCGGACTCACTCACGCAGCGACCCACTGTCTTGTCCGGTTCTCACGTCGCCGCCCGAGAAGTGCCATTTTCGGCTTGGGATCGTCACGACGACTGCCCTCACCTACGGTTCTACCTCGGCCGCCGTGAATGCGCTTTTTTCGTGCCGTTTGCCTTTTAGCTTTAACTTTTAATACAGTGGGTGATGATGAAAGACCACTGTTTACTGTGTCTAAAAATAATTATAGCAGACAGCAAGAAGCCAAATCAATTAAGACGCCACTTAAAGACATTAGACCCCAATCTCATTGTTAAGCCGCTTGATTTTTTTCAGTGAAAACGTGCCAAATATTGCCAACAATCGTCCTGCTTTGTCAGTGTTATATCAGTAAGCCAGTGAGCATTGTTAGCATGCTAATTGCAAAATAACTCCACACCATTGCAAAGGAGGTAAATACTGTGAGCAGCAAAAATAAAAACTGTCCTGTCCAAGGACACTTTTTTCCCCCTTTTATTCAGATTTGTTTTTTCGGTCAAATTTTTTGGCACATTGTCCTCATGAGTGAATGTTTCTAATCAATTTTAATTTGGTATTATTTACTGATTTCATTACATTTTGTTTTTCTGTATCAAATGGTCAAAAATGTACCTTGAGTGTATTTTTTAGTTTGGATGTGATTTTTTTTTTTTTTTTAATTCAGGCAAATTGATGCACGTCAAGTCTTCTCTGTTACAAACAAAACAATGTTAATAAAGTTATACTTTATTGTAAGTTGATCTATGTTACTTTTTTTCTTTATTAGAAAAAAAGGACACAATGTTAGGCAGATGCGTATTTATAATAGTAATTTTATAGACAAATGATACTATTTACAGTGGCGGCAGAGAGTTTGGGGGGGCGCGAAACATTTACGTCTTCCTTGGGGGGGCGTGACAGAAAATAATTGAGAAGCACTGATGTATACACACACATATATTAGGGATGTAACGGTAAACAAAAATCTCGGTTCGGTACGTACCTCGGTTTTGAGGTCACGATTCGGTTAATTTTCGGTACAGTAAGAAAACAAAATGCAAATTGTAAATGTGCTAGTTGTTTATTACACACCTTTGTGCTTTCAGCAATAGGAACATTATCCTATACAAAGCTAGAATCCTGCTCACAAAGTAGTGGATATTTAAAGATAATCCAACAACAATTTGACTTTAAGACCCCGCGTATTGGTCAGCTTTCTTTCTGAAAGAAAGAAGAAAAAAGAAGTCCTGTGCTAAAGAGAAAAGCAATACCAATGACAAAGATTTTAACATGTATTTTACAAATGAAATTTCTCAATAAATATTTTTTTTTCTTATGAACGGTTTTCAAAAGCTTTATTGGTGGATTTTCTCAAGTTAAAGCGCCACACAGAAAATAAAGTTAATTGTGTACGCAGGATCTGTGTAGTATTCTTATTATTTAATTACAGGTGTTTTAGCTCATTTCAATTTATTTTATTTAAATGGGCGATTATTTATTTCATGTGTTTATATTTTACAAATGTGATGTAGTATTCATTTATATTGTATATTTTATGTTGTATAACTTTAGTTCCTATGTGAATATTAGTTCCTACTTGTTTTGTTGTGGTAGGAGGGTTTTGTATTGAACACTGGGCCGTGTTGGTTTTTATTATAGCAGACAAGACAGCAGTAAATCAACAAAGACAAGTCAACTGTGCCCCGATCTACCACTCAAGAGATCTGATGGACTCAAAAAGTGGGTTACGATTGCATATTAGTTTGAAAATCGACCGGATCCACCGTATTTTTATACGAGTGACTTCCAGTCTGCCCGATCCTAGCTACCGGTAGTAGTATTGACGCAGGAGGGTCGCATCTCGCGTCGTGTTGAGTCGCTTCTGGGACGCGTCTAACACGCGGCCGCACTGCGACTGTTGTGCATTGGCTGATTGACTTTAACGCCCGCGTTTCACTGCGTTCTCGTGGTGGCCACGTTGTCTCGCCGTTGACGTTTCTGGGTTATACTGTCCTACCGTGTTGGTCCTCATTATAGTAGAGAAGACGGAGTAAATAATAATCTACACAATGAAACTGTAACCCGATCGACTCACAGCCTCGAAAAGTAAGGGTTACATTATGTCAGAAACTTGTTCGGAGTTCACAAATATCCAAGTTCCGATTATTGAATGATACCAGGTAAAGCGGAAGTAAAACACAATCAGCCCGGTCTTTGGGACGCAATGAGGAACGGACCAAGAGTAAATATCATGTTCAACTCATGCCGCTAGATAAAAAAACAATCATACCTGACTGCGGCTGACAGCTGCTACAAACAACGCCCAGTTGCTAGTTGCTACAAACATACAGCTACAGTAGATATCATATATATGTAGAACTAGATGCAAAATGACAGACGACGTCGGTGTTAGAACATGTATTATTGAACAGAGATGCAAAATGACAGACTTTCCGGCGTAAGTAAACAGCCGCCATCTTAAAGCAGTAGACCTCTCTAGAAGGCTCTGTTGTAGCGAACCTAATCAACTTTTTATCTAAAATACTCCTAAATCGGCAGAATCTTGTCTTGAATCTATCTTTCAATGATGAAATAGATTTAAAACTTTGACAAAAGTAGACAGAAGGGAAATTATGGAATAATGGGAGCAATTTTAACAACTGTAACGGTTGATTGAATGTAGTTTAAAGCTGCTGATACAGAATGGGGACTTAAGTTTTTTATTTACTGTTATTTTTGTATATTTGTTTACTGTTATATGTTAACTTGATACTGAAATAGTAGTTTGGTTTAGCCTGAGAGGATTTTTGAACAATTTAGGAACTAAAGTACAAAACATTTTTTTAAAAAAAAAGGAGGGGAGTGCATCAATAATCGTTTTGTAATCGAATCGGAGCCTCTGAATCGTAATCGTAATCAAATCGTTAGGTGCCCAAAGATTCCCAGCTCTAATATATAATGTATACGTTATTTTTCTTAACCATTACTTCATTGGCGGCCATTGACGGTGATAGACATCCAATCTATTTGAACTGAAACATTTGTTTATTGGCTGCCGTCCGTCCCGGTTCAAATGGGTTGTATGTCTACCAGTGACAAATTAATTAAAAAATTCAGAACAGAAGTATGAAAAAAAGCACATGATTGAATGTCTATCATCATCAATGTAACTGTAAGAGTTAGTCATTTCATCAGGTTTACATGAAAAAATGAATTTCCAGCATTAAACCAGACATCAAACAGGGTCAGATTTCCTCATACCATTTCAGAGCTTCTTTTGCCTCCTTTTCTTCAATGCCATTTAGCTCAAGCCAATAACACAAGTCCCAACTTTCAATAAAGCCACACACACACACGCACACACACACACACACACACACACACACACACACACACACACACACACACACACACACACACACACACACACACACACACACACACACACACACACAGAGCTGTATCTCACGTGTAACAACCACACAATCAACTGCATCTTCCACCCATTAACTATATTAAATGATGTGAAGTGAAAGTTTGAACGTTTTTCATTTCAAGGCCAATCTTCTTACTGCGTTGTTCAAGTCTCCCATGCTGCGCGCCGAAACATTCCTCGTGTCCGTGCTCACGTGTAGGTACAAAGAAAGCCACATATTTGCTAGTCTTTCTTTTTTTAAAGTGGGGTTTATTTAGCAAAAATGTGAAATCCAAGGGTGGTTGGCTACCATGGCAACAAAATTAAACGGAGGATCTCTTCAGAAAGCAGATATCTGAATTATTCTGCTTCTTTTATGAGAGGGAAAATGAAATTCCCCTTCCATGCAGACTAAGATACCTTGGCCCCACTGCGAAGGCCAAAAAATGTCTTTAATATGAGGAAAAATAGGGGTTCTTTTGGACATCAGAGGGTCCTAACAGCTAATATTCAGAGTTTATTAACAATCAGCATACTGTATGGCCACAAGATATGATGTAACTGCTATGCCTCTGAAACTCCAGATAAACCCATTGCCTCTAAACAAGAGCACAATATGTGTGTGTCCAAATCCTGAGCTGACATCCCTATGACGAAATCCATAAACTGCATGCCCGGGATTAGGTGTGGACTGTTCCTGCCGTGGTAAATGATTTTATCTGTCGGAACAGGATGAGAGATTTAAGAAACACACAATCTACACCGACCCAATTATGCTTACATAAGTGAAGGGAGGATTATGTAGTGTATTCCGATTATTTTGTGCGGAAGCCTGTTTGTGGTTAGCTGAATACTAATTTCTAATATCTCTTTAGTCTCAGTAATGTGAGTAAATCCTCAAAAAGCAGGTTATTGCAGGAGAGCCCCTCATGGCTATGATGCCGAGAGCCCGTTTCACAGATTTGGGGAAAGGACACCACTCTGCTTGATGTTTGTCGAATGAGTGCTAGTTCTTAGCTCTTTTTGCTTTTGTGAATGAAGCATTGTCACTGTTTGCCTGTGAGGAGGCTCGACGCGTTCCATCTATAGATGCGCTTGTCCATACTAGGCTGGCAAAAGTGGTCAAGGGTCACTCACTCTTCCACTGAAAAGATGAGTGGAGTCAGATGAGGGTCAAAGGTGACCCTCTTTTTTCTCGCTCCTTTATTCGCATCCTCTCCTTCCATTTGTCCGCCTTTCTGTGTTTGTGTGTGTTGTTGGCCAACATCAGATCCATGTTATTGATTGACTCCTGTGGCTGCTGGGCTGCCCACTGAAAGAGGGGGCAGAGCTTTAATGAATTCCTGCACCTCATGCCCCCTGCACCAACCCCTACACCTCCTTCTTAATTAACTCTGTGTGTTTGTGTACGTGTGCGCATGCATTTTATGTATCTTGTCTCCTTCCTTCACAGATCAACACCCCTTCTACTCTCCCTTGCTGTTTTTTTTCCCTACCTCTTTCTTTACTGACTCTTGTAACCTCCTCTCCAGCATTATTTGCTTTCACCTCTTTTTTTGTAACTGTAAACTACTTGCCACTAGTCAAAAATTAGATGTGCAAACACAGGAGCTGCATCAAAACAATTTGAAATGAAGTTTATTTTGATATGAATAGAATAATACAATAATTAATTGAGATTTGAGTGACACAGCTTTTTTGCTTTTTGAAATACTATCGTATGGATGATAAATTTGCTGTTGCTTTAACCTTACACAACATAACAATACTAAACAATAGCATATACTAGGGCTGCAGCTATCGATTATTTTGTTAGTCGATTAATCTATCAATTTGTGAGTTCGAATCATCTAGTAATCGAATTAAGAACATTTAGAGAGGCCTGTAATTGTCAACATGGGTAAACCTCAACCATGAGCGACAGAATGTGGGGAAAAAAAACAAAAAACAGAAAATCACATTGTTTAATTTTTAAAGAATTTATTCGCAAATCATGGTGGAAAATAAGTATTTGGTCAATACCAAAAGTTCATCTCAATACTTAATAATGTACCCTTTCGTGGCAATAACGGAGGCCAAAAGTTTTCTGTAACTCTTCACAAGCTTTTCACACACTTGCTGGTATTTTGGCCCATTCCTCCATGCACATCTCCTCTAGAGCCGAGATGTTTTGGGGCTGTCGTTGTGCAACACGGACTTTTAACTCCCTCCACAGATTTTCTATGGGGTTGAGATCTGGAGACTGGCTAGGCCACTCCAGGACCACTTCTCATCTTCAATGCCCTTGCTGATGGAAGGAGATTTTCACTCAAAATCCCTCGAAACATGGCACTATTTATTCTTTCCTTTACACAGATCAGTCGTCCTGGTCCCTTTGCAGAAAAACAGCCCCAAAGCATGATGTTTCCACCCCCATGCTTCACAGTGGGTATGGTGTTCTTCGGATGCAATTCAGTATTCTTTCTCCTCCAAACACGAGAACCTGTGTTTCTACCAAAAATTTCTATTTTGGTTTCATCTGACCATAACACATTCTCCCAGTCCTCTTCTGGATCATCCAAATGCTCTCTAGCGAACCGCAGACAGGCCTGGACGTGTACTGGCTTCAGCAGGGGGACACGTCTGGCAGTGCAGCATTTGAGTCCCTGGCGGCGCATTGTGTTACTGATAGTAGCCTTTGTTACTGTGGTCCCAGCTCTCTGTAGGTCATTCACTAGGTCCCCCCATGTGGTTGTGGGATTTTTGCTCACCGCTCTTGTTATCAATTTTGACGCCATGGGGTGAGATCATACATGGAGCCCCAGATCGAGGGAGATTATCAGTGGTCTTGTATGTCTTCCATTTTCTAATAATTGCTCCCACAGTTGATTTCTTTACACCAAGTGTTTTACCTATTGCAGATTCAGTCTTCCCAGCCTGGTGCAGGTCTACAATTTTGTCTCTGGTGTCTCTTCGACAGCTCTTTGGTCTTGGCCATAGTGGAGTTTGAATGTGACTGACTGAGGTTGTGGACAGGTGTCTTTTATACCGATAATGAGTTAAAACAGGTGCCATTAATTCAGGTGATGAGTGGAGCCTCGTTAGACCTCGTTAGAAGAAGTTAGACCTCTTTGACAGCCAGAAATCTTGCTTGTTTGTAGGTGACCAAATACTTATTTTCCACTCTAATTTGGAAATAAATTCTTTAAAAATCAAACAATGTGATTTTCAGTTTTTTTTTTTTTTCCGCATTATGTCTCTCATGGTTGATGTTTAACCATGTTGACAAATACAGGCCTCTCTAATTTTTTCAAGTAGGAGAACTTGCACAATTGGTGGACTAAATACTTATTTGCCCCACTGTATATACACTACTGTTCAAATGTTTGGGGTCTAAGTGACCCCAAACTTTTGAACCCTCGTGTACATAATGAAAAATCCCATATGATAATGACAATGAAACAATGAAAAAAAATGGCGTCTGTAAAAAAGTCACAGATATCCACCTTATAGCTATCGTTTAATTGTAGTTTTTTTAGACTTTTAACATTACGTCACAATGAAAAAAATGGCATCTGTAAAAAAGTCGCAGATATCTACCTTATAACTATCGTTTAATCGTTTTTTTTTTTTTTTTGTTACTGTCGCATTTTCCCCAGTATTTTAGATGATGAATAATGGATCCAAACAAAGAAAAATGGGAAAAAAACGTTTAAAAGGGTAAATATATAAAAAAGAAAATCTCGACCACTCCTTGATGTCTGCGATTTCTGCATCGCGACCCTTTTTATATTGTCATGTTTCACCCATAAAATCCCCAAAAAATCCAGCTGCAGCCATTCACATATGTGTCTTGACACACGGTGATACATGCTACATGGAGTTTTAGGATCGAAACAAGATAAGTAAGCGATAATATCTCGTTAAAGTCATGGCGTCTGTAATTCTGCTCTCGCGTGCTCTCACCACCAGATAGGGTTTTGCTGTTTAATTTTTTTTTTAAATGCCCTCCTGTTCAAAATTTTTCTTCCCCCAGAAAATTGAGATTTTAAGCTTTCCAATGATGTATCACACATGCATATCGGACAATTTCGAAATTCTGCCAAATTGGGGGTCTCAGAGCGGAACTTCAAGTCACCTGAGTGTTTTCCGCCATATATATACAGTTTATATTTAAATGCATACATACAGTAAACTGGTATATGATGTATACACTAGGCCTGCACAACATATCGTTTGATTATTGCCATATTGATGTATACAATAGTGCGCAATAGTCCCATCGTAGTACGTGCAAATTTTTGTTTGTTTGTTTGCTTTTTTTTCTTTTCTTTTTTTTTCTTCTTTTTTTTTAACAAGCCAACTTTTCCTTTGCTTCATAAAAGCAGCAAATGTACAGCCTGGATTAAACAGTATTATACGAATACAAAGTGGTCATGGTAAATCAACCAAACAGAGCTATTCAAGTCATCTGGTGAAAATTATTTATGTTTTAATATCACAATATACAGTATATTAAAATATATCTAGCATAGCATATATCACAAAGTCCCAAAAAGTGGCTATGAAATTTTTTCCAATATCCTTCAGCCTGAGTATACACACATAATCTGAAAGGTGTAAACCACATACATACAAAATTTTGCTAATTGGAATTCAGATTTCGGTAGTGAAGTCCTTCAAAAACACGTTTCCCTCCAAAAGGCTTCAAACGGTTAATGTCTAATCCTTGTTGAAGTTCACTGACATTTGTAAAACACAAAGAACCAAACTTTGAGCTTTTAAAACAATTACATAACTTTGCCTGAAGGTTTTAATGCTAACACGTAATTAGAAGCAGCACAGACAGATTAATGAAAAATATCTGTATAGCGGTGTTTCGGTCCTTTCACCTCTTGACATTTCAACACAAATGGTGGAGCAACACACACATATTGAGTTCTTCTACAAAGAACAATAAAATATACTGCACCTCTACTTGGACAGTATAAACATATGTCTGCATTATACTACCAAGGGGTGTACACGCCAGAAATAGCAGTATAATGTCCGTTAAGCTGAAGTAAAACAAACAAATGTGGTGAAAGCTCTTTCAATCAGTTTAAATATTTTTTTCTGTTTAGAGAACGATATAATGGATAGCTTTTTTGTTTGTTTGTTTGTTTTTTTGTTTTTTGTTAACACACACTACAATTATTTTGTTGTTTTTGGGAAGGAAGCAGGAATGGAACATTTCCATTTTTACAATGGTGAAAAGTATATACAAGACATATATTAGTTACAAGCGTGGGCACTAAACATGTTAAGCTCATGTTTCAGTTTATTGAACTGTGTTGCATCATTTGCAAAAGCTGTTTGATATTTTGGTGACCTTGGGACACTTTGATTCAGCTGTATAAGCACAATAATAAACCATTTGAATATTGCCTTCTATATTTCTATCATGCCAGTGCTGATTTAGTTTGTCACAAACATCTTTAACTGTTCCTCCTCTGCAACATGTATCCATCCACCATTTGCACTCTAGTCATTCATCTATATGAAGCATGGAAATGACAACTGTGTGTGAGAGTGTGGTCAACATTGACCTAGTGTGGTGTTTGAAGAGGCTGAAGAGCCATCAGTATTCAACACATGAAGGCTAACTCCAGCCTCTGTCACCTTGACTTTCCTTGCACAAGATTAAGCTGCACGGGAAACATACATGACTACCGTTGAAGCTCAAGTGGACAAAAACATTGATTTGAGCTTACATGTTTTTAAAAAGATATACAATATCTTTATACTTTTGTAGCTTTTTATTCCATCTGTTTTTTACTTACTTGCTTATTAAATCTGACTTCAACGCTTCTGTTGAGCCATACAATAAGACCAATCCAGAAAAATCCCCTGTAATTATTCATAGTGCCTAGAAATGTCCACAATGTTGTTGAGGCATGTCATTTCTTTTAACACTCAACGCCAGTAATAGGCAGTTTTTTTTTTTTTTTTTGTATTTGCAACGTCGAATAAATGTCAATTCCGATGCAATAAAAGTGAATGCGAGTGAGGTTGTGTATCCACGCACAAGTGCATGTGTGACAATGTCGACTCTCATCAGATGCAGCCTCTAACATTGCATGGACTGCTGACAGCAACTCTAAACACTCCACTTTCCCACCTACCTAACTTTCTAACCTTAGCGTACTACTGCTGATGAGGCACAAGAGTTGAATGAGGTGTAACGCCAATCTGCTTATGAATGACGACTGCTGAGAAGTTGAAAAGAATTGCTTTAATATGGTGTTTCTAGTGTTCTCCCTCAAGCTGATCTCACTGTCAGGTGAAACTGAAAGCCTTAAATCATGACAGCTTTTTCAAATGCAATTTTTGTACAAATGCCATCCATTTTATCCTCTCAGCAAGCAAGGCACAGATCCAGAGTGGTAGATTCTCAAGCCTACACAAAGGCTTGTAATCTTTGGAATAAAGTTAAGGCAACAATGTGTGAGGCATTGTCGTTTGCCGCTCGCTTGCTGTTCGCTCTGTGTTGCATGAACACATTTGAGTGGTGGCAGTAAAAAGATAAAGAGCTTCTCTGGTCTTCTGTTGCGTTCTCTACTCAGACGCAGATGTGACCGAACCCAACAGCTCTGACAGCCGCGGCGAGCGCCTGGACTTCTTCCTCAAACAGGAAGAAGCTCTCGCATCAGAGTCGGCCTTCCTGGGTCCCAACGAATCAGAGGAGGCAGGAGGAGGAGGCGGCGGAGGCAGAGGCGGCAGTGGGATGATGTCCTCGGTTGCAAACCTGAAGGCGGCGCTGATGAGTAAGAACAGCTTGCTGTCACTGCGGGCTGAGATGATGGGAGATGATAACCCCTTGCTCTATGAGTACCTTCCCAAAGGAGGACACTCCTTGTCTTGTAAGTCCTCATTTTAAGACATACACTCACACAAAGGGTAATACAGTCGGCCTACTGTATATGTCAGTTTTTCCCTTTGCTACATGAACTCCATAGCATTATTGGACGCAAAATTAAACCAAGAATGTTGAAAAAAATCAAATGTCGGTGTACAAAAGCAAGAGTTTTGATTCAAAACAAGTACAACTACTTCACATATAAGCTACTGTATGTTATCGATGTGGTGATGTAGAATTGATGGATAATATATGGGCAACCTCAAAATAGGAAGACATTTTGGCTTCAAAGCTACTGAAAAATAGCCGTCTCTAGTTTTCTGCTCGATATTCATCAATAATAGATAATCAACTATCAAAGTGTTGATTACCTTATCATTAAGATCAATAGTAAATTTTTATTACTTGATTTATTTGTTATTTACAACATTCAATCACAGTAACAGAGTTAGGAATCCATATTGATATTAGCAGACATCCCAAGTCTCATTGAGGTTCCAGGAGTCTCCCTGATATTGATTGTGGCTCCCTGATGCCTGTGAGTCTGATAAAAGCAGCCTGCAAGATAGCAGACGACAAATCCTTCAGTTGGAAACAAAAATACAAAATTCATTTGGCAATGAATGGAATAAGTGAAGACTGATGATACCGTGGCGAGGTGCACTGTGTACAACAACAGTGACTTCAGCATTGCTCATGGCAAACTAAAGACATATTGAGGTAGGTTAACACGCCATTTCTATAGGTTAAAGACTATCATAAAATTAAGCAAAACGTAGACCAAACTAATTAAAAATGTACCTGTAAGTTAATTAAAAATGAATGCATTTATTAATTGGATAGGTATGATAAAAGATCTTCCTGAAATGAGTTTTTGGAACTTGGGATGTCTTTGTTAGCTCTTTCTAAGGAGTTTTTAGCTAACTGTTTAGCTAGCTGTTACTCCTGATTTAGGACAACCTTACTATATATAAATAAGTACAGAAAGCATGAAATAGAGTAAGATATTCAATCAAGGGTAACTATTTTACGAAAATATAGAAAATAGAAGCAAGGACATAGACACACATTAAAAAAAAACCAGTGTGTCATATGATTCTTTCTTCTTCTGCCATGATAAAAAGGACACGTTCTACAAATAATTATTATTGGGGAAAAAAATGAAATTTCCAAGTTTATAACTGTTTATTTTAGATTCAATCTGGTCATTGAAGAGGTGGCATAAAAGGAAAGTGGTATTGTAGGTCGTACTCCAAATTTATTTGGTTTATTTAGTTTTTAACCATTATTTTCTCAGGTTTTTTTTTTTTTTTTGGTCTCTGGACAAGCAAATTGATTATGAAAGTTCAGTGGTTTGTAAAGTCCCTTTCACACACTCCGAAACACTGGGAATATTGCAGTGCTTAACCGTGCACAGCAGTATGTGAAAACAATTTCCTGGGTCAACTGACACAGAGATTACGCGGACTTTTCACAGGTTACGTCTTAGTATCATATCCGGGACTTTCTTGGGAATCGGTGCGCGTGAAAGCAGGCGTTAAATTCCTGGGTCACAGCACGATGGCTGATGACGTAAACAATCATGGTGGGCCGATTGTCACTTCCTCTACTACTCTACTTTCGCTACTGCGGAAACAAGGTTGTACTTCACTGCAGAAAACAACGGAGGGAGCGTCCAAGGGTTTATTAAATACATATTTGCTACTACCATTAAGATCTGAACCCGGCGGCTCGACCCGGGCCCGCGCTCGAGGCTTCCGTGCGCACCGTGGCGGCGGGGAGAGGCTCGCTCGGGACGGGACAGAGGGATGCGTTCAATGGTTTATTAAATACAAAAATACATGCGATCGCTGACTGAAAAAGGGGGAATTACACAATGCGTCCGTGACAGTAGAACCGAGGAAGAGAGTCCATTGTCCATCTTTGGAAATGTGTGGTTTATTTTGTTCCTGATGTTAGGGTCTGCTACTGCAGAAACAAGGTTGTACTTTAAAGCAGAAAACAACGGATGGATATGTTCAATGGTTTATTAAAAACAAAAAAATCGCTGGCTGAAAAGGGGGAAAAAAAACAATGGGTCCATGACAGTAGGTCGACTGGGATCAATAAAATACTAATCTAAGCGCTAGGCAGAGAGCCGATAAGACAAAAAAACAAAGCCAGTGGAATTCTTCTTTCCACCCTTCTCTTGGATCGCCTGGGCTTAAATACAGTCTTGATGAGCTTGAATTGGCTGCAGTTACGAAGTTGGGAACGCTCCCTCCGGAGCAAAACACAATTTCACCAACATTGTGACAGCCGATGCCGACCAAAAATGACGTAATGTGCGGGTTATTAAATCGCGCAAGCAGCCCTCCCCGCACCGAGAGCGCCAGTGGGCAACATGGGACAAGTGTGTGAAAATGTCCAACCAATTCTCGGGACATCCCTACATGCGTGAAAGCAATGATGCGAGTAAATCCCGCGTCACCTTACACGGGAATTTCCCTGGATATGTGTGTTAAAGGGGCTTAAGTTGATTATTTTAAATTTGAAGACTGGGACATAAAATGTCCTCCAATTCTGCAATGACGCATACATCAAATAAAAATGCTGAATTCATTCCCATCCGTAGCATTGCTAATACATATTTTTCTGATGGAACCTACTTCTGTGTCAACCTCTATGATAACATCTTCAAAAGGTACCATGATTTACAAGCTTTTGCACATTTCTCACTTTTCCAAACCACAATTGTCCCATCATCCTCAATATATGTTGACTGGTCAGCTTATTTGTTGACCAAACTGAATTGTAAAATACACACATGACACATAACTACTGTAGTGGCTGTCATTGATGAAGCATCAGATGTGACTTACTGCGAGAACATTTTTTGGGGATGGCTTGCACTGTCTGGGGGAGATTTGTTATTTATTGTTACTTATTAATTATCTATAAAAGTTTTGAGCGCATCACTGCTGCTGTTTTTCAGTACGTATAATCAAAATAGCTGTAATGTTATAGCAAATGTCTCTAAATACTCAAGTACAGTAGAACTGTAGCTGATAACTGATTTTAACTTTTTGCCCAAACACATTTGTACTCTTAATGTTCTGTTAAATGAAGCAGTATATTAGTAAAGCTAAGTTAATCAATATTTTATTTTATAAGTGACAAGGAAACATCCATATTAAACACATCTACAAGTTTCTTATTTTTAGTTGTGCACGCTTGAGTTTGTGCATTGTGTGTGGGGAAAATGATACACATCTTTTGTTTGTGTTCTTTGCTTTTACTGGCTCTTAGGACCTTTTTTCCTCAGTTGTGTCTGTCTTTGTGCGCGGCAGGAAAACAATGGGAAATAACTTCAGGCCTGGTCATGCCCCACTCACCTACAAAATGACAGACGGGGACTGAATACAACAAAACGCACGTGCTCTCTCATTTTTGTCACGTACATTATGCAAGTGTTTGTGCGAATGAGATGTTTCTGTTGGCTTCAGAAGGAATAAGAAGCTGTCACAGGCTGGCAGGCTACAGAGAAGGCAGGAGACGCACTCGCATACATAGACCTTGACGTTATGAATAGATTTGTTAAACATCTTTTGCGGCCACAAGGGCTACCTGCAGAAAAAAATCTGTGCAGATTGTTTAAGCTTGTTGAAAAATCAGGAAGTGTCCAAAGGTCTCAATTTAACTTTTGCAGATTTCTCAGAGACCTTGGTGAAGGATTTAGAAAAATTCTGCGTCGTAGGTGTGATTGCCGAACAAGCTCCCTTAACACATATGTTTATGGTGAAATTTAATAAACAAATACTGTACCTTTGATTAATGGACGTACAGGTCATCCTAGTGCTATTCCCTTTCCCCCATTTCATTTCTCCTTCCTTCACCTTGCTTCTCATCCTTCCGGTCCCTTATCCATCTATGACTCTTTCATCCATCTACTTCTCCTTTACCCCTCCTTAACACTCAACGCTCATACTCACCCTCATTGCCTCTCCTACTGACTGCATCTTTCACGTCCTCTTTACTTTACTCTCTCTGGTCTCTCTACCTTCACTATTCTATAGTGAGGTGGCGAATCAAAGTGAATCTCTTTAGGATCCTGGGAAAGTATTGATCATTGGCAGGAAGTAGGTAAAGGAAGGTGACCTGGTCCAATCCAAGGGAAACCTCTGAACATCAACAGAAGGCCTTGAGTTTTCCCTCAGTATCTCATTTGTCTATGCACTCCCTTATACACTTTCCGTTAGGAGTGTGACAAAATATCGAAATAGTGACATATCGTGATACTTTGTATCCCAAAAGGTTATCAATATGCTCCTGTCAAGAATCGAGATATCATTTTAAAAAGGTGTCAATATTTAAAAAAAAAAAAAAAAAAAAAAAACATCTAGTTGCTACCAAAATCTTCCACCATATTAGTGTCTCAGTTAACTCTAAGGGGCAGTTTACATGGCGACTCTGCAACACAAAGACGCAATGACTGAGTTGCGGACTCGCCTCGCGTGCACATGGTGTCGGCGAAGACGAAAAATTCTGAATCCTACCTCCAAAATGGAAGAATCCGATTGCGGGGGGTTGAGGGGGGCTTCCTCGGCATGCATATCAAAGGCTCCTGCAGCGCGAGACCGCGTCGTTAACGTCAGCACTCGTACACGTCACATTGGGTGTGCGCAGCGGTGCTACTAAACATTAAAAACAGCAAATATGGCGGAATGTCGGCTTTAATTTACTGTTTTAATAATATTTTTCTAAATTAAATATGTTGAACGTTTCAATTTCTGTGCCTTTTTGAGCAAAAGAAAAACGACATTGCTTCGAGTGGGCGGGCATATTTTTTTTCCAGGCTGAGGGAGCTTGGTGGGGTCAAAGTGCATCATTCTCTGCCGCCCAGTAAATCTGCACTGCCCCCTAGGGCCTGGCATGAATACAACATCGTTTTCATGTGGAATCGCGACATTGTTCAAATGGAGACGCAAATGCAAATGCAAATTTGGCATTTTTCGTATTCTCGGAGAGTCACCATGTAAACGGCCCCTAAGGCTGCCATTGACGGTGCTCAATGCCCAATCCATTTAGACTGGGAACGTTCGTTCATTCAAAACCAGAGCACAGTCATTCGGTCTGCTTTTTGGGGCATTTACAGGTCACTTGATGTTCATTTTAGGGAATTTACAGGTCATTTCCTGTTGAGTTTGAGTCACTGCCTATTCATTTGGGTGATTCCCAGGTCACTTCCTGTTCTGTAACTCTAAATCAATAGCAAGCGACCCATTATATACCCCAAAATCAACAGGAAATGACCTTAAATGGCCCAAAATTACCTCATTGCCTGGCATTGGCTGCCGCTGACGGCCATAGACGTTCAATCCGTTTGAAGTGGGAGGGATGGCAGCAAATTAACGAATGTTCATTCGCTGCCACCCTCCCAGTTCAAATGTATTGGACGTCTATTAGTGATAAACTCATTCCAATTCACAGCAGAAGCTTGTTTTTCTGTTTATCAGTTGTTTGTAGAATATCCTAGATTGATTTCCTGACCAATGTATCAATAATCGCTGTATCGCAGTATCGTCAGATCATCGTTATCATGAGCTTTGTATCGCAAATCGTATCGTATCGTGAGGTACCAAGAGGTTCCCACTCCTACTTTCCGTATAATAAATTAAGAGGGGTGGGGTTATTTACGGCAAGAACATGGAAGTCTGGACAGGGACCGGCGGGATGGAATTAATCGGAAGGCGACTCGGTCCCCGGAACACAAAAATGGAGGCACTCAACATTGTGTAGTGAGCCATAATTACCAGAAAATCTCTTGTCTACAACAAAGATTGACAGCCAGACTCCTCATTCTGACTTAGTTGGTGCTGTCGTTTCGTCGTTCAAATAGCCGCAGCAATTAACATTTAATGCGTGTGTGAAAATCTTTTTACTTTGGTACTTACAGTTTCCAGGTTTTTGCAGAGATACGAAAAATACTGTACATTGAGACAGGGCATTTCATAGTGCTGTGGGTAACCAGTAAACATTCTGTCATTCATACTTCCAAAAGCAGTTGTTATTTCCATGTGGGTCAGTCCAATGAGCTAACCCTCACCCTGTTGTCAAGACGTGTAATTCAATTGCATCAATTTGTGGTCTCAAGGAGGGGTACATTTTCAAAAATACTATGCGTACGTCAGTCAGCCTTCTGAATCCATTTAGGTTCAATGGGATTCAACCCCAATCTCCTTTTTTGTGCCAGACAATCGATGCCAGACAATGGATTTCGTCGATCCGTCCCCAGTGCACCTGTCCACACTGCCACTGTGTACAGGGTGTGCAGAACATCCAATTAACTACACTATTAACTACTGATATTAGTGGCCTACACTCATTGCAGCACATTTCAATTAAATATACAAGTGGTACCTCTACAAACAAAGTTAATTCGTTCCAGGACCTTGTTTGCAAGTCGAAATGGTTTTATGTCGAGTGGATTTTCCCCTAGGAATACATTATAATTCCATTCATTCGTTTCACAGCCCAAAAACTACACTAAATCCTTAAAAAATACTGCTGGTACTATTACAAATGGAAATTACACATAGCAAAACAAATGAATTATAAATAAAACACGGAATATAATAATAATAATAATAATAATAATAATAACAATAATTCCTGTAATAATGTCACATATAGGGTTGTATTGTGACGGACTTTTTTTTTTTTTTGCTGTACTTGAACGCACCGCATGGCTGACGTGCCAGAGACAGAGCGGTGAGTTTAAGAGTTTCACTTTCACTTTCAATGCTTTCTTGTTTTCTAAGGCATTTTGTGTTGAATAAGTTGTGAAATAAATGATAAAAACGTGGCGAAGCTGGCGATTTTTTTGGCGATGTTACCACAATAATAATTGTCAGCTTAATTTATAAAGACTGGCGTATGGTGGTCGGAGGAGGACCGTGGAGATGTATTCTTGAGTCAGTTCACGGATGCTCACCCCACGCTCATATTTTTCTATAATTTGCAACTCCATTTAAAAGGTAAGCATCACCTTTTTCTTTATTTCACCACCTGTAAACCTTTTTGACACATTTTGTGTTGATTTCTCACACAAGAAAATCCACCGTGCGTTCGTCTGCGGTGCTGTCATCTCGTCGTATTTCGAGCATGTCGTCAGATATAGAAACAAATGGCGAGTCAAATTTTATGTAGGATGTCGAAAATATCGTGTGTCGAATCGATCGTATGTCGAGGTACCACTGTATAACATTTCTCTATGGCAGCGGTCTCAAAACAGGTCCTCAAGGGCAGCTGTGGGTCCTGGTTTTGTCCCAACCGATCGAGTACGGACAGTTTAAGCAATGAAGTTTCTACTAAAACAAGTAGCACCTGACTGCAATCAACTGATTACAGCTGTAAGACACCAGATTGGCGCAAATGTGTCATCTTGTTTTGTTGGAATGAAATCCTGCGCCCACTGCAGCCCTATGTGGAATAGTTTGGAGACCACTGCTCTTTGGCAATTTTCCAAGAGGGAAACCGCTTTTTTAAACAATTTAGCCAATAACTGAATCTAGATTCTACTGTTCTGTTGTCTGTTTAAATGCAAATAGAAGACAAAACAACAACAACAACAACAACAAACCCAATATGCCCCACTTTTAAAAGATCCAATACAAAGTTGCATTCAAAATCTTAATACACAAAGCATATTGCTTAGATTTCAGGGGAATTATTAATTATAAGTACTTATATATACTTATATATTCTTTGTTACATATCGTAGGTGTATTTGAATGAGTAGTTCTAAACTGCTCATCTTCTACTCTTTGTGTCCCTGTGACCTCCTCCCTCGCTATGTTGCCCCTCCTGAAGTCACCAGAGGTGGGGAAGTAAATGGGAGTTTAGCTTTCGTGTGTGTTCTCAGTAAGTAGGAGTGTCGGGCGCGGTAGTTCAACATTCCAGGAATCCGTCCACGGTCAAGCCTTAGCGCAATGAGATTCTGTCCATTGTGTAGAGGAGGGCGATAAATGGTTCACCCACCGCATAACTCTGTTGGCCACACTGGCACGTACTATTGCACACTCGACAAGCCATAGCACTTTCAATGTGTTAATTAATATGAATGCACAGTAAACTGTGAACACAAAATATGATTGTGGGAATAGATTGTTATGTTTTTTTTTTTTTTTGGGTAACTCTTTGTGTCTAAACTTGTTGCTGGTAAACAACGTCCCTGGCCGATGTCCTTTTGCCCTGCGTGAACAGAAAGTCTTCATTTGAGCTGCAAGATGGCACCTCTCCAAAACAATCTCCCTACACGCTACAGAGGATCCTCAAGCCCTCTCCTTATATGCATTTTACTCACTCACAAAACACCATCTCACACACACACACACAGCATCCTGTGTGCATGCATGTGGGTGGAAGGAGAAGGAGAGCAGAGGAGCAAATGGAAAAGAGAGAGAAGAGAAGCCCTTTCCCCTCGGCTGGTGGAAAGTGAAACTTCAGAGTTTTTCTTCCTCCCCCTCTCCATCGTGTTTGATAGTGCAGCACTGGCAACCACTGTGCCCCTCCATCAGCAGCACCCCGCGCCCCCCTCCTGCCCACTCTCTCCCGTTATGTTCTGGTGGCCAGCTGCTAGCAGAGTGTGCAGTTGTACGTGAGTGGGTGGGTGAGACTCGTTTCCTGTGCTCCTCAGGGCTCAGCTCCAACAACCACTGCAGCACGCTCCAACCAGGGGCCACAGGGGCCACAATTCATAACAAACAGGGGGCTGACTCCTCTCCTCCTCCTACTCTTCTTCCTCCTCATCTTCTACCAACACCGCCTCCGTTACCGCCGTCATCATCATCATATCGCCCCTCCGCTCTGCTGCTCCCCACTGAACCTCGGTCCCTGGAGGCCCCCGGTTTGTGGGCGGGGACACCCAGGCTGCACTCGGACACCTCGGACATGGACGTGGAAGAGACCCCTGCGGGAATGACGCCCTCCACCTTGCCAGAGGTAAGCACAAGGAGTCTGGCTCAACTCCAATTGTGGAGGCTCTTCTCTGGATAGCGCTCCTCCGCTCAGATAGAACTTTGATCTCGATGAGTGGACGGGAGCATCCAGGAGGCTGCCTCAGCCAATTTTGAAAACTCCCTGGGAGGGCTGAGTGGTGATTGAGGGAATAAAGTTGACCAGTTATCTAATGGATGGTGGGCATGAAGTTTAGTTAAAGAACAAAGTAAAGGCTATTGGGGTGATTTTTGACACCCCAGCACATCTATCACTCAGTCCTCTCAGTGTTTCATATGGCACATTTCCTGGGTCAAAATTACTGTTGTTGCTTTTCCTTTCTTTCCACATTATCTATCGTTTGCTCATGTCTTTTATTTGGTTAGATTTTTTTTTTAAAGCCATCTTTTAAGACATTCGCAGCCATTGACAGTGATAAAAGTCCAAACCATTTGAACCTGGAGGAATTAGCAGCAAATGAACATTTGTTTATTCGCTGCTAGCCTCCCCAGTTTAAATGGATTGGTCGTCTGCTCGTGACAAACACATTTAAATTCACAGCAGAATGATACCATCATCAATGGCACTCAAAGAGTTAATATAGCCAGGCACAAAGGGCTGCTTTTACGCACTAGTGATAATGTAGCTTATAGTTGTTACTCTAGAGATGACACATATGGACACAGTGGCATTGAGCGTGTTTCAAAATGGCAATAGCGGCCGAGGTGGAATCGATACTAGAAGACAATGAGAGATTTGCTCTCCCAGTTCAGGAAATTGTTTGTTCTTTTCAGTGCGTGTATGTGTGGGCGTGTGTGAGCGCGGCTGTGTGGCCGAGTACGGTTTTTGTGCCAGCCTGTGCGTGTGGGTAAGTAAGCCTTCATGAGGAACATTTGGTTTCAGAAGGACTTGCCTCTCAACAAGCATCTCCTATCTTTGTTTAAAAAAAAAAAAGGGGGGGGGGGCACCTGCGTACCCAGTGTATGTATGGTGTTCCCTTCTTCGTGTTCTTCTTCCCCCTCTGTATATACATAGGGGGCCAAGGCTATCCTGTTGGGTGAAGGAATAAAATAAGAGGAAATAGGATGGATGCAGCCTAGAGAGATAACTGTCACCAGGGGCAGCGGGTGTGCCGTTTGTGTTGTGACTATAGATTCATTCTCACAAAATCTACCGCAAGACATTTCTACATTCATGTCTTGTGTTATCACAGCTTGTCTCACCTGCCTGCCTCCTACATTCATGACAACCTCTCTTTACGTTTGTGTGGAATAACATGACATTTTGTGCTTCCAGGCTGTTGGTGCTCAAGACGAAGACAAGCTGAAGAAATACCACACAGGTAAAACACTAAGGCCTTGAGTAGTCAAATCATGAGAGCCTGTGTTTTGACTTGTGTGTAAATTTTCAAATTCTAATGAATCTCTCTGTTGTTTAGCTTTGGAAGGTGACCAGTCTCCCATTGAGAGAGATCAGATGGCCAAAGCAAGTTGTGCTGGTTCTCTGACTGTGCCTACGTCAGTGTTTATGGCTTCCAGAGAGATTGAGGGGCTGGCGGCGCTGGCCAAAGAGACTAAATCAGGGGTCCTGCCAGAGACCGGTGCCTGGAACTCGCAGGGGTTTGCTTGCTCCCTGTGCAAGCGGCTGTTCAGCAGTCTGGAGTATCTCAGAGAGCACGAGTACCGCCACACCTTGTCTCTCATGGCTATGTCCCTGGACTGGCCGAGCATACAGAGTCCATTCAATCAGCCCGGACAGTCGCAGTTTCTCCACTTTCCCCAGTCATTGTATCGCACCGCGGTGGCCGAGCCCACCCCGGCACGCTACCTCTGTTCGCAATGTCCGGCGAGCTTCACCCTTAAGTCCAACGCAGACCGCCATGAGAAGACAATCCATTTCAAGAAAAAGCTCATGCAGTGTGTATACTGTTTAAAACATTTCAGGGACCGCACAGACCTGCAAAGGCACTTGTCCTCAGTGCACTCCAAAGAGAAGGGCCATGTATGCCCGGCGTGCACCAAGTCTTTTAGCACCCAGAAAAATCTGACCACTCACATTAAAGTATGCTGCCAGGTGGCGTCTGTGTCAGGAACTGCTAACATGTCTCAGGATGGTGAACAAGTCCCTCTATGGAGGCTTTCTGAAGAGATGAAAGTTGAAATTACTAACCGTAGCATTTTGGATGTAGAGAACTGAGAGGATCTACAGGGTGCGTCCATATATTCCAAGCCAGCAGTTGTCCACATCACAGGTGTAGTCATGCCAATCAGGTGAAATGAAGGCTCCTTAAAGGAATATATATATTTTTACCAAATGAATTGAATTTATGAGAGGAGGATGGGTTATGGCGAATTAACGATTGTCTATGCAAAGCTGGTTTTATATCGTAGTAGAAGTCAGCACTTCTACTTCACTCCATATGTTGCTGCACACGCCACTAACTTTTCATCCTATCCACCTCTCAGTTAGGGAGAAAGCACAACTCACAGTTCTGCCTGGGTGTTCTGTGGCTCTAAGCCCTACCCAACACCACCACTTGCAGGACGTTGGGTGTATTGCACCATCTGCTCATATCAGTACTATTTAAATCTTAAGAAATGGTTTAACATCGTACAACTACAAGACTGTTCATGTCTGCTGTGCCCAACTCCAGATGCAAAACTAGCATCAGCCACCATACTAAACTGAACTCGTCTATGTCACACAGCGCAGATGGGAAGGCTGTACCAGACAGGACAAAGCAAGCTAAAACAATAGCCAAATGGCAATCAGCTGGGGGTTGGGTGGTCTCATTTTCTTTCGCGCATCTGGAAATCTGAAACACTGAGAGTGCTGAGAGATGAACAGTAATTGGTCCTTTGTGGAAACAGCCCTCCTTAACCCTTGACCCCTAGAGAAGGGGGCGGGTGGACAGAGGGCATGGGCCCTTTAGACCCCATGAGTTTAGGACGTCACTGGTGCAGGTGATCATGGTATAGGGTCCGTTTGGACTAAATAAAAGGAACTGGAGAAATAAAAGGAGAGCAGACCCTCCAGGGGCACTGGTTGTATTAAATTCACACTCATTTCTGCCAAAGAGAAATAGATTCTCATCTGAGTTTACACTGATCATTTACTCTGCAGCTATAAAACAAAACCTTAGCCCTGCCGAACACTGAGCCACATTGTTGACCTCAATGGAATTATTATCCAGTGTGCAGGATGAGCAACTACTTTAGTTTTTTTTGTTTTTGTTTTTTAACCACTGAATATCACTCTTTTTGCTGTAATTCAAAATGATTTGAATCTCAGGTGATCGGTGTCACAGTGTCGTAGATAATAAATAATATATATTAGTAAATAATGCCATGTCCTATTACACGAGCTTTCTCAACATAAATAACGTTTCCTCGTTTGAAGTCAGATCCACCTGGCCACTGCCAAGCTATTCCAATATGTACAGTTTATAAATTGTATTACAATAGTGCTTTACTATAAAATTCAATATGTAGCTGTGGCAAAAAAAAAAAAAAAAAAAAAGCGTTGAGAGTCTCTTTCCCCGAAATGCAGGAGTGCAGTCAGTGAAGGGTGTGATCATTGCCAAGGGCCTCTCAACTATCCTTGCTTCTCTTCACTTTTACACATAGCCCACTTTGCAGCGGGCTTTAATGGGCTCAAATTTGTGCACCACACCAACAGAAAGGTAGACAAATAGGGAGGATGAGCACCTGTATTTCCCCTTTAATTCCATTCGAGTAATTGCGTTTCCATGTACCCAATCAATGCAGAGCGGGAACAGATAGCCTTTTTTGATAGCAGCCCACCACATGCCAAATCCTTTCAGACCCTAAATCCCGTATCTCAGGTAGCACAGGCTGTCCTGGACGGCAGCTGCAACAGATGGAGGGTTAAGACAGTCAGGATGTCATCAGGAAGCTCTTGATAGTTGCTTTTTATCATTTGCATATAGAATAAAGTATATTGCTGTTCAGTTTTATTTTCCTGCTTTAAAAGGTGCTGTATCATAACATGTACTTTTCTAAATAGCTGAATTTGAAATAAAGTTTGAATGATGCAATTACGTGGAATCTTATCTGATGTGTTTGCTGTCGCTGCTTTTCTCCTTTGTCTTGGTGTCATTCATGCACATTCACTGTCACACAACAAAACAATCGTGATAAACCAGTGGCTTGGGCTCTTTGTGTTCTTGCATTTTTTTGTGTTTTTTTCTTTCCCCCCCAACCAACCCCGTTTGCTTGCTTTACTCTCTCAGCAGAAGTCGTTGTGACGATGGAGGTAATCATTTTATGCTGTTTAAATGTGTTGTTCAAAGCTGCTTTTTATTCAATCCACTCCAGTTCTGAGCTTTCATGGTCATTCACTCAAGTATCGCAGAACCCACACACACCACTTCACCTGTTTCAACTACCATGTAAGACTCAGCTGGAGACGCAATCCTAGACTTTGCCACACTGGACCTTTACCTTACCCTAGATGTGAAACTGCTGTAAATATGAGTGTTTTTTCTTTTCCTTGAGTCTCCCTTTGCGTGCGATTTTATTTCCCCACCGCCAGCCGCTGTGTTTATGTCTGTGTTGTCTGTCGCAAAGACCTAGAGCTGACTCAATGTAGTGCCAGTGTTTATGCGATCTTTCTTTTGACGCTTTAGTATAGAGCAAGAGCTGTTGCCAGGGCAACTGTAGCTTTGACGGGGACCGGGGGTGACCATGGGGATTGATGATACATTTTTTTGTCGACCGCTCGGCTAATTAAATGTAATAACTGAAGAGTGATGTCTGGGTTTATTTAAAAGCGATTCATTCAGGTCTAATGTTTTTCTCCTTACCTCTCTCCCCCTCATTACACCCCCAACCCCACTCTCTTCCCTTTGTCCCTGCAGTGAATGACTTCACAGTGATCCGTAAAAAGTTCAAGTGCCCCTACTGCAGTTTCTCTGCCATGCACCAGTGCATCCTAAAGAGGCACATGCGCTCGCACACTGGTGAGAGGCCCTACCCATGTGAAATCTGTGGCAAAAAGTTCACCAGGAGGGAACACATGAAGAGGCACACACTGGTGAGTGCAATTGTGCCATCACTGATAGGGGTCGATCCCGCATTAAAAAAAAAAAAAATCTTAAAATAATGTCGGGACGAGAATTAGGGAAATAGTACATCTGTTGTGAAAATATCAAAGGGCATCAAGTCAACAGTCGAACATACATTGGTTTGGGGTTGCTCTGCTTCTTCAAGGCCTGGACCACTGCTGTGCTGTCTTGGCACACAGTGGAATGAGAATGTTTGGGCATACCACGGATGCTCATACATTTGCATGACAGATGGTGGGACACAGTAGTCTAAATTTTACTTTTAAATAAAATGTTTGGAGTTCTATTATTCTGGAAGATGCTGCCCACAAAATCTGATATATTTAGGTCTAACTGAACTCGGGTTGTCTTTGTGAGACATTATATTGGTTACAATGGTTCAAGGACTTACAGTGGGGCAAATGAGTATTTAGTTAACCACTAATTGTGCAAGTTCTCCCACTTGAAAATATTAGAGAGACCTGTAATTGTCAACATGGGTAAACCTCAACCATGAGAGACAATGTGGAAAACAAAACAGAAAATCCCATTGTTTGATTTTTAACGAATGTATTTGCGAATCATGGTTGAAAATAAGTATTTGGTCAATACCAAAAGTTCATCTCAATACTTTGTTATGTACCCTTTGTTCGCAATAACGGAGGCCAAACGTTTTCTGTAACTCTTCACAAGCTTTTCACACACTGTTGCTGGTATTTTGGCCCATTCCTCCATGCAGATCTCCTCTAGAGCAGTGATGTTTTGGGGCTGTCATTGGCCAACACGGACTTTGAACTCCCTCCACAGATTTTCTATGGGGCTGAGATCTGGAGACTGGCTAAGCCACTCCAGGACCTTGAAATGCTTCTTACGAAGCCACTCCTTTGTTGCCCTGGCTGCGTGTTTGGGATCATTGTCATGCTGAAAGACCCAGCCACGTTTCATGTTCAATGCCCTTGCTGATGGAAGGAGATTTTCACTCAAAATCTCTCGATACATGGCCCCATTCATTCTTTCCTTTACACAGATCAGTTGTCCTGATCCCTTTGCAGAAAAACAGCCCCAAAGCATGATGTTTCCACCCCCATGCTTCACAGTATAGTATTCTTCGGATCCAATTCAGTATTCTTTCGCCTCCAAACACGAGAACCTCTGTTTCTACCAAAAAGTTCTATTTTGGTTTCATCTGACCATAACACATTCTCCCAGTCCTCTTCTGGATCATCCAAATGCTCTCTAGCGAACCGCAGACGGGCCTGGACTTGTACTGGCTTCAGCAGGGGGACAAGTCTGGCAGTGCAGGATTTGAGTCCCTGGCGGCGCATTGTGTTACTGATAGTAGCCTTTGTTACTGTGGTCCCAGCTCTCTGTAGGTCATTCACTAGGTCACCCCGTGTGGTTCTCGGATTTTTGCTCACCGTTCTTGTTATCATTTTGACGCCACGAGGTGAGATCTTACATGGAGCCCCAGATCGAGGGAGATTATCAGTGGTCTTGTATGTCTTCCATTTTCTAATAATTGCTCCCACAGTTGATTTCTTTACACCAAGTGTTTTACCTATTGCAGATTCAGTCTTCCTAGCCTGGTGCAGGTCTACAATTTTGTCTCTGGTGTCTCTTCGACAGCTCTTTGGTCTTGGCCATACTGGAGTTTGGAATGTGACTGACTGAGATTGTGGACAGGTGTCTTTTATACCGATAATGAGTTAAAACAGGTGCCATTAATACAGGTAACGAGTGGAGCCTCGTTAGACCTTGTTAGAAGAAGTTAGACCTCTTTGACAACCAGAAATCTTGCTTGTTTGTAGGGGACCAAATACTTATTTTCCACTCTAATTTGGAAATAAATTCTTTAAAAATCAAACAATGTGATTTTCTGGGTTTTTTTCCCCCCACATTCTGTCTCTCATGGTTGAGGTTTACCCATGTTGACAATTACAGGCCTCTCTAATATTTTCAAGTTGGAGAACTTGCACAATTGGTGGTTGACTAAATACTTATTTGCCCCACTGTATGTAATGGCCATTTTTGAACAATAGATGTTAGTTTTTAAAATCTACAGTAGTTGGACTGAGTGACAACAGCAAAATGTAACCAAAGTACTTACTAAGTCGTACTTGTTATTATGTTTCCACCTTGCAGGTTCACAGTAAAGACAAGAAGTATGTGTGTAAAGTGTGCAGCCGCGTGTTCATGTCGGCGGCCAGTGTCGGAATCAAACACGGGTCCCGGCGCCACGGAGTGTGCGTCGACTGCTCCGGTCGGGGCATGGCGGCGCTGCTGGATCACAATGGTGAAGCCGGGGGAGACATCTCCCCTGAAGAGGAGTTGTACCCGGGCGATCGCTTCCACGACGACCAGGCTGAGTGCGACGGTGACGGTGAGGAGGAAATGATGGCGGAAGGCGATGGTGAGATAATCGGAGAAGGGGAGGAGGACACGGCCAAGTGGAAGGAGACCGGCATGGCGGCAGACTCTCACCGGGCACTGGACAACGAGAAGGAGGAGAGCGACTCCTCAGTGCAAGAGGGCGAGCCACAGAATGGGAGTGAAAGGGACTTTGCGTGGATCTCCTAAAACCTGCCTGACACTAGTTTGTGGCTTGACAAGCAAGCTCTGAAGATCATTTTGGGGATCATTCAGGAATCTGTCGACCCCGCCTGTCGCCGACCGGGCCTTCCTTTTTGGATGGAAACCCGCAAAACTCCTTAACGGTTGAGCACGAGTGATCACAAGTCTTTTTCTGCTTACCTCCTTTGACTTCTGACGCAGTGTTTTGGTCCTACATTCTCCTTGAGATTTGGGTCGAAGACGTGGCAAAACCCCAGCCAACAACTTTGTGTATTTGCCATCACAATCACCATGGAAACCAGGGATCATTGTTTGCAAGGGGAAGTGGTCCCCCTCCATGTTGTCCTTTTGCCTCCTCTGAGGGTCTCTGAAGGGAGCATTTCAAGCTATTGCAAAGCCCCACACGAGGCAGACGGTCCGACAGTGGACCAAGTCCTACTGCCACAGACTTGCACTTTAATGACACTGACTCCTATCCTAGCCCCCTGAACCCACAGTTTACATTTGTAATCAGTTGTTGACTGACCTACACAACTTGGTGACCGCACCTACCTTTAAGGATTGACGTCCTCTTGACTGTTATCGGCACACTGGAATCAGTGATCCTTTGTGCAGATTGTTGTCTTATATAGCCTTTGCCCTCCAAAGTGAAGTCAGGGGGGGGCTTTCATTTTTTCTTCAGTTTTGCTCATAGTTCCTACGGTTTGGTGGAGTTTTCACACATGTACATAATAATAGTTTGGGATCGAAAAAGAGGTTTAAATGAACGTTGGACAAATAGCGTGGACTTTGATGAACGGCTGCCTTGGCTTATTCAAATCAATTTTATTCGTCCCCACAACTCAGTCACAATTTTGAATATGCAGACTTTTCTTTTGCCCCACGTTTTGTTGTTGTTTTTTGGCAGCGTTCATGGGATGAAAATTTTTAAGCTAAACATCTGTGCTGGAAATTCTGAGAGTTGTGTTAATGTTGGTTATTTATTGGATGTGTGCTTGTCAACTCTTCAAATCCTTCCCTTTTCTTTCTTGATAGTGTATGTGTGAATTGAGTGCGACGTACACAAGAATGCTCGCAAAGTCGGTATTGCTTTCCTAAGATTGTTTCAGTGTTTTTAATAGCGTTATTGACAACTGGAATCTTATTATGATTATCACAACTATGATTAACATTGTTGATGTTACTATTATTCGTTATTATTAAGTGCTGGATGCTGAGCTTATTGTGTGTTAATTTGGGGATCTTTTATAACTTATACAATTTGAGAAAAGGGAAAAAAAATAAAGCTTTTATACTTTGCCTTCGTGTGGACAGCAAGCCATAGGGCTTTTCTCAACATTTTTATTGTGCCAGTTGACGCTTTTTCTGTCGTATTTGCATTTTTTTTCTACCAGTGGGAGAACACTGTTAATTGTCTGTTTGATATTGATTGCGACATATATTCAGCACACGCTTTTGCATCACTAATGTACACTAATTGATGAATAATGAACCAAAAACAATCGAGTACCTTGTATACTTAAGTGCTTTTGTTCCATAGTCTGTGGGTGCAGGTGCTTTTTGGATATATTTGGTGTGCTTTTTGTTCTCCTTCTTTTGTCACACTTTGATAATGTGCCCATGTTGTTGTTGTGACTCTGAAGGGCTGTGTGGCTAGCTTAGTCAAAACTGCATCTCCTATGACACACAATCAAGGAAGAAGAACAGCATGCAGACAAACTGGTGGGATCAGGAGTCTGCCTTGGGGACGCCTTGGATGGATTGCACTTCCCACTACACTTTTTTCGTGTCTGTCTGTACTTTGTTATTTATTGTGATTTCCTTTCACCCTCTTATCAGATGGTTGTGACTTAATTGGGTAAGAATGGGAGACAACAGTGGTGGTGGGGTGATTTCAATGAATGTTCATAAAGGGTGTGGAAGCAGTAAATCTCTTGTAGCCACTGTGTATGTGCAGGTGTGCGTGTGTGTGTGTGAGAGAGACCTCTGCACTCGTCTCATAGCCTCAACCTAGTCTTCTTCCTCATACTGGCTTCAGGAAAACATCTGCCATCGACCTCCTCAAATATGTGCCTCGATGACCTTTTGACCTGCATGCTTGTGGGACAAGTGGGATCAGATGAAACATTTTCGAGACAAATCAAATTCTCCCCTGTAGTGTGTTGATGACCGTCTGTGCCCTTTTTCTTTGCGTGCGGTCGTGGCCTCACTGCATGCCCGTGTTCATTTGGTCATACCAAAGCGACGTCTTAAGCATCTGCACACAACTGTCTCATTCTACACAATGCAAAACTGGAACTGTTTGCTCTTGTGCTGAGGATTATGGGTAATTTTTTTGATGTTGACAAATCCTCATTTATCTTGATTCACACGTGCAAGTCATGAAGCCATAAATATGGGTAAAACTAAAGTGTACTATATTTCAAAATTTCCGCTTTTTATGTTAGAGTTTGTTCTTCTATTAAGAGTGGTGTGTGTATACCTTCATATATATGAATTTATATGACTATTATATTATTTATTTTCTCGACTTTAAGAGGGTCTTTGATTTGTACAAGGTCGCACTTGAAGCTTGAGCTCTGCTTATTTTCACTGGGAATATTGCTCAATATGAAACAAGACTTTATATTGATGATACAAAATCTGAGTTTTTAACAAAAATGTGTTAAATATTACAAAAAAAAGTCCTGTCTTTTTTTTTTCATTTAATTTGTTATGGTTGTGATAGTTTTTGGGTTGTTAGTCCTGATCACTCAGCATTTTTACAGTCAACCCTGAGCCTCCAGTTTCGATGTTGGCTGTGCAAGCTAATGTCATGCTTAGTGCAAAAATAAGCTTACTATTATTTGCAAAACCCAATCAGTCCCAATAAATTTTGAAATTGCTGCTGTATAAAAGAAGTGTTCATGCGTGCTTTTTCCCCCCCTCCCTCAAGACTGTTGTCCACAAGAGGGCAGAAAAGACACGTGTAGAAATCTACCCTTTGAAAGATGTTCGTGTTTAATCAAGTCTTGTGTCTTGCTGCTACCAGCGTATGCTGGATTTATTAGCAGGGTCATTCAGCTCCTTTTATAAATACTTGTCAATTTTTGCCATCAATACAATTAGTGCAAGAGTAAGACATATCAACCGATCATTATGAACATTATTGATTTATAATGGTTGATGAGAATGACACCCAAATTGTTTCAATTAGGAAAAAAAGTTTGTAAAACATTTGAAATATACATTTTAGCTTATTTTGTTCTACACTAAATGGGGAATTGTTAAATAATTCAATGTCGGGATGTCTTTGACTATAAATTTGTTTTAAAAATAATAAAAGTTGAAAAATAAAGAGGCTGACAAATCCAACCCAAGATCTCAAGATTCCCTGTTTTAAACTAATGACTTCAGAAATGTTCATAAGAAAAATAACATGAAAGTTAAAAAAAAAAAAAAAACTTCATTTGTTGGAAAAATAGCTTCTTTACCTATACGTCAATATCTTCGTGGCATTGACATTGGCATTTTGTGGGAGTGGGTAGTTTTTTGTGTGTGTTGCAACAATACTGAGCCTAGTATCAGAAGGGGCCCTGATACGGCATTAAAATGGAGGCATCAGCATCGGTTACCACTAAGAAATAACGCAGTCATGCTGCGCAAAATGTACTGGATGTGAAATTTAGTTTCCAATATGGCTGCCAGTTACAAACACCTCAGTACTTTAAAACAAGCAGAACTTGTCGCCCCTCCCAAGATGGTCACCGATTACGAAAGCAGCCAGGGAAGTAAATTTAAGTCATATTTTTAATACATGCTCCAATACTTTAAATGATGGGAAAATGTACATGTAACGGTAATACCAGCCAAGAATTGAAGTTTTTGAACAATGACATTGACATGAGCAACTATAAAGATGTTAATTTTGTTAAGAGGGAAAATTGGAAAAAGGCTAGCGAACTTGTGTCTTCTGCTAGCATAAGTGATTAGCACATGAGCTAAGCTAATGGCGCCGATTGTGGACTAAGTATGAGTATCAGGCTAGATACCAAATTGAATAAACAAACAAAAAAAATTGGCCATTGTGAGCATTTTAAGTCTCCAGTTTTTTCTACCCGTTCCAGTAGCGCACAAGGTTGTTAAGCAGTGTCTGACCAAGCCATGATAGCAATTAATTTACATTCAAATAATTATATAGCAATTTAGTACAAGAAAAAAAAAAAAAAAAAAACATGCTGTCATTGTCATTTTGTATCTGTTGCCAGAGTTTGCCACAGTTTAGTTGTGGAATCTGTATCGGGAGCCAAAATATGGTGCGGGTCCAAAACTTTTTTTTTTTTTTTTTTTTAAACCTTATTAGCATGTCTACCCACAGTCAGGAGAATACCACTAAAGCTAGAACACATGAACAAAACAATGTTCACATCAGAATAATACTTTTACAACACGAATAATGATTTCGACAGCAAATTTGTTTCATTTTGTTTTTTATTTTTTGTCGGTCACATTACATCACACAAATCAGATGATCAGCATCTTAATTGCTCAGCCATCATTGCTTTGAGCCCACGACATGGGCTTGACATTCAACCCAAATACGCCTCACAAAGTGTTCCCTCCGCGACCGCCGTGCTGTTGCTGATGAGACGGCGGCACGGTCCCCTCCAATGCTTCAAGCGTGGTATGGCACACTCAAAGCCGCATGGAAAGCTAATGGAGCATTTATCTCACATATCCAGCTTCAGGTCTATGTATTAGGAAGCTCTTTGTTGTCACTAGTAAGCATAGTGCCACCTTTAACCTTACTAACTCAATACTGATATCCTTTCTAAGATATTTGTCCTCACTAGTGGCACAAAAAAATGTTATGTGTCGGACGCAGTTGTCTTACTAGTGAAGACAAAGAGAGTGCTCAAAACATTAAGGATATTGAATAGCGCTCCAACAGCTTTCCAATGTGACAAGTATGTTTCCATTTTGAGGTTACGGAGACCATCACATGATAAGGCATTACTGAGAGGTGAACACACAATGAACCCTTCAGTGCTGAATTTCCTAATAAAAAAAGCCAATTCTAGACATGGGAAACAACCTCAAAACTCGAACATACAATCAATCAATGAGAAACCCCAAAAAACAAAGTAAAAAGCTTGCAGCCCGAGTAAGGCTGTAAAAAGAAACGATGGTCAGGTGAGAGACAGACGGAAAAAGCAAGTGGAGCTGCCATTGTTACGCGTAAATTGGATATAGAAAGCTTTGCTGCTGATGCTCACAAAAATTGACATTCAATAAACAAAAAAAGCAGCATGATTTTGACATATTTGGAAAATATATGTACAGAGGCGTCCTCGGTGCACATTTGAAGGGTTACATTAGCTTAATGTGCTGGCTAAAAGGCTTTTGGGGGCAGGAGGGACCACAGTAAAGCTGGAGAAAAAGAAGTGGAAAAAAAAAAAGCCAAAAGCCATTGAAGCATTTACATTTACTCCGTATTCTTGATTATCCAGTTTAAGCTTCATGTACTTCAAAAACACAGAGGGAAAAAAAACTTAAGCTATTATTTGTTTAATATGTTATTTTTCTTAATTTTTGCTTAGTTGAAAAATCGTCAAATTCTTGTCAATAGTTTCAAAGAGAACGTTTACGTATTGTGTTTATTTAAAGTGCCTTGCAAAAGTATTCGGCCCCCTTGAACCTTGCAACCTTTCGCCACATTTCAGGCTTCAAACATAAAGATATAAAATTTTAATTTTTTTGTCAAGAATCAACAACAAGTGGGACACAATCGTGAAGTAGAACAAAATTTATTGGATAATTTAAACTTTTTTAACAAATAAAAAACTGAAAAGTGGGGCGTGCAATATTATTCGGCCCCCTTGCGTTAATACTTTGTAGCGCCACCTTTTGCTCCAATTACAGCTGCAAGTCGCTTGGGGTATGTTTCTATCAGTTTTGCACATCGAGAGACTGACATTCTTGCCCATTCTTCCTTGCAAAACAGCTCGAGCTCAGTGAGGTTGGATGGAGAGTGTTTGTGAACAGCAGTCTTCAGCTCTTTCCACAGATTCTCGATTGGATTCAGGTCTGGACTTTGACTTGGCCATTCTAACACCTGGATACGTTTATTTTTGAACCATTCCATTGTAGATTTGGCGTTATGTTTTGGATCATTGTCCTGTTGGAAGATGAATCTCCGTCCCAGTCTCAGGTCTTGTGCAGATACCAACAGGTTTTCTTCCAGAATGTTCCTGTATTTGGCTGCATCCATCTTCCCGTCAATTTTAACCATCTTCCCTATCCCTGCTGAAGAAAAGCAGGCCCAAACCATGATGCTGCCACCACCATGTTTGACAGTGGGGATGGTGTGTTCAGGGTGATGAGCTGTGTTGCTTTTACGCCAAACATATCGTTTTGCATTGTGGCCAAAAAGTTCAATTTTGGTTTCATCTGACCAGAGCACCTTCTTCCACATGTTTGGTGTGTCTCCCAGGTGGCTTGTGGCAAACTTTAAACGAGAGTTTTTATGGATATCTTTGAGAAATGGCTTTCTTCTTGCCACTCTTCCATAAAGGCCAGATTTGTGCAGTGTACAACTGATTGTTGTCCTATGGACAGACTCTCCCACCTCAGCTGTAGATCTCTGCAGTTCATCCAGAGTGATCATGGGCCTCTTGGCTGCATCTCTGATCAGTTTTCTCCTTGTTTGAGAAGAAAGTTTGGAAGGACGGCCGGGTCTTGGTAGATTTGCAGTGGTCTGATGCTCCCTCCATTTCAATATGATGGCTTGCACAGTGCTCCTTGAGATGTTTAAAGCTTGGGAAATCTTTTTGTATCCAAATCCGGCTTTAAACTTCTCCACAACAGTATCTCGGACCTGCCTGGTGTGTTCCTTGGTTTTCATAATGCTCTCTGCACTTTAAACAGAACCCTGAGACTATCACAGAGCAGGTGCATTTATACGGAGACTTGATTACACACAGGTGGATTGTATTTATCATCATCGGTCATTTAGGACAACATTGGATCATTCAGAGATCCTCACTGAACTTCTGGAGTGAGTTTGCTGCACTGAAAGTAAAGGGGCCGAATAATATTGCACCCCCCCACTTTTCAGTTTTTTATTTGTTAAAAAAGTTTGAATTATCCAATAAATGTTGTTCCACTTCACGATTGTGTCCCACTTGTTGTTGATTCTTGACAAAAAAATTAAATTTCATATCTTTATGTTTGAAGCCTGAAATGTGGCGAAAGGTTGCAAGATTCAAGGGGGCCGAATACTTTTGCAAGGCACTGTATGTACTGTATTAGGTTGAGTGGGATGTTAGTATGCGAATACTTTAAAACTTAACATTTTATTTCCACCTCGATGTAACCATTTCAGAATTGTAAAAAAAAAATGGTGTGTTAATCTGTGCAAAAATGCAAACACTTCTTTTTATTGGATAAAAGGAAATAGGGTTATGGGTGAGAGTGGGCCACAGACTGCATTTGAATGTCCATGCAAATTTGCCATTAAAATGTTTAAAGAAATGAACGTTTCATCCAAACTTCTTTTAATTATACACAAATTCTGGATTTTCATTATTATTACTATGCATAATTACTCGTGTTGACCAGGGTGTGGAATAAATGCTCAAATGGCTTTAAAGCGGAAGACAACAAACGCTTCCGTCTGTTGGAATGTGCAAGGCAGGAAAACGACTCTCGCTCAGTGATCCTGCCTTACAAACTTTATGCCACCAAAAAAACAAAGAAAAAAAACACAAGCGGAGCAAGTGAGCAGAAGTTCAAGTTAATGCTTGTTCCAATGCCAACGGGTGCTGTATGTAAAGCAATACTGCATGGTTGCTGCCATTTTTTTTCATAATGAAGCATTGTGGCTAAAGACGCTACAGTGGCGTTGAAAGATTTGGATGCCAAACTCATTATTAGAGGCAGGACAAACAAGTCGGCAGATACAACAACGAAAACAACTTTTATTTTTGAAAGTTTTACATTCAACAGGTTTTCTTTTCCCCCTTGTCCTCAAAGCTACAATAGAATCTATGCTATGTATGCTCATAACAACTTCTCAATTCAATGTAGAAAAAAAATATTCTGTGCTGTTAAAAAAAAAAAAACGTTCCTTTTCATAAATGAGCGAAACAACAACAAAATATGAAAAAGCATCATGGTTCGCTTAATGCTGCGTATGTACAAGAGGAAAAGTCCTGAAGCTGCAACTCCATCTGCCTTGTGCGCGCTTACGCCAACATACACTCGCCACTTTGCCCACCCAATGGCACTCTCCAATCTTTTTTGTGGAGACAAATGAATCACTACGAGCAAGAAACAACATCAGTTAAATGTGGTCAAGGTGACGAAGCGATAGGCTTGATCGTCACTGGCCAAATTAGTGCAACACAAAAGGTGGAATCGAGGCAGAGCGTCCACACACATGCTGGTGACGGAGATCGAAAAGTGCTTGGAAAACTCATCTCTGGCGTCGCTGATCTATCAAAAGTCCAAAAGCGGATGTGGTGACAAGGTGGATGAGCCCATAAAACACACGCTCAGTCAGATACACAGAAGTGAATGGGAAGTGCAATCATGATGAAAATCAGGAGTGTCCAAATCTACCCAAGTGGACATTTGTACCCCAGCTTGGATTTTTTTAGTTGTCTGCAGCATGTACTAAAAATGAAAGTTGACAGTCCTTATGCCTCTCAAGGGAAGAATTTGAACACCCCTGGTCTTCGTGCATGTTGGTGGGGAGGATCTCAAAGTGCTTGTTTTGGAGCATGGAAAGTCACCTCCAGATTAGCCCTACTACTAACAAGTGGTGTGAATACGCACGCACAGGTGGAAACGTAGACAAGTGCAGGAAGCGCAATCACCGTGGAGATGAAGGTCAGAGGATTGTCATGAAAGGTGACAATGAAGCACAAAGCTACTCACATGCAGGTACCGCACTGGACCACCCCACTAGCACAGCCAGCACCACACCAGACAGGGAGAAGCAAATCACTTCTGCTGGTTAGGACGATGAAGATGATGATAGGAGGCTTTAAAACCTTAATCCCTGACGTCTTATTAACTCAAAGGCCCGCCAAACACTATTTTGGGGGGAAACCGAACACTCACCTTAAAACCTCGTACATAGAAAATGTCCATGTCGGTAGGAAAAAAAATGTGTCTTCGCGCAGCGCAATGTAGTGCAATTTGATCAGGTCAGTATAGCTTTCCTTATTATCATGTTCTTATCATTGGCACTTTGTGAGGTTTCTGTCCATTACGAGGCCAGCCAATCACAGGACGAGATAGAGAATTAGCTTATCACTTTACTGGAGCATTTGACCCTCGGAAAGAAAACAAACAAACACGTGGGGAAATATGCTGTCCATATATAGAGCCAACTCATAAGATATCATGCACACGCTTCGGTTGTGTTTCACCACAAAGGGTGAGCATCATTTTACAGGCATCAAAATGGAAGGGGGTGGGTTCTATGGAAACAAAGGGCAAAGGTCAGAATGCACCTGCTCCGACAGCAAGAGGACAAGGTCCTTTAGAGCTGTCATGTGTTCCCATTATGATGTAGGGTTGTGCAGACAAGACAAGCAGTCTTATCTGAATTGGAGGAAAAAATGTGTGGAAATATAGTTGATCTGTCACAACGCTAATCTCGCCCCCCCCCCCCCCCCACCCCCCACGCCCCTAAAAAAAGATCGCTCAAGTCAAACAATAAGTAAAAGACTTGCTATAGATGGGTTATGTCAAGCGCTTTTGGGGTCTCAATGTAGGGATAATCTTTAAAGGAGAAAGAAAAAACCTAATAAACTACAATGATTACCAATGTTTCGCTCTACTTTCATAACTAAGATCAAGAGATACTCAGCTTCATTCAGCCAATCACAATGCGGCTTGGTGCCTGAATAGAGATGTCATAATTAAATGGTAAATGGTGTTATACTTGTATAGCGCCTTTACAACTTTCAAGGCCCTCAAAGCGCTTTACACTACATCGCCATCAACCTACTGGTGACGCAGCACCAGAAGCAACGTGGGGTTCAGTATCTTGCTCAAGGATACTTAGACGAGTTTATCAGGGTGGAGAGTCGAACCCACAATCTCTGTTTTGGGGGACAACTACTCTACCATTGAGTCACGCCACCCCCAATTAATTATCATTGGCTTTTGCCCTTGTTCTCCTTTGTTCTCCCGTTTCCCGAATTTTAAAATAGAATCTTGATTAAATAATGCAAACCTCTTTACTAATCAACTATGTTCCGGAAAAAGATCAGGACTACTTCAGGTATATTAAACAAACAAAAGCTATGCAACACTGCATCAGAACTGCTTTGTTTCTGACTGTTCAAATTGTTCATATGACAAAAAGTGTTCCAGTGTAGTGAAGTCTGCTAATGCTGATGTCTCATTGCATTAAAGGCCTGCCCTACAAACAGGAAGTAATTTTGGGCTTTCAACCTACAATCAGTCTTAAACGTCGACAACCCCCAGTTCAAATGCCAGGTGTTTGTATGATGAAACCATGATAAATTATTTTCAAAACGTTTGGACCATTAATGATGCATTCTAAAAGTTTGGACCATAATAACCTCTGGTATTTGTACAGGGGTGTGTAGACTTTTAATATCCACTGTATTTCAGTCAGGCGAAAGGACATTTATGGTAATGGACCAAAAAAAAAAAAAATCTCTTTTCAGTATGTTTGGCCATCAACTCTCAAATGGGGTAAGACAACTATGGAAAATCAGCTCTTCTGCTTTAACTGCCTTAACAACAATGACAAAAATGAAAGAAATAAAGACAATATTGAATAAATTGTAATCCTGCTAATTGCACAGTACACTGCTACTTACTTTAGCACATTCATGCTGAAAATAAACTCTTTATAAGAAACACATTTCCACTCTCTCAGGCTTACAGTGATACTTGTAAAAGTCGACTCATTTCTTCAAGGTGCATATTCTCCTGGTTAAAGAAGAGGGAAGAAATATATTCCATATAATGTGTATATCTCCTGAGCATATTTTTGGAAAGTCGCTGGGAAAAACATATTTTTTGTACCATGTGGCGTGCGGGTTTTGTGCATCATTGCAAATGTGAAGATAAATGTACAGTATAGCTGGCGGTAATGAAAGACTGAACAGACAGGCGGAAGATGCGCGTCGTGTCCGTGTCCAGTACGGCTGCAGGAACCAACTATGGCTCTAACTCAACGGTGAAGTTGATGTCCTAATAACAGTGACACTGATGTGCTACTGAGGTCTTTTGAGCCAGTCCACTGATCCGTCAACAATAGCTAACACAATTCTGCTTTTATAACCAACTGAGTATACCAAAATATTTGTTGTCTTATACACCAAGTGGAAAAAAGAGAAAGCTAGAAATATTTGTGAGCATTCCGAATTAGTGTAATGTTGCTGTCCTCACCCAAAATATCAAATGCGAACAAGTGGAAAAAGTCTCAGTCCTAAGAAAAAAACGTTTCAAAACCAGCACAAAGTTGATTTTGATTTTTTTTTTGTGTTTGGAAAGATTAGAGAGCAAAGTCCAACCTCCTGCTGCTTGACAGGAGGCAGCACTGAGAGTAAGAAGCCTGCTGCAGCGTCTTGTTGGCAAAGGGGCACGGGGGCGCCAAAGAGAGGGGGTCTCTTAATCCGTGAATCTCTGACAGGCCTTCTTCCAGCGACAGGCCGTACACCACATCTCTTTTTTCTCCATGCCGTACACCTTTCGGCACTTCTTGGCCTCTCCACGGGGTTTCCTGTGGTAAACAAATAAGTGCATAAATGTGCACGCGTACATCCAAGATGCTCACTGTTTTGATGGCCCCCGAGAACTACGCGAGTAGCATGTGGGGCTCTTTTAAAAATATTTTATTAGTAATAGAAATTGTGACTTCCTAGGAATTCAGGAGAAGTGATCATTTGAAAATTTAGAGAAATAATGTGTTTCGTGTGTGTATACATTATATATATATATATAAAGAGACAAATTAAAAATAGTTTGGGGCTTAATGTGCCATGAATCTGCTGTGGCAGCATATAGACATATTGTTCTATCAAACACAACAGTTGTTTTGGCTTAAAATACAGCAGTCTCTTTTAAAGAGGAGTGCAAGAGCAGAAACAGCTTTTTCAGTCTTGTCTGTGTTTTCTGCCATACACACACACACACACACACATATATATATATTAGGGCTGTTAAAATTATCGCGTTAACGCGCGGTAATTAATTTTTAAAATTAATCACGTTAAAATATTTGACGCAAATTAGAATACACAATATTCTAATTTCCTGAGACAGTCAGGAAATTAGAATATTGTGTATTCTAATTTCCTGAGACAGTCCTGTATATATACACAGGACTGTCTCAAAAAATTAGAATATTGTGTATTCTAATTTTCTGAGACAGTCCAGTATAATTTACAGAAAAATATGGCATATTTTATAAATGGTTTGAATTGCGATTAATTGCGATTAATTATGATTAATTAATTTTTAAGCTGTCCCTAGGGTTGCGCTCTTCTGAACGGAGACGTCGGACGTTGTTCCTGGTATCAGTTGGAGCAATGCACCCACTTTGGGGGTTACTGCCCCTAGTGTCCCGATCACTACTGGCACCACTGTTGCCTTCACTCTCCACATTTTCTCCAACCCTTCCTTCAACCCTTGAAATTTCTCCAGCTTTTCGGTTTTTTTTTTTTCCTGATGTTGCTATCGCTCGGGATTGCTACATCTATCACTACTGCTGTCTTCAGATATTTATCCACCACCAGTATGTCAGGCTGGTTGGCCATCACCAGTTTGTCTGTCTGGATCTGGAAGTCTCACAGAATCTTGGCTCAGTTGTTCTTGACCACCTTTGGAGGTGTTGCCCACCTTGACACTGGGGTCTACAGTCCGTACTCGGCACAGATGTTCCTGTACACTATGCTACCTGGTTATGTCGTTCCATGTATGCCTTGCCTGTTCTTGTGCTGCCATGATCAGTGCCTCCGTGCTGTCTTTCAGTTCAGCCTTTTCCAGCCACTGGTATGTTTTTCCCATGTCAGCTACCCCCTCAATTTGTCGGTGGTACATACCATGCAGGGGCTTGTTCTTTCATAATAGCTCCTCAGGGTCCTTCTCCTTACTGGGCTTCTGTTGCCTGAGGCATTAACTGAGCAGGTCATCACTGGGGGCCATTTTCATGATGTACTCTTGGAGGCATGTAGTTTCCTCCTGGTTAGTGGCTCTGATGCTCACTAGTCCTCGGCCTCCCTCTTTCCGCTTTGTGTAGAGCCTCAGGATGCTGGACTTAGGGTGAAACCCTCCGTGCATTAATGTCGGTAGCTTGCATCTCTTCCAGTAGCCAGGATACGATGTCAGCAGGGTATCTGATTACTGGTAGGGCACAGCTGTTATTGGCCTGGATCTTATTCTTGCCATTCAGCTGACTCTTGAGGACCTGCCTCACCCTCTGTAAGTATTTGGTTGTGGCAGACCTCCTTGTTGCTTCCTCATGGTTCCCATTTGCCTGTGGGATCCCCAGGTATTTGTAGCTGTCCTGCACATCCGTTATGTTGCCTTCAGGTAGTTCCGCCCCTTCAGTTGAGATCACCTTCCCTCTTCTGGACACCATTCGCCCACACTTATCTAGTCTGCATGACATCCCGATGTCATTGCTGTATATTCTCGCTAGATGAATCAGGGAGTCGATGTCATGCTCATTCTTGGCATACAGCTTGATATCATCCATATACGTATATACTGTATATGTATATATACACTAGTATATACTGTATATACTAGTATATATACATATATGAAATATGTACTATGTATGTATTGGTATTATTGATATAGTAGGGCTGTCTAACATTTTGCAAGGTTCTACATGCTGCTTGTGACGGTTCTGGAAGCACTGGTATAAACGCCTTTTAAAAATGGTCGATAGGAGACCCAGTGTAGTGTTGTTCACTTTTTATTATAATTATATTGTTTTTTATGTATCTATTATTATTGTAATTTGGACCTTGAGTCTGTTAAATCAATCTATCTATATAGGATTATGACTTTAAACGGCTATTATCACAATGCATTGTTACAATTGGTTAAACAAATATGGTCTTAATCCGTTAAATTTGTCAAATGTGATCTTTTTCGTGCGTCATTCACACCTGCCAGGCGCATCCTGTCAAACTTTTGTTAGTTCATTTACAGGACAAGAAGTGCACAAGTTGTCATGGTAACATTAACAGATGAGGTTAAACAGTCTAAACTCAAGATTTCCAATTCTCTCTCTCTCTCTCTCTCGCTAGCATTCACGGTTACACTTTATTTGAACTATGTGTCAAAAGATTGTCATGTTGATGGCATGACACCTGTCAGGAATATGAATGAGGGCTTATGACAGATGCTATGAGTGTCATTTAGTAAATTATGTCACTTTTGATGCAATATTGATTTTTTCAAATGTGTTTGGATTAGGATTAGTTTAGGAACTGTGTTAGGGTAAGGACACCTACCGACATCTGTCGTAAGCATTCATTATTGCGCATGACAGTGTCATGTCATAATTATGATGGTCCTATAACAGTCTTATGACACAGATTGGACGCCTGTCACCATTGATGGTGACAGGCGTCCAATCCCTTTCAAGCCCTTACAGTCAAAATGGATTGGACGCCTATCACAGTCAATGGCAGCCAATGAAGTAATACTTACAAATAAATGAATATAAAAACCTCAAGCTTTTTTACTCGATTCCGATCCCTGAAAATGATGTGATCGGGCCCAATTTCCGATAACGTGCTCCAATCAGGACATCCCTAACAGTGTTGTTAATCTTACTTTAAAAAAGTAATTAATTACAGTTACAAATTACTTCTCCCAAAAAGTAATTGAATGTATGAGTAATTAGTTACTTGGCAAAGTAACTGGTGATAATTTTCATGTTTCTGTTTTTTTGTTTTTTTTTTCAATTTTTACAATTGGCCCAAAGCCCAATCCTTTACCCTAAACTTAAGTAAATACTGGGGTATTGCAGATTTTGCGATAACTAGATAGTAACCTCTGCTATGTTTGGAAGTCATTTAATGTTGTGAATGAACTGTTAAAGTTTTTAAAATTGCTCCCGTTATTGCATTAGTTCCCTTCTGTCTACTTTCGACGTATGAAAGTTTTTAAATTGTTTCATCATTTAAAGATAGATTCAGGTCGAGATTTTGCCGATTTAGCAGTATTTTAGGTAAAAAGTTACTTAGGTTCACTAGGAAGGTTCTTTATAACAGAGCCTTCCTGAGAAGTCGTCTGCCTTAAGATGGCAACTGTTTACTAATGCCGGCGAGTCCATCATTTCGCATCTAGTTCTCTATACATGTGCTAATGCTGCCGTGTCTGTCATTTCGCATCTAGTTCTTTATATATGTGATATCTACCGTAGCGTCATGTGAGCGTAGTTTGTATGCTATCGGTTACAGTCAAATATTATTGGAGCCACTGAGGATCACATTTGCAACGGCGTCACAACTCCTTTGCCTCTTCCCCACTCCTGCTCTGCTCTCTCATCTCCATGAGTCCGTGTCCCTCAGACTTTTCTCGCGTCATTCAGCCAACATAATAACGCATAGTAACGCACACCTTTACATCCTCAATAATGGTAACGGCGTTGCAAAGATGAGAAAAGTAATTAATTAGATTACTCACTATTGAAAAAAATAACGCCATTAGTAACGCCGTTATAACCTAACGGCGTTCTTAACAACACTGATCCCTACTAATAACATGTAAATAATGGTAATTTAAGAATGTGTTATATCAGAAGTGTGCATTAAACTTGTAGCCTCTCAAATGACCAGCAATCACCGCACAAGAAGTAGCTTTCAGCTTCTTTCAACTTGCAATGTATACTAAATGTGTGTAAAATTATTCT